>NW_028327173.1:32620000-33245000 GCF_987537825.1 Furipterus horrens | reverse complement strand
GCAGATGGTGTAAATAGGAGGAGACAGAGAAGGGAAGCCAGGTCATTTCATTCTGGATTAATGGTCACATCCTTTTGGCATGACTTCAGGACCATTGTGAAGTCCATACCTTTTTCCTCAATCCAGAAGGAAACAACCAGCAAAGGCCAGGAATTCCTCCCACCTATTCACTTCTCCATGAAGATACAGGATTAAGGAAAGGACTAGGTTAAGTGGTGGGCACTACCCTGGGTTCTTTTCCCCTCTAATTTAAACTCAAGACAACTACATGAAGGGGTCAGGACAGGGAATAATGCTGTCATCTGACTGATGAGGACCCTGATGATCAGGGATATAAAGTAACATTCCCAGGGTCACACGGCTGGAGGATGTGGTGGTTGGAGTCCTGACTAGCACTGCGACTCCACAGCCCACGCGTTAACCACTAAGCTGCAATAGAGGACGAGGTTGGGAGGGGCCCTGGATGCTTGAGTGTTGTAAAGAGGAAAGAGCAGTAAATGGAGGTGCAGAGAGAAAAAAACAAAGAGTTGAGGAACCAAAGACCATGTTTTGAAGACTATAATGCCTTCCCAAGGCCTGACTCAAGGTAGAGGGTTGAAACAGAGACCCAATCAAGTCTGGAAAGGCTTAACGTCAGCTGGGGGTGACCACAGAAGAGATGGCAATTGCTTGTTGGAGCCTCTTCCACCCAGAAGCCCAGCTCCACTCACTGTCCAGTCTGTGTTTATGTTGGCATTAGGGAGAGGGGCCATTTCTTCCTGCTAGCCAGGCCCTCTGCTGGACTCTTGTCACTCCTGCCACCCTGTCTTTCCGAGTTAACCCTCCCTTGCTACAACGGAGCAAACCCTGAGGAGAGGGCAGTGATTTCCTGGTTTGCTCCCATCTGTAACCCCTGCCTTACCTGATGAGAGGCATCATCTGCTGTAATTAGACGTCATTAAAATGCTGATTAATAACATCCTGCCTGGGCCTGGTGTTTGATGGGATTGGCCTTGTCCCTGTAAATGTTAATGTTCTTTGCAGCTATTTACACACAGTTAACACCCCTGCAGGACCCAAAGGGGAGCAGACAGCAGAGGCTGTGAAAACGCCCTTGCGGAGTCTCAGTGTGAGAAACTAAGAGAAGAGCTCTGGTTTGGGTCTCTTAGTTTCTGCTCTCGGGGATCTCACCATAGCAGTCAAACTTTGCCACATTTTAACTTGAACTCCCACAGCTAAGCCTGATTTTATAGATCAGAACACTAGGCTTCCCAGTGATCAGCTACTTTAACCAAAGCTACTGGTGGTATAAGTTTTTTGTGTCCCATCTTCTCTATATTTAAGAAACTTATTTTGTCTTTGGGTCTATATGATTGCTGTTTATCAGTCACCTTTTCTCTCTCTCTGTCTCAGAGTTTATGTCTTTATGTGTTATTTCTCTTTGTGTTTCTTCCTCCCTGCATTTCCCTCTTTAACTAATTTACTCCCCCTCCCCCATTCAGTCTCTCTCTCTCTCTATCTGCACTTCTGATTAGACAAATGACCAGGAATGAGGCCGGTCTCTGCCCGGTGGCTAGGGTAATTGATGACTGCTATAGAATTGCCTTAGCGAGGAACTCTTTGTCATTAGCAAGAGATGGGTTGCCTTGGCCTGAAACTAAGAAACCTTTGAAATCCTGCATCTAAATTGCCATTCTTTTGACTGCTGCTGGTGATGCTAATTAGCCGTGCTAATTGGATGTTTTGATATTTGAAGAGCAAAGCATTCCAACTTCTCTCTCCAGAAAGCCAAAATTATTAATGAAGTTGGCACCAGCCTTGGCTCTCTTTCCACAATGGGCACAGCCAAAGATTTCAGGGTAGGTGAAGGGGTTGTTCAGAGGAACTATCTTCCCTGTTCCTGGGGAGAGGGAAACTCTTGGTGGCTGACGGTGGAGCTTCCCAATGGTGAAATCACATGGTGGGACATGATGCCCCATTCATAATGTCTCCTAGACTACGAGCCCTCAAAAGGAGCTAATCATAGCTAAATTATCTCTGTTCTAAGCACAGTGCCAGGAAACACAGTAGGTATTCATAATTGTTGATTAAATAAAATTGAGGTGGCTAACCTGATACCAAGAAGGGATATGTGACATTTAACGTCACTGTGGAACCTGGTGGCAAAGGTGAGCCTGACCCCAGGCCAGAGCTTCTGCAGGTACATTTCTAAGTCATATATCCCTGGGCACCAAGTCGCAGCCAATTTGGAGTTTTTAGGTTTGAGTGCATCCTGTGTGACATAATCTAGGGGCAGAGCTAATTATCCCCAGATCTCTGTCTATAATACTACATCCTCTCCCTCAGAAAGCCCAGGGATATCTATGCTCAACCTCAAGAAGCTCATTTGTCTTCTGTAACCTCACAAGGGCCACCAATGTCCCAGCCCAGATGTCCTCTTTTGGGCATCCCATTGCCATTATCAAATATTTAAGGATAACCTATCATGGCCCAAGGCCTGGGGTATAGAAAAATGAGTCAGACCAATTGCTGTGCTCAAAGACTAGCCTGAACCTGAGTATCTCAGGACATAGTCCCAGCCAGATTCCTCTCAGTATCCATGATGCACAACATACGCCGGCTCAAGGAGGTGGTTGAATGACTGAGTGAAAGAACTTGAGGAAACAGAGAAGAAAAAACCCATACATCTCATATTACAAGGTAGAAAGCTGCGGGTATCATGAAAGAGGGATGGCGTTCAGAGAAGAAGAGAGTGCTTCAGGAACAGGCTTCAGAAATATCGTGAGGGAGGCGGTGATATCGAGGCTAAGCCTGAAGGATGACCAGGACTGAGACCCAGATGAAGAGAGAGCACGAGCAGAGGCCCAGGTCTGTCAACAGTTATTCAGCAAAAGTCCACCCGATGTCCACTGTGAGCCAGTGCCGGGGCAGGTGGGATACTGAGCTGCCCTCCCAGAATTTACAGTCCCAGAGAGGAAAAAGGCAGAAAGGAGGGAGAGAGAGGCAAACTGTGTATGCGGGTGAGGTGGGGGGGGGGGTGTTGAGGGTAGTTGGGAGAGGACATCTATAGGATTAAAGGGAGGGGTCAGGACAAGACTATCACGCTGGTTAGGCCAGGTCCAGAATATTCAAGGATCTAAGCTCTTAGATCACTTTAGGCCTTTCTTCTCTACAAGCTATAAGAGGTGTTTGATGTGGAAGGAAAGAGAACTAACACTTACTGAGCTCCTGCTACATACCAATGAAAAGTGCTTTCCTACAGTATTCTTATTTAATCTTCTAAATCACTTTGAAGTCGGTCTATGTATCCTGGTTTTACAAATAAGGGAGCCAAGTTTAAGCAGCTGTTTAGTGGTGGAATATTTGTGACTCCGAACTCCTTGTTTTTTTTTTTTTAATAGTACACTATGCTGACCGGACAGCATGCACATTCTGTACCCTCTCCTTATGCCCTGGTTGGGTGTGCATGTGTGCATATGTGTGAGTGCATGTGCATGCATACACATGCCTGCTCACACTGGCCGGCACACAGGTATCAATTGTGGGCTGAAGGAGATTCTGATAACTTCAAGCCAATGAATGCGCTGTCGATTCTCGCTGTCTCCTTGTGATTGGAATTAATTGCTGCTGATTATACTGTGTGGAAGGGAAAGGACAGTCATCAGCAGTTTGGCCAGGGGGGATAAAAACATTATAATGCAAAACAAAACTGATTCCTGAGGACTTGAATTAAGAAATTCTCTCTGTTGGAGAAAGATTAGGCATTCTGTAACCAAAATCAATATTCTATGACCCTACCCAGGCAGAAGGACAATCTGCCCCTGTTCTGGTCCTCAGTAAAGACAAAAGGAAGTGAGGCACTATATTTATTTGAAAAACTGGTTGTGTATAAAAAATGTATAATTTTGCAAATCTTTTCCTCATCTGTAAAATTAGGGCACTTGATGAGGTAAATTCCAAAGTCTTGTTTTAGTTAAAATCTCTCTGGTTGCAAGTGACAGAAAAGCCAACTCAAACTGACTTGCATAAAAAGAGAAATCGATTAGCTCACATAATTTTGAAGTCCAAAGGTATACTGGTGTTAGGCATGGATCAAGAGAATGAGACTGTCATCAGGACTTTCTGAGTTTTGGCTTTGTTCTCTGACAGCTCTCCCCACACCCCCACCCTCATCCCCACCCCATGGAAGCACCATGGCTACCTGAAGCTCCTGGTGGATGGATGCCCAGTCAGCTCAGCTTTCCAGCTGATTGCCTTTCACAAGTCCCAGCATTGGGTCTCACTGGGCTTAGGCCATACCTGACTCTTCCCTGTGGCGAGGAGAATTCAGTGCCCTGATTGGCCAGGACAGGGTGGACTCTCTCCCCACCCGGAGGCTGGGTGGGGTCAGCTCCTCCTGAGCCAGGGGCACTAGGACTGAGGGTTCAATATGGGGAAAAAATGGAGTGTTGTGGAAGGGGAATTGATTAAGAGCAGGAAAACAAAGCCAAACAAATGTCCACTGTCAGTACCCTCCTGCTCATATATCTTGTCTAATCACTACTGCTCTGTCAAGTTCAGCCTAGAAAATATGAAGGACATATTTTGTATAGACAGTACCTGAATTCAGAAGGTGTGGTTAAAGGGAAAAGGGAAGATACATACTTTTGAGACCCTATTTTATGTTGGGGCCTATACTGGGTGCCTTCATTTTCATTATGTGTTTCAGTCTTCACAGTAGCGAGCAGATGTTCTTATTCCCACTTCACAGAGAAAGCAATTGAGGGGTAGGTGGTGGACCACGTGTCTGAGGTTTATTTACTTAGGTTCATTTCCTTATTCTTTCCATGAGTGTTCTTTGGTGGAGTGATAGTCACTGTGGGTAAACAAGATGGGGGAGATGCCAGCTCAGCTCTCCAGGAGCTCACAGTCGGATGGAGAAGAGAGAGGCAGAGGGCTCAGTCCCAGGCTAGTAGGGGCCGACTCAGGTCTGGCACCGAACTCTGTGTGCTGGTTCCCAGGCCATGCTCCCTTTTGTCCCCTCAAGGCCCTGGTCCAAGGCTTCCGGTTCTGCTAAGGTGAGGCACTGTTCTACAGTCCATAGATCAAAAGGGACTGGTGTCCCTGGAAGCCCAACAGTACTCAGCTGCCTTCACTCTAGCTATAACTAACCAGTTGTCACAGGAAGATGACCCTCTACCCAAGGATCACCTGCGTGGGAATAGAGGGTCATTATTTCCTCCACAAAACCTTTCCATCTCTGCATCCCAGCAAGAGCAGCAGCTTTGGCCTTATGTGGGCTCCTTGGAAATGCCCCAGATAGTGACATTCCAGGTCTCCCTCTCCTCTTCATCAGACAGTTCCTCTTCCAGGATCCCTAGTTCTGGACTTTCCCCCTTTGCTAGGTGTCACAGAAGTCCAAGGCCACTTCGCCTTCTGGAGCCTGTGACGTTTGCTTCTAACATTTCTCTTCTCACAACCTTGTTCTCCACCATCAGAAGTGACCTCCATTTCTCCTCCCAGTAAAGTCCTGAAATAACCTCAGCCCAGGAAGAAGGAAAGACCAGATTTCCTTCCAGATTCCCATCATTAGCAGCAAAATATTTATTGAACACCTAGTGTGTCATACACTTGGCTAGGCACAGGCAAAATTTTGAACAAAGCAGACATAGTTTTTACATTCATGGAACTCGATAGTCTAGAAGAGACAGATATTTATCAAAACACCTCACATGAACATGCAAAGTTGCCAGCTGTGAAGGGTTCCAGGGAGTGCCAGGTGGGTATAGGGATATGGGTACTGATTTGGCCAGGAGGTCAGGGAAGGCTTTCTTGAGGAAGTGGTGGTTGAGTTGAGGACTGAAGAATTAGTGGGAGTTACCTAGAAGCAGTGAGGCTAGGGGTCTAAGACAGCCTTTCAGGCAAAGGCTCTGCCACAGAGGAAGCATGAAGTGGCACATAATTGTTTTAAGAAATCCTGTTGCGTAAGCAAGAAATGAGAGCATGATATACAATATAACTTGTTGTCTTATGGTTACTAACACAGAGCTGGACTGAGCAGATCCTGATTAGTTAGTCACAGAGAAGGAGGCAGTCACGTGGACAGACAGACCAGCTGCCCATCAGAGATGTGGGAGAGTGAAAATGGAGAAGAAAAGTTCCAGAGAAAATATATTCTATTCTTCAGATTGGATAAATGTGTTAGCCTCATTAGGAATTGAAGTCTAGCTTCTTACCCATTCTGAGAGTGGACTCATTTCAACTTTACCTGACCTGAAACCAAGATGTCCCCCAAAGAGCATCAGATACACAGAAATGACAATAGCTAGACATTACAGTGGCGTTTCATTGTAGGAATCATAGGAGTCACTTGGCACAGCTGTGCAGCAAAATAAAATTAGCTGTTACTATGCAGAGTGTCACGGAAGGCACTTTAGAGAACACAGAGCCGCCGGCTTCTGGCGTCACATTCAGACACCGTGTTCAGGATGGGTGGTGACGTTACCAGGGCCCCCGAGACAGAAGCCTGGTGTGCTGTCCTTGGTGCTTTTCTTAGTCCAGCCCCTCTGCCAGCCTCTACCAGCACCCCCACTCCACCCCCACATCACACCACTTTTACTTGACAAGTATTTCTAGTTCCATTCCTTCCTTTTCACTCTACCATTAGTGTTCTAGCTCATCCCCCACCATCCTCCCTGTCTTCAGTCCTGGTCCCCTCCAAACTGATCCTCTTCCAGGGCACAGAAGGGATTATCTCGAAGCCAAATCTGACATTCTCTCTCCCTCCCTAAAAACCCTACCATGGCTCCTTGTTACCTGCAACATAAAATGCATGCTTATAATGTCATGCAAAGTGCTCATGACCTGTCTTCGTGTATTTCTCAAGCTTCCTTGTCAAAGATATTGCAAGCACACCAAGTGTCTCAGAGTCTCCAAAGGGACTGTCATGCCCCAGCATGCCTGCACATGCCTCTGCCTTTGTTCCAGGACATCTTTCCCGGCCATCATCCCATTTACCTGGCCAGTTCCTAATTTGCTTCAAGTCCCCCAGATTTCAACCTTAGTCTACATGTTTGTCTGTTGCCTATCTTCCCTATTCTGATTGGAGTCCTATGAGAATAGAGACCTTGTTGTTTTGTGCACAGTTGTGTCTCAGCATCTGGAAAAGTACCTGGTACGTAGTAGATTTTCAATTGTTTGTTGACTAAATTGTTTAATGAAAACGCATCTCAAAAAATGATGCCCCTCAATTCAGCTCAGTTGTTGCCTCCTCTAAGAAGTCTTCCAGGGTTCCCCCAACATTAAGTCTTACTTCCTGTGCCCCCCCTTCCCTCCCTTCTGTCTGCCATAGTGATCATTCCCTTGCACTGCAATTTTTATTTACATGGTTTCTCCAGGGCAGGGACCGACTTCTCACCTCAGAACCACAACAACTGGCCCAAAGCCTTCCACAGCAGATATTCAATATTGAATAAATGAACAACTAAACTTTAAGAAAGTTAAAATAATAAATAATGAGAACATAGTGATACACAAAAAGCCATAGGCCTTGGAGTTGAACAGATCTGAGTGTGAGTCCTAACCTCCGACTGCTCGCTGAGTGACGTTAGACAGGAACCTCTGTTCTGTAACCTGTAACACAGGGGTAGTAAAATCTACCTTCTTGTGCATAATAACCGAAACCAGCACAGTGCCTAGAAGAGGATTAGTGATCATATGCATGGATTCTATCCCCTGTGTTTTAAGTACAAGACAGCAGTTAAAAAGACGCTCAAGGGCGGGAAAGAACATCATAAAGTGTTAGAGCCAGGAGGACCCTAAAGATTGGAATTTAAGCCCAACATCATACTTTTTCGAGGGATGGGATCATTTCTGTTTTGATTGCAATGGAACAAGAAGTCCCAAAATGAGGATTAAAGCAAGGAGGTGGCCAACAATGAGGTATTAGGATGGAGTTTCACTATAGTTATGGCTATCCCTTGGTGAAACTGGGATACCCAATTCCTCCTAATTATACAGATGGGGAAAGTCAAGTCCAGGGGCATGTCAGTGACCTTCCCCAAATCATATGGCAATTTGGTGAAAGCTAATGCTCAGATATGGGTCTCTTAACTCACAGAATACTGCTCATCCATTAGCCTGCGTAAGTGTTTCAGATTCAGGCCTGATCAGGAGTAATAATATAGGAACAGGGGAAACCCTTTAATGGGCTTCTTCAACTCTAAGGCACCAGCTGAGTGTGGCAGTTACCGACTAAGGATTATCTTTGCTGTACTGTTCTTATGATCCCGTCTGCAGATGGGGTCACAGGCTCTGTGAGGTTCTCTGGTTAAGTTAATGAGGATGCCCTTGGGAGAGAGTCTACCACTTGTTCATTCCATCCCAAGTCTAGCTTGATGTCATTCCCAACACTGCCAGGTTCTCCCTAATCCCAGAAGAGACAGAGTAGAAGAATTGCATGAGTCGGGAAATGAGAAGAAGGAATATTGCTGGGAAGGTGATGATAAACTCAAGTATCACAATCCATAGACCTGAAGCAGAGATTCTTAACATTTGGGATGATGCAAATTCCTTTGAAAATTACAAAAAAAAAAGTACATACATATAAAAATTTGCCTGTAAGATCAGAGGGTTCAGGAATCCCTAATGGCCCCAGGTAGGAACTCCTGATCTAGAAGCTAAAAGGTTTCAGAACATCAGCAAGTCCTCTACAGGCCAAGGCTGAGCAGTTGCCTGAACCAAGCTGAGGCCGGAAGCCAGGAGTTAGAGCTCTTCCTGCATATTACTCCTCTCTTCCCTCTCCACTCCCCACCTGCTCCAAGATGCTGCTGCACAAATATTTACTCTGGCCTTTGGTCTTGTTTTTATTTTGCATCAGTTGAAGCTTCTGAAATATCTATGAGACAAGCAGGGGCTGAATATGCATCAGAGAGGCAGAGCCTCCTTTGGAGCCAAGCCTCATCCAAGTCCCAGCAATTGCTGAGCGGGGCCCAGCTGGGCAGGTGCAGCAGATCATGAGAGCCAATTTCCAGAGCCATGGCCGCCTGTCAGAAGGAAAAGGGAGGCACTGCTTGGAAATTGCTGGTTCCTGAAGTAGGGGAGGAGGGCGAGTGAGGGAACCACAAAGCAAGCAGTAATGTGGGAGTGGGAGGGAGAGGTTAACTTCCCTCTCGAGTGAGAAATGAGTCTGAGGTAGACAGCTGGGTTATAAATACCAGCAGTCCAGAGCAAGTAAGAAAAGGAGAGGCATCTGAGAGACTGAGGATTGCTGGAGATGAAGGCAGGCCATGCTGCCTGCCAAAGTGCTGGGAAGAAAGGGACAGGGGACCATCCTGTGAGATTAGTACAGCCTGCGAGTTCAGGTTCCTTTCCCCCTCCCCTTGTCTCCAAGAATCCATTCAGGGATTACTTTTTCCAGGTAGGGAAACTGAGGCCCCTCTGAGTCAAGTTCTCACCTACTTCTCCTGTTTTACCAGCTCCCCCTCCACCAGATACTGTGCATCCCCTAGACACTGGTTCACCCAGGGGTGAATGATCCTCCCCTGCCCCCACCACCCAGGGAAGGCTGGAAATGTCTTTAGACATTTCTGATTGTCACACAAGGTGGGGGGTTCTGCCGGCATCTAGTGGAAGGAGCCAGGAGGCTGCTAACCATCCTACAATGTACAGGACACCTCCTAACAACAGCGTCATCCAGCTGAAAATGTCAAAAGTGTCTGGGCTGTCAGCAACTTGAGGGCAGCACCTCCCGCCTGGTTGCTTCACTCTCTCTGCCCAGCGTGTGTACTCTATGTGCCTATTACATAGCCCAGGACCTAGGAGGTGCTTGCTAAGTGTCTGTGGAATGAATGAATGAGTAACAAATAATGAATGAATGACAGCAACCTGCCTAATGCGGTCTGGGGTCTAAAACTCCCTCAAGGTAATCCCATCCAGACATTATACCTGAGCTCAGATCTCCATCTGTTCTAGCCCAGCCAGCCCCTTGCTTCCACACACCCCAACAGAGTGGTCACTGCCTTCATGCCTGATAAAGCTGGCCCTCAACAGCATGGCTGGAAAGGTTGCCCCTGCTCCAGCGAAACGCTTCTCCTAGGGAAGGGCAGAGAGAGAGAGAATACGAATTAGAACTAGAGATCATCTAGGTCATTGACCTCAGCCAATTTTACAGGAGAGGAAGCTGAGGAAGGGACTTGTAAGGTCTTATTTCTGAGCCTCCAGAATACAGATTTTAAAAACAATTGCGTCATCCTTCCCTTCTCTCTGTCTCTCTGTCCTTCTTTTACTCCACACCTTCCTTATCTTGCTTTTTGGTTGGTTGGTTTGTTTTCTCCCTGTCTCTGTTAATACGCCTAACATGTGCTAAATGGTGCTGGAAATAAGTTTGATTGTGACACACCCTTGTCCTTGAAGAGGTCATGTTTTGTTGGAAATGACAGGTTCATAAATAATAATGATAATAAAAAGAGCTACAGCTCGCCAGCATTGTGCTAGGTACTTTGGATACATAATTTCTGGTCAACACAATACCTGAGGAACAAAATAGAAACAGAGGGATGGACACGTGGAACAGACTGACGGCTATCACGGGGGAGGCGGAGGGGCGGCGGGTGAAAGAAGGTGAAGCGATTAGCCAAAGAGCATATACGCATGACCCATGGACACAGACAGCAGTGTGGTGATGGCAGGAGGGAAGGGAGACAGGGGCTGGGTGGAGGTGGGCAAAGTGGGAAAAATGGGGACATCTCTAATACTGTAAGCAATAAAAATCAAGTAAAAAATAAAAACTAAGTAATAAATAAAAAAGAATGATAGAGAAAAATAAAATCCTGTGAGGTAGGTAACATTATCTATTTCAGAGATGGAAAAACCAAGGCTCAGACAAGGTACGTGGTCTGTCCAGCGTCACACAGCCGAATGTGTAGGAGCCAAGATTAAAATCCATGCTTTTCAGATTTTAAACCCCACGTTCTAAATAGAGGCACAAGGGGACACAGTGTCAGGAGACAAGGCTCAGACTAGCTTATGGATGACCATGAATGCTAGACTTAAGAGTTTCTAACTTATCCTGGAGGTGACAGAGAATCAGTATAGAGTGGTAAGTCACGGAGTGATTTACGATTAGCAAACGCGCGAACTTTACCCTCAGGGAAAATGAGGAGAAACTGAAGAAAACCAACTGTAGGCTGAAGCAATAGTTCAGATAAGAGATAAGGCTCTGAACTAAAGGAACAGGAGTGAAAGAAGAGAAGGGGGCAGGTTCATGTGGTTTAAGAGGTAAAATAAGCAGCACGTGTTCCAGCACAGGCACTTCCTGCCCTGGAGAGGTATCATATGATGCTAATGAAATGGACTCTGGAGTTAGACATATTTTGGCCCAAATCCTGGTAAATCCACTTGCTGCTTGTGTGGGAGGAATTGGGCAACTCCTAGTGATACTGCGGGTCAGATGGGTGGGGTGAGCTGAGCGTCCAGCAAGGTGTTCAGTACAGAGCCCAAACTCCACTCCTGACTCCCCCAGCATCTTCATCCTCAGCTCTTAGCTCAGCAGATGAACTCTGGGAGCATGCATAAGGCTGTATAATGGCCCCCAAAGATATCCAGATCCTAATCCCTGGCACCCATCAATGTTACCTTGTATGGAAAGAAGGCTCTGTAAATGTTATTATTGAGGATCTTGAGGTGGGACATTATCTTGGATTATCTGGGTGAGCCTTGAATACAATCACACGTACCCTTGTAAGAGGAAGGCAGAGGGAGATTTGACACATGCAGCGGGGGAGGAGGCAATGTGACTGCAGAGACAGAGAATGGAGTGATGTGGTCACAAGTGAAGGAATGCTGGTGGCCACCTGAAGCTGGAAGTGGCCAGAAACAGTTTCTCCTCTGGAACCTCTGGAGGGCATGCGGCCCTGTTCACTCCTTGATTGGGGCCCATCGAACTCGATTTCAGATCTGTGGCCTCCAGAACTGTGAGAGAAGAAAGTATCTGTTGTATTCAGCAACGAAGTTTGAGGTAGTTTGTTACAGTGACAATAGGAAACTAATACAGAGCCTCCCAGTTATCCCAAATTTTAATTGATTCTCAAATGAGCTGGTCGCTCTCCCCACTATTAATATGTCTGCACTGATCTCCAGGCTCCTTTCTGCTGCGACCCTCACAGAAAGCACCTTCCCTTGTGAGCTACGTTTAACGTGTCAAAGAGGTGGACTCCCTCTCTGTCAGTCCGTCTCTCCCTTCCTATGTCTGTCCTCTTTGCCTCTTGCTGTTTCTGTCTCGACTTCAGCTTGCTGCTGCAGCTCATTACTGTCTGCCCTCTCTGCCCGTTTCTCTGCTCTCTTCCCTTTGTCTCCTTCTGTCTCACCCTCTGCATTCTCTCTTCCTCTCCCTCTCTCTCCCTCCCCCACTGTCTACATTTGTATCTTTCTCTCTCATTAGCACTTTGATTCTCTCCCTTTGCCATTCACTTCCTATTTTTGTCTCTGCCCCTCACTCCATTTCTCTCCACTTTTCAAGGGTGAGTTTCTCTCAGCCCTCCTGATTATTTTTCTCCCCTTATCTTTCTGCTGCATCCTGATCCCTTTCTCTTTGTATCCTCCTGTCTGTTTATATCTCTTTCTTGTTTGGTTTCTGCCTCAGCCTGTCTTGGTCTTTTCCTTCCTCCTGCTGTGTCTTCATCTCTCTCTCTCCCCCTACCCCAACCCCGTCCCCCCGCCTTCCTGGGCACCTCAGGATTTGCCTGAAATTGGAAAGGACGCTGCAATTACATCTGCAGCCTCCACACCACACTTGAGAGGAGTCGTCTGTTTAGTCATGGACCTGTCCGACACCGTGGGAGGACGAGTGAGGGAGGCAGAGACAGGAGATACTTCACTGTCGCGTTGTTCTTCTGGCTTCTGGAGGGGCCTGCACAGGTGCCTCTTAATATCCCAGCAGTGCTGTCAGCCTTACCAAAGAGAAATCACTTTTCCTTGGCCTACCCCTCTGCAGAATTAATCAATCTCCTTTAATGATGATCATCTGTTGTTGGCATAGATAGGAATGTGAGCAGAGAAAGAATTCTAGGTGGGGGTTTTCCAAACAGGGAGCAGATAGGAGTTCTTTTACATATACATATTTATATATGGAAGCAGGATGATGGCAAGGAAAGGACTACATGAAACAGAGACTGTGTCTGTTTTACTTTTCATTGCATTTCAGCTCTTAGAACAGTGTCTGGCGTATAGAAGACACTTAATAAATATATGAATGAATAAATTGAGCAAATGAATGAATGAATGAATGGGCTTCAGTCCTCCTTGTGCCAGCACTTGATGTGCTTCGGTGCACAAGTCAGTTTTGATTGCTCATCTGTAAAATAGGGATAGTGATTAGGCCTGCCCACAGCCCACACTGTGGGGAGAAGGATGTGAAAGATGGTGTCTGATGAGGGGGCAAGACCTTAGCTCCCTGCAGGGCTGGGCCGGCCAGGGGAGCTTCCTGGTGGTTCTGGAAGAGCTGGAGGGAGTGGAAATTGCGGAACCAGCTTCAGAGACAAGGGACTTGTGAGGGAAGCAGTGGGGTAGAGAAGGGAGGCCACAGGCCATGCAGAAGGATATATATGAGACATGTCCCCCCTATGGGACCGCTGTGGGAGGTGGGGAGGATCTTCACTTAGGAAACTGTTGTGAGCCAAGAAGGAGGTGACCCTGACTCCCATCAGGGAGAACTCATCTCTGAGGTTTACCATGCTCCCTAGAAGTGGGATTAGGCTGGACTTAACAAGAGCTCAATTATGAAATGACTAGTTAGGGCTCATCCTTCAGATTAGGAGGATCAGGGGGTCCTTGGTGCCTGCCAACTCCTTTGCTGCCTCCAAGCCCACTGAAGTCCCCTCTTTTCAACACGGCCTCTTCTGACTGTGCTACTGAATTCTGTGATTTGCTCCCTGACTCCCAATCACTGCCCGTACCCTGTTCTTTATCTTTACTTCATAGCATTTATCCTTCTCTGGTGTTCTCGATAGTTTAATCATGTGTTAGATTGAGTTTGTGTCTCATAGGTCGAAGGTAAGCTCCATGAAGACAAGGATCTTGGTCAGCTTTTTTTTCACTGTGTCAGGTGCCCGAAATAACTAGACACATAGCAGGTTCTCGATAAATACTTGTTGAATGAAAGAATGGGGATGAGACTTTCTGTCAGCTTATTGTATTTCAGTCTTTGCTTGAACATACCCGGTTAACACTGGAAAGGACTCGAGAGACGACATTATATCCACAGAGAAATTAGGCCCAGGGAAGGGCAATGGCCAAGGTCACACGGCAAGTTACTGATTGAAACCAGGCTGGTGTCCAGATTCCCACTTACATTCTCATTCAGTGTGGCAGACCCAAGGCCCTGAGACAGGAGGCCAGAGAGGGTGCTGCGGTCACCGCCACTATCCTAGAGACCCTGAGAATGGGTGTTTTCTGAGATGCACGAGATGAAGAGTTGAGCAGATGGCACATATCATACAGCAGCTCTCAAGGGGCGGGGGTGTGAAAGGGGTGAAGGGATTAAGCAATAAAAAATAAAACTCATAGACACAAACAACAATATGGTGACTGCCAGAGGGAAGGGGGGACAGGTAGAAGGTGGCGTAAGGGGGATAAATGGTGATGAAAAGAGGCTTGACTTTGGATGGTGGACACACAATACAATGTACATCTGATATGTTATAGAATTACACACCTGAAACCTATATAAATTTATCAACCAATGTCACCTCCATAAATTCAATAGTTAAAAAAAGATTTTTTTACATGAGTAATCCCAGAGAACTGATAGTTCCGAAACTACTTCCAATATCTGCTTTTTTCCCCCCTTTTTCTGATTTTTCCTGTTTCTTATATAAGAACCTAGATGCTTAACATCTTACAGGCATCTAGAACTCAGACTGAACTCCTGATCTCTCCCTGAACCATTCCTACCATCCCCCCGTATTCCACACTGCAGACCACAGCATCCCATCCACCCAGCTGCTCAAGAAAGCTAAATAAAGCAGGAACTGCCCCTCATTCCTTTCTCTCCCTCTGGCCCGTGTTCATTCTGTCAGCAGGTCCTGCTGCTTCCCCCCACCCCCCAAACCATATCTATCTGTCTCCATGGCCTCTTTCCTGCTTCAGGCCCCCTTGTCTTCCCCCTGGACTATGGCAGTAGTCTCCTGGCCTGCTTTCCACTCTATTTTTTCTTATTTTACGTACAGCAGTGACCTTTTAAAGGTATAAATCAGACCATTTCATTTTCCTGCTTAAAATTCTTTAGTAGCTTCCCATTCACTTAGAGAATCCAAGTTCCTTAAGCAGGCCCAGAGTAAGGTTCCATGTGACCAACCCTTGCCTGTCCCTCCTCATCAGCCCTCTTTCTGTCCCTGTCTCCCTCAAGGACCCTTCCCACAGACACCTTTCCTCCCTCACAGATGCTGCCACATCCTCTGTACCCTCTCAGTTCCCAGGTTCTGTCCTCAGAGAGGCCTGCCCACGCCCCCACCTGAGGTAGCACCTCATTGCCCTCAGTCACAGACCTGCTGCATGTTTTCACAGCACTATTACAATTGCAATTATGTATTTATTTGGGCGTTTTATTCCTTTGCTATCTGTCTCCACTTCTGGACTTAAGAACCACTGTCCTAGTTGTTTTTTTGTTTTGTTTTAATTTGTCAGTTTTTTTTTCCACAGACTACTCCAAGCCTTCCAGAGAATCTAAACATAGTAGATGATCAAGAAATACCTTGAGTGAATGAATAATAGATACAGCCACAGATATTTACTGGTTATTATTGATTGTCTACAGAATAGACATTTAATTCCTTAATTTGGCATTCAAAGCCTTCACAGACCTGTCTGCAGCCTCCTTCCTATTGCAACCTCCCTTTCACTCTGTACTTCAGCTGCACGGGCCCCTCTCGGCCTTGTTTCTGGTGCAAGCTCATTTCCCCACCACACACCGCACTTCGTGCTTCTCCTGACACTCGTTTCTCTCCTTCTCCCTGTTTCAGACTCATCTTGGTCCTTCAAATCTTTGTCACACACCCACTTCCACAAAGCCGTTCACAACTCCCTCATTTGGAATTAAATCTCCTTTCTACAGAATTTAGTGGCTAAATTTAGGATCACCCTCAAGAGAGGAAGAAACATGCATGGTGTTGAAAGACACTGGTTCACATGCTACCTCTATCATTTTCAAGCCACGAGACTCTGGTGAGCTAGGCAAACTCTCCTTTGTTCTGTTTTTCCCTCTTCTGTAAAATACACAGGGTGTGGTGAGGATTGGTGACAGGAACTGCAGGGTACAGTACACAGAGTACAGGTGACATTGCAGCAGCCTGCTCAGAAGTGTAGCTCATTTGGATGCGTTTGTTTCCTCCTCTAGCCTGGATGTGTCTAATTCTTCTTTCTCTAACCCCGATCCCTGTCACTCTTTGTAGCAGCATATACACGAGAATGAGCAGTAAATTCCAAACCCTCAGTACCTGTTGAAGGGTCCCGTGAAAGGAGGCTGCAGCAACTGACCCCCATCCTTTAATTCAAAATAGCTCTGGGTAGAGGTCGCTGAATCCAGCTGAGCTGCAGACAGTCCCAGCAGAACCCTCCTGCTTCACTGATTTAAGCATCCTGATCCCACCTGTCTTTTCCTGACGGCTGCATAAAACACATCAGTGAGCTCCATAAGAATCTGAGCAGGCTGACATTTCCAACTTACAGACCATCCTGAGATATGTTTTTGGCAGTGAAGAGTTGGGAGTTTTCACCCCAATTTTTTTCTCTCTTAATTCTGCAATACATCGAATGGGTTCCAGCCAAGAGAGTTATTACCTTCTCCTTGCTTGGATCTTAAATCTTTGTTCAAAGACAGCTTGTTTTAATTGAAAGTGTTCAATCACTCTCCCCCCATCTCCCACCCACATCCCGTTACTTGACTCAGACAGGGCCATCGCAGTAAATAATTTGGAGTGAGGCTCTCAGAGTTGAAGTAGTATGTAATATGGTTGGAGACTGAGAGGGAAAGAGGGTTGTCCCAGACAACTCCCACCTTTAAAACACTGCCTTTTAAACAAAGCTTGTCTACAACGACCAACACCTCACCGTGGGACGTTTTACTGGAACAGCCCCACTCCTTACCCTTGCAGAACGCAAGAGTATTGATTAACATGGATATCTCCCAGGGGTGCTTCAAGTCCATCTGTCACTGCAGGCTGGGGAGGAGGACTCAGGCTTCCCTCTCCCCCATTCATTTATTTATTCAATCAACACCCCTATGTTAGTCAGCCACACGCTTTGTCATGACAACTCTGGGAGGCAGGCATCATTGTTCACGTAGACAGATGGGGAAACTGGGGCTCAGGAGATTGGATCACTTATAGGAGGTCCCGAAGTGCTCTAGTTCTCTATCACGACATAACAAATCTCTCCCACCCCAAACTTAGTGTTTAAAACAATAGCTATTCTCTTGCGTTTTCTGTGGGTCAAAAATTTGGGGAGGGCTCAGCTGAATGGTTCTAGTTTAGAGTCTTTGATGGAACTGCAGTAAGACAAGGTCAGGAGCTGGAAGAGCAGAGTGCTGGAGGAGTCATGGGATGGCTGGGGATCTCTTATGATCATAGTATTTTCCACGTAGTCTCAAGGCCTCTCCCTGCAGCCCTCCATGGGCTACTTTGGGCTTACTCACAGCATGGTGGTCTCAGGGCTCCTGGCATGGCAGTTCAGGACCCCAGCTGGAGCATTTCAGTAAGCAATGCATCACCTTTTCTGACCTTGGCTCACAAGTCCCACGGTGTTACTTCTGGCACTTGTTTTGGTTACAAAGGAGTCTCAAACCCACCCAGATTCAAGAAGAAGGGACATAGACCACACCTCTCAGTGGAAGGAGGGTCACGGTCAAAGCGTAGTAAAACGTGTGAGATGGAGCTACTGTTGCAGGGGTCTTTGGAAAATACAATCTGCTGTACCCAGCATGTGGCAGAGCCAGGATTTGGAAGAGATACATCTGATTCCAAAACTTCTGCTGCAAATCTGTAGCCCAGCCCACAGGGATCTCTCCATCTCACTATGACCCTTGCCGCTGGCACACACAGTCATTATTTGGTCTCCTCAAGCCGATGAGAGCTGGGTGGGTTCAAGCAACAGCTGCTTCTGTGGGTCTGGCAGCAAGACTGCCTTCAGGGTCTGCCTGTCAGAAAGGCCATACCCAATGCCAGTTTGCGAACTTTTTAAAGAAGGGGACTGAGAAGGTCAGTCAGATCCAGAGGAAGAAAGCAGGTGGCAGCCCCAGAGCACAGCGAGCCTGCTGCAGAGCTCACTGTCATAAACAACTCATCTGGTGTTTTTCCTTCTCCCACCAGGCTGGCCTGGGATGACTCAGCCCTTGACAGAAAAGGTGCCTTCAAGTTGGGAAACAGCCCAGGGTTGTGGAAAGTTCACGGATCTGGAGTCAGACAGTCCTGGTTTTAGTCCTGACTTGACCATCGCTGACCTTGAACAAGTTCCTTGTCCTCCCAGAAAACGCCCTCCTCACTGGTTGTTTTGATGACCAAAATGCATATGTAAACAAAGCACCCAGTGCTGTGCTAGTTTTCATGTTCTGGGTCATGCCCAGACCCTGCTTGGGGGCTTTTTGAAGAGGGCGGAGAGAACTCACTTGACCGTTCCGTGTACGCTAGTCCAGCCCCAAGACCCTGGTTGGCATGGTGGCTGAGACCTCGCCCGTGAAGTGACAACTAAATGGAGGTGTCTGAAGGCAGAGAAGGGGTCAGCCCTGTGAGACACGTGGAGGGAGCGGGGGAGTATGAGAACATGGAGTGGTGCAGGCAAAGACCCGGAGGGAGAAAGGTCCAGTTTCCCTGGAGTGTGAAGGGCAAGGAAGTGGGTAGAAGGTGGGAGGTAGCAAGCACAAGCTGAGAAAATAAGCAGAGACCCAACTACGAAGGACCTTGTAAATCAAGTTCTAAGATTTGAAATTTAAAGGCAATTAGGATCCTCCTGAAGGGTTTTACTCAGTTGGGTGACATCATCAAATCTGCGTTTTAGAACAGCCCTCCTGGCTATGTGCGGTAGAGGCAGGCCATCGTGTGGCACGGAGTCCCATTGGGAAGGGCGACAGTAGTCCGGGGGATAGGTGGAACTGGCCCTTTCTAGGATATCAGGGAGCTGGAGAGAAGTGGGCAAATGCCAGAGATTGGAGGTCTCATGGGGAGGAATTGTGACAGTGTGGGTGTTCAGAGCTGAGGGGTATGGGGTACGTAATATGTGCTTTGAGTGAAGTCAGTTCGGAAGCCATGGAAGTATGGGGCAAGGGGAGAGAAGTATCACCGAAGGCTTTACTAAAGGAATATCACCTAATTGGAGAAGACTTGATAGAGATAAATTAGCCAAGGAAAAAAGGGGAAGAACTTCAGGAAGAGGAAATGGCTTCTGTGAAGGCCCAGAGCTGTGAGATACAATGCACAGAGCAGACACTCCGTGTAGCTGAAAAGATGATTATTGTACTAATTTATGTGTTAATGGTCACTGTGGTCCCCAGGGCGCTTGAATTTTAATGGGTCATAAACCCTTAACTTAAAGATTCATTATTGGTAGATTTCAAAGTGGAACAGGGACCAGTTTAGGATGGGAGGGTTTTACTGTTGTCCCTGGGATTATTACCAAAGGAGATGGCTGAGCCCTGAGGGTCAAGCAGGCCGGTGCTAGTACGACAAAAGGTATCTTACTCTTTGGTCTTGCTGATGGTCTCCACCCTGAGACACCTGAAGCCAGACCATAGAAGCCCAGTGCTTCCAAAGGGATGCAGTACAATCTAAAAGCTATAAACACAGTCTTTGGGGTAAGATTACCTAGACACATAGCCTGGCTCCTCTCCTTCCCAGTTCTGTGGTCCTGGGTAAACTATAACTTCGATGCCCTTGTTTCCTCGCCTGTTAAATGAGGATAGTAATAATATCTACCATTTAAGGTTTTGTGAGGAATAAAGAGAGAGAGTCCTTCCAAAACTTTGAACAGTGAGTGGTGTGGCTGTTTTTATTACTGTTATCATTTCTAAAACTGCTCCTTTTTTCGCGCTGTCTCCATCTCTTTTCCAAGTTGCTCCTTAATGCACACACTTCCAGATATGAAGCTGGGGCGGAACGTGGCCAAAACGTTTTTGGATTATTATCGCCTGAACCCCGTGGTTGAGAAAGTGGCGCTTCCTGTGCCGAGGCTACGGTAAGTGGCGGAGCAGAGCAGTATGGGCTGGAGTCCTGCTTCACTGAGTTCATGTTCAGGGGCAAGTCCCCTTTGCCCCTCTGTGGGCCTCAGTTTCCCACCTGTGGTAGAAGAGCTTAACAGAGCACTTCGTGAGTATAAAGTATGATATGGGGTCAGTCAGAGGGGCTGCCACATTTCATGGGAGTCCACAAGGATGGGGATTTCTGGGAGCTGAGTGCAATCATTACCCTAAGTTAGCCTGGGTGGTACCATATGTTACTTCATCTGATAGCTCATCCTTAGGGACTCCTACATCATCAAGGCTCATAACATCCCTGATCCTTCCATTTCCTCATTCATCAAGTGGGGACATTAGTGCTCCATAGGGAGATTATCATGCAGTGGGTGATAAAGCACCCAGCACAGTACCATACAGGCATATGTCCCCTCAGTGCATGGTAGACCCTTTCCCTCAAGATGCAAACGTTCTGGGCTGGAGAGAATACACCCCTGAGAAGCTTTGGCTCCTGTGCTCTGCTGGGACCAGTGAGGAGAGAAGGCCAGGAGAGGAGTATCCTTCCTGAGGGCTGAACAAGAGCCCAAAGCACTGGGCATTCCCATGCCTGCTGAGATGAGCCCAGTGAGCATTTGGGCATCTGGACTGTGCTGACCCTTCCCTGCCTTTTGGCTTCGTTTCCTTCCTACTCCCCTAGTGGTCCAGACTCCATGAAGAACATGAAGATGTCTGATTTACTGATCCTGCCAGACCAGTCTTCCCACTGTCCTTGCCCATGACCTTGACCCTGTGCTCTGCTACCTCAGGGCCTTTGCACCTTCCTCCCTGATGCACCTTCCTCCTTACCTTATTATTGACAAAAACAAAACAAAACAAAAACAAAAACTGTATTAATCACTGCTATTTATCAAGTGGAAGCAATTGTTCTACCTGATCTTATTTTTTTATTCATTGTAGATATTATATTCTCCATATTACAAAGGAGGAAAAGAGAGCTCAGAGAGGAGAAATTAAAATGTTTTTTGTCATTGCCAAGATTTTATCCTAGGCTTTTATGATCCCAAAGCTGGACTGAAGTCCAGCTAAATTCCACCTAGGAAGTGTGGGTTCAAATTCTTTCTCAGACTCATGCTATCTGTGAGGTCTTAGGCAAGGGTCTTGGCCTCTTAAAACTTTTCTCTACCTGTCTATAAAGTTGGGGCAATAACAATGACCTCTAAAGATGGTTTTAAAGATTAGATGCAAGTTTGGTCCAGTGCCAGGCAGCCAGTAGGTGCTCAATAAATGTTCCTGTGGTTTCTGGGTTGCAGTCCCAGATTTCCAATGGGCTCATCACAGCCTAGGGCAAGTCCTTGGCCTTCTCTGGCTGGGCTGGATGATCTCTCAGGGCCCAGATTAAACCGTGCTGTGAGTCACATGTCTCTGAGCTCCAGCTCCATGCAGAGTCTGCATGACAATGTACTCTGACTCACAGTCTGTCTCAGATTGTTCACCGGTCAGGTGGGCTCTTTGTGGCCTCCATCCTGGGGGAGGATCATATTTATTTTTTTCTCTGTGCCCTCACAGTGACAGCACTGTACCAAGCATGCATTCCGGTATACACTCATTCATTGATTCATTCATCGATTCATGCATTCACTTAGGAAAACGACACCCCATGCAAGGGCTCTGGGGGATGGAGGAAGCTGAATGTATAAATGATTAAGGCCTGACCCTGCCTTTGAGGGGCTCCCCTCTAGAGAAGAGTATTCAGTTCATTCTTAGACGTCATTCTTGATGGGTTAAAGTTCTTAAAAATTCAAAGCTTTATAAAACTCAAAAGAAGCCTTAGAATCTCATTTACAAGTTAATGTGGGGATTGTCACTTTCAGGTCCTCTGTCAGCCTGATTAAAATGATCTTGATCCTTGACCACTTTTTTCTTCCATGTTGCATTGTCACAGACCAGTGAAGTGGTGCTGAGAGTCAGGGACTTGAGCAATCCTCTGAGACCCCTCTGCATGATTAGGGGTGAGGAAGTCGAGGTCCATGGAGCAGATGGGACTGGCCAGATGCAGGACTAGATCCTGCACCCCATGATCCCCAGCCTGGTGTCCTCAGCATCAGATAGTGAAGAGTTCTTTGGCATGGGGGTGGGGGGGGTGGGGGGGTTGGCACTTGGTCCAAAGGCTGCAGGGAGCTCTCAGCACCCTGGCTTCACCCGTGCATGGGAGCCCCTTGCCCTGAGGATTGGAGCCATCTTTAAAAAACAGTGGAAGAGCTCATTCCTCCAAGTTCACAGTCTTGAGGACTCAAACCCACCCTTAAGTTAAGAAAAACAAAATGAACCCCCTCTCTGTCCCTGCACCGCTGCCTCATCAACCTGTGAATACCACTTAGCTCTCAATTGGTCTGAAACTCTTTAAAAATGAATTCCCAGGAGGACACAAGGGTCTGACTTGGAATTTGAATATTTCCTTTTTCTTGTGTTATTTTCCAGCGAAGCATCAAATAGCATAAGCGAAAGAGCAGTTCTGGTTTTAAAGGAAAATTACATGTTTTGACTCAAAATTAATCTTTGCTTTCTCTCATCTCTGTGGATAATTATAATATGTCAGTTTCTACCCTTGTGCTGGAGGGAGCCTGTCAGCATCCTTGGTGCCAGGCCATCATTCGTAAAGGGTCCCCAGGGAGGGCCAGCAATGCGGGCCTAAAAGCCCAGGCTCAGGGACAAGGTGGATGAGAATTAGACAGGAAAAATGAACAGGCCAGGCGAGCCTTGGTGAGGAGATGAAGCATGAGTGTGGTAGGTGAGCTGGCCTCCACGTGGGAGGTGGGATCAGACTCAGCCACGGGCCGGAGGGCTGGCTCCATGGTGGGGTTTTGATGTATGTATGTGTGGGACATAGAGTAGGCTCATCAGTTCCTCTGAACACTAGAGCCCGCCACGTGCCAGGCCCTCCACTGGGCGCTGGGGGATCATAGATAGCCCTTGCTCATCGGGAGCCCAAATCTACAGAGGAGAAAGGCAAAGATAACAAACAATAAGGAACAGTGAATCCAAGTGCTCAGCTATGTAACAGATTACACCCTCTCTCAAAAACCCGCCTGAATGGCTCCCCACTACCTTCAGAATAACGTTTCAATTCTTCTCGTTGTTAATTCAAAGCCCTGGCCTACATCTGAAATGTCATTTACAGCCTTTAAAACACCCCATCCCCTTGTAAGCACCTTCTCCACCCCACCTGCTCTCTACCACATCACACCCAGCGCTTCAGCGGGAACAAATCAGCTGTTTTCATACCCCCTCCGTGTCTTTGTTCATTCTTTTCCCTCTTTCTGGAACGCTCTCCCTTTTTGTCACTGGATGGTGAACTCCTACTTACCGTTCAAAGCCCAGTCCACATAGCACACTTCTGCTTTCATTCTCCACCTGAGACAGAGCGCTCCTCTCTGTGGGATTCCTTACTGCATTATGCACACACCTGCAGCCTGGTGTGTCCCCTGGTGTGCTGTCATGGAATCCTTGCATGTCCGGCTTCTCCGCTGGACAGGTTGCTCCTCAAAGAAATTAGTCACTCCTGTATTGTTTATGCACAGTGCAGGGGCTGGCACGGAAGACCCTAATGCATGAATCGTAAAATGATAGAACTGAAGAGGCCCCAAGAATGATCTCCTTCATCCCTTTCATGTTATAGGAGAGAAAAGTGAGACCCAACAGAAATTACTCTCTGACACCACCTGGTGCCAACAGGGGTATCCCAAGAAGGCTTCTAAAAGGAAGTGGGGTTTGAACTTGGTTTAAAAAAATGAATATAATTCAAATGGATGGAATAGAAAGGGGAGAGAAGTTATTTCATGTTGGGGGATAAGGTGTGACAAGCAGGAAGCAGGACCTAAAAAGAGGCAATCTAAGGCTATGCCAAGGTCAGGGTGTTGCGAGCAACAGAGACGATAAAGATAAGACTGTTCATCCAACTCTTCTCAAGCACCTACTGCATACCAGTCTGTGCTTTGCTCAGCAGTTACAGAGAAAAATCAAAGGCATCAAACAGTCTCATGATAGAAACAGATGGGCAAAGAACCATGTACCCAGAAAATGGTGTGCCAAGAGGTGAGGTACAAAGGGCAGCGGAAGCCTCGAAAGAGGCTTATTTTCTGGGAAGTCAGTTTTCCAAAGGAGATGAGTCTGGAGAGGTAGGGGAGGACGTTACAGGAAGAGAAACAGCCTCTGCCGGGGCCCAGAAGTATGGGATGTTGGCTTTCTGGTGCCTTGTCTCTCTCTGGGCCCCCATATTTAGTTACAGAGGCTCGTTGCCTCTGTAATGACCCCACCAGTCATTCTGCACATTCACATCCCTCCCCGGCCACTCCACACCTTCCCAAATGCCACCACCTACCTAGGGCTACCTCACCCGTGACCTTACTTCCACAACATAAGAAATGCCCATGTTATTTCTCATACTCTCTTGAGGGTTAAGAACCACACCCTTCAGTGACATACAAATAACATCTTATATTTATTTCTCAAAGCTCTTCCCCCAGCTCCCACATACCAGAACCTATGAGGCAGGAAGGACATGGGCTCTTCTTATTATTTTAGAAATAAAGAAACAGACGCTCATAGACGGGAAAGGACTTCTCCAATATCACGTTACCTATAAACAACATCCCTAGAGCTCTGGGCTGTTGGTGGGTAACAAGGTCTAGCTGTATCTCACCCATGCTAGATAGTCTTGCCACATTAGCAAGATCCTTCGGTGAGTGTAGAATTTCAGACAGTGAGGCTTCTGGGTGGGGGGGGGGGGGGAGATATGTTGAGGCAAGGTGTCCCTTTTGTGTGGTGCTACTTATTGTCTTTACCTTACTCGTGAGTCATCAACAGTGATAAAAAATGTGTATTCCAAGGTCAGAGCGTGGGGCGGGGCAAGGGGGGAGGCCACAAGAAGTCACTTCTTCAATTGTAATTCAAATAGCCCAAAAGATTCCCATATTCATGGCATTTACCACTTTCTGCCATGCATTGTAATTCTTTATTGTTTTGTGTAGTTATTTTGTGCAATTGTCTCCTCTACTAAACTCATGCAGCCTGGGAACAGCATCAATGTATGACTCATTTTTGTCACCTCCAGAGACCATTGGACCACACATAGCACCATGCCACTGTAAGTTACAGTAGGCAAGGAATGACACTGGGTGCACCCACTCATATTCTTTCATTTAATGTCACAATGCCCTTACAAGGTTGGGATATTTTATCCCAATTTTACAAATGAAGCTCAGAGAAGTTAACTAACTTGGCTAAGGTCACACCTTTCATCTATAGCTTACCTGGAAATTAAGATGAGTTCTTTCTGGCTCTAAAGCCCACTCATTCCACTGGAAAAAAAAAACAAAAACAAAAGAAAACTTAGTCTAATATATGAATGAATGTGACTTATCAGTCACAACATCAGGCCCTGTATGAGGGAAAATGTAAAAATGGATAGGACTTGGTCCCTGCCCACAAGGAACTCATGGTCTTGTGTGTGAGTAAGGAAGACAGTGGGCAATTACTGAAGAGTAGGGTTAAGGGTATTGCATTGAGTGCTGGTGCTGGGTGTGGGGACACAGTGATGATGCAGACACATCTCTGACTTCTAAGAACCCCCAAACTTGTGGAGAGACAAACCCTTCATGAAATGCCATAATCAGGCTGTACTGAGGAATATAAAAAGGACTCTGAAGCCCAGATGGTTGTGAAGGGAATGAGGTCCTAGACTCTCCCAAGCCATAACTCTTCTATGTGTCCATCCTCATCTCCTCATGAATGGATAGAATGAGTTAGGATCAAGGTGGAAACAAGGAAAGTTAGGTTTTCTACCAGAGCCAGAATGATACAACATATCCATTCATCCATCTAACTGCCATTCAGTGAATCATTGTGCTTGCTTCAAAACAGGGCTTAGGCTGGACTCCAGGGACAAGACAAGGCCACTTTCCTAGGAGGTCACATTCAGTGGGGGAGATGGACATGCACACAAATGATTTCAATACAGTGTATATATGTGCTGTCTTTCTTCTCTCTTTCTGTTATCTCCCCCTTTGCAGGAAAGAAAAACCCCCTCCCTACAAGTACTCACTCCTGCGGGGCCAGGTCAGCAACTACCCCAACGGCAAAGGGAATAAGAAGAGCTCAGTAAACCATGAAGACCCTTCAAACTCCCTTTAAGGACGTGAAGTCCAGAGAGGTCTTGTGGAGGCAGGAGCATGCATTTTCTGCTGGGGCATGAAATTAATCACCCTTTTCGTTTCCAAGATAAGGGCTGTGGAATAAAGAATAAGCTAGTGAGAGAGGAAGGAAAAAATGAGAAATTTCATCATTGATTTTCCCTTTTACCAATGGAAAGCCAGTTGTAAGGCTTCAGCTTATGTCTCAGGAATGAAATAGGAGAGCCAAACCAAGTGAGTACAGATGCCCTTTCCCACCACATAGAGACCCTCACAGGAAGGGGAAAACCAACACATCCCCTTTGAGGTATTTGACACATCTCAGGTCAGTTTACCTGTTTAAGTTGTATATTCACTACATACAGATGATTATTTTTCAGAATAAGCCAAGAACAAGTTTACAGTTTTAGAAAAGCCGTGTCCACATTTGCTGATCCAAGACATCAACAACATGTACAACCCAAGGACAAATGTACTGTTGGGGACAGTGGGACAGCATTTTTGAAGTCACAGTTTGTCTTAGACATTGAGTCACTTTATCTATGAGTTGCATGCTCCCTGACTCCCCCAAGCCCCCGCATGCAACGCCAGAAAACTGTTCTGAGAGCTATTTCCCAATGACCTGGGTGAATTAGTTGAGAATTTAGATCTTAAGACAATAAGTATTAGTCACTAATTCTCCACATCCTGAGGTCACAGATCAAAGCTGGCCATGGAAGAGGTCGCCATTCGTAGTCTGAAATGGGGTGAGACTGATTGCCAGGTAAGGAAGATACAAAAGACCGAAAGATGCACTGTGAGTCAGGCAGGGATGATAAAATAAAACAAGAGCAGTAGCAATTCCCAAGGTGGGGCAAGCTTAATATTGTGTATTTTTCTAAAGAGTAAAGTGCCTTTGTATGATGAATAGGTCCAGGAGAGTCTGCTCCCTTCTTGTCTGCAAAGCGGCAGGCTGAGTCACCATGACAGCCTGCTAATTAAAATGACCTCCTAGAAATGAGGATTAGGAAATAGAGAGAGGAAGGGAGGCTCAGGGGAGATAGGGCCTTTAGCACAAAGCTCCAGTTAAGCACTTTTTTGCTTTGGGTTGAAGATTTTTCTAAGTTTGTTGCAAAAATCAAGAGCAAAGCTTATTCCCCCTTTGCATATTGGTTTTCAGACATTATAACAAAGAACCATGTGTTAGCTGGCTACAAATGTTGTGTTGTGTATACAGCTTCTCCCCTGGGTTCTTGTTGCCCAGAGGAACACAAATAAAGTGGTTTTTGCAGCTATTCTGTTCCTCTGAGTTTTCGTGGTACCTTTCCCTTTAGGTCTCCCACTCCTTCAAGAACCAACCAGCCAACCTAAATTTGGTATAACCCTCACTTTGCTGTCAGAGACTCTATCACTAAGATAAGGAAGAACAGTTAAGACTTGACTTTCCAGCAGGTCTCATGTCAGAGTCCTGGAGATTTAGTTGACTACAACCAGCTCAGCTCAATGATAGCCCAGGTCTATTTTTCTCTGATAAGACTGTTTCAATATGCTGTGACTATATTTAGGCCCCACTTGTAAAAAAACTGCTTTGATTAACTGGATCACAGGCCTTACAAGCAGTGGGTATGCTAATAGTTTATGAGCAAAAACTTGGTGCCAGGCGACTCTGGGTTTTAATTCTGTATCCTGATCCTGGTTCTGTATCTTAATAGCTGTGTGATCTTGGGCAAGTTATTTAACCTTTCTGAATCTTAGTTTTCTCACCCGTAAGATAGTAATAGTAATGCCTACCTCATTATAGTAGGTTTAAAGAATTTAGGTAAGGAAGTGCCAGAAAAGGTTCTCAGTAAATGATAGCTATGCTATGGGTAATGTAACCAGAATGGTGAGCGGTCTAAAATTATTTCCCAGTAGAAATGAAAAAAGAGACTGAAGTTGTTTGTCCCTGAGATTAAAAAAGGATAAGAGGGAGTAGAGGTAGAAGAACAATCTTTAAAAAGTTAGAAGGATATCTTAGACATTCTTTTTGTCCAAAAGAAGCTAACATTTTCTGTGTTGTCAAAGGTGAAAACCAACTCTAGGAAGGTATTCTCAGTAAGATAGATTTTAGTTCAAAATGAGGTGAATAGAGTTGCCGATCATTTAATGGGCTCCTGTGGAAACAGTGAGCTCCCCATCACCAGGGTTATGCAAGCAGAGTCTGAATAAAAACTTGTCATGGAGGAAATGAGGGGCTCCTTCTCTAGGGAGGTGCTGTATGCTCTGTGGCATCACCTTCTAATCTAAAAATCTGGAGAGAAATGACGAAGCAGGAGGTTGCATAACTGATGTCAGAGAATGGAGTGTACAGTATGAATAGTATCTTTTAATGCTAAACAGTTGCCATTAAACATGTCTAAATTACAGCATATGGACTCTGCTAACATTTAACATTCCTTTAGAGGAAAAAATACATGGCTATAAAGCTGACTGTAGGATGTCTTTGCAATAATACCGTCTGCTTCTCCACATTGGCAGAGCAGAGAGGAAAGGTCTAACCAAGAAAAAGGGGGCTTCCAGTGGACCTCCCTGTGACCTTGGCCTGCTCAACAACTCCCTAGCTTTTTTGGACCAGATTATGCCCATGGTCTCAAATTAGAGGGGAAGGATTTCAGCACTGAGATGGAGGACAGCACCAGCCCGAAAGGTGAGCCAGCCAGAGGCTACTCGCCCACCCAGACCCAGCAGGGGGCGCTCTCGCCTCTCTTCTTGCTTGCCGACTCTTCTCAGGATAAAGCCACAAGCAGGAAAGGTGGAGAGGGGACGGACATGCTGGGCCTCTACCTTGCTCTCACACAACTCTTCATAAACAATGCCAGTGTTTTACTGCGTCAGTCCAGAGGCTCAGAGACAGAAGTGAAGGTCTATTTAGCCTCAAAAACTGTGATAGACAAGCAGGAGGCCCCCAGATTCTTGTGCTGAGGCCATAGCAGAGGCAGGTCACCTGCCTTGATAATATCATTAGCTTAGCAGCAGCAGCAGGGGGTCTTTAGCTAGTTTTTCCTATTGCCTTTGGATAGGAGAGGGGCACAGGATGAGCTGTATCCTTTTACTGTAATTTGATGACATGCCTGAGACTTGCCTAAGAGGACCCCAACTCACTCTCCTAAGTTGCAAGAGTAGTGCCTACCGTGGAAGTCTGGAGTGATTAACATTGGTTGAGCATCAATTCATACATTTACCAAATGTTTATTGAACATTTACTGTGTGCCAGGCATTGTGTTAGATAGAGGCCTTTGAATCCATTGCCTTATTTGATATTCCCAACAGTCCCTTGAGGTAAGTATCGTTTTGTCCATTTCCCAGGCGAGAACATTGAGACTCCTAAAGACAAAATGCTACTGAGAACCTGGATTCAAGTCCAGCTCCCTCTCCACTATTCTAACTGAGCCTTCTCCATTCATCTATAGGAAAAAGAGGTGCAACCAGAATAACACATAAACAATGGCATCACTTAGAGGTGGGGGGATGTGGAGAGAGAGGAAGGGAGCATCTAAGTCTCCAGGCTGGGTGTCTCTGTAAGGATTGCAGGACTTTTTAGCACCTGCTGCTGAAATCCTACCTTCTTCCCATCTCTCATTGCCACAAGCCTGTCTGAGTTCCTGCTAGGTCCTCCAGCCAGGTAGGGTTTGGCCAAGAGGTCCATTTATCATTTAACATGCAGAGGTGTCTAGATCTTCCAGGGCCCCTGGAAGCCCAGCAAGGTAGCCATTGTGGGGCCTATCCTGGTACTGACCCCAGGCCAGTGATAATTTAGTTCAGATTCCTTACCAATCCTTCTTTCAGGAGTGCATGAGCTGAGCCTACCATGTCCCTCTGTTGTTCAGAGTTCCTCCTTGGAGTCCTGCTTCCTGAGCACTGAAAGGACACCAAGATTAGAGGCCCTTTTCCTCATGGCTCAGCTCAGTCAATGAGGCACCAGAGCAGACAGAGTAAGGGAGAAACTATGATGTAATTGAAATAGCCTGGATTTAAGAAGTCAGACAGACTGAAATGTGAACCCCAGCTCTTCTATTAACAGGCTGTATGGCTCTGGGCAAAACCTTTAACCTCTTTAAGCCTCAGGGTCCTATCTGTAAAATGGGAATGATAATCTCAACTTCCCATAGTTATTGTGAAGATCAGATATGATAAAACCTCTGCATAACATGGTGCCTATAGTTAACACTATATTGTGCACTTAAACATTTGGTAAGACAGCAGGTCTCATGTTAAGTGTTCTTGATGACAACAGAAGATAAAATACCAAAACAACAAAGAGGCACAAGGAAACTTTTGGAAGTGATGAGTATACATATTATCTTGATTGTGGTAATGGTTTCACAGGTGTATGTCCAAACTCACCCAATTGTGTACATTAAATATGTGCAGTTTTATATATTTATACCTCAGTTAAAGCTGTTTCTAAAAATATAGCATCTATAAAATACCAGGCATAGAGGAGAACTTTCTCCCCAAACCACCGCCACCATGCCCACCCTCATTTGCTTACTAGGGTTGGAAATTTCTTTTCTTGAAGCCAAAGCTTTTTTAACTCCCAGGTGAAGTGCAGACAGAAGTATGAGCTGTTCCTGAGGACAGGGGTGAGATAAATGTCCAGAAAAATGATAGTCACACAGAGGAATCAGTGTCAAGCCAGGAACGTAGGTCTTATTCATCCTTGTGGCTCAGTGCTTATCAGAGTCTGTGCTCACTGAGTGTGGACTGAACTAATGTTGAGGATAGTCCACTGGCCCTGAACCCTCGAAGGAGAGCAAAGAGGCTTTGTAAGCTGGGGCTCTGAGCAGATGGGTAGACAGCGTTGAACACAATGCTCACTGAACCTGAACTGAGGCAGAATTGACAAGACTAAAATGAGGTGGGGAGGGCAGAGATTCTTCAAGATACCATGTTTTATTAAAATAGCCACAGACAAAGCATAGCAGGGTTTATAAGAGACTCCAAGTTATTTTTGATTGGCATACAGTTTCTCGGGAGTAGTCTATGAAGCTATCGTACTGATGGCTACGCCCTGCCAGCTGCAGCTCAAGACTTTCCCTGAAGACCTGTCACCTGTATTAGCTCTTCCTACTCTCACGAAGCACAGATGTATGCTGGACAGGGCTTACTTTCCCCATTGTTCAGATGAAGAAACTGAGATCAGTGTGATTAAGTCCCTTGCCCATGATCCACACCTGGAAAGTAACTAGGACAGGACCTGGGCACAGACCTGACTCTGCCACACCCCACTGCTCCTGGCTTCAGCCCCAAGCCTCGATGTGGAGCCTGACCAGTTCAGAAAGTTATCTCTGTGTGTCTGGTTACAGCATTTACTGCTTAAATTTTACCTGTCCCTCAGAGACCTGAGATGTACATTGGGCTGGCCCCCTAGCAATCTCAAGTACAAAGCTGCTTCTCTCCAGGGCACCAGCTCTCTTGGTTAACATCTCCTTTGCTCAGGCTGGAAACCTCGCTGTTGTCTTAACTCCCTCGCCCTCGCCCCACACGGCCAGTCACCAAGCCCACGGCGTCTGCCTCTGTTATATTTCTGCCTTCACTGAGTTTTCACATAAGCTCCCCCACTTGTTGTTTTGTCTTGTGAGTCATTTAAAGCAGAGTTTACTTGCCCCATCTTTAAAATGGGCACATAACACTAATAGGCAGGACTGTTGTGCATTGCCCCCCTTCTACCTTACTCCCCCACCTCCTTCTACCTGCTTTACTATCACAGCCCCTCACTGACCCCCATGCCTACAGTTCTCTGTCCTGCCAGAGAGTTCCCTGTGTTTACAACATTTCTTTCAAACCTATTGTCCAGGCCAGGAGCCCAGGCTTTCCTGCTTCTCTTCTGATCAATTGCCACAGTCTGCAGGTTCTGCCCACATGGTGTCTCTCATATCCACCCACCATCTCTACTCTTCTTCGCTAAAGAAAAATCCTTCCCATCATCCGAGGCTTGGCCCAGATATGCCAGCTCCATGATGTCCTCCCTAGTCTTCAGTTGTAATTAACTGCTTCCTTTTCTTGTATCCTCCAGCGCTTCGCTTCTGTATGTGCTTATTTCATTCAGATGATAGTCACCTCCACCACTATCATTGAATTTCCTTGAGAGCAGGGACGGGGCTTTATCATCTCTACCTCTTATAGTACCTAACACAGTTCCAGGCATGTCAGAGGCACTCAGTGAAAATAGCAGAATAAAAGAAAGAATGAATGAATCACAAATCCAAAATTTTACCCTGAGCTCATTCTAATAAGTGGACCTTAATTACAGACTTCTCTCCCCAAAGCATTGATGACTACTGCTACTACTACTAATACTACTGCTAGTACTGCTGCTGGTGCTACTACCTCTACCACTACTGCTGCTGCTACTAATGCTGCTGCTGCTGCTATTACTGCTGATCTTCTACTACTACTACTGCTACTACTGCTGCCACTACTACTACTACTACTACTACTACTACTACTACTACTACTACTACTGCTGCTGCTGCTGCTACTGCTTTCACTTCTCCTATTACTGCTACTGCTACCATTACTGCTCTTATTGTTAATCTGCTGCTGCTTCTGCTGCCTCTGTGCCGCACTGGATTCCTGCTGGGCTCCAGACCTTGCACTGGTTGCTTTATCTCACATGATTTTACCTAATCCTTACAACAACCCTGTGAAGCAGGAATTATTCTCTTCATTTCCTGAATAAGGAAACAGAAGCTTAGAGAGGTGAAGTAATCTGTCCAAAGTCACAGCTCCTGAGTGGAGCCTGGATGTCACCAGACTCCAGGACTTGCATTGTTTTCATTCTCCCCTCTGCCATGTTGTGGACACGGTAAATGTGTTACGAAGACCTTCTGCCTCAGGGAGCTTGCTAGTTTGTTTTGGTTCTTATACATGACCTCACTGGGCCGTGTTCCCCTGAGCCAGGCTCTAGGTATTCTCCTTCACAGCTTGATGTCCCTGCACATCCTTCTGACCCAAGTCTCTTCCTTTGAAATAATGGTCAAAAATAATTGTCTTCCCAGGCAAAAGACAAGAGAGATGTTGCCAGGAGATCAGGAAGAGAGAGTGCCGAGGAGGTCTGCACTATAAAGCAGGTGCTGGACACTGGCTAGCAGGAGTTTTCCTCCTAAATATCAAAGCCTTCCTCTCCCTTCACCCCAACTTACTTCATTCCCCTCTCACTCTATCAGGATTCAAATTGTAAGGCCAGAAGATATAAAGATGTGGCCACTAGGAAACCAGGTTCTGCTGCCAGCTCTGCTATTCCCTCGCTGTGTGACATTAAGCAAATCTTGTGCCCTGTCTGGAGTTACCACAGACCTTCAACTGGTTTCAGTTTCTTACTCTTTGATATAGTGACATAATCCCCAGAGTACCTACCCCCAAGAGTATTGTGAGGACATGATGAGAGGGTGAATGGAAAAGGACAGTTTGTTTAAAAAGTATTTCCCAGTATTTTCTCCCCTTCTTCTGATACCTCATAAAGGTCCCCACTTATCCTTTCTTTACATTTGGCCTGGATTGTCCTGTTGTTATCATCCAATAAAATGTATTAGACATCCTGTGTTTGTCAAATGTTTCCCATTCCTCTCTGCAGCCCTGATTTTTACCTACTGTTCAAGACCCCTCCTCTAGGAAGTCTTCCCTGACGTTTCAGCCTGCATAGACAACTCTTCCTCTGTGCTTCTAAGAGAACTTCTGCTTAAATATATCATTTAGCCCCTAAAATGGCTTTGGTATTTCACTTTTCCTGTGTATCAACTTTGTCTTCTCAACTCAATTTTGCACTGGGTCAAGATGATTAGAGATGGCAAACCCCAGTACTACTCCTTGCTCAGGTCCCAGGGCCCAGCAAGGGCCAGGCAGAGAGTAACCATTCAATGGGGCTTTGCAGGTGTTGCTGCTGCTACTGCTGATGGGAATGAAGGTGAGGATGGTTGCTCTGAGCAGAACATTTCTGTAAGCCTGATATCCATCCTCCTTCTCCTCCTGCCTCTAGAACTTTATAAACAAAGGGAACCCCTTGAACTTTGGGGTAAAGTGGAGCAAACCTAGCTTGCAGGCCCATAGATGAAGCTGTTGAACTTTAAAGTTACGAGCATCCATGGAAGAAAGACAAAGAAGGGAGAGGGAGGAGGAGAGACGGGGAGGGGGTGACAGGTAACTGACTATGATGAATTTGAGTGTGTGTGTGTGTACACTAGTATATTTGCATTATGTGTGCAGCTTTTATGAGTCACCTTTATATATCTGAGTGTGAAAATGCATGAGGTTGTGCAGCTGTGAATGTTTTTGTGTGCTCATCACTGAGTATTAGATGACAGATCATTGTTGATTCTAAGCACATTTTCCCTTAAATTTCTGTTTGAAATTCTACCTACTCTCTTGACCTTTCATCCATGATAATGAGTCAACCTCTGCCCAACCGCCCTGGGCTATGCCCAGCAGGGTGTCAGGGCCACCTCTCCTCCTCCCCAGTCCTAGTGAAGGCTGATGCTAACTCCATCCAGGCCAGTCCCTCAGGGTGGCAAGATCACCAAGAACCCCTTTTCCTGACTGTTAGCAGGTGATCTTGTGTTTAGTTCTCTTTCCTGCATCCCAGCCTTTGTGCTCCTATCTATTTTTCTATTTTTCTCCTTCTTCAGGTCCATGTTGACTAAAGGTTAATAAAAACCAACTGTGGTGTGGGGTCATGGAGGGAGAGGCTGCTGTCCCTAACACCCCAATAACCCTCCTCACTGCTCCTGGAGAAGTAAATGCCGTGTTCATCTCTGTTCAATTTTAGAAGCACTGACTGAGGGCCTGCTCTAAACCAGGCGGAGTACTGGGCGGAGGTCAGAGTGGAGGGCGCACAGTGGTGAATAAACACTTCATTGCTCTGGTCCAGAGCACAGCTGCACTTTGACTGTGTTGAAATGCAAATACACAGGATGGGGATGTTCAAAAATTAAACCCTGTTTATCACACATGCCTTAATGTGTTGTTTAGTGAGTTCATTCATTTATCCATTCATTCTTTCTTTTGTTCATTTGTTCACTCACCCTCAAGCAGGCTCTGAGGTTTGTTGGAAAGAGTGCTAACCCAGAAGGCTGACTTGGAGCCTGATTCAGCCGCTGCCATCTTCCCTCTTCAAACCTCCATTTTCTCACCTGCAGGGTGGATTAAGAATGATTGTTTTTCCTCACTCATGGGATTGCTTTCAGAAACTCCAGGGGAAATGGGTGTAGTGGGGAGAAGGAACATTTACCCTCCACATGCACCCATTCTACAGCACACAACAGGAAGGTGAGGGACAGGGACCTCAAAATGATCCATTAGAAAGAGCTTGAACTGGAAGCGGAAATATCTGGAAGTTAATCCCAATCTACTAGCATTTATGTAACTTTAGAAAAGTCACTCTCCCTCTCTAAGCCTGTTCGGTCATCTATAAAATGAGCCTGTCCAGACCAGTGATCACTAAGGGCTCCTACAGTTGTTCCATTTTGGGGTTCCAGGGCCCCTTGCCATCCTGTTGCCTACTCTGAAGGATGGTCTCATATCCTCCCTGAAAAGCATGTCAGGTTGCTAGACTCTAATGCTGTGGGCAAGGTATTTAGTCAGTGAATGTTCATACTCAGTTCAGCAACACTGGTGGTAATGCCAGCTTCCCAAAGATTCTCTTTGTCCTCAGACCTGATGCTGAACCAGAGACCACTGGAGAGACGAGACCAGCGGGTGATGCGGTGAACCTTGCATAGAGAAGGTGCAGCACTATGGAACTAATTGATATCACTATGTAATAGACAACTTGGAGCACCCTTGAGCTGCCAGACAGAATAAAGAAAGCAATGTTTTATCTTAAGTGTTGGTAAACAATAACAAATGGACTTGTGCATTATTTATTTTACTGCACAGACCTGTGATGGCTGCCCTGGACCCTGAGAAAAGGCACACCCTGATGTCAAGGGTGTGCATTATATTATAAATTGCTTGCCAAGCAGCTGGAGAGTGAGGCCCCAGACCAGATGCTATAATAGACTCAGGTACACAGATGTGCACAGGAGTATGGACTCTGCTATCTGACAGATCCAGCTGAGATCTAGCTGTGGGGCCGTGTAATCTTGAGCCACTTCTATAAACCTCAGTTTTCTCACTTATAAAAAGGGATTCATTAGTTTCTGCATCACAGGAGGTTTGTGAAGACTAAATGACATGATGTGAATAAAGTCCCTAGCAAAGAGAAATATTCCTTTGAGGGAAACTATTAATAATCACATCAACATTACTCTTAGGCTCAGTATTTCTAAGGTAGTTAGTCAAGCTAACATGCTGGCTTGCACTCTGGGAAGCTATGGTCCTTCACTGTAAATGACTAATGAATGAGGTAGGTAACAGGGTCTTTCTTCATCAACAGCAGGTGGTCATTTGTCCACCTTTAACAGCATCCTTCACTCACCTGATTATACCATCAGTTTTTCTTCATCCATTTATTCATTCTCTTATTCATTCACTCAGAATGCCTACCAGCGATCTTAACTTGGGTTCTTCCAAAAGCAAAGACTAGGACAAGGAACTGAGAGCAAGCAGCTTGTTTGGCAGGTGATACCTAGAAGCAGAAGTAAGGGAGAGTCAAAGTAAGACAGCACAGATAGAAAATCCAGTAGAGGGTGTGTTAATGCACTAATGACCTCTGACAGGACAGGGATCTCAATCTGTCCAGGGACTTCCTTTGAAACAGTGTCACAACACTCCTCAGAGATGTCTCCCCATGGAACAGGGAGACAGTTGAGGGTTGCCTTTGGGGGCACAAATTTCCCTTCACTTCCTGGTTGCTCCTCTGCAAGGCTGATCCCTGAGGCAGTTGAGCTCCACTTGATAAGGGATGCTGGCCAAGTGCCTGGAACTGTCCATGATTCTGTGCTAACACCAGGTGAGCTGAGGCAATGTGTGGCAGGCAGCACAGTGTCCACTACACATGGACACTTTGATAGGAATAGTACCTGAGTCAACTCTGCATCCCAAGGATCTGGAATAATTCATGCACAGAGTTGCACATCCAGTGATTATTTGTTGAGTGAAAAGATGGATGGATGGACAGCGGGGCATATGGATGGATAGATGGGCTTTTTCCTTTGTAACAATAATTCCTACCTACAATTGTAGAGGGTAAATGGAGGTTGGGGGAGGTTGGATGCAGATACTTTGGTGTACAGGGATGATCAACATGGAGGAGGGACAGGTAAGTCATGGAATTTTCCAAAGAAATTAATCTAGAGGTGGATCAAGTGAGCTGGGCCAAGTGCGAGCCAGAGATGTAGCCAAACTGAAATTCTGCAGAAAGAGAGTGAGTAGCCTGAAGCTTGGACCCTAAGAACCTCAGACTTAGACACTCTTTAGGCCTTTGCAAAGCCCTGCCCTTACTTACTGTCCACTTTGATGTTGCATGAAAGCAGAATTTCTTTTTAATTGTGTACTTAACCAGGAAAAAAGAAAAAAAAAACAAAGTGTTTGAGATTTTATACATTTTTAGTCATCGTTATTTTTTATTATAGTTAAAAGCTTAAAGTAAATATTAATTTCTATAAGTAGCATTTCCTTTATGAACATATAGTACTGTTGGGAAAATTTTGAAATTTTAAAAATAGAAAAAAGTACAAAGAAAATAACTCACTTTATTAAGAGATAAATAACTTTTAATGTATTTTAATACATTTTTAAGGAAATTGAAGTAATTTATATTTATATTTTTAAATATTTTCCCACACTTAGCTCCCCAGGTGGATGTATAATATATAATTTTCATGTTTAATTTTTCATGTCATTGAATCTTCTTTGAAAACATTAATTTTAATGATTATGTAATATTCTATCATACAGATAAAATCTAATTTATTTTTCCCTTCCTTGTTGTTGGAAATTTTGGTCATTTCTCATTGTTTGCTGTTATAAATTGTGCTGGTATGAACAGAACTATATAAAACCCTTCAGATGCAATATGTCCTTTAAATTTTCCTACAAACATATGAGGTGAGTACTGTACAGGTTCTCTCTTTATAAATGAGGAAACTGAGAATCAGAGAGGAGTTAAATGATTTGTTCAAGGTCTCTGCTTAGTGTAGGTTCCCAAGAAATAGACCCTGAGACAAGGACCCAAGTACAAGGGATTTATTTAAGAACTCTCAAGGAAAAAGCAGGGAAACAGGAAAATGAGCCAATGAAATGTTTGTTATCCAGCAAGTTGCTATCATGGGGAACTTAAACTTAATCCTGGGGGGAAACTCAGGGATCCAGTGGGCTCATGTCTCAGAATTATCCCACGTGAGGTATGTGGGAGCTGGTATTTTTCACCAGCTGCAATCAGTCTTGGTTAAGGCTGCTCCCAAGGATCCTTAATTCCCTGTCTCTTCAGGAGTGCTGTGGGGAGGGGGCAAAGCAGGCTCTGGCAGCCACACAAATGCAGGTGCTGACAGTCAGATGTTGGGCAGCATTCCATGCATTGATGAGGGCAAGGGGACAAGAGTGGGCAATGACCAGGGCCGCTAAGGTCAGTCACATAGCAAGTAACTGTCAGAACTGGGATTTGAACGTAGATGTGTCTAACTCCAGGGTCCTTACCTTCAGTGACTTGGCTTTGTAGAGAAACAAACCTTCCTGTGACCTCAGGCAAGTCACTTCATCTCTCTGAGCTCCGGAATCTGATGGGGATTATGCTACCTGCCATATCTGACTGAAAACACTGTCAGGAGATGACAACGTGATGTGTCAGCACTTTGATTATCAGCAAGGCCATCGTTGGTTCAGCATTACTGACCATTCCCATCAGGTGGGTAGGAGTCACATCAGGCAGACATTCAGAGCTTTCCTGATGATAACTAATTTTAAAAAATTAATAGAAGATGGGCAGGTTCCCTGAGTTTATTAGATCTGTAGTTTTCTAGATTAACTACATAGTATGCCACAAAGCTCATTGAAACATAGCATAAGTCTTCGATGAACTCTGGAGCATTCCATTTTTTCCAGCATGAGGGAGAAAAATACACAGTTGCTCATCTCCATGCACTGACAGTCTCCAGGTCTAGAGTCTCCCAGGAGGGAGCTTAATTGCTCCATAAGCTTCAAACTCAAGGGCTCCTCAATGCTAAGCTCCTGACGAGCTGCATTAAAGTAAAAATGACAAAGATGCCAGTTGACATATTTATTAACTATGCAGATCCTGAAGGAGCTGATGTGGGCTGCTCATACCAATGAGGTAACAGCTGGGAAGTCAGCATTGCCACAGCCCTCTCATCAACTGAAGTTCATGCTGAAGGGTAAGGTCAAGGTCAACTGGAGATTTGAACCCTGATCTGGCTGATTTTAAGCCATTGGCTTCCAGCCATGACTGCAAAAACACTGAAGATGTTTCAAACTTTACCAACCACTGAAAAGCAAATGTGTATTAGTAGCAAAGAACCATTCTATAGCAGAAACCTACAGCAAGATTTCCATTCCCTTCCCCAACCCTAGTTTAGGCCTATATAAATATCTAGATTTTTTTCCTATATGGATCATGAGTTAATCAAAAAATTGGGTTAGTAAAATTGGCATGTTTACTTCTAGGGAAGCTGTAATTCAGCTGCTTTCCTCAGGTGAATGATGGTGCCAATGTCTCCAATGTCTACTACTACTGATGCCAGGAGATGTACGTATGTTATCAACCACCCCAACAACCCTGAAAGAAGGTACCATAGTCCCCATTTTATAGATGAGGCATTGGAGACACACGGGTGATGTGCCCAGGCCAGCCACATCACTAGTAATTGGTAGAGAGAGGATTCAGACTGGCTTCAAAGCCCAAGCTCTTTAGGACACCACCTCCAACTGTCTACATGTTTCCCAGCCTCAAAATGCAGCTTCAATACTCAAAAACCAGCCCCACAATTCCAGATCCTTGTCTCTAGCCTAACACCATCCCAGAAATTCAGATTCATATGGTGGGCTGATTACCAGGCATCTCAAACTTAAACAGAATTCTTGATTTCCACAGTTGTTTAAATCTCTGCCCCAAACATCCTCCTCTTATCTATGCAAAAGATACTATCATCAGGTTGCTCAGGCCAAACATTTTGTTGCTCTTTCCGATGACTCTTTTCTGATCCTTTGTATCTAATACATTAATAGACCAACAAAATACACCCAAGTCCATCCACCTCTCTCCATCTCCACTAGGGCCACTTTAAACAAGTCACCACCACCTCCAACCTGTGTGAACGGCAAACCTTTCTAAGGATCCTGCTTTCACCTCCACTTCTCTGCTGTCCCTTCTCCACACAAAGCAAAGTGTGTTTTTTTAAAAGGTCATCTGCTACAGATTGAATGTCTCCATCCCCTCAAAATTCGTATGCTGAAACCTAATGCCGAGTGGGGTGGTATTAGGAGATCCAGGCTCTGGGAGGTGAAAAGGCCTTGAGGGTGGACCTCCCATAATGAATGGGATTAGTGCTCTTATGAAAGAGAACCCCTAGATCTCCCTAGTCTATTCCCACCGTGTGAGGACACAGCTCTCAACTCATACCCATATCGTCAGTGCTTAATAAACCTTTTTGTCTGCTTCTGCTAATACTTGGGTAAACTTGATTTCTTGGGTGCAAAATAATAAACCTTCTTTCGAGCAAGGATCATCATACCCACTTAACAGATGAGGACTCTGGTGGACACGGTTTGTTTTCTTTCCATCCACTTCTCTTGCCTTCAGTTGTATAGCAGTCAGGCTAATGGATGAGATCTGTCCCACTTTCAACTCAAGAGGCGGGCCTTGATTAGTCTAGAGCAGGTGCTGGCCAACTTTTTTTCAAGGAGAATCAATTAGTAAATATTTTAGGCTTTGCTCAGCTATGCTAAACTCTGCCACTGTGGGCATGAAAGCAGCTGTAGACAATCCATACACAAATAAACAAGGTTGTATTCTAAATCAACTTTATTTACAAAAATGTGTGGTAGGGTGGATTTGGCCTGTGGCCTATAGTTTGCTGACCCCTACCTAGGCCAGAGCAGTTTTTCTCACCCAGGTTCCTCTCTGAACTATCCAACGCAGAAAATGATTCAAATAATATAAGCTCACTTCTCCCCAGCATGGCAAAGACCTAGAGTGGCGGCTCTCACAGGATGGTCCTCGGCCCTGCAGCGTCAGCGTCATCTGGACACTGGATAGAAATGTAGTCTCAGGCCCACTCCCGAATCTGAAACTCTGGGAGTGAGGCTCAGCAAACCTCATTTTAACAAGCCTCTCAGGCAATTCTGATGCCCATTCAAGTTTGAGAGCCTAGAATCTAGAGCGATCAAGAAAAAGTCTCCCCATTATCACGGTGTAAATTCAGGGGTGTAGCCAATTAGTAAATGGAATTTCCCCACTCACAGAGATTTGTTTAGGAGTGATCCAATATAGGGAAATAACTCAAAACACTTAACAACCAGCCTAGCTAGGGCACTAACCGATCAGAATAGGTGCCGGCCATGACACCAGATCAGGGCTCTGTAGGCCCTCTTTTATGTCAGGCACTAAGCCTTCCTTTGCTGAATTTTGGACTCATCTACAGAGTTCTGGAAGGCCAGCGCAGAGGAGAGGCACTTAAGGGGGAAGCAGCTTTTTAGGGGGCAGGGAGGAGTAGCTATTTACCAACTGTATGAAAGTCTTTCGCTATTTTAACAGCTGGTAGAGCTGTAGCAGTGCATACCAGCAGCAAAGCTGCCTTGGTTCAATTGATGCAGCCTCAGCATTTCCCTGCAGTGGCTGTGGAAATAACAGCCAACTCCCGCTGCCTGAGACATGTATCCCTGAAGATATCACCCTAAAGATGAAGCCAGCCTGGGGAGGAGTGCGCAGCAGATAGAGCCAGAGAGAAGTGGAGAAGCCACTCTAAAATCCATCCTACTTCTGGATGTTCCATTCACCTGACCAGCTTGAGTTGAATTTTCTAGCTTTTGCATCTAAAGGCATCATATCTGCTGAAACCACTAAAAAGAGGCCCAGAGAGGTATCACAAGGGAACCCTGTTTCTGAGGGCTGTTCTCCTTCCTTCCTGAAGATTTGGGTAATGCAGCCCTTCCCTTCTTCACCTGAAGGTCTGGAGAGGGAACAGCTCAGGCCCATTCACCCCAGCTGCGTGTTGAGCTGGCTACAAAGCATATTTATTAGTGAAATGGGTTTGATCAGAGAGGCCTGCCTGACAAGTTCATTACATATCAATTTAATTAGTTGATTTACATTTAATTTACATTTCAATTAATGTCTTTAGCGACAAAATGCTGCCTTAATAGGGTAATTGCCTGTTAGGCAATATGTAAAAGAATAAATAGTCACATTCTGAGGAAGAATTCCTATTTTCAATTTTTTATTACCATAAATAACAGAAATAATTATTGCTCTTAAGGGCTACGTCCTCGTTTCCTTCTGGGCCTAATTATAAAGACTTAGTACCTCATTAAACAAGATAGTTTGGGAGTCCCAGAAAAATATTACTCAAATCGTGACTCATTAGTTTCGACAAAAGGGGAAAACTGATAGTAGTCACATTTGGGGGGCTGGAGGGGGGGAATTGACAGCTCATACAGGCAAGCCTTGTCTTGGAGCCACAATGTCACAATGGCAGACAGTATGTCTGTTCTGCGTGCCTGTTGAAATATTGGTCTGGGGGGTTGCTCAAATAGCCTCTTTTAAGTATTTCTGGAGATGAGGAGCTCACTACCTGTTGAAGCAGACTTTACAGAGTTCTGGATTTTAAGTTCTTTCTTAAGTTAGAGTCTGCACACACACACACACACACACACACACACACACACACACTCACACACACACCCTTGAATCAATTGCAATAGGTGTCTGTTAGATAAGTTTTGCCAGGGGCATAATTATGAGACAACCATCACTGTGTAATAGAGACGCTGACCACCCCAAATAGGCAGGAATAGAAATGAGTTGACAACTGTGGAAAGAAGGGCGACTGATCTGAGAAATGGGGAGAGTGAGACTGCATTTTGAAAGTTCAAGAGGAAAAGCTGCCATTCACCCAAGGAGATAACTAGAGGAAGGTAAGAGACAGAGGTTTGAGTCTGAGGAGTGAAACACCAGAGTCACAGTGCACACATGGCTAGCTTGTTCCTTGAAACGGCTGGGTGTTTAAGCTGAAAGAGCAAGTACTAAGAACGGAAAACTTTAGGGTCAAAGTATGGGGTTACTTTAGGCTAGGGCTATCCTTCCTCAAAGAACCTTGGCAAGCATGACTGTCAACTCCCCAGCCTCAGCGTCTTTGTACTCCGTTGGGCTGTCTCCAACAGTGCCACCACGTGGGAGCAAGCTGCAACGGCAGCAGCGGAACACCCCTAGCTTGATTCTGCATCTATTTGGCTCTTAGATCCTGGTTTGGATTTGATGTTTATACAAGCAGAGGAATGAAGACAGGACTCAGGAAAGATATACTGGACTTCCAGAAAATAACTCATCTAACGAGTGAAGGAAGGGAGAATCTAATTATTATAATTAGAAAAAAATGTGACCACATTTGTACCCTAATATTTTGTCTGTGTTTATCCTATTCCACGTAGATGACCACTGGTCTTAGCTTTCTTCTCTCTCCCACTCAGAATCAGTGTGTTCTGTGTCAGCCCATCAGCAATTAAACCACAGGCTTTAGGTCTGTCATTCTACATTTGCTCACTCCTGAATCAAATTTCCAAGGTAAATACCTCTAAGCCTCCAATCCCTCTTAACTGCCTATTTTTTTTTTTTTTTTTTTTTTTTTTAGGGTAAGATTTTTCATATCCCTTGATGCTTTAGCCACTGAGGTCTGGCAGTTACCAGATTTGTTGATAGCTTTTGTAAAGCAGATACCAAAATCTGAAGGCAAACGTGAGAATTATTCCACATAATACGGGGTGAAGGAGGCTGTCAGGATGGCAGCAGCTGGTCCTCACCAGCCTGGGGAGGCTGGAGCTATGTTTACTCTTCCTGGGATTTTCCTGATAAATCTAGAGCAGTGACTCTCAGCCCTACCAGACCCAATGTTCCTTTTTTTTTTTTAAATAATAAATTATGTAACATTTTTTAATATGAAATTCACAGAAAATATAATTTGCATACATGTACGACTTTAAAAAATACATATATTATTCTAAAAGGAGAAATAAATGAAAAGTAACATATAATAGAATAATATGTATTTTCATATGGAAATGCTCTGGCATAACTACATAAAAAGATATAATGAAGTATCACATGCTTTCATCTCTTCATAAAATTACCTAGATGTGAGAATTGCAAATGCAAACTGACGCAGTCAGGTATTTTGAATTGTGATTCAAATACTGCCACTAGCTGAGAGCAATTTGTTTTTCTAAACTCTTGTAGAGTTATGAACAAAATATAATTTTTCCCCTTGATTTAATAGGAAGTTCTATTATTCCTGGAAAAAACTGCTCTGTATTAAAATTATGTAAAAAGTCTTTGAGTTTATATGTGAAATGAAGTTAGCCTGCAAATTCAGATATTTATAAATGTTTTTCACCTATAGAATATGTAAAGAGATAGGATTTAGGGATGCTGAACAATTCATTATGTGGGACTGCCTGGCATGTTTTAATACTTCTCACGAAGTGCCAGGAGTACCCCCCCCATTATTGTGACAGTCATTTTTAGAAGACCCACATACTTCTGAAATACCTATAGGATAATATAATTCTTGTGGAGGACCATTTATCTACAGCAATGCAGATTTATGCCTCAGCTTCCCTTCCTTTCAAATCCAATTCCTTTTTGAACGAAGATTTCTGTTCTACACCCTAGCTCTCTGCCTTACTCTTACTAGTGCCCAGGGGCCCAGGGATGTGGGACGGTCCGGTTCCTGTATCTCAGCTCTTCCTTATTAGAAAGATTACTTGGGGCTTCCATACAGACTATCATCACACTCTGAAGATTGTACAAACTACTTTCCCTTGGTTGTGGCCTTGTTTATGGGTTATAAGAGAGTCCTGCTTGTCCCCCTAGGAAACGGCAGCCCACGTCAGTGTCCCACCCTGTTATTTCAGATGCACCACATTGGTGCTCACTGGCCAGACGTCCAGCTGCCAGTGCCTGTGATCCTCTGCTTTCTGCAGCTGCTGGAGCCCAATCTGCCCACACGGCAAGCCGAGAGGGGCTGGACTTAGCACTCACCCAATGGCTGATGGGAATATATGGATCGTCGTCGTCGGCAGCCGTCCGTCTCGAGAGACAATGGTGTAGCTTCTTTTTTTTTTTTTTTTTTAAAGTATATTTTATTGATTATGTTGTTACAGTAGTTCCAATTTTTTCCCCTTTACTCCCCTCCACCCAGTATCTCCCTCCCCCAGCATCCCCCCCCAAGTCCATACCCATGTTTCGTAAAAAAGAACTATCCCTCCCTCTCAGATATTAAGACCCTTTGTAATCTTGTAAAGGACAATGGGCGAAGGTCTCAAGCTCCTCTAGCTGCTTCAAGCTGGACATGGTCGTCGTCCTACCTACCCTTGGGTCCAGAAATCCCTAATAACAGTGGGGGTGTGGAGGGGAGGGTGGCCTTCCCACATGGGGAAGGATTGTGCAGACTCCAGGTCAGTTGGCTGTCTCCGGACAACGGCGTGCTTGGTTTAGCAGGCTGGCATCCTTGTTGTGTTCTGGGGGCAACAGATTTGGCAAAAAGGGTTAAAAAGCATCATTCAATCCATAACTACTAGGTGGCAAAAAAGGCAGGGATTAATTTTTCAATGTTCCACATTAGGAGAAAAAAAAAAAAAAAAAAAAAAAAAAAGGGCTTCTTTGGAGGAAGGTGTGCTAGGCACATCTCTCCTGTCCAAAACCCTTTTGCCCATTTTATTTAGTTTGGGCTGAGGGAAATAGTTTATGTTTCCCCCCTCTCAGACCTCTGGGCCCTTTCTGTCCAAGTCATTAGGATAGAAAAGAGAATTCAGTTTTAAAGTGAAGCCCACAGACCACCCCATTCTTCACCAACTCAGCCATTTAGTTCAGCCAAACTGTTGAGTCTCCGGAGGCAGCGCTGCAGAGAGGATTAAGTGAGGCTTATGCGTACAGACAATCACTCAGGTAATGCGGTCATAGGCTTATGCCCTTTGAAAACAGAAAACACATGTTAATTTATGTAACATAACCAACAAAAAAGTCTCTAAATCTGTAAGACTGTCTTATTGGGAAGACATACAGTTGCAAGGCACTTGACATTCTACTTGCCTGCAACTTGAATCTCTTTGGTGATATCACAGATATGGTTTAATTTTCAAGTGAAACCATTTTTTAAATGAGAAGAAACTTTAAAGACGGTTAGCTGCCCTACTTTACAGTCTGCCACTGATCATTGTGATTTTCCTTGAATACTGATTTTTCTCCCTAAGATTACTCTCCTTGTCTTTAAAGGGACTACATTAAGTCCATTTTTAATTTATCCTGTTCATTTGCATAAGCATAACAAGAGCAGCAAATGATCACTTATGATCTTTAGTTCTGTTTTGCTGGAACTTACCCAAGGAACATTTAGGGTGGCCCTCAGTCTGCTCTTCAGTGCACAGAAGCTGGACCACATACCTGGCATTCATCCTTGCCTGTACACACCTGTCCTTTCCAAGTCTTTCTGGTTTTCCATTGTGCCTTAAGGTCCCTTCTAGCCATCTTTCAGGAAAACAACCTTCGTTCCTTCCCTGGAGAGATTGCTGTGGACCGCACAACCAACCATGGCAGCAGGCCTTTTATTTCGCGGGCTTTTATTACCTTTGAAAGTCATTCCCAGTTCCTTAGGGCTTTTTGGTAACAACATGAGCCCAAGCATGTCTCCTTTAGGCTTGACATTCCAGTCAAAGGCTTGTTCAGAAAAAGGAACCTCTATTAACAACTGGTCTTATTAGGTCTATGCAAAGAAACTTAAGTCATTACTTACTTGTTTAGAATGCCAAACTCTGGAGAGATCAAATAGGGAGAAAAATATACAACGTGAAGGAAAATCTTTGTCCTAATATTCACTGAACTGGCATTTCCATTCTTCATATTTTCATTTTCCCCCACTAAAAAAAATTTTTTTGTTTGTTTTTCCATTACAGTTGTCTCACTTTTTTTTTTTTTTCCCCTCTTGCTTCCCTGTATCCTGCCCCTCCCTTCCCCCACATTCAGTCCCCACTCAGTTGCCCATGTCTGTGGGTCATTTATACATGTTCTTTGATTTTACACTTCCCCTTCTTACCCCCTTTTCTCCCTCCCCCCTCCCCCCTTGTTACTGTTAGTCTACTCCTTGTTTACATACCTCTGGTTCAATTTTGCTCATTTGTTTGTGTTGTTCATTAGTTTCCTGTAATAGGTGACAGCATAACGTATTTTTCTTTCATTGCCTGGCTTATTTCGCTAAGCATAATTCTCTCTAGTTCCATCCATGTTGTTGCAAATGGTAGAAGTTCCTTCTTTCTTTCTGCTACATAGAACTCCATTGTGTAAATGTACCACAGTTTTTTGATCCACTCATCTACAGATGGGCATTTAGGTTGTTTCCAGCACTTGGCTATTGTAAATAGTGCTGCTATGAACATTGGAGTGCATAGGTTCTTTTGAATTGGTGTTTCAGGATTTTTCGGATATAATCCCAGTAATGGAATTGCTGGTTCAAAAGGCAGTTCCATTTTTAGTTTTTTGAGGAAATTCCAAACTGTTTTCCATAGTGGCTGCACCAGTCTGCATTCCCACCAGCAATGCACCAGGGTTCCCGTTTCTCCGCATCCTCTCCAGCACAAGTTGTTTGTTGATTTGTTGATTATGGCCATTCTGACTGGTGTGAGGTGGTATCTCATTGTGGTTTTTATTTGCATCTCTCTGATGGCTAGTGATGTTGAGCATATTTTCATATGTCTATGGGCCCTCTGTATGTCTTCTTTGGAGAAGTGTTTGTTCAGGTCCTTTGCCCATTTTTTAATTGGGTTGTCTGTCTTCTTGGTGTTGAGTCGTATGAGTTCTTTATATATTTTGGAGATCAATCCCTTGTCTGAGATGTCATTGGCGAATATATTTTCCCATATGGTTGGTTTCCTTTTCATCTTGCTGATGTTTTCTTTAGCTGAGCAGAAACTTTTTAGTTTGATGTAGTCCCATTTGTTTATTCTTTCCTTTATTTCCCTTGCCTTAGGAGATATATCAGTGAAAATGTTGCTACGTGGGATACCTGAAATTTTCCTGCCTATTTTTTCCTCTAGGACTTTTATGGTATCACGGCTTACATTTAAGTCTTTGATCCATTTTGAGTTTATTCTGGTGTATGGTGTAAGTTGGTGGTCTAGTTTCATTTTTTTGCATGTCCCTGTCCAGTTCTCCCAACACCATTTGTTGAAGAGGCTCTTTTCACTCCATTTGATGTTCTTTCCCCCTTTGTCAAATATTAGTTGACCATATGACCCTGGGTTTATTTCTGGGCTCTCTATTCTGTTCCATTGATCTATATGTCTGTTTTTATGCCAGTACCAGACTGTTTTGATTATCGTGGCCTTGTAGTATAGTTTGATATCAGGTATTGTGATTCCTCCTACTGTGTTCTTCTTCCTCAAAATTGCTGTGGCTATTCGGGCTCTTTTTTGGTTCCATATAAATTTTTGAAGTATTTGTTCTAGGTCTGTGAAATATGTTGCTGGTATTTTAATAGGGATTGCATTGAATCTATAAATTGCTTTGGGTAGTATGGACATTTTAATGATGTTGATTCTTCCCATCCATGAGCATGGTATATGCTTCCATTTATTTGTATCTTCTTTAATTTCTTTCTTCAATGTTATGTAGTTTTCTGAGTACAGGTCTTTTACCTCCTTGGTTAAGTTTATTCCTAGGTATTTTATTTTTCTTGTTGCTATGGTAAATTGAATTTTTCTTTCAGTTTCTATCTCTGAGTTTTTATTGTTGGTGTATAAAAATGCCTTTGATTTCTTAATATTGACTTTGTATCCTGCTATTTTGCCGAATTCACTTATTAGGTCGAGTAGTTTTTTTGTGGAGTCTATAGGGTTTTCTATGTACACTATCATGTCATCTGCAAATAATGACAGTTTTACTTCCTCTTTTCCAATTTGGATGCCTTTTATTTCTCTTTCTTGTCTGATTGCGGTGGCTAGAACTTCCAAGACTATGTTGAATAGGAGTGGGGAGAGCGGACATCCTTGTCTTGTTCCTGATCTCAGGGGGAATGCTCTCAGTTTTTGCCCATTGAGTATGATGTTGGCTTCAGGTTTCTCATATATGGCCTTTATTATGTTGAGGTATGCTCCCTCTATTCCCATTTTGCTGAGAGTTTTTATCATAAATGGGTGTTGTACTTTATCAAATGCTTTTTCTGCATCTATTGATATTATCATGTGGTTTTTGTCTTTCATTTTGTTTATGTGGTGTATTACGTTTATTGATTTACGAATGTTAAACCATCCTTGCATCCCTGGGATGAATCCTACTTGATCGTGGTGTATGATCTTTCTAATGTGTTGCTGGATCCGGTTTGCCAATATTTTGTTGAGGATTTTAGCATCTATGTTCATCAGCGATATTGGCCTGTAGTTTTCTTTCTTTGTTGTGTCTTGACCTGGTTTTGGAATTAGGGTTATACTGGCTTCATAGAATGAGTTTGGCAGTCTTCCCTCTTCTTGTATCTTTTGGAATAGTCTGAGAAGGATAGGAGTTAGTTCTTTCCTAAATGTTTTGTAGAATTCACTTGTGAAGCCATCCGGTCCAGGGCTTTTGTGTGCTGGGAGTTTTTTGATTACTGCTTCAATTTCACTAGCTGTTATTGGTCTATTCAGACTTTCTGCTTCTTCTTGATTCAGTTTGGGAAGACTATAGGTTTCCAGGAATCTGTCCATTTCCTCTAGGTTGTCAAATTTCTTGCCATACAGTTGTTCATAATAATTTCTTATAATCCTTTGTATTTCTGTGGTATCAGTTGTGATTTCTCCTCTTTCATTTCTGATTTTATTTATTTGGGTCCTCTCTCTTTTTTTCTTGATGAGCCTGCTTAAAGGCTTGTCAATTTTGTTTATTTTTTCAAAGAACCAGCTCCTACTTTTGTTGATCTTTTGAATTGTTAGTTTAGACTCTATGTCATTTAATTCTGCTCTGATCTTGATGATTTCCTTCCTTCTACTTGATCTGGGCTTTGCTTGTTGTTCTTCCTCTAGATCTTGTAGCTGTAGGGTTAAATTTTTTATTAGATATTCCTCTAACTTTTTTAGGTAGGCCTGTATTGCTATGAACTTTCCTCTTAGGACTGCTTTCGCTGTATCCCATAGGTTTTGGGTTGTTGTGTGTTCATTATCATTGGTTTCCAGAAACTTTTTGATTTCTTCCTTGATGTCATTGTTAACCCATTCATTATTTAATAGCATGTTATTCATTCTCCATGAGTTTGAATGTTTTTGAATTTTTTCCTTGAGGTTGATTTCCAATTTTAAGCCATTGTGATCTGAGAAGATGCTTGATATAATTTCAATTTTCTTGAATTTGTTAAGGCTTGTTTTGTGTCCTACCATGTGGTCTATCTTTGAAAATGTTCCATGTGCACTTGAGAAGTATGTATATTTTGCTTCTTTGGGGTGAAAACTTCTATATATATCGACTAAGTCCATTTGATCTAGAGTGTTGTTCAGTGCCTCCATATCTTTGGTGTTTCTTTGCTTCGAAGATCTGTCCATTGTTGACAATGGGGTGTTAAAGTCCCCTACTATGAGTGTGTTGTTGTCTATATCTTTCTTGGAGTCTTTCAAAAGTTTCCTTACATATTTGGGTGCTCCTAAGTTTGGTGCATATATATTTATAAGGGTTATATCTTCTTGATGGATTTTTCCCTTAAGTATTATGAAATGCCCTTCTTTGTCTCTTTTTATGGACTTTGCTGTGAAATCTGTTTTGTCTGATATAAGTATTGCTACCCCAGCTTTTTTTTCATGTCCATTTGCTTGGAATACATTTTTCCATCCCTTTACTTTCAGTCTGTGTAGATCTTTTGTTCTAAGGTGGGTCTCTTGTAGACAGCATATATGTGGGTCATTCTTTCTAATCCATTCAGCTACCCTATGTCTTTTAATTGGAGCGTTTAATCCATTTACATTTAAGGTTATTACCGATAAGTACTTATTCATTGTCATTTTTCCCCTTTGTACTCGTGTTCTTCTCTGTCTCTCTCTGTTTCTTTATCTTCTTAGAGCAGACCTTTTAGCATCTCTTGCATTGCTGGTTTGGTGGAGATGTATTCTTTTAGCCTTCTTTTGTCTTGGAAGCTCCTTATTTCACCCTCCATTTTGAATGAGAGCTTTGCTGGGTATAGTATTCTAGGTTGTAGGCCTTTGTTTTTCATTGCTTGGAATACTTTTTGCCATTCCCTTCTGGCTTGTAGTGTTTCTGCTGAGAAATCTGATGATAGCCTTATTGGAGTACCCTTGTATGTTATTAGTTGTTTTTCTCTTGCTGCTTTTAGGATCCTCTCTTTGTCTTTGAATGTTGCCATTTTAATTATGATGTGTCTTGAGGTGGGCCTGTTGGGGTTCATCTTCATTGGGACCCTCTGTGCTTCCTGGACTTGCATGACTCTTTCTCTCGTCATGTTAGGAAAGTTTTCTGTCATTAGTTTTTCAAAGAGGTTTTCTATCCCTTGCTCTTCTTCTTCTCCTTCTGGAATTCCTATGATACGGATATTATTACGTTTCATGTTGTCCTGCAGCTGTCTTAGAACCTCTTCAGTCTTGTTCAGTCTTTTTTCATTTTGTTGCATTGTCTGGGAGTTTTTGTGTAGGTTGTCCTCCAGCTCGCTGATCCGATCTTCTGCTTCCTCTAGCCTGCTTTTAATTCCTTCTACTGTGTTCTTCAATTCAGAGATCGTATTTTTCATTTCCTCCTGGCTCTTATTGATAGCTTCTATGTCCTTTTTCATGCTCACGTAATTTTCTGTGAGTTCCTTGTAGTTTTTCTGGAGTTCTTTGAAGTTTCCGCTGAGCTCATTCAGCTTCTCCATAATCCATGTTTTGAATTCCATATCTGATAGTTCGCTCCCCTCTATTTCATTTAGCACTCTTTCTGGGGATTCTACCTTTCCTTTTGATGGGAGGTTGTTTCTCTGTCTCCCCATTTTTTTGACTCCTATTGTTTGTTAGTGCTTCTTGGAATGATCTGCACTTCCTGGATGTGCCTCTGGTGGCGTCAGATCATGTACCAGTCTGGCCCTAGGCAGCCTGTTGGAGACTTCCAGGGATCTACTGCTGTTGTCTGTCTTCTTTGATTGTTAATCTATTCAATCTGTGATTAGCTGTCAGGCTTAAGGACTGTGGGTGTGGCAGCTTAATTCCTGTAGGCAGGGCTTTTGCTTCCCCTCAGGCTGACGCCACTTGGAGGGGAATGGTCTACCCGCAGTACTGGGGATGAGTCAGCACTGGGACCCAGTCAGCTGCTCCTCCAGTTCTCCCCTCAAAGCCACCATGCCAAATTCTCCCCAAGTGTCTCCAGTCCTCTCTGCCTTCCCTCTGCTTGAGCCCAGGGTAAGTGGTGGCCAAAATATTTTCGTATGTGATCCACTTAAGAGCTCTTTTTCTCCTGCTGTTTCTCTCCGGCTAGCAAGAAAGCCTGTGGCTTTTCGCTTTTCACAGCTGATACTATTTTACTTTCCACTCTGTCGCTGTAGGCTGGGAAGCCCAGCTGGGGGTTTAGACCCTGCCCTTCTCAGGGGTAATCCCCGGCTGCTGAGCTGTTTCTCAGTCCCTTCAGCAGCCACCCGTGTGAGCCCAGCCAGCCCTTCCGCGTCTCCGCACTCCCTACCGGTCACGTTGTGATGTAGCGGCCTTTTCTGTCTCTCCGTGGTTATAAGACTTCTTTCCAGCTAGTATTCCGTTGGTTATTCCAGATGATTTCTCCAAAATTAAGTTGTAAATCCAGACTGGTCCTGGGAGGAGGTTAGTGTAGCTTCCACTTACTCCTCCGCCATCTTGGATCTCCTTCTGAGGTTTTTCTGAGGTCTGGCTGGGAGAAGTTAGATTTTCTAGGCAAGGAGGAGTTGTCACTAAGTGAAGACCTAGCCACCCTACTGGATCTATGCCAAATACATCAGCTCCTAGGCCATAAACTCTGGTAGCCACATGGGGTTCCAGACTTAAGGCCTGAGGCTGGTTAAATGTTAGAAGAAGAGGGTTGCACTGGAGAGGCTGGCAGTTTGGGGGAGGAGCTCCTTTGCTTAAAGTTATTTTAGGCAAAAGAGAGACCAGTTTTAAAGTGAGTCCACAGACCAACCCATACTTCGCCAACCCAACCACTTAGTTCAGCCAAACTGTTGAGTCTCAGGAGGTGGCAATGCAGATGGGCTTCTTAAGTGAGGCCTGTATGTACAGACAATCACTCAGGTAATGAGATCATAGGCTTATGCCCTTGGCCGGTGCACGAGGTTGCCTGATTGCCGCGGTGTTTGCTTTTGTTTCCCCCCTGCATCAATCCACTGCTGTCCCAACAAGAAGTCTCCGGTGTAGCTTCTTAAGTGTGTATCTGCACCGCCGAAAATGGCTGTGCAGTCCGACTCGGGAGTGACACGGTATCTGTCTCCTCCCGTGTTGAATCAACATCTTACGATGACGCTGGAGTGTCCTCTCCAGTGAAGCTGAAGCTACAGAGCCTGGGCAGGGTGATATGGAGGGTCTGCTGTTGCCCATGCAGCAGACCCCCCCTCTCTTCGCAGCTGAAGGGTCCAAGGGAAAGACGGAGTCAATACAGCTTGGCTTCAGGTGCGCCGCAGGAGTTGCCGGTGTTGACTACGACGTCAAACCGCCTTAGGGACTCCGGCTCCGGATTTTCTGTCGGGGTTTACTCCCTTAGCCTTTCCCCTGAAGAGGTATGCCGCAAGGCAGCGGAGGTTTTTTGGAGTCAGAGTTTTCCTTCTCTGATGTGCCCTGACTGGAAGATCGAACCAGCGACACTTAGCTCGCAGGCCGACGCTCAATCCACTGAGCCAAACCAGCTGTTCAAAAAGTACAATTAGAGATACTAAATACAAATATTTATTTTCTTTCTTCTGCATTCTCTTTTTTGATTTGTCATAGTGTTTATTTGCTATTTAAAGTTTCAGTAAATAAAAATTAAAATTTTAAATCATCAACATGAATTTTATTACTTATCTTTATATTGTGCAATGCCCATGTGGAGAATCACCAAAATTACAATCTATATCTCTTGGCTCCTCCCAGAGTATTCATCAAGTTGGTGGGAAGAGACAGCCCCAAGTCTCTCCAGGCACTGACTGAGCTATTTGATGGAAAACTGACAGGCACAGGGATACTTTACTGGGCAAGTGCAGACCCTCATGAGCTCCTATAGTTCCCACCTTGAGACTCAGGCCCAGCAAACTGACAACTGTTGCATCCTCCTTCCCACAGATATATGTGCTATGCCCTGGCTGGCATCAGGGAAGTCCAGCCAGGCATCTCTCATTGCAGCATGCTGGCTGACCCAACCCACGACAGACAAGTGAACCCCAGGGTTTTTAAACCTCCACACCAGGATTTGCTCAGCATTTGGTGGGAGAGATACTCACCCTCATTGACTCACCTGCTGAATGTACCATGGAGCTGCCAGCCAGGGGTGCAGTGGCTGCCATTATTATATCCAGTCATAAGACCCTGCAGAGCATGTGCACATCACCCTGACCCTCCCTGCATGCACACCAGGCCCTCTCCAGGGGCAGAGGACAGCAGTGGTCACTGAATGAGGGAGGGGAAGGGTGGGACACAGAGAGCTGAGAAGTGGTGGCCAAGAACGCATCCCAGGGAGATGTGTGAGCCAAGCCTCCATCCCCTGGTGCATGATTCAAAGTTCCATGGGGCTTCACTTACCAAACACATGTTCAAAGATAAAACTAAGAATCTCAAGGCAGTGGCTACAGAGCATTAAACCCCAAGCACTGCACTCTTCTGAGCATAGACCCCTGTGTGACTGCACTAGTTACATATGCCCGTGAAGCTGGCCCTGTACACACAAGGAAGATTGCCAAATCTCACTACATAGCACGAGTACAGAAAGTTGAAACAAAAGAAGGAAAACACTTCACATAATAATAAAGAAATTTAGAGCGCTCAGACCCGTAAGTCAAAAATACTACTTACATCTCACCTGGGGGATGAGCTAAAGAATAGACTCTTGCCTTTACTCCCTTCAACCCAGACTACAAAACTGACCAGAAGTTATGGTATGTATGGGTGAACTGGAATTAGATTTCTGAGCATTAAGCCAGGCTTTATTCCAAAGTACAGTGCCTTTAGCTATTCAAAGGGTATTTCATAGAAGAAGATAGACTAATATCAGAGCAACAAACAGGAGGTAACATGACCAGTTTCCTTTGCCTTAATAATTTATTCTTTTATGGTTTAGCAGTTCATTTCCCAAAGGTTTAATCAAAAAACTTCCTGTTGGGATTGGCTCCAAATAAGGCCTTTCGTATTTCTGGCATATTTTGCTCGGCTAAGAGATCCAGTCGACTTTCTAAGGTATTGGAAACCTTTATTCTCTGATTTCCACTGTAGACCTCCACACCTCCTGCTGAATTCATAGCCAGGTGTACCTCTCGATCAACTTGGACTTTCACATGCTTTTGGGAGACTATCGTGTACTCAGGGATGGCTTCTTGCACTGCATCCTCTACCAGGAAGTGGTCCTGTGGCCTGCAGCGGACAGTCACCACAGGCTCCAGCAGTCGGAGCAGACCCTGGAGCACTAGTTGATACAACAGCCCCTTGTATACTTCTGGGTCTTCCACGATCCTGATGAGTCTGAGCTTCACATCATTCAGTAACTCTGAGACGAGGTCATTCTGGGCTCTCAGGACCTTCAACCTTGCTTGATTCCTTATGGTGGACATCTGGATTTTCTTCTGTTGCTCTATCTGCTTTTCCTTTTTCTCATAATACTCCATAATCTTCAGTCGTTGGGTTTGTACAAGACGTCCTTTCTCAATGTTGAATTCTTCCTCAACCTTGGCATCTATTTCTTCTACCTTCTCATTGGCTTCCTGCTCAATGAAAGCCATCATGTGCTTAATCTGCTTCTGCACATCGACATCATTCAGGGCCATGGCTCCTCCTGGAAAGAGACAGAGGGAGATCTGGCAGACCCTATGGTTCCTTTGATTAGGGCAGAGGTTCAGGGGAGTCTCCAGAGTTCTACTTCCTTAAATGTGGAGTGGGTAGAGGGAAGAAGAAGAGAGTCAGCATCCAAAGGGAAGGAGCTTGGAGACCATCTGTCCACCACTCATTTCACAGATAAGGAAACTGAGGCCCAGAGAGGGAAAGCAACCTGTCTGAGATCATACCTTAGAAGAACAAAGACTTAAACTTGGATTCCTAGAGTTCTCTCTCTACTACACTCACCAGCTTTTGGTCATCAATTAATAATGAGACAATTAGGGCAGACATAATCCAGAAGTTTTCCAGTCAGTGATGGCTCAATACTCAGGAAACATTACTACTGATACCACAGAAATAGAAAGAATTACAAGAGACTACTATGAACAATCATATGCTAACAAATTGGAAAACCTAGAAGGAATGTATAAATTCTTAGAAACATACAATCTACCAAGACTGAATCATGAAGAAATAGAAAACCTGAACATATCTATAACTAGTAAGGCGATTAAGTCAGTAATTGAAAACCTCTCAACAAATAAGAGCCCAGGACTAGAAGGCTTCATTGGAGAATTCTTTCAAATATTTTCTTTTTAATTAATGCCGATCCCTCTCAAGCTCTTCCCAAAAAAAATTAAGAGGAGAAAACACTTCAAAATAGATTTTATGAGGCCCACATTATCTTGACACCAAAGCCAAAGATACTACAAGAAATAAGACAATATCCCTGATGAACATAGATGTGAAAATCCTCAACAAAATACTAGCAAACTGAATTCTACAGTGCATTAAGAGACTCATACATCAAGAACATAAAAATATCAATGTGATATATCACATTAACAGAATGAAGGATAAAATTACATAGTCATCTCAATAGATGCAGAAAAATCATTTGAGAAAATTTAATGCCCTTTCATAATAAAAAAAACACTTAACAAACTAGGAATAAAAGAAAATTATGTCACACTCAACAATGAAAAACTGAAAACTAAGATCAGGAGCAAAGCAAGGATGCCCACTCTTACCACTTTTATTAATGCGGTGTTAAAGGTCATATGAAATGCCAGAATTGGCATAAAAGGGTATATGTAATGTTTTAAACCAATGAGAATAACCAAGGAACTCTGCTGTAGGAAAATGGGCCAAGCAATTCTCAGGAGAGCAAACCAAAAGCCTAACAAATATGTGAAGAGACATTCAAACTGAACAATAATAAGAGAAATGAAATCTATCAAACTGTACATTCATCAGAGTGGCAAAGGATCAAAAAGCTGGAAATTGAGGATTGTTGGCAGGACTGTGGGGGTACAGAGCCCCTGATATGTGACTGCTCATTGGGTGGTTGGGGGAGGGGTAGAATAGGGTCCTCTTCTGGATCCTGAGGAGAAGAGAGTACTGATCCGTGTCTCAGGCCCAAAGCAGCATTGCAGGCAACAATTAGTTAAATCAGGTTTACAAATACCCATTTCATATAACAGAGATTTCTACCTTCATCTACAATGGAACACATACAAGAATACAGCATTATTGTGGTGACAGTACACTAAAGGCAATGTGGGCGTCCTTCCCTGAGGCCTAGTGAACACTCAACACACAGGGCATGCACACCATGGAATATCATGCAGCGGTTAGAAAAAACAAATTAGGCATACAGTATTCCCTCACTTGTCGTGGGTATTTTCACTGCGATAGGTGAAAATCTGCGAAGTAGGAACCTTACATTTATTTTAGTATTTATATATATTTTAAGACTTTATAAACCCTTCCCACACACTTATAAACCATTCCCAGTCCCTTAATAACCTTTCCCACTCTCTTATTAACCTTTTCCACGCTTTTATAAACACTACTTATGTTCTTAAACATATTCTACACTCTTAAACCTATGTAACTTTAACAACATACATATACAGTACCACAAAATCCCACGATATAGCAAAAACTCCATGATAAATAATTAAATATAATATTTTTTAAAATCCCGCGATACAGTAAGGCCGTGATAAGTGAACCGCGATATAGAGAGGGACTACTGTACACATAATGTGTACATGGAGGGATGGTAAAAGCAAGTACAATATCATTTGCATGATCAAAACCTCATGCACATAAAATGCAGCACATCTTGCAAGAACATGTACAAGCCAAAAGATATGCATTAGTCACCTGAAACGAGTGCCTATGGAAGGGTTAGGAAATGACAGTAGAGAATGGAGATTGCTGGAAAAAACTAAAACAATGTAGGTGGTACAAAGTTCACAGGCTTTGGACTCAAAGGTAGGCCAAGGCTGAAGTCTTCACCTCCACTGCGTCCCGTCGCGTCGCTTCTAGGGCTCTTGGCCTCAACTCTGTGTGGCTCCTCTTTGCTGCGTGGGTGCCCGTGTTTTCGCCCACTACTCTCTTGGTGCGCCCCTTTCCCCTCTACCTCTTCTCCTTTTATGCGTTCCCCACCCTGTGATTTCTCTGTTTCCTTCAGCCTTCGCCCCTTTCCTGTGTCTCCTCTTGTCCGTGTAGGTCTTGATTTTCCTGTCCCCTCGGAGTCTCTCTCCTGTCCATTCCGCTGGTTTTTGGACTTCCTTTCTCCCCGCGCCTCCTTCCTTAACATCCTGGCCCCCTTCCCACTTCCCTAGCCGCCGCTGTAGTGTTTCTGTCCTTTCAGCCCTCTCCACCCTGTGTGTGCGTCTCCTTCACAGACTGCACGCGCCTCCCGCTACTCCCGTTATCCAGCGTCGGCTGCGTTCTCTGTGGGGCACCAGCTCCCATTGTCCCTCCCAGTGCTTCCTGTGTTGTCCCCTTTTCTCTGCGTGTTCTGCCCTGTCTCCTTTTCTCTTTCCCACCCGCGAAGAGGGTCTCCTGTTTCCCGAGACCCCGCCCCCGCCTTCGTGCCCCGCCCCTCAGTTTCCCGCGGCGCCGACTGTGCCCCCTGCTGGTCTCCCTCCGACTCCCCGCAAGGGTCTGTCCCGTCCGCTTGCGGCTGCTGCCCTGTACAGTTTCTCTGCAGTGAGGGTAGCATCTCTGCCGACCCCCACTCATCCTTTTTCCCTGGAGGATGTCATTCCAGGTTTCTTCTGGTTGTGTCCCGCTTGTGTTCAGTTTGTTGGCTCCTGTCGTTTTGCATTCCAGGCTGGTGTGTGCTGCCTTCTCTGATTGGCTCCATCCCTTTGTGTGCTCCTTTGTCAGCCTTCATTTCTCATCCCTGTGTCCCTGTTCTGCTGGTCTTAGCCCTTTCGTTTGCCAGTACTTCTGGGATACAGGCCCTGCGTGTCAGGCATTCTGGACAGAAAACGTTAGCTGTGGGTTACTCCTACCTGGATGCTGTAAAGGGGAGCAGTGCTAGACAAAGTTGGAAAGGTTGTCTGGGGCTAATCTAGGGACAGCTGGGTGGGAGGCTTGAATGCCAGCTACAGAGATTGACTTTGATTCTTTAAAAAAAATTTTATTAATGCTTTTATTTTTTAAAGATTTATTTTATTCTCATTTGAGAGAGAGGGAAAGAGAGAAAGAAAGAAAGAAGGAAACATTGATGTGAGAGAGAAACATCGATTGGTCACCTCCCTTATAACTGGGGACCACACCTGCAACCTAGGCATGTGTCCTGACCTGGAATCAAACAGCTGGCTTTTCAGTATATGGGACAGTGCTTCAACCAGCTGAGCCACACTGGCCAGGGCAACCTTGATTCTTTAGCTAGGAGGGAGAAAGAGAGAGTGAGGAGAGGAAAGAGGGAAAGGGAAAGAAAGAAACTGTTTACGGAGAGCTTACCACTTGCCTATGTTAATAATTTTTTTCCCAACAATTACCCTATGAGGCGCATTACTAATTTACGTTATAAATGTGTTCATTGGTTGCACAAGGTTGCACAGCAATATATGGATAAAGACATCAGATTCCTCAACCTTTGGATGGGAAAATTCTAAGGTGTATATTCTACACTGGCTCTCAGTGGGATTAAGCTCTAATTGCCCACCATGGTGACCTTCTTGAAAATGTACGTTTTCTTGGCCTCCTTGCTTCTCTGATTAGTTTCCTGGGATCATCACCTCAATAAACGACTTACACTCAAATAATCGTCTGAGGGTTCTGGGGAACCCAAACTAAGACAGGAACTCTGGGAGAGCAAAGCTTCCAGGAATCTTATTTGTATAAGGACTCATGGGGAGAGGTAGTGAGAGGACTTGAACCTGAAGGTTGAGTCCAGATTCCTTGCACTTGAATCCTCAAGTCCATTGATCTTCCAGGATGCCCTCAAGTGTGATCCACAGGTTTTCAAGGAATTCTTCCTACTCTAGGAGGCCTATGACTCCTATCTTGGAATTTTTCTAGGTTTGTGGGTTGGCAGGAAAGAATCATGTTTTGCACTTGATACTGGATGCTACCATTCAACTGCCTTCCATCTTGGCCCGGGATAACATGATCCACACTAATCAAGAATGGATAGGAGAATCGGAAAGGATGTTTATCTTTGGTAAGCTTCATAAGTAACCGTTTTCAGTAGGTTACTGGGCCCTCTGAAGTCTGACTGAGGGGATGTGTTTCACTGCCTGCAGAGACTCCCCCTTCAAGGACTGTGATAAGAAAGCAGAGAAGCAAGGGTGCAAGTGAAGGAACAGCTCTAAAGAATGACAATAATGGCAGTAGAGGTTCAGGTCTCTCTTCTCTTGTCATGGTAGTAGCCCCGGTTGACAAACAAAGCCACAAAGAGGTGAAGTGGGAAAGAACTGTGGCCCCCATGGCCTGACAGCTTCTGTGGTTTCCTGAGAACAGCCTTCACCCCCCACCTACCCCTAGGGGGAAGACAGGGCTCTGGGGCAGGCCCTGAAATCCCAGTGGCTTTGCTGAGTGGGAGCATAGGTCAGAGGCCTGCGGTGCTGATAGCTACACTTGTATTCATAGCAGCTCTGGGGCCACTAGTCACTTTGGTCAGCACATTCCAAAGCTGCTCTGTAACTTCACGCTAGACAGGGGCTTTCTTCTCCTCTTTACAGTTTACTGGCAAGGTATCAAATGTTTTATAGGGCAAGTGCTGCCATCCACCCAGCTGTGCTCAGAGGTTACTGCCAATAAGAATGTTTCTGTTGGGACTCACACTAGGGTAACTTCAGGTTTGAAAGCCTGCCTCTGAATGCAGCTCTCATGCCCTATAAATGTCGCAAATCAAAGGCACACAGGGAGGGGTGGTGATTGGCAAACTTCCCGCCACGACGATGAGAACATAGCGCTCTGTGAGGCTAGAACAGCAGGGGTGAAGAGGAAGGAGAACAGAGGCAGCTTCCCAGGAGGTCAGAAGCCCCAGTGGACGAGCAAAGCTGGTTCCCTGGCTCAGGTCAGGCTCAGGTATCAATGATATCCCACCAACATCCAGCAGTACCTGTCTTCCTTATCAGGTGTCGGCACTGTTGTTCCTGCTTCCTCCTCTTCTTCCTTCTTGCCCTCCCTTTCACATCTGTTCATTCTTTGCATGTCTGCTATGTAACAGACCCATGGATTTATTTACATCCAAGAGGCTTCAGGGCCCTGACTTGGACCAGCATCTTCCCCAGTACTGTGTTCACCTATCATATTTTTCTATAAATTGCACAAAGGAAGACTTTAATAGCAGTCTTCTAAGACCCTTGTCTCTTTCCACTTCAGTTGCCTTCAAGTATGGTGGCAATCAAGTAGACATGACATTTTGGGGATTGAGGTAAAGGCGAGTCAAGCTGAAGTTTGGGTTTAGTGGGTTATGGTTCTGTGCTTCACAGTCACTTCCCATGTACAATTCAGCTATTGCCAGAGCTGTCCCTGGTATAGGAATGGCTTTCAGAAACACAGTTTCTGCCCACAGCACTGACTTACCCACTGTGGCCCCCCACTAGATTATCCACTTATGTCCTCTGGGTTTCCCTATTCACACCTGTAGAGAAGTCTTGAAATTATTTTTTCCAAGCACAGTCCTTTCCAGAAGAGGAATTAAGCCATCTGTCTAAAGGTAATTTATTTCTTTCCTACTTCGTCTATTCTACTTCCTTTCCTCTTCCCTCCCCTGCCCGTGGCGGTGAGCTGTGTTCTCCTATTCAGCTTCGACAAAATGATTAGAAATGTGAGGACATCTGGAAAGATGTAAAGGAAACAGGACCTTGTGCACCGTGAGGGAAGAGCTCTCTCTAATCACTGGCCTACATGTGGTGCTGGGCTGGGTTCTGTTGGTGGTGGAGAGTGACAGGTGAGGAGCAGGGCCATCGCCATCCAGACCAGAAGCTCTGCAAGGACAAGGGCTTTGTCTTGTTCTCTTATGTATTCTCAACACTGAGTGGAAAGGATGCAATAAATATCTGATGAAGGGAGGAGAGAGAGGGACAGGGGGACATATTAGCGCTGGGATTGCTTCATTTTATAACAGACATCTCTCCAAATCTTTCTGTGTCTGAATTCCAAGGGAGTCTTCCACTTTTCTGTACACATCATTCCTCCTTCCCTCAGGCTCCAAGGAAGATGTGTTAGCCTACCTGTTTAAGACCAGTCCACTGTGTCCTTGACTCCAGACTCTCCTGAGTCCTCCACAACATAGCTCCTATGATCATCTTCCTGCTTCCTGATTGCAGCCTTTTTCAAACTCTACACTGCCTTTTTTTGCTTAGCCTGTAACCATACCGAAGCCTGTCCTATCATTAAGTGTGCGTGCACACACACCCTGACCTCTACCCTCTGAACTATGTCCTGTCTGTAAGGGCCATCTATGAGTTCTCCATTCTCCTGCATTTTCTCTTCATTTGGAATTTCTCCATGAACTGAAACTCATCTAATGAAGGTCACCAATGACCATATTTCAAATCCATTAAGCACTTTGAGTAAATATCTTAACAAAATCATAACAGCGTGAGGCGCTGTCTTCATCCCATCCCTGAAACTTTTCTCTCTATTGGCTCCCATAACAGTTCTGCTGCATGTTCTTGTGCCTTCCCATGTCTCTCTCCTTCAAGGCTGGGCAGCAAAGTGATTTCTGTGAATGAAGGCTTTTATTTTTCACATTTTCATTCTCCCCTTCAAGGATAATAAACTCACCTAATCTCTGGACAGACTTTCTCTATTACAATGCTGAGGTGCTGGAGCTTAAGCAGGTCACTGACCACTCAGCAGTATACCCAAAGAAGACTGAGGGGTAATGATGAAGGGGATTAGAGCCATGTTGAAGCAGAATGGATGAAGGAACCAGGCCTGAGCAGCCTGGAGGAGAAAAGGTGTCATGGGGACTGGAGAGGAGGGAGAAAATGTGTTCTCAGCAGCCCCAGACCATTAGATGGGTCATCGAGTGGAATCTCTGAGGAGGTAGATTTTGCATCATTGTAAAGGAGAAAACTTTGTAATGGCCACAGCCATGCAGCTGTGGAAAGGGTAGCCTCATAATGCCAGGGTCCCTGCTAGCCTATAGGACAGCAGTTCTCAACCTGTGGGTTGTGACCCCTTTGGGGGTCGAATGACCCTTTCACAGGGGTCACCTAAGACCATTGGAAAACACATATTTAATTACATATTGTTTTTGTGATTAATCACTATGCTTTAGTTATGGTTGGGGGCTGTTGGGGGTCACCACAACACGAGGACCTGTATTAAAGTGTCACGGCATTAGGAAGGTTGAGAACCACTGCTATAGGGCATCTTCATGTGACTTTAAAAAAGGTATTTCTTTACGTGGTTGAAGCCTAAAGCAATGGCACTCAGCCCTCACTTGCTGCTTTGGGCAGGTGCCCTAGTGCAGAGTTGTCACACAGTCTTAGGCAGTGATTCTACAAAAGGGAGTACGTCTTCTGTCACTGGAAGCATTCAACCAGTGATTGGATGATCTGCTTTGGTTCTGTGGGGAATACTTCTTATAATTCTGCTTTTGGTGACTTAACACTGGTTATGAAGATGTGCTAGAGATAGAGAGAGGAAGGTGAAGAGAAAAAATGGAGTGAGAGGGGGAGAGATGAAGGGAAAGGAAAACAGAGGGGGAGAGAGAGATAAAAGGGAAGAGTGGTGGAGGAGAAAGGGAGAGAATAGAGGAAGAGATCAATTGATCCTTTAAATCTTAAATCCAAATATGCCTAAATCCAGCTGCATTGTCCTTGTTTTATGAGCAAATCATTTCCATGTCTACCACAGGATGTTAATCCATATCCTACTGTTCTTCCTCCCCTGCTGGCCAGTTGAGTCGCAGTTTTGTTCCAGGTGGTACCATGGATGAGCCATAATGTTACAGAAACAGGAGAGTCCAAAAATCCCCCGAGTTTGTGGCTGGGGGATGGGGAGAAGGAAGCAGCTTTCAGAATGCCTCCACATGCCTAAGGCTGATGGCCGGTGTCTTTCATTATGTAAATTGCTTTAATGCATCCAAAGCCTCAGGTGGATGGGAGGAGTCTTGAACCAGGTGATGGTATGGAAAGCACACAGAGCCTACATGGGGTTATGTGAATGGTCAGAACTATTGGCAACACCCACTGCATCAGAGGACGCAGTCAGGGATATATAGGCAGCTGCGAACACTTTAGGGGGGGCACGCTCTGGGGCTGTCTCCCTTGCTGGTGAGTGTTCACAGAGGTGCTCTGGAGAAGAAGAGGAGATCCACACGGTTTACAGAAAGAAGACAATTTGCAAGGAGGCTGAGAATCCAGGCGGTCCTGCATTGAGAGCTGGAGGGCACCACAGCACAGAAAGGACCTCCCCAATCAGATTGAGTGATTGGCAGCTGCTGGTAAAGCTGAACTGTGCCTAGGAAGTAGGGAAACTGTGTTTCTGACCCCCATAAAACTGGTTAGGTTTGGTAGAGGGGAGGTAAGGATATGTGTAACTGTTAAATAAACAATTTTTCTTTTCATTCAAATATAATATTCAGAGTTGTAACTTTGGCGGCGGGCAATTGGACCCCTAACTAAAGAGCCCGTGGGTTTGTTTTCAATTGGAGCAGCCCAGGGGTTCTGTAACAATAACTGGTCTACACCAGTGGTTTTCAACCTGGTCACACAATGGGATTACCTGTAGAGTTTATGTCTATTATCCTCACCTTTGGGAATGAAGCATAGGTACCCATTGTTTTTTAATTTCTCCAGGTGAGTCCAGTCAGGATCGAGAACCACTGGTTTTCAGTCACAAACATCCTTTTCTCAACTGTGAGATGTTCCACTTCTAGCCTCCCCTATAGTCGCAGGAGGCCCTGTGACCTAGCAAAGGAGGTCTGCTGGGATACTTCTAAAAATGCTTTTATTTCCCTATATAAAAAGGCAGGCATGACTTTCTCATTTGTTGGCGCTTCCCTTTGTCCCTTTTCCTGGTGTGGATTTGGACAAACAGCATGAAGACAAGAACAAAAAACAAACAACAACAACAAAAAAAAAATACTTAAAAACAGCAACATGCTAAACCCAATGAAATGGGAAGATAGACCTGGGCCTTCAAACCAGGTGAGTTCCGGCAGCATCTCCCTCCTAACCACCTCCAGGCTTCTTGTTATGAGAGATAATTAAATGTCTTTATTTTTTAAGCCAATGGTAATTGAGTTTTCTGTTATTTGCAAGTAAAAGCAATTTACCTAAGTATTAGGTATTTTCCTGTGGTGAAAGCTATTAACAGTTGAAAAAGAGAGAAGCACAGCCCATGCTAATGTTCAGAGTTCAGAAAATGAGTCTTCCTAAGATGAAAATGTAAAATGGATTTGAGTTCAATTTTTTTTTTTACTAATCGTGCTAGGTTGTTAGGACTACCATAACATATGACTGTTGTGACTTAAACGACAGTGATTTATTTTTGCACATTTCTTGAGGCTCGAAGTTCAGGATCAAGGTGTTGGCAGAGTTTGTTTCTTCTGAGGCCTCTCTCCTTCGCTTGTAGATGGCTATTTTCTCTTTATTTCTTTGCACGATCTTTCCTTAGTGTGAGTCTGTGTCCCAATCTCCTCTTCTTATAAGGACACCATTGGATTTAGGGCCCAGCCAGGGACCTCATTAAACCTTAATTACTTTTATAGCTTATCTCCAAATAGTCACATTTTGAGGTAATAGGTGGCAAAACTTCAACTTAAGAATCTTACGGGACACAATCCAGCTCATAATACTGGTGATTAAAATTTGGCCAGGGATAAGATGTTCACAAATGGCTTAGACCAATGGTTCTCAATCCTGACTATAATTACCTAAAGAAATTTAAACAATATAGATGTGTAGGCCTCTCTCCCAAAGGTACTGAGTTAATCAATCTGGGTTGGACCAGATATATAATTTTAGGTATTGTCAATCATTATTTATCCGAAAGTTGGTTAAACCAATTATAGAAAAGCTTCTTCTTATTATTCTTATTCTTAGTACCATTATTTTAAAAAAATTCTGGAACTTTGAGGGAAAGATGAGAAGCCAATCTTGTTCTGATGAGTAGACACTGAGCAAGGAGCCATGTAAAAGCAGGTCTTCAACGTAGGAGTCTGGCTACATATCTATTTCAGAATATGGGAAGAGACCCAACTCATTTCCACTCTTCTTTCCATAAGAACAGGGGGAAATAAAGACTCCCAGTGGCATTGGCAGCTGTAACCACTTGAGGAGGAAGGCCCAGAATGGAATATCCAGGGCTACTGGGAAGGAAGGGCAATCACTTGGTGCCAATATGGCCTTACGGTTTTTCGTTTACACCTTTAATTAATAGGCATGATTTATGTTCAGGGACTGTTATTAGAATTTAGTTTTGTTGAAACTGGCAGGTGGCCTAGGAAGGACTGAAAGGAGCTGTTTATCACTTGGCATGCTAAGAAACCATCGCCAGGAGACGCTGCGGAGGTGATTCTTGTTTCCTGACAGCATGACACACTATGTGTGTCATGATTTTTAAGTTTGCCATTTCTGTTGCAAAATTAATTCTGGATGAGTTTAAGAAATTTGCAGTCAGCCTGTTTAACTTCTAAACCACCTGCCGTTTTTGATCAAATCAAGAACAGTTTCCTATTGCTGCCATCAACTTAGTGGCTTAAATCAACACACATTTATTATCTTACATTTCTGTAGGTCAGAAGGCTGAAGTGAAGGAGTCTTACAGGTCTAAAATCAAAGTTTTGACAGGGCTTGTTTCTCTGGAGTCTCTAGGGGAGAATCCATTCCCTGTCTTCTCCAGTTTCTAAAGGCTGCTCTCATTTCTCAGCTTGGGGCTGCATATCACATCCCCTTTGTTCCTGCTGCTCCATGATCACATTGTCCTGTTTTCTGACTCTGACTCCTGTTGGCCGCCTTGTGATTACATAAGGCCCACCTGGATAAAATAAAGTAGGGTAATCTCTCTATCTCAACATCATTAAGTTGATCACATCTACAAAGTCCTTTTTGCCATAGTGTGTAATATTCACGGCATTTTGGGATTAGGACGTAGACATCTTTGCAAGGGTATTCCTCAGTTTACCTCAAGTACTGAGTGTCCCAGGTGCTTGCTTACAGCTTGGTAGTTGTGGATAAAATAAATGTCATTTACATCAGAATCCCCCTCTTTTCCCAACAGCTCCATATTTTAACACCCAAAGAGGACCCATCCTCATTCAGAAATTCTTCCCTAGGATGGATGCAGTTTATAGGCAATGCAGTGCTACTGGCTGGTGCCCAGGTCCTTATCTTTCCTGAAATGAGGTGGCAGGGTAGGGTCTCAGGAGGCCACCCGCCAGGATGGACATAGTGCCCAATCCCAGCAGACTCAGTGAGTAACCAGGGTTCAGAACCTTTACAATGTGTCCTCCCATGCCCACCGCTTGCTTTTCAAAAACAAGCTCGCCTAGTACTTGCTCATTTTCCCCAAGGCTGTTATGTGAGAAATTGGAAGTGATTCTTCATTGCTTATTTCTCTCTAAAACTCAGTCAGAGGAATGGCAATTTAGTTATTATTGATTGAACTAGCCTATCTTGCATAGGGAGACAATATTAATAAAGCAAAACATTCTTCTGGGTATTTGTTATGATAGTTGCATAATACATTAAAGCCAAAATACCTTTTTCCCTGGCAAGGGGTACAATTCATACTGTTCTATATATGAAAATTCTTACAACAGGGTGATGTTTGATTTATCTTTTCATTCCAAACTATATCAGAAATTTTACAAGTCTTGTTCTTCTTAAATCTTTGACACCATTCTCAGTGATAAATACACCAACAGTCTAGTGTTAAGAGGTTTAGAAAAAGTTCTACTTTAAAATATACAGACTCATTCTGAGAATCAAATTAAGTGACAGATTAATTTCCATTCAAATGCAAGATCATAATGACATATTATATATAAGACCTATCCTATTAATATAGCAATTACTGTTGTCATCATGGTTATTTGGCTGTATTGTATCTTAAACTAATTGGTATATTAATAGTATTAAAATAATAAATAATAAGAGGAAGCATGTTATAGCAGAAAGAAGGCTGCCTGTGGAGTAGGGCAGACTTAGGTTCAAATTCCTGCTGTGCCAGGCACCCTGTGAGCACAGGCAAGTTAATGTACTCTGAGCTCACTTCTTTTTTTGTTAAATGGGATATAAACGTTTACTTTGCAGCAATGTGTGAGGTATATAATTATATAAAGTACTTTGTACAATCTCTGATATATAGTGTAGTGTTACTGAATGGTTGCTGTAGTTATTATTATTGTTTATCATCTTTTTTTTTCCACCTTTTTCTTAATTGTTGTTCTATTACAGTTGTCCCAATTTTTCCTCAGTTGTTCTCGACTGCCTCACCCACCCCCCTGCTCCCACAGTCAATCCCCACCCTGTTGTCCATGCCCATGGGTCACTTAAACATGTTCCTTGACTAGACCCTTCCCCTTATTTCCCCTGTTATCCTCCTCCCAACTCCCCTCTGGTCACTTCAGTCTGTTTCTTGTTTCATGCCTCTGGTTTTATTTTGCTTGTTTGTTTTGTTCATTAGTTTCCTGTTATAGGTGAGATCATATTGTTAATCATCTTATAACTAACAAAGACACTGACCTTTGGGAATAATTCTTTTATGGAGACTGAACATGAATGAAAAACAATAGAGCTCTTTAAAAATGCCTCTGACAATCTGACCATTTGACTAGAGTCTGAGTGCCCATCCTCACTTCAAAACTGAAAATTGGACTGTATAAAAAATTCTCAAATTTATTCCTTCAAAATATTCATTAAATGAGGTAGGAGTTCTTGGAAAGATTAAGAGCTAACATATTTTATTGGGCTATTTCCCATAAAATTTTATAGAGGATAAAAGGAGGGGAAGTGCAGAAGCTACCTGTGATTATAAATTTCCCTGAGATATCATTAATTATAGTGGTGCCATTCACGATGCTGCTACTCATGCATATTAAAATTTTTACCAAAATTCTATGTCGGGTCTTAGGAATTGGCAGCTGGATTTTTGTATGTGGCTGAAACTTGAAGGCTATGACAGAGGAAGTATCTTCAAATTAGTTGCTGTGCACTGAATGTGTTCTCTGAATTCATATATTGAAATCCTAACCCCCATGTGATGGTATTTGTAGGTGGAGACTTTGAGTGGTAATTAGGTCCTGAGGGTGGAGCTCTCATCAATGGGATTGTGCTTTTATAAAATAAGCCCCAGAGAGTTCCCTTGCCCACTTCTCCATGTGAAGACACAAAGAGAAAACAGTCATCTGAAACTCAGAACAGGGTTCTCACCAGACCTCAACATGCTGGCACTCTGACCTTGACTTCTAGCCTAGAACTGTGAGAAATTAATTTTTATTGTTTATAAGCTACCTGGTCTATGGTGTTCTGTTATAATTGCTACCCAAGCTGATAAGACAGGAGCTTTGCCAAGAGAGCCTAGAAACCTATGAGTGGTTTCCCCACAAGTTCAAGACTGAGGGATAAGCTTTATAAGCACAGGGTAAGATGACCTGAAACTTTCCAGTTAGCAACTGCTACAGGGTTGGGAGCATAACAGAGTTTCTTGAGATCCAGTACTGCTGGGGAACATTAGAGTTGTGAACCTTCCATTGTGAAGAGATCTTTTTTTTTTTCTTCTTAACATTTTATTAATACTCTTGGATTCCAACTAATAGACCAGAAAGGCTGCATTTTACCAGAGAGGACCATGCCCTGTAGAAAGGCCTGCACTAGACTTGCCTTAACATGTATAACCAAGCCCAACAAAACCAATAGCAGAGACCGAGTTTGGGAGTTGAGTCTTATCAAGTTAGAGGGGCTTTAAAAACATCTTGGGTTTTACACATATCTGTACTAACAAATGTGTCACTGTCTTTGTAAGTTTAAGGTAATCATCCAGTAATTAAACCTCCTGCTAAAACATTATTCAGAGAAAGGTAATAGAATCCAGGGTCTTACAACGTGTTCTTCAGAATATCCAGTATTCAATTAAAAAATAACTAGCCATACAAGGAAACAGTGAATGCGATCCACAGTGGTGGAAACAAGCAGTTCACGGAAACATAACTGACAGGGCACAGATGTTGAACAGAGCATACAAAGACTTTAAAGCAGCTATTGTAAAATGACCAAAAATTAAAGGAAAATATATCCAAAGAATAATGGAAAATTGGTCCTAATAAGTGAATAAATAGGGACTCTCAGAAGACATGTGGAAAAAAAATTAAAAAGACCAAATAGAAATTTTGGAACTGAATAATACATGAATTGAAATGAAAAATTCACTGGATAAACTTAACAGTAGATTGGGGATGGCAGAAGAAAGAGTCAGTTACCTTGAAAACAGATTAATAGAAAATATACAAAACAAAAGAATCTGAGGAAAAAACTTGAAGAAAAATGTGAAGAACATTGGAGACCTATAAACGTAAGTAAGCAAACAGTCTAATATATGCTCTCATTTCATGAGGCTGGTGTAATCCAGATTCCAAAACTGCGAAAGGACAGCGAATAAAAGAAAATTATAGGTCCAATTATCTTATGAACATAGATGCAAACACCTAAATAAAATATTGGCTCACATAATACAAAAGCATATTCACAAAATGACAGTATGGGACTACAAGGATGGCACAGTAGCAGAAAAATCTATCAATGTCATTCACTTCATAAATAGGCTAAAGCTTATAAGGCTCATATAATATTCTCAATAATCAGTATAGAAAAAGGATTTGACACTGTTCAACATATATTACTTTTGTACAAATTACTATAGAACTAAAACATAAACAAAGGTAGGAATGACAGTATAATGAACTCCAGCCTGTCATCAAATTTCAAGAGTTACGTGGCTAACTTGTTTCATTCCTACCTTTACCTACTTTCCATTACTACCACCTCCCACCTCCACTGAAGTTTTTGAAGCAAGTCCCAGACATCATATAACATCCATAAGTACTTCAGGGTGTATGACTTTTGAAAAGACAAGGGCTCTTTTTTTTTTTTTTTTAAAGAAAAGGACCCCAGTACCATTATTATTTCTAAAAATATTTTAACAGAAGTTCTTTCAGATCATCATATGTCCAGTCAGCATTCAAATTTTCCCCACTGTCTCAAATACTTTGTATTAGGTTATGTCTGTTTAGATTTTTTTAATACATAGGGTCTCTCTTCTTGTGTTTTTTATTTCTTTGCAGTTTATTTGTTAAAGAAATAGTATTGTCTTTCTTTTGCTGCTTGTATCACTATGGTTTTAACATGTTTGTATACTTCGAATATTGTATTTCTGGCACATTGGTGGTAGATTTGGATCCTAGGTCAGATTTCAGTTTGATTTTTGACATGAAAGGTGGTGTTGTATACTCCTAGCTGCATCACCTCAAGAGGGACACAATGTCTTATTGTCTCTCTTTTTGTGATGTCAAGACTGATCAGTGTATTTGAGTATTTCAGACTACCTATTATAAAATTCCTCATCAGCTTTTCACTCATGGTTTTGGTAGCCACATATATTTTAATTCTTCATTCCTGTTCATTTGTACCTGAAAGTTTTCTATAAAGAAAGCTCATCAACTCTTTGGTTACCCTGAGGTATAGTTCAAACAAGAAGTTTGGGGTGAATACTGGATTCTTTCTTTTATAAGTTTTCAGAATAAGTTGGTTCTTAAGTCATTCATGGGTGACTAATGCTTTATTTCACCTTGAGTTAACAACTCATGGATTTTTAACATATTTGATTTGTTTCAGTGCAACATATTATTATTCATTTTGGTGCTTGTGGTAGGCAGAATAATGACCCCCAAAGATATCCATAGCCTAATCACTGCATTTGTGAATATGTTATCTTACATGGCAAAGGGAGAATTAAGGTTGCAGATGGAATTACTATTGCTGATCTTCAGAAAAGGAGATTGTCTGGGTAGGCTCAATGTAATAACAAGCATCCTTAATAATGGAAGTGGGAGGTAGGAGAGTAAGTCAGAGTGGTGCAATGTGAGAAAAACTTGATAAGCTACTGTTGCTTTGAAGATGGAGGAAAGAGACCATGAGCCAAGGAATGCTAGTGGCTTTTGAAAGCTGGAAAAGCAAGGAAATGGATCCTCCCCTAAGCCTCCAAAAAGGAACCCAGCCTACCCCTTGATTTTAGCCCACCAAGACCTGAATTGAACTTCTGATCTACAGAACTGTAAGATAATAAATTTATGTTGTTTAATCCTCCAGGTTTGTGGTAATTTGTTATGGCATCAATGGAAACCCAACACAGTGCTTATCATCTCTATGAGAAAAATATCAATAAAAACACTGGGACAGAGAAACTATTTCAATCATTAAGAGTTAAACAGATTTTAATTTTATTTTCTAGATAAAATTATAAAAATAATTTTCCTAGAGTTGCAATAACAAACCAATAAATATAATTTAAAAAATAAGAAACTATTTTTCAACAGCATAAAGAAAAAAACTATAATTAAATACTTAGGAATTAGGTAGAACCTTAATGGAGGACACTTGAAACCTCTAGTAAAGAACATAGAAGATGAGCTAATAAATGGACAAACATTTTATGTTCTTGGATAGGATAATGTAACATTTCTAAGATGTCAGTTCTCAGTCTATAAATTTAATGTACCATAATAAAAATTCCAGTTGGACTGTTTGAGGAAACTGATGAAGTTACTCTAAAATAAAATGAAGCAATAAAGGATCACAAATAGCTAAATCGATCTCATTTTACAAAGAGACTTGCCAAACAGTATATTAAGAAGTTATAGTAATAGATCAGTGTGATGATGTTGCAAGAGTGACAAATAGAACACTGGAACAGAATAGAAAGCTCTAAGACAGAACTTTAGGTAGTTAATATATAACACATATAGTGCCACAAATCTATAAGGGGAAGTATAGAAAGTTTAAGAGATACTGTTGGGAAATTTAGCTCACTCGCTAGAGGAAAAAACAAACAAAACAGAATCCCAGATTACTATTTAACATCATGTACAAAGATTAAGTTTTGGCGGATTAAACATAAAAGTGTGAAAAGTAAAAGTATGATTATGCCTTTGACTTGGGCAAGTCTCCTTCTCTAATCCTCAGTTTCCTCCTGCTGTCATTGTAAACTGTAGAGTGAAATTCAAATGAGAAATAATAATAATAATTCTTTCAGTTGAGGAAATTGAGGCTGCAGAGCGATGCCACGTTGGAACTCAGGGTTCTTGAGTCCAACTCTCTACCTCGTGCACTGTCCCCTTACACAAACAGTTAGTTATTCTCCCCTTTGTCTGCCTTTGGGCTCACAGTTTGACGTCACAGAACTGCCCCGACCTCACCCCACCCCCTAGGAAGCCCCGCCTCTTCTCGGGGCTCCGCCCCGTCCGGCGTTCACCCTGCCCCCAGCCATTCACCCGAGCTGGGAGGTTCCAGCGCGTCCCCGGCTGCCTCTCTTCCGGCCCCGCCCTCCTGGATGCCATGGCAACGAGTCCGCGCCCCCGCACTGCTGCTTCTCCCGCCAGACCCAGGCTGGACCGCGGGCCCCGGCCTGGGGGCTACAGCTGCCACCGCTGTTGTCACCTTGTCTCCTCCCTGTCCCCGCTCCGCCCCGTGTCTCCTTGCCTCAATCGGGCCGTGGCCGGGGGCCCTCCTAGCCGCCACATCCCGCACGGATGCCGAAGGTGAAGGCGCTGCAGTGCGCCCTGGCGCTGGAGATCCGCTCTGTGAGTACCTTTCACGCTCCCAGCCCCCGCCGTCAAGTGTCAGTGAGTTCCCGGCATTGACTTAGGACGCCTCCTCTGCTCAACTCAGAGAACCCCGGGTCACCTCAAAACATCCTTCACCCTCCAAATCGTCCTTAGGTAGCCTAGACCTCTTGTCACCTCGGACTTCCCCACCTCAAACTCTTGAGCTCCCTCCCACTCCAGCCAGGCAGAGGAGTCAAGCTCTCCTGGCTTCATCCCAACTTCCACTTGCTGTTCCTTCAAATCAGTTGCAAACCGCTTCAGAGATCTTCTGCCTGACCCCAACTTTCCAGTGAGTTATTTGGGGGCCGGGCTTCTCCTTAAGTTCCTCTTTTCTGCTCCTCTTCTCGTAGTGAGAGTATTGTTGGCTTTTCTTTTCTCCACTCCGGGGGAGCGGGGGAAGGGAGTAGGATAGGGAACATTTCTTCCCAAATCACTGCAGGACTTTTAAAAATGTCTAACCGTCTGATTAGTGGCCTTTTACTCTCAGTCTAAAAAGTTGAACTCTCATACCCCGCAACTGAAGTGTGTCCTCATTTCACAAAGAGCCTTGCCATCACCCTCTCCCCTCCCGGGGCCGACCGCTCAGCAATCATTTCACGGCCCTCCAATCCCCAAACCCTCCTGACGATGAGAGGTGCCCCTAATCCTTCCTGTCACGCCGAGAAAGGCATAACCTTTTAGAGGGAAACTGATCATTCTCTGAACTCCCGCTGGAGGACCTGCAACTCTGTTCGGGCTCTCTCCGGACTGGCTGAAGAGGCTCCTCTCCCCCAACCCGCTATGCAAATCCTGCTGTGCAAATCCTGCGTGGGCAGAGAGCTCCAAGTTTTAGCTCTGGTGAGGGGACTGGGACCTCCCCATGCTATGAGAAAACGCCCTTCCCCTTCATTCTTTAGAGAACCGCCTCCTTCCCCTCTTCAGCTGAAAGCTCCAGCTTCTCTTCTACAGGAAATCTCCAAAGATCGTTTCCATACCCCTAGCTTAGATCTGCCAGCAGTTTGGAACCAAAATTCTTCCTTCAGTCTCTTTTCCCTACTCCCACCTCTCCAAGACTTCTTATCTCTCAACTCAGTCTTTGCTCTCCCATCGGAACTGGGGATTGAGGGTGGTGAGGGTGCTTAAATGTGCAACATGACTCCACTTCCTTCCTGCAGGCCCCACCGCAAGGCTTCTCTTGCCACTTAACCCCACCCTGGCGGCGTTCCCAGTCCTGGTGGTCCTGCCGCACCTTCCAAGGAGGCTGGGGCAGCCTAGTCCAGGAGACCTCCAGGGAAGTCACGAGACTGCCGGAGGCCTTTTGTCAAGTCTTACGGAAGGGGAGGCTGGATTGGGCAGAGTGGAAAGCAGGGAGGAGAAGATCCAAGTTTGCCTGGCAGCCAGCAGAGATTTTTCTCTGCTCTGTTGGAAACGAGAGCCCTAGCTTCCGACGGTTTCCTTCCATAGCTGCCAAAGTTGGGCAAAATTTTTGTCAAGTAAGATTAGTTCAGCAAAAGAATAACTGAAGCTTCCTAAACTGCTCCTTCTTGGCAGTTAGTAAAAACTAGAAGACTTTGTTACTGGTCGCTGCTTTGTGTCCCGCCGGCTGGCTGGCCTCCGGGTTGGGATTTTGCAGTCAGACTGCCACTCTTTCCCTTCCTTGGCCTACAGACTTGCTAAGAGGAAGTGCTGTGCTGTTCTGTGCCTGAAGGAGCCCGAGAAACACATTTTATTTCACTCTAACTTTCTTCCCTGTATTAGTTGCACTACAGAAAGTGAATGACTGTAAAACGGACTTTGGCTGTTCATGGAGGCCTTAGAAATTAGGCATGTGGGAACGTTCCTGCTTAATTTTTATTTTTTTTGAGTCATGGGATTTTACATTTCTAAGAAATCTGAGCTGTTATTGCATTTATTGTTTCTTACAGGTCAGAAAATCATTGAGGCATAACATGACTATTTTTCTAGGGTTGCAGAACTATTAAGGGGCACATCTGCAAGAAGATGTTTTCTAGCTGGCACAAGCCCTGTTAAATGGCTCTGATGGTCAGACAAGCAAAAAAGACCATTAATAACTATAAAAGTTTAACAAGTTTGGTTAATTTGGCTTTCATTGAACAGAGATATGTGACCATAGGTAGTAACATCTTCTTTTCAATTTAGATTTTTCTTCTCAATTTAATTTTTTGCATTTATATGGTATAAAAGTCAAAACTGTATAGAATGATATATTCAGAGAAATCTTGATCCCGAACCTATTCAAACCTATTTCCTACCTATACTCATCTGCTATTGGTAACTGTTTTTATTCATTTTTGATTTATTCTTCTAGTATACTCTTTTGTAATATAATACACATATATGTACAATAAACTCCCCCATATTCATTTTACTTTCGTTTCTTGAACAATTGATAGTATATTAAATAAGCTGTTCTGCACTTTGTTTTTTTCATTTAATATACCCTGGGGATCATTCTATAAATACATATATAGATGGTTCTTTTCCCTCCTTTTTATTGACATTTTTAAACATACAGAGTAGTTGGAAAGATAGTACAATTAATTTGATTTATCTCTACATATGTATATGTTTATATATAAAATAAATAATTGTTGAAAAATTTCAAGTAAATTATTGATATCATGATATTCCACTCCTAAATACTTAAGTATACGTCTTCTAAAAATAAGGACATTTTTCTATAAAACCATGAAACCATTATCACACAACTAAGAACTTAGTGATGATTTTTTAATATCTAGTCCATATTCAAGTTTCCCAGTTGTCCCAGTTGTCTCAAAATAGTTAACTTTTTCAGACCAGGGTCCAATCCAAATTTACATGTTGCATTTCCTTTTTGGGTCTTTATAGTCGATTTTAATATAGAGCAGTTATACTTTTTCATTTCCATGTTTCCTTTTTTCCCCTCAATGAATTTAGATAAATTCATATGCTCATGTAACCATTACTCAGGTCAAGATTTAGAACACATCCATCACCCATGAAGTTCCCTTGTGCCCCGTAAAACCCCACGCAGAGGGAAATACTATTCTGATTTGTCACTATAGTTTGCTAGTACTTGAACTTCATATTAAATAGAGCCATGTAGTGTGTCATATTTTGTGTTGGCTTCTTTTAGCCAGCATATTTTTGAGGTTCATCCATGTTTGTTGCTGTTTATTAGTGGTTCCTTTAGATTGTGGAGTAGTATTCTCTTAGATGTACATATCATAGCATGTTTATACATTCTGTTTATTGATGATTACTTGGATTGCTACCAGGTTGTGGTTGCCAAGGATAAAGCTAGTATAAACATTCATGCTTGCAAAAATCTTTTTGTACACATTACCTTTTGAAGAGATGGAGTTCAGATATAAAATATCTCTTGTTATTGTTTGAATTTTTTTGTAGTGACAATTTGTTCTCTAATTCCTAGAAACTAGAAATTAGATGTTTTATCTCTGCTTGCCTATTGAAAGTATGGCACTCTATTTTTCTCTCTCCCTTTCCCCCTCCATGTTTATTTTTGCTGCAGTCTTGTATTAGTAGTAATCTCAACATTTTGTGTTGCTCAGCAGAGCCATGTGACTTGAGAGAAAATATATTGCTAGGAAGAAAGTGTGACTTTTCTCAGTGAATCTTTGGAGAATGATATGATATGCCAAGTAACTTGTTTTTAAAGAGCAGCAAAAGAATTATATTTCCCATCCCTTATACTTTTAATATTTGAAACATCTCTGATATGAAAAAGTATTTTTTCTGCTTTTCTCTATCTTTTTATTATTCACTAGTTCAGTTTTCATGACATCATTTGGGAACATGGAAGAAATTGAAATCATAAAAGTAAACCCCAATGCTTGAGCTATGAAACTGGCCAAGTTGCTTTACCTGAATAGTGTCCCTTTGGGGTTAGTTTATGTATGTAATTCCCAGTTTTTTTTTCTCTTTACTCACTTCACCTCATTACTTCACTCAAATCATTAATATCATTGGAACAAACAGGTCTGGGTCTTTTTCAGTCACTATTCAACTGAATGTGATGCTTACCTACATTTCTATGGAGTGGTGTCTCGGTTACACTGCAGTTGGTGGTCAATTTCCCTGGAAAATATAGACTTCACAAAATACTTTAGAAAATACTTCAAATGTATAGGAAAACCCCTGAATACTGCGAATTCTCCCACCCCAATCTAACAAATAGTATATTTTACATGTTTGCCGCAAATTTTTGTTTTAAAAACATAAAATGTTTTCTTTTAAAGACATACATTTTTTGTTTTAAACACATAAAATAAAATAATTTCGTTAAGGCCCCTTTGTGCCTCTTCCTGACCTTTCTTCCTAGATTTGATGTAATCAATATCCTGAAGTGGAATACAGCAGTTCCTTGCTCTATCACGGTTCACTTATCGCGGCCTTACTGTATCGTGGGATTTTTAAAAATATTATATTTAATTATCTTTTGCAGATCTTTTGCTATATCGCGGGATTTTGCGATACTGTATACGTATGTTGTTAAAGTTACGTAGGTTTAAGAGTGTAGAATAAATGTAAGGTTCCTACTTTGCAGGAGGGTCTGGAACGTAATACCCGCGATAAGTGAGGGAAGTACATTCTTTTCATTCAGGTGTTTGTACTTTTACTATATATTTGTGTGTAAGTACCACCTATACTATTGTTTTGTTTAAGACTTTACAGAAATGAGATCATATTGTTTGCATCCTTCTATAAACCTGTTTTGCACTTCACTGTTTTTGAAATTTGTCACTGTTGTTTCTTGCAGATCTAGCTTATTTCCCTTAACTGCTCTGTAATGCTTTATGTTTATATGAGTGATTTCATTTTTTTTTAAATAAAAACAATCACACAGCATTTATTGTCATTTGGTAATAACAAAAAGGCAATCGAAGTGATATAAATGAATGTTCAAGGACTACATCCACAACAAAGAACACCTAAAAAACACAAACTGTATTGCTTCTCAACAATTTCTTGCTTCATTAGTCACTTCTAGTTGGAGACACTTTGGAGGAGAGTAATATTATCTCCTTTTAGCATGATCCGACCTAGTTGTTTTCTTGACTTTGTTTTAGAATGAATTTCTTCTGCATCATCTAATACAAGGTTCATATATTCATCAAAACCAAATGATACAGCCCTCTATTCGCATATTCACTTGCTCATAAAGCCACACCTGAATCCGAGATCTATTTTGCAAGTATCTGAAGATGAGGTTGATGGGCTGCACCATCACCTTCTGCACTTTTTGGCCCTGGCCGCGGTACGCCATGCTTGAAGCTCGATTTCATTTTTATCTCTCTGTTGATGAACTTTTAAATGCCAGTGTTTTCCTATTTGTTAATATTATAGTGTTGCAATGAGTGTATTTTGTATATATCTCCTCTTTTCCACGTGTCAGTTTTTCTCCAGGGTGGGTAGTATACTCTGGGGAGCAATTTAGCAATTTGTTGGGCTCCTTTGCCACAGTGGTTGGGGGTCCTATTGATGTTAATTGCTATTCTTCATGACTTGAATGTTCCATTGTATATGTAAATGAAAACCTGTTTATAATTATTGGAGATTAGGAACTTAATTCTGTTTTATGTATAAACATGAACATTATTTGAAGTTTTTAAAATATAGGAAACTTTTTCAGGAATACAATTTCCATGTCAATTGAGAGACTGTACTTTTTTTTGTTTGGAACTCTGCAGAGAGTTCTTTTTTTTGAAAAATAATGGCACCAATGGCAGCACTGCTTGTGTGTGAGTTGACAATACATAACACTTATTATTCTGCTTTTGAAACTGTCCGTTTCATGTAGATTCTGTGTATGGATATGTCAAATGATGGTAACTGGTGCCAATTCAATGCCAACAGGAATCCCCAATTTGGGGTATGATGAAGAGGGAAACTTTATTCATTGCAAACAGTTCATTTGTGATACAGCAGGGCTGTGAGAACAGCACTGCCTTGAGACAGCTCAGTATCATTTAAGCTCAGTTATGAAACTGCATGGCTGTGAGGCTGCCCTGGGGCGAGGTGGACCTCAGCTATGGCCCGGCTCCTGCTAGACAGCTCTACCCTGCTTGGCTCGCTCTTCTGTGCTCTGGAGACATGGGAGAAATGACGCCTTCTGTCTGCAAAGGAAAGGGAAAGTGTGCTCTCTAAGCCAGAGGGCAGCTGACTTATATGTAGAGAAGTTCCTGCCCCTGGCCTATGAGTGGTCAGTCCTCATGCAAATGAGGACTCCAAATCCTCACAGTTTGATTGGTCCAAAAGCACGTTCTGTTTGGCTAGAATGAAGCTGCTCTGATTGGTGGGTAAAGAGGCTAATGAAGACATAGCTGCGCAGCTCTCCTTGGATGGGAAAAGTCTCAGTCCTGTTGGTTGAAATGCAATTCCAGGAATTGCTGTAAGGGCTGGCTCAGACTGCAGGCGGGCAGTTCAGTGCTGGCTTCTCCCGGAAGTGCCACTTGTGTGAGAGGCCCCTGTTTAGAAATTACCACTGGGCTCTGTTCCTTTTTTATGTTTAAAAAAATTGTTATGAGCCCATTTAGCCCCTAGGAGCCCTTATCTGGTAGGTATTTTTTTCTTCAGGGCCCACAGGTGCAAATATATCTTCTAACTTAGTCCTGCTTGAGCATTTACATGTAGAAATATATTTTTTATTATACAATATTTCTGTATTTTTTTTAGTTTTGGTTTATTTTTAGTTAAATATATAGGTAAATAGTAAAATATCTGTTGTAATGGAAGTGGTATTGGATCTTACAGAGACCCAGTGGTCTGGGGAATGGATTTAAAAATGGAACTACTGAGTCTTTGGCAATTGTTTTAGTTTCCTAGGGTTGCTATAACAAATTACCATCAACTTGGTGTCTTAAAACAACTGAAATTTATTCTCTTTCATTTCTGGAGGCCAAAAGCCCAAAAGAGAGGTATTGACAGGGCAACACTCCCTCAGAAGGTTCTGAAGGAGAAGACTTCCTGGTTCTTCTAGCTATTTGTAGCTCCAGGTATTGCCTGGATTTTGGCTGTATAACTCCAATCTCCAATTCTAGAGGTTTCCTTTTTCATTAACAGCCACTTCACTTCCTTTGCCCTTTGGGTACATAAGTTTTTAAAAATTTTTATTGTTCAATCTATTTGGGATACTAAACTCTATTGTTTATATATGTCCTGTAAAATTCTAAAAAATCTTTTAGTTGAAGTTTTTTTTCTTTTCTACTTTGGTTTCACTTCAGTAATTCCTTTTATTATAAATATATATATATATATATATATATATATTTTTTTTTTTTCTTTACCACTGGCAAACAAAGAGTGCTATTGACTTTTTAAATTATCTTTTTATAGAACTATAGCTTACAGTCATAAAGTGCACAAATCCTAAGTGTCTAATGACTACCCAGATCAATAATTAGACTATCTGCACCCCATGTTGCTCCCTGTGTTCCATTCCCCCCATCCACTCCACCTGCCCCCTTCCCCTCCTAAAGGTAACCTCTATCTTGACTTCTGTCACAATATATTTTGAACTTTTGAAATCTCTCTTTTTAGTATGAACTTTTTTATGTCTAACTTCTTTATGAGAATTTATTCTTGTTGCTTTGTGAGGCAGTAGTTTTTTATCCATTCTATTGTTTTTTCTCTCCAGCTTTATTGAAATATAATTGACACAACTGTGTAGGTTTAAGGTATACAACCTGTTGATTTGATAACTTACAAATTGCAAAATGATTACCACCATCCTGTCACACAGTTACCATTTCATTTTGTGGTGAGGACAGTTAAGATCTATACTCTTAGCAACAACCAACTATATGGCATAGTATTATTAGCTGTAATCACCATGCTATACATTGGAGCCCAAACATGCTAATCTTATAAATGGAAGCTTGGACTCTTTGACTAATATCTTCTAATATCTTCTAACCCCTGGTAACTACCACTCAACTCTCTGTTTAACTGAGTTTATCATTTTTATATTCCACTTATAAGTGGTATCATATAGTGTTTGACCTTCTCTGTCTGACTTGTTTCACTTAGCATAATGCCTACAATGTCCATCCATGTTGTTGCAAGTGGCAGGGTTTCCTCTTTCTCATGGCTGAATAATATACCCCCCCCACACACACCCCACACCACACCACACCACATCACACCACACCGTATCACACCGTACTGCATCTCACTACATCACACCACATCACATCTTATTCGTTCATCTGTCAATGGACCCTTAGGTTGTTTCCATATATTGGCTATGTGAGTAATGTTACAATGAACATGGAGTGCAGATATCTCTATGAGATCCTGATTTCAACTCCTTAGGATATATGCCCAGAAATGGGATTGCTGGATCACATGGTAGTTCTATTTTTGATTTTTAGGGAACTTTCATACTGTTTTCCATAGTGGCTGTACCTAATCTGCATTCCCACTACTAGTGTACAGGGATCCTTTTTCTCCAAACCCTCACTCACACTTGTTATCTCTTGTCTTTCCATTATAGCCATTCTAATTGGTATGACGTGATATCACATTGAGGTTTTGATTTACATTTTCCTGATGATTAGTGATGTTAAGCACTTTTTATGTCCCTGTTGGCCATCTGTATGTCTTCTTTAGAAAACTATTCAGTTCTTCTGTATCTCTTCTATGGTTGGTGGTCATTATCATTTTTTCCAATTTTAGAATATTACAAATTGTGCTCCTATGCTATGCCTATTCTTTACATTTATATTCAGCAACATTTCAAAAATGTCATACTAGTTCTAATAGTTTTATGGATTTTCTATGTGGAAAATTATATTTCCAAATAGAAAGTTTTTACTTCTTCCATAGAATCTTTTTTCCTTTTATTACTTATGTTCCTGACTAAAATCCCCAGTATAATGTTGTTTTTTTAGTTTAATTTTTATTGTATCTTTTCCATTACCATTTAGTCTATGTTCATGAATCCTTTTTCCTTTTTGCTCAATCCCTCCATCCTCTCAAAACCCCACACCCCACTAGCTGTCATCCTGCTCTCCATTTATGAGTCTGTCCCCATTTTTCTTGGTAGTTATTTTTGCTCATTAGATTCCACTTATGAGTGAAATCATATAGCATTTTTCTTTCTCTGACTGGCTTATTTCACTTAGCATAATGTTCTCCAGATCCATCCACACCGTCACAAAGGGTAAAACTTTCTTCTTTTTTATGACTGAGTAGTGTTCTATTGTGTAAATGTTCCATAGTTTTTTTTTTTATCTACTTATCTACTGATGGATACTTGGGCTACTTCCAAAACTTGGTGATTGTAAATAATGCTGCAGTGAACGTAGGGGTACTTATGTTCTTTCAAATTAGTGTTTTGGGCTCCTTCAGATATATTCTTAGAAGTAGGATTGCTGGGTCAAAAGACATATACATTTTTAATTTTTTGAGGTATCTCCATACTGTTTTCCACGGTGCTGTGCCAATCTTTATTTCTACCAACAGTGCAAAAGGGTTCCCCTTTCTCCACATCCTTGCCAGCACTTGTTTGTTGATTTAATGATGGTAGCCATTCTGAAAAGTGTGAGATGATATCTCATTGTGGTTTTAACTTGTTTTTCTCTATGATTAGTGATGTTGAGCATCTTTTCATGTGTCTATTGACTACCTATATGTCTGTCCTCTTTGGAGAAGTGTCTATTCAGGTCCTTTGCCCATTCTTTAATTGGGTTGTTTGCTTTTTGGGGTTGAGTTTTGTAAGTTCTTTATAAATTTTGGATATTAACCTTTTATCAGATGTATCAGTGAATATGTTCTCCCATTCTGTGGGTTGCCTTTTTATTTTGCTAATGATTTCCTTTTCAGTTTGATGTAGTCCATTTGTTTATTTTTTCTTTTGTTTCCCTTGCTTGGGGAGATGTAGCCAATAAAATGTTGCTATGAGCAATGTCCGAGATTTTGCTGCCTGTGTTTCCTTTACAGTTTTTATGGTTTGGGGTCTAACATTTAAGTCTTTGATCCATTTTGAATTTATTCTTATGTGTGGTGTAAGAAGGTGGCCTAGTTTCATTTTTATGCATGTATCTGTCCAATTTTTCCAACGCTATTTATTGAATAAACTATCTTTAGCCCATTGTATATGCTTGCTTCCTCTGCTGAATATTAATTGATTATAAAGGTGTGGATTTAGTTATGGGTTCTCTATTCTGTTCCATTGATCTATGTGTCTTTTTATGTCAGTACCATGCTGTTTTGATTCGTCGTCGGCAGCCGTCCGTCTCAAGAGACGATGGTGTAGCTTCTTAAGAGTCTATCTGCACCGCTGAGAATGGCTGTGCAGTCCGACTCGGGAGTGACACGGTATCTGTCTCCTCCCGTGTTGAATCGACATCTTGCGATGACGCTGAAGCTACAGAGCCTGGGCAGGGTGATATGGAGGGTCTGCTGTTGCCCATGCAGCAGACCCCCCCTCTCTTCGCAGCTGAAGGATCCAAGGGAAAGACGGAGTCAATACAGCTTGGCTTCAGGTGCGCCGCAGGAGTTGCCGGTGTTGACTACAACGTCAAACCGCCTTAGGGACTCTGGCTCGGGATTTTCTGTCGGGGTTTACTCCCTTAGCCTTTCCCCTGAAGAGGTATGCCGCAAGGCAGCGGAGGTTTTTTGGAGTCAGAGTTTTCCTTCTCTGATGTGCCCTGACTGGAAGATCGAACCAGCGACACTTAGCTCGCAGGCCGACGCTCAATCCACTGAGCTAAACCTAAGACCTAATAGTATAGTTTGATATTAAGTAGCATGATTCCTCTGACTTAGTTCTTTCCCAGTATCGCTGTTGCTATGTGGGGCTTTTTGTGGTTCCGTATACATTTTTAAAATATTTGTGCTAGTTCTGTGAAATATGTCATTGGAACCTTGATAGGAATTGTGCTGAATCTGTAGATTGCTTTGGGTAGTATGGACATTTTAATGATGTTAATTCTTCCTATCCATGAACATGGCATATACTTCCACTTATTTGTATCTTCCTAAATTTTTTCTTCAGTGTCTTATAATTTTCCAAGTACAGGCCTTTTACATCCTTGGTTAGGTTTATTCCTAGGTATTTTATTCCTTTAGAAGCAGTTGTGAATGGGATTGTTTCTTAATTTCCCTTTCTGTTAGTTTGTTATTGGCATATAAAAATGCAACTGATTTCTGGATATTAATTTTGTATCCTGATACTTTGATGAATTCATTTATCAGTTCTAGTAACTTCTTGGTGGAATCTTTGGGGTTTTTTATAAGCAGTATCACGTCATCTGCAAATAAAGACAGTTTTACTTCTTCCTTTCCAATTTGGATGCCTTTTATTTCTTCTTCTTGTCTGATTGCTGTGGCTAGAGCTTCCGGTACTATGTTGAATAAGAGAGGTGAAAGCAGACATCCATCTTATTCCTGATCATAGGGGGAACACTTGTAGTTTTTGCCCATTGAGAATGATGCTGGCAGTGGGTTTGTCACATATGGCCTTTATTGTATTTAGATACCCCTCTAACCCCACTTTGCCAAGAGTTGTATTTTTTTTTTAATCATAAATGTGTGCTGGATTTTATCAAATGCTAATGACTGGATTTATATTTCTTAAAAGCCTTGTACCAATAAGTATCCAAGCCTTTGCTGAGGATCTCTCTGTGCAAGTTGGGTATGCTTTCTATGTCCTGGCAGGCAGTTGCAACTCTTAGTCTTCACTTCCAACTCGCCTAAAACCTCAAGGTCATCCTGAGGTGAGAGAGCCTTTTTTAGTCATTTAGAGTCATGTGCACAGCCCTGTGCTTGTTCATGACTTTCTAAATTGCCAAGAATATATCATAACTTGTCAAAGTCACCACCCTTCTCCACACACACGCATCCCCACATATGATTTTCAAGCTCTCTCTTTTAAGGGTTTGGGTCACTTTATTATTTGCCCCATTGAGATCCCTTCATCAGGCATCTGTAATGTTAAAGAATTGCTACTCATTGTTTTTGACAAACACCTTGAGGTAAAGGTTGTTTGTCTTGAGTCAGTTTTGATTCAGGCCAAATAAAGAGAAGCCCTGTAAATGAGGGTTTCCATAGTATTGTGAGACAGGTCAAACAATGACAGTTTCCTGAGGACAGGGCTTTTATGTGGCTCTAAATCTGTTCTCCTCCAGTGGCCATGGGACTGCTGGTTTCATGGTTACCATGATTGTAAGAGTTTTGGTTTTCAAGGCTAGAGAAGAGCTGGGTAGAAAGGATTGAAAGTAGAGTATATTAAAACACCACAGTATTATGGTTTTTACTAGAATTTAAATATTTTTCTTGAATAAATGCTCCTGAGATTGTTGTAGGCCTCTGGTTAATTTCCAGAGCTCTATAAAGTTATTTTTGACTGATTTTGGTAGTGTTTCAGTTGCTTTTATTGAGGGGTTGCTTTTTTGGAGGTATTTATTTCACCATTCTGAAAGTACTTTATTTATGTGGGTCTTTATCTTTAAAGTAGGTTTTTTGTTTGTTTGTTTGTTTTTCAGAGACACCATATTGTGCTATAGAGTTGGTTTAAGTCAACTACTTTGCTATTTATTTCCTGTTTGTTCTAACTTAATTTACTTTAACTTCCCTCCCTGTTCCTGCTTTCTTTTTGGAAAGATGCTGGCTATTTCTTTAAAAGGTAACAGAATTTGTAGAAATATGATGAGAAAAAAGTCATGCCTTTTTGCATGTATTACAAATTGAGAAGAGACACAATATTTTTAAGTGAGGACAATTAGAGCAGCACCATCCAAAATAAATATAATATTCTATTAGCTATGTTAATAAAATTAAAAGAAATTGCTAAGTTGATTTTATCAATAATTTTATTTAAATCAATATATTAAAACATCCTTTCAAAATATAATTAATATAAAAGTTATTAATGAGATAGTTATATTTTTTGTAATGAAGTCTTAAGTGAGAAGACGGTGGAATGGACTAGTGAGGAATAGTTACCCAGATTATGGAAGAACACTGGGCAAGACAGCAATGTGTGTTCAGAAAACAGTTAAATATACTTTGACCCCATTATTAGGGGGTGTTGGATAATAGTTTTATGTGGGTAGTTACATTCAAATCTTAAAGAGCCTTTAAGATCCTGTTAAGGGCATGTCTTATCACTGACAATGAAATATGGCAGGGACTGGAGAGCCTGTCCGATGTATTTTTCTGGAATCTCCATATTTTATGTGTATACTTTCTGTTATCCATGAGGATGGTTAAGTGCAATTTTATATTTAAAAAATATTTTATTGAGCTAGAAACATACAATTCATTTGCTTTGAAACTTTGTCATATTGCTTTTGATGAGGGGGTGTATAAGCTATTTAGGGTAATACAGGTCAAGTTTGTGCTCTTTATGGTAATTTTTTGTCTTCTAGTATAGTGCTTTACTTCTGCTGATTCTTAATCCTTCATGATTAAATGATACTGAATAAGTTTATGTCAGCAATCAGCATAGAGTGGGTGTCTAAGGCTGACTGTTTAAAACTATTAGTGTCTGTCCCAAGAGCCAGTACACAGCGCTTCAAAAGTGGCACAATCAAATGGAAAATCATCGATTTCTCAGAGAGATGAAAGTTAGAAAGGCATTCTCTTTCATTCTGTAAATGCTAGAATCTCTCTATATCTTTTTATTTGTGCATATTTTTATTAGCTTAGCAGACTTGTGTTTTTATGTTACATTTTATAAGTCATTTTAGCACGATAGATCGGCGAATTCATAAAGCAGTCACATCCATCTACTTCATTCCTTTCAGGTAACCTGTCCAGGAGTGGTGCTAAAAGACAAGGAGGACATCTATCTTAGCATCTGTGTGTTTGGCCAATACAAAAAGACACAATGTGTCCCAGCCACTTTTCCATTGGTCTTCAATGCCAAAATGGTGTTTGAAAAGGTGAGTTCAAATCTCACATCAAAACTAACAAACAAAAAAATAAAATAGTTCCAAATTTTAGTAAAGTTCCAGAACCCAGATTATTATTGTACTGTGTATTTTGATTTAATTCAAAGGAAGATTTGTCACATCAATTTGGAGGCTTGAAAGTAAATATGCATTATGTTATACATTGAATTCATTGCCTCTTTTTTCATGATGGATCAGTTTATTTCTAAAATTGTGATAATGGACTTTATGTAAAATATAGTGCCTTGAATTCTTAATAACCACTTTCACAAAAATGAGAGAGGAAATATTAATAGGTAAGAATAGATTGTATTTTACTATGGCTGTCTCTTGATACTTCTTTCTATAAGTCTCTTTTCTTTTTTCCCTTAAAACCTCTGCTTTGGTTATCATCAATAATATTTATCACTTTAAAATTTCCTTCTTCCTCTATTTCCCTCTCTCTGTCCCTCCTTCCCTACCTCCCTTCCTTCTTCCTTTTCTCCACAAATAATTACCCATATCTGCTCTGTTCTATGCACTTCTTAAAGCACTGGGTAGACAAACATCTTCCACCTCTTGGCGCTTTCATTTTAATAGGAGAAACAGGCAATAATTAAGTAAACATGTAAATAATGCAATTTGAGATATTGGTGTCATGAAGGGAATAAAGGGAGGGTAAGGGACAGAGAGGGATAGAGGGACAGGGGGATTGTCTATTGTAAAGAGGGATCAGAGAAGACAATTACATGTAAGCTGGGCCTGAATTATGGGACAGTATCAGTTATTTGATAGCACAGGGGAAAAGCATTCTAGGCAGAGGAATAGCCAATAAAAAGGCTTCTTGTTAGACATAAGCTTGATGAGGTGGAGGAACACCAAGAAGGCCACCATGACCATGGTAACAAAACACAGGACGAAGTGCTAGCAGATGACGTTGGGGAGGGAGGCAGAGCCAGCTCTAGTGTTTGTTTCTAAAATCCTCCATAGTGATCATGGGAAGCAGAGCGGAAGTGATAGTTCTCAGTAATGTCAAATTTTCTTTGGGAAAGGAATATTTTGGGAACAAGAGGAAAAAACAAAGACCATGTAAGATGCATGTTCCTTTCCCTTCCTCTTCTCTATCCTGCTTCCTTGTCCACGCCCCGCTGTAGGTGTTCCCTGACGCAGTGGACCCTGGAGACGTGGTTGCACAGCTGGAATGTAAGTTTTTAACTTTTCAGTGCAGGTTCTAAGACATTTTAGAATTATGCTCTTTAATCTTGAGTCAATAAAAGTTAAAAAGGGTTTAATAAGAATTTTAAAAATCTTGAGCACGTTTTCATTGGAATTTCAGAATACAACCTGAAAGTAATAAAAAATATACATGTGCTGCAGAGAGGCTGGGGATTTTTTTCTTTTTCCGTGGTTGGTCTGTGGAAAACAAAGAGACTCATTGGAACTTTTTATTGATTAAGATAATGTAGATTGTTTATAAATGTAAGAACAGAGATTCCTGTTTCCTTGCAGACAAAAATATGTCCTTACTCTCAGGCAAATCAAGTGAGTAAATAATAGAAGATTGATGTAGTGGTAGTTTAAAATATATGTTTTGCATTTTGTACAATATTACATTTTCAAGGCTGAGGATAACAGTACATTCTTCAAAGTACTAGGAGTCTACTATAAAAAGGGACAGCTGTTTGTGAGAGCAGACAGGCAAAGGCATACACTTGGGGGTAAGTTTTTTGAACTCTAGATATAAAATGAAAAGCTCCGTTGTTTATTCTTGTAGTTGGAAAGGGGTCAGGGATTACCACATTGGTCTAATATAGAACTGCGGATAAAAGGTCAACAGTATTGGGCCTCATCAATGTCAGTCGCCTCCTCCTCACCTCCCTCCATCCACACCCCACTGGGACTCCAGCCGTAGAAACAGGGAATCTGGCACCATGCTAGGATCTGGGCATAGAGGAGGGACCGGAGCTAGCTCATTGTCTTACATTCAGGGATTTTACAGTTTAGTGACTACTCCACAGAGAATTCCTTATGGCCTGTGGCAATATCTTATTTTTTATAGCTGTTCTATCACTTGGTATTCTGTCTTTCACTGTAGCAGACTAACTAGGTGGCAATTTGGTGCCAGTGGGTATATGACTTTTAATATTTCCTGAACATTTTACTCAGTATCTGGGTAAGTGTGTTTCTTAGAAGGTATGAAGATAATTATATCATCATTCTGAAATTCTTCTGTTATAAAAATCTATATCTATCAACAATTTAATCTAAAAATAAAAAAGCAAGCAGAACAGAAACAGACTCATAGATACAGAGAACATTTTGATGGTTGCCAGATGGGAGGGGTGTTAGGGGGATGGGTAAACGAGTGAAGGGATTAAGAGGTACAAATTGGTAGTTAGAAAATAGTCATGGGGACGTAAAGTACAACAAAGGGGATATAGTCAATAATATTGTAATTACTATGTATGGTGTGAGATGGTTACTAGATTTATCGGGATGATCAGTTAGTAGGATACATAATGTCTAAGCACTGGGTTATACTCCTGGAACTAATACAATATTGTATGTCAGCTGTCACTGAAAAATAAAAACTATTTAAAGTAAAAAACAGTAAAAATAAATAAAACAATTTTTTCTATTTGATTTGAAATTTTCGGGTTATAAAAGAGTACTTAGTCGTTATTATTATTTAGAAATTTTAATGCTTTGATTTCCCTGATTCAGTTTTTCTCTTAGGTCTCTTCTACCCAGCACTGACATTTCACTTTTTGGTGTATTTCTGAACTTCAACTTTCTCTGCCCTGGCTTTAAATATTGGTATTCCACTGGCCTCACTTCTTTGCTCTCTTTTTCCTTAGTTTCTACTCTTTCCTTATACACTTTCCAAAGAGTTGGTTTTCTATGTATTACCTATTTTTTATGACTTCCACGTCAGTCTTTATCCCTGACCTCTTCTGTGAGTTTTGGGCCCCTTTTTCTTTTACTTTTTTTACTCTCAGTTTTGCAATCTTTCATTGTCCCTTAACCTCATTAATATGAAAAATTAAAAAGACACTAAAAATGGGAGGAGAGAATGTTGGAGTCCCATATACCTATTACATACACAACTTCAACGATGTTTGACAGATTGCTAATTTTATTACATGTTCACCCTGACACTTAAAAAATTGTTGAAATAGTTAATTCTATGCATACATCATTTCACTGCAAATACTCTGGTATGACCTTTAACTGATAAAAAGAAGATATAAAATCTCTCCATCACGCTGGTTGGTATCACACTAACAAAATTAATGCAATTCCTTAATAACATCAAATATGTAGTCATATGCAGACTTCCCCAGTAGTCACCAAAATGTCTTTTAAGATTGGTTTGCTAAAATCAGAATCTAGTCAAGGTATGGTTCACACATTGTGTATGGCTGTTTAGGTCTTAAGCTTCTTTTTTTTATAATACTGTTCTTTACTTCTTCCGTTTTTAACGCTGTGAATTTGTTAGAAAAACCATGTTCTTCAGAATGTCCCACAATTGGAATTTGGCTAATTGCTTTTTTAAAATTGCTAGTTAGCTTGCTTATTACTTGTATTATGTAAATTGAAATTAGCCCTAGAGAATTGATTAAATTCAGGCTTATTTTATTTTTCGGCACGAATCTTCATAGTTGGTGATGTGTACTTATTATTGCATCATATCAAGTGGCATTTAATGTCTGATTGTCTTAAGTGTAGTGATGTTAAAATTGATCATTTGGCTCCAGGCAACATCTGCCTCACTCCTTCATTATCAAGTTCCTCATCAGCCTTTCATTTAACAGCTTTAGCATTTGTTGAGATACATCTTTTCATTAGGAGTTTCAAAATGTGATACTTTAAAATAATATTGTCACCCTGGCTGGTATGGATCAGTGGATTCAATGCCGGCCTGCAAACTGAAGGATCGCTGATTCAATTCCCAGTCAGGGCACATGCCTGGGTTGCTGGTCAGTCCCCGGTTGGGGGCGTACGAGAGGCAACTGATTGATGTATCTCTTGCACATCAATGTTCCTCTCCCTCTCTTTCTCTCTCCCTTCCCCTCTTTCCAAAAATAAATAAAATCATAACATCATAAAATAATATTGTTGTTCTTTCTGTATTTATTAGCTGGAATTCTATAATTTTTTTTCTTTATCAGCAATCTGGTTACCATGAAATACAGTTCTTATAGAAAAGGCAGGGTTAGTTTTCTCTCCTTTGCTTACTTCAGTAGTTTTCCTGAGTTACAGTTTCCATCTCACAAAATCCACCCATTGTAACTGTAGTTAAATATTTCTAGAAAATGTAAACAGTTGTGAACCATCCTCAAAATCCAATTTAGAATATTTCTGTCACTCCCAGAAGTTCCCTGATGCTTATATGCAGTCATTCCCTATGCCCACTTCCAGTCCCCAGGAACCACTGATTTTTTTTCTGTCTCTTGTATGTGCCTTTTCTAGAAATTTCATATAAATGGATTAATATACTATGTGGCTTTTGTGTCTGGTTTCTTTCCCTTAGAATAATACTTCTCTGAGACTTATTCATGTTGTCTTGTGTATTAGTAGTTCATTCCTTTCTATTGATGAATAATATTATTTTATTGTATGGGACTTATTTCCACTTTCAAAAACTCCAAGACATTGCTGAGAAATTAACTATCATCTTAAAAAATGCAATGGTACACAATGTTCATAGATCAGAGCTCTGGAGGCAGTTCTCCCAAAGTTTATCTTTAGATTTAACATTTTGTCTAGTTTATGGACATTTGGATAGACATTAGGGTTGTTTCTAGTTTATGGCTATCATGAACAATGTTGCTATAAATATATGGCTGTATGCTGGGTTGTATGCTAAGTATATGTTTCACTTTTTAAGAAACTGTCAGCAGGTTTTCCTAAGTTACTGTACCATTTTTATTCCCACCAGCAATGTATAAAGGTTTCAGTTTTTCCATGTCATCCCCAAGACTTGGTATTCTCAGTCTTTTAGAATCTAGCCATTTTAATGGGTGTGTAGTGCTATCTTGTATTTCAATAATGACAAAATGATGTTGAGCGTCTTTCCATGTGGTTGTTAGGTATTTATATAATTTTTTTCTTGTAAAATGCTATATTCAAATCCTTCACCCATTCTTAAATTGGGTGTTGTATCTTATTGAATTGCAAGGTTTTATTCTTTTTTAAAAATATTCTAAATGTAAGTCCTTTATCAGATATATGATTTGCAAACATTTTCTCCCAGTCTGTGGCTTCTCTTCTTATTCTTTTAATGGTATCTTTTGAAGAATAAGTTACAAAGGCCAATGTATCAATTTTTTAATGGATCATGTTTTTGGTGTCATGTCTATGAACTAGATCTTTGTTTAACCCAAGGTCACTAAATTTTTCTCCTTTCTTTTTTTCTGGTGATTTTATAGTTTTATTCCTTACATTTAGTTCTGTGATCCATTTTGAGTTAATTTTTGTGTATGGTGAGTGGTAAAAGTCAAGGCTAATCTTCTTTTCTTCCTCCCTCTGTCCTTCCCCACCACTGTCTTTTGATAGATGGCTACCCAGTTGTCCCAACTGCATTTGTTGAAGAACCTACCCTTTCCCCTGTTTACTTGCCTTTGCACCTTACATGAAAACCAACGGACTCGAAATGTAAGGTGTTACTTCAGGACTCTCTAGTCTGTTCTGTTCATTGTATGGCTATCCTAGAGTCAGTTTATCAATTTCTGCCTAAAAGCTTGATGGAAATTTGGTAGGAGGAGTACTGAATAGGAATATTGTTGGTAGAAATAATGTAAAATCTAGAGATAAGGTTTGGGGGAATCGCCTTCATAAACTATCATCTCTCTAATCCGTGAACATGGTTTGTTCATTTTTTGAGCTGATTATTAATTTCTTTAAGCAATGTTTTGTAGTTTTCAGTATGCAGGTTATACATTTCTCTTTTTAAATTTATTTGTATTTTAGTTTTGATACTGTTATGAATAGAGTTGTATTTAAAATTTTTTTTTTGAATTCTTATTTGCTATTTTATAGAAATAAAATCGATCGTATGTATTGATATTGAACTTTGAACCTGTCTCAACTTGTTTTAAGTTCAGGTAGAGTTTTTGTTGTTGTTGTTGATATTTTATAGATTAATTTTATATACAGAATTATATGGTCTGAGAATAAAAGCAATTTTACTTTTTCCCTTTCCAATCTATATGCTTTTAATATTTTTCTTGCCTTACTCCCTGGCTTGAGCCTTCAGTATAGTGTTAAAAAGAAGTGGTGAAAGCAAACATTCTTGACTTGTTTCTGATGTCAGGAAAAAAATTCTTTATATTAAATATGATGTTAGCTATGGTTTTTATTGTAGATGCTCTTTAACAGGAGATCTATTAATAGAAGAAGAAATCTAACTGGTTGAAAGTTTTTATCATGCATGGGTATTATTTTTGTCATAGGCTTTTTCTGTGTTAAGATGATCATGTGCTTTTTTCTTCTTTGTTTTATAAATATGGTTTATCACATTATGGATTTTCTAGTATTAAACTAACATTTTACTCCTGGGATAAATCCTAGTTGGTCATGGTATATAACTCTTTTTATATTTTCCTGGGTTCAGTGTGCTAATATTTTAAATGATTTTTGTATTTATTTATGAGGAACATTGGCTTGTAGTTTTGTAGGCTCTTTGTCATGCTCTGATATTATGGTAATACTGGCCTCAAAAAACCAATTGAGAAATGTCCCTTCTTTCTTCATTTTCTGGAAAAGTTATGTAAGATTAATATTATTTCAGCTTTACGTATTTGTGCCAGTGAAGACATCTGGACCTGTGCTTTTTGTGGGGGAGGGTAAAATTACTGTATAAGATTATTGAGATATGTATGTATGTATATATACATATTTCTTCTTGCGTTAACTCTGATATTTGTCATTCTAGAAATGCATGTATTTCATCTAAGATGTTTACTTTGTTTGCTTAAAGTTGTTCATACTTTTCCTTTATGGTTCTTTTGATTTTTTGAGGTTGAGTAGTGATGTGTCCCTTCTTTCATTCCTGACTTGGGTAATTGGTGTTTTCTCTTTTTTCTTTTCTTGGATGGTTGGCCTAAAGATTTATCAATTTTGTTCATATTTTCTGAGAATTAATTTTTTATTTCAATGATTTTTTTTATTTTCCTCTTTTCTATTTTATTGATTATAATTTCAGTCCTTATTATTCCTTTCTTCTACCTACTTCGTGCATGATTTTTTTCTGAAAATATTCTAAATACACTTGAAAAGAATGAGTATTTTGGTCTCGTTGGTTCAATTATTCTATATCAATCTATTTCTGTCACTTGGTCAAGTTAGTTGATAATGTTCAGGTGTTCTGCATTCTTGCTGATTTTATTTCTTGAGGGCTAGAAGAGGTCTGGTTGTTTAATCAATTACTGAGAGAAGGGCATTTGAATGTTCAACTGTAATTACTGAATTTTCTGTTTCTCCTTTCATTTTTATCAGTGTGTGCTTCATATAATGTGCTGTTTATTGATTCACTACCCCACTGTTCCAATTCAATCTTTCTGCCTAATCTGTGACAGTTGATCTGGCTCTTTGAACATTTGTTTCTTTCCAGCTGGCACTGAAGCTTCGTGAGTAGAGGGCCCTGGAGTAACATTGCAGAGGGAAAGAGTTTGCTTCCAGATGTGGGCGTGCCTGCCTGGCAGGCTCCTGCACGGTGCCTGTTTTTCCCCAGGACCGGACTTCTGTGGCTCTTGCAGCCTCTCTGGTGCCCAGATATTTCCATACGTGGTGACCAACAGCGGCTTCCCTTAACTGTCCCCCTGGGGGGGGGGTTGTAGTCAAGTGCCTCTGGTGAAGCGCCTCCCTGGCAACTTAGAGGAATGGTTTGTGGCAAGTTCTAGAAGGCGGGCTTCCAGTAAGTTCTACTGGCAGGGCACCAGAGCAGCTTCTCTCTCTCGCTGAGCCAAGGCTGTCCTCTCTAGAAGTTCTGGATCTCAGCACTGGGGATGAGAGCTTGGGGAGAGCTCTTCCTCCTGGGCTCTGGCTGAGCCCTAGGACTGACAGCTGCTCCTGTGTTCTCTTAAGTTCCCTTTACATCTTCCTAGACTGTCCCTCATTACTTTAACCCCCCCCCCCCCTTATAGTTAATAGTTCTTTATATTAAACTTTCCCAGTGTGGTTTCTCTCTCCTAATTGGACCCAGACTGATACATTTAATTGTAGCTTCCTCAATCTTAACATCATTTATGGTGGTAAAAATTCATGGTAGCAAAATTACAGCAGTTTCAGGTCACATATCTCCCTATCATGTTCTAAAAATAAGAGGTCTGTGTTCCATGACTTTCATCAGGTCTTCAGATTTATTCTAATCACAGTAAGCTAGGGGACGTATTGAATAGCATGCTGTTGGCTTAGCTTGAACGTGTCTTCCTTTGTTTCAGGTGGTACATATGTCACCTTTGTTAGAACCACATAGGTCTCTAGTGGAAGGAGATAAAAAGGGATTCTGTGGTATGGAGATAGCTCATAGATGTTCCTACAATGAACCTCTATAGTACTGAGCTTTCAAACAGTGAGTGATGATAGCAATGGTAGAAACAGCCCCTTTAAATAAGAAGGAAAGCAGGCTTTATGTCAGTGAGTGCAAAGGGAAGCATTTCTTGTAAGGAAACACTGACTCAATGTGGATTCTTCCAGAATTTCCACTTACCTATTCTCTATAAGTATTGTGAGTTACATATATCATTTCCCATGTATAACATACAAAACTAATGTGTGCTTGTTTGTCTGACAGTCTAAAATCCAAAATTCATTAACTAAGAATGTGTTATCTAAAAGCAAATTGAGTGTGGTCCAAATGCTCAGGGAGATTCTAGGATCCCCTTAATTGGACAGTCTGATAAATAGTACTTGAGTAACTTCAGATAAAGTGCTTACAATGGTCCTTGGCACACAGTAAACACTTAAAAATATACCTTGTTTATTACTATTGCTGGTTTGTTATTATTGGCTTGGCCACAAAGTTCTTTTTCTTTTTTTCCTGTAAGATGGCTCTAGCAGTTCTTAGTTGTCCTTAGCCTCATTTGAAACAATTTTGTTAGATTGTATTGTGACAGCTGTCATATCAGTGTGCGTTAAAAAAACAAACATCAAAATTGGTAAATTTTTGTTAGCCATTTCAATATTGAAGATGGAAGAAAATAAGCAACATTTTTGGCATATTATGTTTTATTATTTCAAGAAAGGTAAAAAACACAACTGAAATGCAATGGAAGATTTGTTCAGTGTTTAGAAAAGTTGCTGTGACTGTTCAAACATATCAAGAGTGCTTTGCCAACCTTCATGTGGGAAATTTCTTGCTGGACAATGCTCCACCATGGGGTAGACCAGTTGAAGTTGATAGCAATCAAATCGAGACATTAATTGAGAACAATAGATGTTATACCATGCAGGAGATAGTCGACATACTCAAAATATCCAAATCAATAAAGTTATTGGTGAAAATGAAAAATGTGTCTTATTTTACAGAAAAAACTAAATGGGCTTTTTAGCCAACCCAATACTATCATTATTAATGGAGAACTTACCAGTTCCATTTCACACCTAAAGGAAACTCCAGAGGCCCAGAATCACCTAACATGCTGGGGAAGTATATGAGGTCTGTCCAGAAAGTGTCCAGCCATTGTTAATATTAACGAGAACAGTTTCTGTGACATCAATGTAACTGGCAGCCAAGGAGAGTGGACTGGAATGCGTATGTCTGAACAATGACGACATCACTGTACTAGTCAGTGGGGGTGGTAAATGCCATTGAGTGAGCATGTGTACTGGGTGGCTGGCACATTCAAAAGGACTGAGCGAGTAGAGCAACAAATCTGCATCACATTTTGCAATAAGCTTGAGTATTCCTCTGTGGAAACTATTCACATGGCTCAGAAGGCTGCAGCTATGGGCAGCTGGTGATGGCAGCTTCATCACAACAATGCACCTTCTCAGGCATCATGTTTGCTGCAGAGTGTTTTAGTAAAACATCAAATCACCCAGGTGACTCAGCCCCACTACAGCCCAGATTTGGCACCCTGAAACTTCCGACTTTTCCCAAAACTAAAATCAACTTTGAAAGGGAAGAGATTTCAGACCATCAATGAGATTCAGGAAAATACGATGGGGCAGCTGATGGTGGGCAATTGGGACAACTGTGTGAGGTCACAAGGTGCCTTTGAAGGGGACTGAGGCATCATTGTGTTATGTGTGTGTGTGTATATATATATATGTATATATATATATATATATATATATATATATATATACATTTTATTTGTGTGTGTGTGTGTGTGTATCTTGTATCTTCAATAAATGTCTCTATTTCTTCATATTACATGGTGGGATATCTTCTGGACAGGACAGACCTTGTATATTTATGATATAGAAAATGATATTAAGTGCTAATGATATTAAAGACACAATAGGGATATTTTACAATCAGAGAAGACATTCTCTTTAGGGATATGAATTTAATTCTGGAATTTACCAGAATAAAATTATTACAGCTAAAACTATACTCTGTGAGCCATTTTTAAGAAAGGGAATGAAAACTTTTTACTTCTTTGTTGAAACTGGGTTTTCATCCTTTCTCACTGAAGGTTTAGATTCTCTTCTACACACACATACACACACACTTATATACTTGCACTCACATCTATGCACACACACAGTATACTGATAGAAGTATACTGCCTGAAAAGCTGGTCATACAGATAAACATAATGCTTGCTCCCTCACTTCTTTCCAGTCACTGCTCAAATTTATCATCATAATAAGAAGCCTATTTTCACCAGTGTATCTAAAAGAGCATCACCTTTTGCTCAGTGTCTCAATCTCAATCCCATTATCTGTAAGAGTTATCCTGTCTTCTACACCAGGATATTGTATGCTTTTAATATTTCCACCAAGACAACAAGTGTAAAAAGGTACTGTTCAGGGCAAATAGTGATGAATGGTCCTCCTATTTTTCTTACTAGTACTGTTATTTATTTTTTATCTTCTTTCTTCAGAATGACAATTTTATAAGAGCAGAGACTTTTCCTGTTTTGTTTACTGCATCTGTAGTGTATATGGCAATACATGTTATATGCTAGATGTTTGATATCCAAGGAGTTAAATAAACTATCATAATAACTGCCTCTCATTATTACTTTTATGAGTGTTGAAACTATCCTATTGAGGGATACCTATTTGTAGTCTTATAATCCTTTGATTAGCAAATATATTTTGTATTTGGAATTTTATAATAGCTGCTCTGGCTTCATTCCCTTCAACATTTGGATAAAGAGAAGATAATGATCTTTATTTATATCGCAGTAGATTACTAGGTGTTCCTATTGCTTTTTCTTGCCTACAGGGGGAAATGGCAGTTTCATTAGAGCCCCTGCTTTTCAGCTTCTGGGAATTAGTGCTTTCCTGGTGTTTGGGTTTTTAAAAATGCTTTCAGGTGAAGATTTGAAGGCTGAGAATAAATCCTCAAAGTCTGTGAATAAATCCTCAAAGTCTGTGAGTGTGAGTATCCTTGCCTGGATCCTCAGGAGAGCTTATAGGACTTAGAATGCAAATTTTATTTTATTTTATTTGTTTTTTAACTTAATCTTTATTGTATGTTTTAAATGTACAAGGGCAAATGCATTCCAACCAATTCACCTTCACCTTTGTAGATAGGGCAGGTAAATCGGTGTTTAGAAAAAATTATTATAGCAATTGTTCTTGCTGATACAGAGTTAACAGCATTCTGGCATTCTGTTAAGGTATTTCCTATAGCTTTTCATTTGCTACACATGACTAGGATTTCAGGAGTATTGCAGTACATTTACTTTATAACTCACACTGAAAGTATAAGAAAATGAAATTTTTATACAGGAGGGAAGAAAATTGCCATTACTTAGTTACAAGAGGAAGGGCAACTATAAAATGAGGTTAATTCCATTACATGTTCCAGTAGATGTAATTTACATTACTTAAGTTTGGTTTCCAGCAACATTCCTTTTCCAGAGTGATTCTGGCTGGGGTGGGACATTGTCCTTTTACTTAGATATTTTATAAAAGGGCTATTTCCTTCCTTGGCTTTAGATTAGCCTTTCACCTTTCTTTATGAAATAATTTTTGCATTAATTTTAATATTCTGTAGGACTTGCTCTTAGACCAGATATATATATGTGTATGTTGTGTGTGTATACACACATACATGTATATAAATGCTGATATTTTACCTTTTTAAATTTGTTTCTTAAATATTTTTTAATTGGTTATAGAATTACATTATTTTTCTTTATATCAAGAGTTATATTTAGTATACAATGCTTGTTACCAAAACAGCAGTCCTGTAACCTTCCTCTCCTTCCTCATTTCCCACTCCCTAGGGACTGCTTTTCATTTTTTCTTTGTATTCATCTACCTATCTCTAATATGCTTATATTGCCTTTGAAACATTTTTATGTTTAATTTTAGGTATCACTACTTTTCCTAGTGAAAAATGAGGATATAAATACTTTTCGTAAATTCTCCGCTTGCCCTCAAAACATATACATGCCCATTTTCTGTCTTCCTTTCCTTTTAATATATATTATAATTTTGCTTTATATTTTTATGATCATGTTAAATGTATTTATAACTGAACCATGAGTTATACATACTATGATTACTGTCCTGGAAGAATTTTGCTTTCTGCTTAAATTAATAATTTTTTCTCCTGTGCTTACTTTTATAGTTTTAGTTTTTTAGTTTTTGCTTAACTTAATCCCAATTCTCCCTCCAGTATTTAAATCATTTTCTCAAAGTTTAAAGTTCTTTCACTTATAAGGTTTTTTTTTTGCTTGCTACCTAAAATATTTTTCAGTCTAATAATTTTACTAGAATATGTCCTGAAGTAGTTATTTTTTAATGGCTTGTTATTTTTGGGTATAATGTGTTCTCTTTCATTTGTAGGTTCCATTTGGTTTTATTTCTGCAGAGTTTCCTGAACTATACTATTGAGTATTTATGTTCTTCATTCACCTTAGTTTTCTTCATCAGGCTTTATTGTTATAATGTTGACTCTCTCTTGCCTGTTTAGTATTTTTATTTTCTCATTTAAATTTTTCTTTTTGTTTCTTTATCATTAAGAAAAATCCCATTTTTGGTTAAATTTCTTTTTAAGGCATTATATGTTGTGTTTATTTGTTTTTGTTACAGTTTAATATTCATTTTTGAAATTACTTCCTCTATTTCTACATTTTTCCTGAGTTATACTATCTCAGTTTTATTTTTCTAAATTTGATTAATATAGTTCTTCAAATTCTGGTGTTACTTTATTATCTTTTAAATAGTAGGTTACAGTTTTGATGTGTTTGACAAACGTCTGTTTTGTAAGCATGAGTTTGGCTTTGCTGACAGACTCATGAATTTCAGGTTGGTGCCACCACAAGTTGCTTCTCAGCGTTATGTCTCAGTCCTTTTACTCTTAGAGAACTTCCTCTGTAATTTGTTGTGTGGATATTCTAAGCATATTCATTTTTCCTATCGGATGTCTCTTGTTTACATTCTTAAGAATAACAGATGACTTTATTTCCTACTTTGCTGACAAAAATGGAGGCCATTGTAGTGATCCACCTCAGTTTACTGTACCGTTGCCCTAAAAGTCACCTACATCAGTACACACTCTTATCTTCTCTCTCCTGGTCTTAGAGGACGAGTTTCTCTGTTCTGCTCAAAGTTATGTTGGCTACTGGTTTCCTTTACCCATCTTTTGTCATTTCTAGTATCTTGGTCATTGTATTTTAATTTTTTTTCTCTGTATCTTCAATTTCTCTCTTGTTACACCCTCTCCATATAACCGTGCTATACATTCCCATCTTAAAAATAAGTATTCCCTGTTTCACCTTTGCCCCCATCTAGCTACTCTCTTATCTCTTTTTTCTATTCCTCATTCAAAGTATGACTTCTTCACATCACATTTATTTTGTAAATCACTGCTTTTTAGTTCCAGCAGTGTTAATGAAAGCATTTCAGGCCTTGAAGACAGCTAGTTATAGCTGAGTTCAAATCTCAACTCAGGAAGTTATTATCTTTGCTAACCTTAACCTTATTTTTTTAATTTGTAAAATGGAGATAATCACCTGTTAGAATTGTTTTGAAAATTTGTGTGAAGCTTATAGGAGCTCAGTCCAGACACACAGAAGATATTCTCCAAATGAAAGTAAATAATATTATTGTATTGGTGATCCATATATTTTAGTGTATTTTCTAGTTTGTTTGTAAACATGTCTTTCAAATAGTTGAAGTTGCAGAATAAGTGACCTCAGGAAAAATATAGTATTAGTATGTACAGAAAATTATGTCACTGAGCTTAACCTGTTTGCTTAATTTGTTTAATTTCTAATGAAATCTTATTTTATATTCAGATATTTTCTAAAAGACAGGGCTTTCCTTTATGACCAAGTATTATATTTATTGTAAGTGCAATAGATCAAATTTCATAAGAGCCTATTTCTTATTTCAGTACCATCTTTAACATCAGTTTTTTTCTGTTCTTCCATTTATTGGTAATGAGATGAGAAACAGCCATTACGTATCATGAAATATGTTGTGTGATTCAAGCAGTGATAGAAAAATCTACTTAAACAGAAGTTGCTTATCCACTGACCTGTGATTAAAATTAAGATATGTCATTTTAAAAAACTTCTTGATTGCCTGTGCTGACTCTGTCACTATGAGATAATATAGAGGACTCAGAAATGAATAAAATACAGACTCTTTGTTCAAAGGAGTGGTTTCTTTCCCTTCTTTTGTAAATCCAATTACACAGTGTTAGATCCTTTTACTCCATCCCTTTTTTCTCCTGCCTATGTTCTTCATCCTTTTGACTTTCTGTGCTTCTCTCTTCCAATTCTAAAAACCTCTCTTGAGTCATTTGTAATCTGATGATAAATTCATCCATTGTGTTTAATTTTGTGTTATTTTATTTTTAAGTTAAAAATTTTCCATTTGGTTGTTTATAATTGTTTCCAGTTCTCTGTTAAACATTCTCAATCTTGCATTTTATTTTATTTTTCATGTTTTATTTTATTTACTTGTTTATTTATTTTTGTTGCATTTTTCCATTACCATTTCCCCCCCTTATCCTTCCCTCTCCCCACAAGCACCACCTTGTTGTCCATGTCCATGAATTCTTTTTTCTTGACCCATTCATCCCCTAAACTCCCCCACACCACAATAGCGGTCAACCTGCTCTCTATCTATGAGTCCATTTTTATTTTTCTTGTTAGTTCAGTTTGTTCATTGAATTCCACATATGAGTGAAATCATATGGTATTTGTCTTTCTCTGACTGGCTTATTTCACTTAGCCTAATGTTCTTCAGGTCCATCCATGCCGTGACAAACAGAACAGTCTTCTTCTTTTCTATGTCTGAATAGCATTCCATTGTGTAAATGTCCCATAGTTGTTTTATCCACTCATCTACTAATGGATGCTTGGGCTGCTTCCATATCTTGGTGATTGTAAATAACACTGCAGTGAACATAGGGGTGCTTATGTTCTTTCTAATTAGTGTTTCAGGTTTCTTCAGATAAGTTCCCAGAAGTGGGATCACTGGGTCATAAGGCAGTTCCATTTTTAATTTTTTGAGGTTTCTCAAAAAATGACTATGCCAATCTTCATTCCTACTGACAGTGCAAAAGGATTCGCCTTTCTCCATATCCTCACCAGCACTCATTTGTTGACTTATTGATGATAGCCATTCTGACCACAGTGAGGTGATATCTCAAAGCTTTTGCACAGCAAAGGAAACCATCAACAAAATAATAAGACAACCCACTGAAAGGGAGAACATATTTGCTGATATACTGATAAGGGGTTAATATCCAAAATTTATAAGAACTTATCAAACTCACACCAAAAAAGCAAAAACAAAAGACAAAACCCATACAGTTCAATTAAAAAATGGGCAAAGGATCTGAATAGATATTTCTCCAAAGAGGACATACATGGCAACAGCCATATGGAAAGATGCTCAAAGTCACTAATCATCAGAGAAATGCAAATTGCACTTTATTTTATTGAGCATGTAAACATATTTTAAGTCTGATAACTTTTTTTCTGAATCTCCTGTTTATCTGCTTTTATTATCTGTTATTTCTCTTAGTTTTTAGTCCCAATAATTAATTTTTTCTATTTACTTGGTTGGTTTTCATTGAGTGTCAGACTTCGAATGTAAAGATTTTAGAAGTAATTCAAAACTGTAGATGAGGATATTTTCCTTCAGATCAGACTTATGATTGTTTTAGCAGATTACTAGGGAGCACTAGCAATTCTGAATCACCTTAATTCAGACAGGATTTTTGTATGATTCAAATTTTGGCCTCAGTTCCTAGTTGGCTGTATTAGTATGTTCGGGTTGCTATAACAAATACCATAGAATGAGAGGCTTATTAAACAATAGAAATTTATTTCTCACAATTCTAGGGGCCAGAAAGACCCAGATCAAGGCATCAGTAGTTTCTGTGTCTTGGTTGCCTTTTCTCTTCATCCATGGCCATCTGCTCTGTGTTCTCACATGGTGGAAGGGAAGCTCTTTAGGGTCTCTTCTCTAAGGACACTAATCCATATTTGAGGACTTTGCCCCAATTACCTCCCAAAGGTCTGAACTCCAAATATTACATTGGGGGTTAGGATTTCAACACATGAATTTTAGGGGCTACAAACATTCAATATATCACATTGGCTACCTATTCTTAGTTTACTCTTTACTCTTGTGGTGTATCTTTTTAAGATCCAGTTCTATAGCCTATCCAGTTAATCAGGCCATTGTCTCTTATCTGCAGATCCTTCCTCCCATCTCTTCCCAAGGCCACGATGCTCCAGTTTTTGTTCTTCTACTTCATGAGCTTACTAAAAGCTATCAGAGACCAGAGAATTTTCAAGACAGTGAAAATACTGTGTATGATATTATAATAATGGAAATATCTCATTATACATTTGTCCAAATCCACAGAATATAAAACACCAAGAGTAATCGTCATAAGGCAAACTACGGACTTTGGGTGATTATGATATGGCAATGTAGGTTCATCCTTGGTAAAAAAGCACCATTCTTGTGAATGATGTTGATAGTGGGGGAAGTTATGCAAGTTGGGGGCAGAGGATATTATGGGAAATCTCTGTACCTTCCTGTCAATTGTGTTGTAAACCTAAAACTGTACTAGAAAAAATAAAATCTTAAAAATCAAAGAAAACTTCAGAGAGTTTGTAGGGTTTATGTCTACTATAGATTAGTAAAGCCATAAAAACATACCATACACACACACAATATACAAAGATATAAATATATGTGATATGTAGGGTACCCAGCAGTTACTTTGACTTGTAGATACTTCTATGGTAAAGTAACTAACATTTGTTTGTCATTAATTTGCTTAAGAAATTTTTCTTTAAACTTTCAGATGATACAGCATTGTTTGAGTTGATTCAACTAGTTCCACCAGGTACTGTATTATATTTTGATAAAGTAATTGACACGTGAACAAATTTCAATGAAATGCTTTTTAAATATTTCATCTTTTTCCTTTCTTCCCAAATTAAGAACAATTTTGAGTTTCTAGTAATGGACAACTATGTGTAAAATGCCAATAGACCAAAATAACATATAGAGAAAGATTGACGTGAGTGGCATTAGAACACACTGTTCTAAAATTGAATGAATAGTAATAAATAAAAGTGAAAAATAACCTGGTTTCATTCTAGTATATTTTCTGACATTCATAAAAATTGACAGTTAGGTTTTTGTGATTTTTCTAAAATTATATGCTTTGTTGATGGAGTCATCAGTTATCTTTCTTTTTGTGTGCAGATTGTTACTGGGAGTGGAGGAGAATAAGACCACACCTATTTAGCAAACATTACAAATCCCTAGAATAAGTAGAGTTAAAATATGGAGGATAGTTTTATTTCTGTTATGGCCATCTGTGATTATAGAAGACATCTATCTTAATCAAGTGCTTATTTATATGAAAAAATAGAGCTGTATTTTATTGAAAAGCAGTAATTTGAAAATTTTTAGATGTTAAATATATACCAAATTTAGATAACCACAAATTCCAAAAAATGTTTGTATTTTTTTCAGCATGTAACCTAATACCTTATAATGGCAGGTAGAAAAAAAATGGAAGATAGAAAAATTTGTGAAAATTATAATTAAATTTCAGATATTTAAATGTTGTAGCAACTTGATACATTTACAAAAACTTTTTTTTAAGGAACTCATAGGTACTCACTAAATTTAGAGGAATATTCCTTCTTCTTCTACAAAATGGGATATGGATAATGAGTGGAGTGCACTACATGTTTGAATAAGAAAATGTGTTAATTCATTTAGCATAACTTTCATTTTCCTTCCATAGAAAAAACCAAGACCCTGAATCAGGTATTTCAGTAAGGTGTCAGGCATTATATATATTGTACTTGATGATTTGGTTTCTAAATAGAATATTTTGTTATAATTTGAATCACAGGGTGTCTCTCTTGTAGTGGGTGAAACACTGTCTACATATGATGAAAATACACGGGATTTCATGTTCCCGGGCCCAAACCAAATTTCTGGGCACCATGACTCAAACCGCCAGGTTACCATGAGGAGGATTTCTGGCCTTCGAGTAAGTGCTTACTATTTTCTGAATTAATTTGTGATGCAGGATCATGGTTAAAACCACCACAGAGCCCTCAATATCTGAAATGTGAGGAACTAATTCAAAGTTTAATTTAGTTTAAACATAATAGTTTTCTGAAAATTTCATAGTGTTTTAAACATACTGAAATTGAATGAGAATAAGTCAGCAAAACTCGTGTATCTACCCCAAAACTAACGAGTGCTATTTTGCCTTATGTTTTTCACATTTCTCTTCTTTCCTTACTTCTCTTACTGCTCCTCTCCACCATCCCTATCTTTATTTGTGTCTCTCTCTCTTTTCTGTATTTTTCTCCAAAGAATGACCAATAAACTTTTGGGAGGATGCTCAATCTCATTAACATTTAAGAAAATCCAAATTAAAACAACCATATGATTTCATTTTTACAGCCATAAAAATGATAAAATTTAATAAATTTGACAATATCAAAAGTGTGAAAGAGGAAACTTTCTCAGGCTGCTGTGCCATGTAAATGGGAATAACTACAATTAAGAACTATCTAGTAAAGGCAAAGATTCTCATAGCCCATGGCATTCTAGACATATATGTCCGAGTTGTGTTTTCACTGGTATACTGAGAGCCTTCTTAGGCATGTTCATTTGTTGCATTGTTTATAATAGTGAAAAGTGGAAATAATTAAAGTGTTCATTAGTAGGAGTTTGGATAGATTATTATATGTTCATGTAACGGAAATATATATTTATACACCTAAAAGTGAAAGCTGCATTGTGACAGCAGACTCCCCCAAATTCTTCCAACTTCCTTCAGTTTTCATTGGATGATTTCAAAATATTTTCTTCCCTGAAAATGTCTTCCTCTTAGAGAACCTGAGAAAAGCCTCTGCTGTTTCAAAAAAGAAAGTAGCAAAAATTATCTAGCATGAAATAATTTGGACATTTATTACTAACTTTATAAAATACTGGAATAGTCTGAGTAAGGGAACTGGGGTGATATATGAGCCAACGTGGTGAATTAAGTAATCTCCCCTGTAGGTCTAAGTTTATGATATGCTCTATCCTAGGAAATAACAACTTGTGCTTGCTGAAAATATAAAAGTTAACTAGTAACAAATCTATGAAAATATTCCTCCTTTGGGATACTTTTAGTATCCATTAGTCACCTTCTATACTATGAAAGTCTTCAAAGAGTGTTTTAGCAGCTGTCTAGAAACTTGCAATGAAAAAATTATCTGATTTTAAGTCATGGTCTTTTAAAATCTTATAGCCCACCAAATTGGCAATATAAACATAAGCGTATGGACCATTAACAGTTATCTTTCTTCATTTAATTCAGTTATTCTTACATACAACATACATTTCAGAACATACTACATTACTAAGGCATTTCATATCTCATCTTTTTCTGGTAATGGTGATATGAAGAGAGTTTGGCCAATTCCTCTCTCCACACAAAATAACTATGAAACTGGACAAAATCGTCACAAACACTTTCAGGACAATGGAAGCTGACTGGCAGTTAAGGCAATTAAGCCAAATTAAGAGTGTTTATGCTTGAATAATTGCTAAAGCTTTGAGTAAAAATGGCAGGAGTATGTGGCCTTCTTGCCTGGGACTGCTCCTAAACCCTGCATGCCTGGTGAGAATGGTGGCTTCACTGAACCTGGAGCTGGGCAGGAAAATCTGGCGTTTTTACTGCAGGCGTGAGAATTAATCTGGGGCAGTGGGACTGTGGTATTGTGGTTTATAATAAATAAACACACACATTTGGTTCTTATCCCCTTTTAGGTACAGATTGGTTGCCAAGGGAACCAACCTTGTAACTAGAGAGTTAGGACTCTCAGCCCTACCCTGGACTTCTAGAAAGTGTAGAGGGGCTGGAGATTGTGTTAGTTACCAATGGACAATGATATAGTCAATCATGCCTATGTAGTGAGGCCTCCATAAATACCCAGAAGTACTGGGTTCAGAGATCCTCCAGGTTGGTGACATGTGGAGAGAGGTGCTGGAAGAGTGATGTGCCCAGAGAAGGCAGGGAAGGTCTGTGTCCATTCCCACATCCTTTGCCCTGCACATATCTTCCATCTGGATGTTAGTCTGTATCCTTAATATGGCAAACAGGAAACTGTTATCCTGAGTTCTGTGAGCTACTCCAGCCAATGACTTGAACCTGAGGAGGGGATCATGGGAAACGTCAGCTTATAGCCAACAGGTCAGAAGCAAAGGTGACAAACTAAACTAGCGACGGGCATCTGAAGCGGGGTGGAGACAGTCTTGTGGGAATCATCTGTGGGATCTGATGCTGTCGCCATGTAGGTAGTGTCAAAACTGAGTTCAATTGTAAGGTACCAAGCTGGTGGCACAGAGAATTGCTTGGTGATATTGGAAACCCCACACATTGAAATCGGTGTCAGAATCCTAGGGATAAAAAATGTGGCCTGCCGTCCCTCAGAATTCTTGTGCCTACATAGACATCTGAGTCTTAGGCTGTCCTCCTGAAGCCATCACTGTGGCAAGGATTCAGATCACAGCTGGGATTAAATCCCAGCAACCACAGACTACCTGAGTGAGCTTGAGCAAAGCACTGTAACACAGAGACATCAAAGGGTTGTACGATGATGAATGCCAGTGATATGGTGATGGCTTTGGAGATCATGATGGTGGCGGCGATGAGGATAGTACCTTCTTTAGACCGAACGTCATAAATACAGAATCTGTGATTTCTCATTTTTGAATTTAACTCTTAGCACAGTAATTTGCCTGGAGTAGGTAGTTTAATGCCTCTTGATTGAATTGAAAGAATGAGTTCTATCTTATTGTAGACTTTATAGCATAAGGGACATTTGAGATGGTGTGATGGTTAATTTTATGTGTCAACTTGGTTAGATTATGGCACCCAGTTGTTTGGTCAAACACTAGTCTAGGTGTTGTGAAGATTTTTGTAGATGTTGATTAATATTTACAATTAGTTGACTTTAAGTTTAGGAGATTACCCTTGATAATGTAGGTAAACCTCATCCAATTAACTGAATGCTCAAAGAGCAAAAATTGAGGTTTCCTTAAGTATAAAGGGACACTGCCCGAGTTCCCAGGCTGCTGGCTTGCTTACAGATTTTTCAGTCAAAATCAGCTTTTGCCTGAGTTTACAATCTGCTAGTCTGTCCTACAGATTTTGGATTTACCACTCTCACAATTGTGAGAAACAATTTCTTAAAACAAAGTCTCCCCCCCCCTCCTCTCTGTGCACACACACATATCCTATTAGTTCTGTTTCTTTGGAGAATCTAAATTGATACAAACAGGTTTTGAAAGATCAGTACAAATAATGACTAAAACATTATTTACTATGTGACCAGCAGTATATGGAGTTGGGTAAAGTGATAATTTCCAGTCGATGCTATTGTAATTATAAAATATGTCCACAAACGATTTGACACTCCTCTCTTGCAAAGGCAGAGCTAACTCTGGACAATATGATGCTAACAGATATAATGTGGTGAAGCGACAGTATTAGACTTTAGACCAGGTCATTGAATGCATTGTGGCTTTCTCTTTGCATTCAATTTTGTATCACTTGCTCTGTGGGTAGTCAACTTGCATATATGAGGACATTCAAGCAACTCTGAATGTCCTTCTGCAAAGGGCTGAACCTGAACAGCTTTGCTGGAGTGTTTGTGAAAGATTCAAGAGTCTTGAAGAAGCTCAGATGCATGTTTGCAGGAAAGTGAGGCAAATGTTATTGGGAACTAGGAGAAAAAGGAAGTTTTGTCATGTAAAGGCAGAAGGGTTACAACACAGACCCCTGCAGCAATGTGGGCTGTAGAAAAATACCGAATGAAATGGGTGGTCTGTACAAGGATACTTTCAGAGTGCTTTCTCCTTGCTGCTTATGGAAAAATATGAGCGGGGAGAGAGAAACTGAAGGAAAGGTGGTTAAACAAAAAAGAGCTGGAATTTACTGTTTCTGAAGATTTCCAGCCTTTCCCAATGGCAAGTATGGTAAATTGCAATTCAGTCTTCTGAGCGAAAATCATTCCAGGGCACTTTCAGTAAATTGTGGTCTGACAGTGAAACCAATAGTGTGACTATAAAATGCTTCATTAAAATCTAAGATCCAAGATGTTGCCCCAGGAAATAATTCAATTAATCATAGGTTTTCAAAAATGCTCAAGGGCATTATCCCGCAGCAATCTCAGAGGCCCATGGTAGCGAAGAGTAGGGCTTTTGTCTATAAGTGTGAACTCTAATAAGACTTACATGAGAGATCCAAATGTTGTTAAGGGCATTATATTGGCAGGAACGTCACCAACCTGGTTTGAAAAGGAGAGAAACCTAAAAAATGAGGCTTTTGGCCTCCTCAAATTCTATTTACAGGACCAAAGCTCAGAACATGAGCACTTCCAAACATGGTCTGCCTCTCATTACAAAGGAACAATAATTCAAAGGATGGAAGCAAAGTCCAGATTGTGGAGCCAGGAACCTTGGATGGTTCATTCTCTCTCTCTCTCTCTCTCTCTCTCTCTCTCTCTCTCTCAGTTTAGTTTACACATGAGAGAATAAAAGTAGTTTGTGGTCAGAGGGTTGACTGTGGTGGCTTTAATACATGTCCATGAATTTTTTGTACCCATCTACTGAAAAGTTAGCCCAACTCCTTTATCTGTGGGCTGTACCTAGTGACTGATGAAGAGAATATGACAGAAGCATGGGTGTTACGCTTCTGAGATCACATTACAAAAGGACCATGGCTCGCTCCTGGCTTTGCTCTTGGGTCACTGTCCTTAGGAGAACTAGCTGCGTGTCATGAGGACACTCAAGCAGCCTTGGGGAGAGGTTTATTTGATGAGAAGCTGAGTCCTTGCTGAGTGCTGGGAGAGAACTGAGGGCTTCAGCGAAAGCTGTGTGAATGAGCCTTCTCTAGCAGCAGACCCGCCCGCCCCAGCAGGGCCTTCAGATGACTGCAGCCGGAGTGACATCTTGACTGCAGTCTCATGAGAGATTTTGAGCCAGAACCACTCAGTTTAGCATCTGCCAGATTCCTTCCCCATAGAAACTATGTGAGATAATAAGTGCTTACTGATGTTTTATATGTTATCACAATAGAAAACTAACAAAGAGGCATAGTGGAGATCATTAATAGTAGATATGTTTGCTGAAAAGCAGTTGTTTAATTAATTTTTAGGCAAGTCAGATTTGTTTTTCTGTAACGGGTGTGACGTTTGAAACTGTAAACTTAGTAGGTCCAAGGCTGGGTTTGTAGGTGCCGGCTCCTGCTGTGTCAGAGTGACGCCGTGCTGGGAACAGGCATTGTCTTTTAATGTTTTGGTGGACGCATAACTTAGGGTGCTTCCACATATTTTCTCAAGTGCTTTGTGATTGTTCCTTTGAATTTTCCCACTTGTCTTCACTTTTTCTCAAAACAGTGTTCAAACTGATGATTGAAGTGTTGTAAGACATAGAAGCAAGATTCATTCATAGATCTGAATGTAAGCTACATTATGGGAAAAAATGTTGGAGGAATTGATAGACTTATCTCTCCTCTGTTTTCAACAACTGCATATCCGGGAGCTGTGTTTTTTTTTGTTTTTTGTTTTTTTTTTAACATGAGACTATCCAAAGTATTTATTATGTAGTTAGATATGTCTTCAGTTGTAAAAATGAAAAGGGCTGAAATCCATTAAGTATTTTCATGTATTTATGACTTTAATGTATCATAGTTTAAAAATCTTAAAAGAATTTGACAGAAAATACTTGAAAGTGAAAAAAAGCTATTAAGTATTTCCTAAAAGTAATATAATCACCTCATAAGTGAGCCATCGGCAATGAAACCATTGCTAGCACACATTTAGCATTATATATTATGTTGTCTTTATCTTTGATAAGAAGAACAAACCAACAAATGAAGCAGCTGAACCTTGACAACCTCTTGTTGCTTTAGGTCATATTTTCGTCACTAAAATTATCTTTTTTAAATTGAAATGTCTAATAACACCCTCTCCCCCACTCACAGGGAATTGCTCCAAAGCTGGAATTTTCTACAACCTCAGTGATTACTGAATGTCTGATAAGTTCAAGGAAGTGCTGCACTCAGGTTAGGTCATTTACAGTATGTAATGGTTCAATTTATTTGTTCATATTTATGGGCGTTTGGTAAGTGTGATTTCTTTTTATTTTGGCTGCAGCTGTTTTGACTTTTCTTTTGTCACTCTTTTGGTAAAGCAGTGATCATAGGTTTTAGCAGCTTGGTTACATCCTAATAAATGCGAGAATGAAAAGTTTGGAACATGTGATAAACGGTGCCATTATGTGTTTTGTTTTAACTTTATGGACCTTTTCTTTAATGCAGAGAAGTCAGGCTCTCAGAAATACGTTGGCATCAAGACTTCTTACAGAAGTTATAGGTTACTGTAGGATGTCCAAAGGATAACTTTTTAGCAAATATAACCAGAGGGTCTCAGGCTGGGATATCGATGTGTAGCCAGTTATTCCTTAAGGGACTCTTGCTCAGTTTGGCAAGCACACTGGTACTATCAGATCAAGGAAAGCTTGGATACTCCAGCCTAAGTACCTTCTATATTTTTGAAAACTGCCTTTAGTAACTGAGATACCTGGGTCTAATGTTCCATTCTGGTCTGACTTCTTACTGAGTCACGAGGATCATCTTGCTGCCTTGTCCACAGCTTATCTACTAATGTCTGGGCATCACTCATGTGGTTGCATTATGACGAGGTAACAATGACCAGCCTGTGATGAAGAGCCAGTAATGTACAAAGCCCAGAGGGCCCAACTGGGCAAGACTGGACCTACGATGGAAAGACTGGAGTATTAATTGACTACATTATCAGTTTTAGAGTAAATTTGCTGAGGATGATAACTGTGACTTAAGCTAAGAAAGGTAACATAGAGTTATAAAATTATCAAAGGGATCATTTAATTTAGCATGATATTTAATACATCAGAGTTTGGCCATAGTTATTTATCTTTTTTAAATGCAAGCTGAAGCATAGCTATTAGAGTTTCTAACAAGCCATGCTTTCCAAATGCAGAGATGTGTTTCTGACTTGTTTTTGATATATACACTGCAACTTGTTGAAAATTGTGAGTTGTTACAAATATTTGTCTTACCTGGGCTCAGACAAAATGTTTCTCTCCACATTAGGATATGCCCTTCTGGCGGATGGATAGAGAAGTCTCTTTTTGTCTGGAGTTTAGCAATATACACAGAAAAGTATATACATTCTAGGTGTACACAGCTTGGTGGAAGGGTCCTTTCTCAATATAAAACTGGCTCCCCATTAATAGCTTCCTTAGACTTCGGAAATAACATTTTCCTCTGTAAACTTCTGGGAAGACTCTTTTTATCTTGCTGTTTCAATGTTTGTCATTTGTTCTTTATTGAGCAGAGATGTAAGAAAGCAGGCTTTGGTGTCAGACAGGGTTTAAGAAAATATGCTTTAGAGTCAGACAGATTTGGGTTCAAGTTCCTTATATGGTTGCTTTAAAGATTAAATTAGAGAATATATGTGATGTACCTGGCACATAACATTTAATTAATGAATTTTGCGGCTGTTACTATGTTATTTTAATTAAGGTAACTAGGAGAGGTCAGAGGCAATAGTTGAAATAGAAAATAGAAAATGTCTGAGTAGGCACAACAGAGCATATACATTCACATTAAAATTCTGAATGTTAACAGCTAGAATTTTAATCTTATTTGACTTTATTTGAGAATGTGATCAATCTACTTAAAAGTAAGTATTAGTTACAATTAAAATTTTAATGGCTATAAAAGCAGCATTTTCAGATTTAAATATAAGAATAGGACAAAACATTTTTTGTTAAGAGACAAGTCAGTGAAGTCATAAAAGTTATTGAGATTATTGAGGTTTACAATACTTATAATGATCTTTATTTATTTTGAAACTTTAAAAATTGGATGTTTTGTCACCAATTGAATGGACGAAAAAATTACTGTGATTTTTCTGGAATAAAACTTTTTTTACTTATTTTTGCCTAGTGCAAAGTAGAATTTAATATTAAATATCGATAGGAGCTTTATTAATATGCTGGTTAATATGTCATATCAAGTAACTTTCGCTGTATAAAAGGCCATGATGACTTAGTCGCTTAAAGCAAATTGTTTCTCACAGTTGTGTGGATTAGCTGGTGAGTCTTTTGGTCTGGACTGGCTAGGCCAGGGCTGGCTGATGGGGGATGGCTTCATTCACAGGTCTCAAAGTTGGCTGCCTTTTTGGGTCAGGGAGGGACTTGACATTGTGGACTGAGTCAGTGAGAGGGCAAGTAACAGATTTAGTGAGAATAAAAGAAGCAGGTTGAGGAAACATTTTGGTGAGCAAGGGATTTTCAGAGTTTGGGGTGCAATGGATCTGCCTAATGATGAAATCTAAGACAAAGTACAAGAAGATAATTACTTAACGCTGAGAAATAGGAAGTTTCAGTCCATGGTTTTGGGGAGATTCGTTTCTTGAACATTTTGTTAAACCTCCAGATCCTTTCATGTGCTAACATTCCTGCCTCTGTGAGTCAGTGTGATGTCACAGAGGTAGATGAAATGGGATGAGGTAGAAAAATTCTGCATTACTTGTTGTAGTCATTGAACAAGGTGGGAGGAGGTTCAGGAGCATATCAAGAACTATAGAAGAAAGAAAGATGATGAAATAATCTGATGCTGCTGGTTTGTATGAACTCATGGACTTATTTTTCCAATTAGGAAAATATAATGTATTTTGTTTCCCGTTTATCTACCTCTTAAAAATATTTGACTCTTCTCCCTTTTATTTCACATTTGTATTTTATTTTTATTTTTTAGAATAGATACCTTTAACAAGTAGGGAAGAGGATAGAGAAAGTAGAGAGTGGGGTAGGATTGCTATTTTTGTTTAAGTAATTAATATTAGGAGGACATTCAAAGATTCTTAACTGCCATTTTCTCTAATATTGGAAAGCTCATAATTCTAGATAATGAGTAAAGAGGTCTTATTTACTTATAATTCAATTTTTAATGCATGTATAAGAGACTAAATAAAATTTATCCTAATGCAAAAAATTTTAGAAGTATTACATTTGCTTTTCAGAATTTTAGACTGCTAACCATATTTTTTGAAGTTAGAATATTAGTTATTTAAGTTTGTAACATATCTTTTATACATTTTTACTTTTATAACAGTGTGGAACCAGAATTAAGATGGTATGGTTTTCTGTAATTAAATGATAAAGTTATAGTTTGGAAGCAATCTTAAAATTATAATCACTTTGTACAATCCCCAATTATTTGAATACTTAATTATAAATAATAAATAAACATTAACATTAATTTTTAGTATACTGAAAAATCATTTTTCTGACTTTGTTTCTTAGATTTTTCAAATGATTAAATATTAAACTTTCGTGTTTGTAAAGTACTTGTTAGACTTAAGAAGGAAGTTTGATACAGTATGCTTTATTAACTACTAAAGAGTAATGTAGGGGAATATGGGTTTGACTTTTCCAAGGATCTGCACAAATAGGAAAGCTCATCTGGTTGGCTTAAATTATATGTGTCATCAATTGCTTTTTAAAAGTGTGTATCTCTATCCATCCATCCATCCATCCATCCATCCATCTATCTTCTACCCAAGTTAATTTTTATTTTTTATGTTTAGGATAAATATCTTTACCATACGACTCCAGTTGAAAAATCACATAGCAGACTGCAAAGCAGAACATCAAGATCACAAAAGAAAAAATCCAAGTCACCTGAGAGAAATAAATATTGTGTTAATGCAAAAAACTACGAACAGCCTACAATATCTTCCAAATCACACTCTCCATCTCCCTACACAAAAAGAAGGATGTGTGAGCTATCTGAAGACACCAGGAGGCGGTTGGCCCATTTAAATCTGGGGCCGTATGAATTCAAAAAAGAAACAGATAAACCTCCATTTGTGATTAGACATGTATGTGTTCTCTTAAACATTTCCATTTGAAACTGATTTAATCTTTCTTTCACAAAAATAATATTCTAAAACTTCTTTCAACTTCTAGCCTGTGTTAGTTTTGTGTCCTGAATTGTTAGCATAGCAATCTACAGTGGAAAATTAACTTAGAACAAAATGCCAGTTTTTTTTGCCAGTCTTTAAACCTGACAACGATCAAGCTCCAACATCAATGGCATGTTAAATCCTCTAAGTACACATTTCCTTTCTTCTTATACAGTGTACAGCACATGACTTTACAGATTGAACTTAGATGTAACTGACGTTAGTACTAAAATGGCAGAGTAGGGTTTTAAAAGAGGACCAAGTTTTCTTTATGAAAAGGAAGACCTCCCCACCCCTAGACTTTTTAAAAATTATAATGGAAAACGAGTTTCCCTTGAAATTATATTCTGTGGGTCAACCTTATATAATGAATGGACCTTTGAAGCAAATTGTTATTTGATGGGGGTGGAAAGGCCTTTGAAAGTGAAGGGAGTTAAGGGTAGTAGCGTAGTTCTACTTTTGATGTGCTTTAAGTTTAAATTATTGTGATTACATTTGTCTTATTTCTGTAGAATTTATAAGTTCTAGTAAGATTTTTTCTTGTGGTTGTTTGTGTAAACAGTATCCAGATAATGTTCACTTGCTTGTTTGATGGCAGTTTCAGAGTGCTTTTAATTTTTATCTGTCCTCAATTGTAAATTGGATTGAAATGCAAGGACCTACTAGGTGCCTATGGACAAAGATAACCAGGAATATTTACGGGGTGGGGGAGGGGGGCGGTTAGCCACATAAAAATTGTTTAAGGAAATAACTGCTCTTTAAATGTTTATTATATTGTTTTTCACATCACTGTTCAAAATAGAATAATTCTAATATGTCTTGTATAAACTTTGACATTTGTATTAAAGTGATTTTCCTCTTAGCTTTCTAATGAATAGAAAGAAATGCATACTTCCAAGTCTGTAGTTAGAAAATTGTTTATTTATTGTATAGAAAATTGGATTTTTCCAGTTGTATTTGTGAACATAGACATGTCTTCCCCCGCCATTGCAATTTGTGATTTTAAAAGCATTTAACAAATTTATGACCAAACATTTTAATTTGGTACATGCATATGCAAAATGTTAACACTTTTAGGAAACACATTCTAGTTTTAGATACATTGTATGAAAAATAGCCTTAAAGATTATGGAGCAGTTTTAATAAATCACTAGCATGTTCCCAAACTGGAAAAGCCATTCTGGAAGAGTTAAACAGCATTTTTTTTTTTTTTTTAATTTATCCAGAATAGGATTTTAGTTATGCAGAATAGGATTTTTTATGATAAAATACACTTAACAAAATTTATCATTCCATTCATTTTAAAGTATTTATTTTAGTGGCACTAAATAAACTAGTGGAAATATTATACATTCATATTGTTCTGCAACTCTTACAACTATCTAGTTCCTGAACTTCATTATCCTAAACCAAACCATGTACTCATTAAGCATTCACTTCTCATTCCTTTGTTTCTCCAGCCCCTGGCAACCACTAATCTGCTTTTTATCTCTATGACTTTTCCTGTTCTGCCAAATCATATAAGTGGAATCATACAATATTTGGCATTTTGTGCCTGGCATTTTTCATTTAGCACAGTGCTTTTGAGTTTTCATTCATGCTGTAGCACATGCCAGTGCTTGATTCTTTTTATGGCTGAATAATTCATGTATGCATATGAGGTCTGTCCGGAAAAAGTCCAGCCATTAATACAATGAGAACAGTTTGCATGATGACATCAATGTAACCTGGCAGCCAAGAAAAGTGGAATGGAATACGCATATGTGAACAATGACAACTTCACTCTACTAGTCAGTGGGGGCAGTAGACGCTGTTGAGTGAGCATGTGTACTGAGCGAGTAGAGCAATAATTCTGCATCAGATGTTACAATAAGCTTGAACATTCCTCCATGGAAACTATTCTGATGATTCAGAAGGCTGCAGCTATGGGCTACTGGTGATTGGCAGCTTCATCACAACAACACGCCTGCTCATGCATCATGTCTTGTGCTGAGCTTTTGGTGACACATCAAATCACCCAGGTGACTCAGCCCCCCTACAGCCCAGATTTGGTGCCCTGTGATTTCTGGCTTTTCCCAAAACTAAAATCGCCTTTGAAAGGGAAGAGCTTTCAGACCATCAAAGATATTCAGGAAAATATGATGGGAAAGCTGATGGCTATTGAGAAAATGTGTGAGGTCCAAGGGGCCTACTTTGAAGGGGACTGAGGCATTATTGTCCTGTGTACAATGTTTCTTGTATCTTGTATCTTTAATAAATGTGTCTATTTTTCATAGTACATGGCTGGATACCTTCTGGACAGACCTCATATGTACCAAATTTTGTTTATCATCTGCTGATTGGCATTTGGGTTGTTTGCACCTTTTGGTTGTATGAACAGTGCTTCTATGAACATTTGTACACATGTTTTTGTTTGAATACCTGTTTTAATTCCTAATTGTTTTAATATCTTGAAGTGGAATTACTGGGCCATAAGGAAATTATTAAACTGTTTTCCACAGTGGTTGCCCCGTTTTACATTCTCAGCAGCACTGCATGAGGGTTACAATTTATCCACGTTCTCACCAACACTTGTTACTTTGCGTTTGTCTTCTTTTTATTACAGCCATCTTAGGGCATGTGGAGTGGTTTCTCATTATGGTTTAGATTTGCATTTGCCTAATGACTAAGGATGCAAAGCATCTTTTCATGTGCTTACTAGCCAATTGTGTATTTTCTTTGGAGAGAGATCTATTCAAGTTTTTTTTTTTTTTGTCCACTTTTAAATAGGTTGTCTTTTTGATGCTCAGTTGTGAATTTTCTTTATATATTTCGTATTCTAGAACTTTTATCAGGTATAATTTTTTCTCATTCTGTGGCTTGTCTTTTGACTCTTCTTAATTTTAATTTTTAAAAGTTGTGGTAAAATATACACCATATAAAATGTACTATTTTAATCATTTTTTAAGTGTACAGTTTAGTAAGATTAAGTACATTTACATTTACATCACCACCATCTGTCTCCAGGACTTTTTTCATCTTGCTAAGCTGAAACTCTGTATCCATTAAACAGTAACTTCCCACTCCCCTTTCCTTCAGCCCCTGGTAACTACCATTTCTTTCAGTCTTTATGAATTTTACTACTTTGGGTATCTCAAATAAGTGGAATATACAGTATTTGTCCATTTGCGACTGGCTTATTTCACTTAGCATAGTATCATCAAGGTTCATTCATGTTGTAGCATTTGTCAGAATTTCCTTTTTACAGTGGGATAATGTTCTTTTATATGTATATGTCACATTTTACTTAATTATTTGCTGATGGACACTTGGTTTGCTTCCACATTTTGGCTATTGTGAATAATGCTGCTGTGAACACGGTGTTCCCTGCTTTCAGATGTTTTGGTTAGATTCCCAGAAGTAGAATTGCTGGGTCATATTATAATTTTACTTTGTATTTTTTGAAAAAACTCCACACTATTTTCCATAATAGGTACACCAATTTACATTCCCACCAACAATGCAAATGGGTTTCAATTTCTCTATATCCTCATCAACACTTATTATATTGGTTTTTTTCCTATATAGTGATCCTAATGGGTATGAAGTATTATTTCACGTACTTTTGATTTGCATTTCCCTAATAATTAGTGTTGTTGAACATTTTTTTCATGTGCTTATTGGTTATTTTTATATCTTTTGTAGACTTGTCTATTTAAGTCTTTTGCCCACTTTTAATTGAGGTTTTTATTAAGTTGTAGAAGCTTATATATTCTGCATCTTAGTGCCTTATATATCAGATTATTTGCAAATGTTTTCTTTTATAGTTGTCCTCTCACTCTCTTGGTATTATTCTTTAATGCACAGGGTTTATAATTTTCATGAATAGAGCTGTCTTTTTACACAGATTTATATCACTCTGATTTTTTTATTTTGCTTATTATCTATAAGCTATAAAGCACTCAGCGTTCTGGGCTTTGAACACAGCTAAGTAAAGACACTGTTTGAATTCAAAATCTGTATGCTAAAGAGATAACTAGCAAATGACTAATCTTTTTATTTTATTTTTTTAGTTTTTAAAAGTTTTATTTAATCTTTATTGTATTTTTTCCATTACCATTTAGTCCTCTTATATCCCCCGCCCCTTAGCAGTCACCACACTGTTGTCCATATCAATGAGTCCTTTTTCCTTTTTGCTCAATCCCTCCACCCCCTTAACTCCCCTGCCCTCACTGTCATCTTGCTCTCTATCTATGAGTCGGTCGCCATTTTCCTTGTTTCTTCAGTTGTTCATAGATTCCACATAAGAGTGAAGCCATATGTATTTGTCTTTCTCTGACTGGCTTATTTCGCTCAGCATAATGTTCTCCAGGTCCATCTATACTGTCACAAAGGGTAAAATTTTCTTCTTTTTTATGGCCAAGTAGTATTCCATGATGTAGATGTCCCAAACTTTGTAATGGAAAGCAGACTAGGCAATGGAGTAATAGGTATTCAACTGTATATCTGTTCAATTAAAATATATATAATTAAACATTTCTGGAGTTTTTATCAATTTTGTCTAAAGCCAAACAGCAAAATACTCAACTATGCTCTGACTTTGAAACATGCCTGAACCATATGGTCACTTCCGTGGTTACCTGAAGATATGTGGTCTATGTAATTTAGTTGATTTTCTGGTGCCATGGCACTGAAAGGAGACTTACACTGTTTTTCCGCTTTGAATTCTTCTTCTAGGTTGATCCCCCAAGTCCCAAGGCTGATACTTTATTTGGATCTTCTGGCAGAGACTGTGAAAGAGACGGATGGTCCAGGATGCACAGTGGTGAGATACCAGTTCTTTCTCTTGCTTTATTGCCTTGGCAACTGTCAAGCCTTTCACTTGGCGTCAGTTAACAAAAACAGAATCTTTGCTGTATTATTGGATAATATGGTATAGTGCTACTTTTCATAACTTGTGGGACACACCCATATAGGTACTCTCTAAAAATAATAGAATTTCTGTGCTGCTATAAACCATTTCCCTCTTTGAGATACAAAATAGTATTATCTTCTAGTAAAAACAACAACTTGATTATGTTTTGCTCAACAATTTCTAAATTTATTTGACCCTGGAGCCCTTTTCTCACCTTAACATATATTAGTTTGTGGAACAGACTTTGGGGAATACTGTAGTAAAAAGAGATCAACGATATAGTTTTTGGATGGACATTCACACATATATTTGAATATTTGTTCTGCCACTTATTTACAAAGTAGGGTTTCTTGAATCAATTCTTAACTACTTTGATAATCAGTTTTTTTAATCAAAGAATGAAGATAACATGGTAATTCTTACCCTGTAAACTGTGCTAGTACACTGGACTTATAAATATCAGCTGCCATTGTAATATATAAATAATACTTATCAGTTTTATGTCTGAAAAGATAACATCCTTTAGGTTTAGTTTATGACTATATCTTTAAACTTTAGTCCTAGTCCTAATGGTTAGATAAGTATTTTCTTAAGTTCAATATGAAGGTAATTTTTATGAAGGTTAAATGAGACTGAATATTTAAGGATACTTGAGTGTTAAACTGAATTGGCTAGTCTAGTCAGCTCAGCAGGCATTCACCAACAGCCCTTAAGTTAATTTACTACACACTAACAAAGGCAGAGAAACAAAAATGAGACACTGAAAAACATAATCATGACATGCTGTGAGCTCTTTCTCTTTCTCCTTCTATACTGTAGTGTATAATCTCTTTTTATTAAGTGGGGAAGTGAAGCATTCTTCTCAAAGAACATTCAGAGTTTGTGCTCATTTATTTTGCTTTATTTTTTAGCACTGACAGGGAGATAGATGTGATAATCAATGTTTTTTATACCTAGAATGTCAGATTATATTAAATTAGGAAAAGATGTTATACTCTATGTCTTCTTAGAAAAAATTTATGGACATGGAAAAATGATCTTTTAGAACAAGAAGATCAGAAGTAACTTCAATATAGATGTTTATTTGTAAGATGGTTTTAGAATACACTTAAATGTCTGATTTTTCTTGACAGTTATATATTTTTTGAATTTCAGACATACAGAAAAGTTGAAGGAATACAAAGAATTCTCATGCACCTTTCAGAATCCACACATACTAATATTTGCTTTTCTCTCTACTTCTCTTTATCTCTTTTCTCTCCTGCCTACATCTCTGTGTGTGTGCCTGTGTATAAACTTTTTTTTTGACAAGGATGTCACTATGGAATGAATTGTCTCCCTCCAAAATTCATATGATGAAGCTCTGATACCTATTTGCATGGTATATGGAGATGGAGCCTTTGGGAATTAATTAGGTTTAGGTGAGGCTATGAGGGTGGGGCCTCCTTGTTAGGATTAGTGCCCTTAGTAGAAGAGGCACCAGAGACCTTGCTTTCCCTCTCTGCCATGTGAAGACAAAGGTATGAGGTGGCTGTCTTCAAGCCAGAACAAGACCATTTACCAGAACCTGACTATACTGGTACCTGGATCTCAGACTTCCAGCTGTCAGAACTGTGAGAAATAAATGTCTGTTGTTTAAGCCACTCAGTCTGTGGTATTTTCTTATGGCAATCTGAGAAGACCAGAAAGATATTATCATCTGTGATGCAATTATCAGAGCAGGAAATTAACAATGGCATAAGAACAATAACTAACCTGTAAACCTAAATCAGATTTTGCCACTTGTCCCTATAATATTTTTACAGCAAGAGAAGTCCCATATCATCCATAGCCTTCCGTTGCCATGTCTCTAGTTTTCTTTAACATGGACCAGTTTCTTAGACTTTCTTTGTATTTGACATTGATAATGTATTTAACATTGATAATTTTGAAGAATACAGGCCAATTATTTAGTAGTATGTCCCTCAATTTGGGGTTGTTTGATTTTAATTTCATGATTAGATTTAGATTATTTGTTTTTCTTCAGAATACAACAGGAGTGTTGTGTTACTCTCAGTGCATCATGTCAGGAGGTATGTGGTGTCGCTTTGTTACTGGCGATATTAATTTGCTCACTTGATTAAGGTGGTTTATGCTTTGTTTCTCCATCATAAAAGTGCTATTTATTTTCTTTGTAACTATGGGAAGATATCTTGAAACTATGTAATATCCCGTGACTCCTCAACTTTGACTCCATTAGCATACATGATGATTTTTGCCTGAAACAATTTATTTCTGTGATGTTAGCCAAATAGTGATTTTAAAATATTTTATTATTCTTTCTACATTTATTACTTGCCTTTCTACTATAAAAAGTTTCTTTCTCATTTCTTTAATTTCCTTGCCTCTATTCTTCGACTATATTTTTTTCCTGCCTGACAGTTGAGCAGCTGTGATTTGGGTTTTCATAAGCTATTTAAATGCATATGAGGATTTCTTACGACAGATTCTCTAAAGCAGTGAATTTTCACTTGTGACTATCTTACTTTAATGGAAATCCTTCTTGAACACTTTTTGCCAAAATATCTTGCCTAATAATTCTTTTAAAAAATATTTTGTTATTTTTTGGTTTTGAGAGAGAGAGAGAGCGAGGAAGGGGACAAGGAGAGAGAAACATTATTTGCTTCTCCACTTACTTATGCATTCATTGCTTGATTCTTGTATGTTCCCTGCCTGGGGATCAAACCCTCAACCTTATGCCTAATAATTCTTAAGTTTTTATGGGAAATCATTTTTATCACCATTGATTGTTTTAGTCTTCATAATAATCATATGAAGATGAATTTAACTATTTTCGATTAAGAAAAATGACAGAGACTTAGAGAGTTTGATCTGTTGGAGAGCTACAGAATAGCCATGGTCAGTCTAGAATGCAAGTCTTTTAACCCCAAGTTCCTTCTTTACCACTGCTCTACTACTACTATCTCCACATTGATTCAGCTGCCTTTTTTAGATAAAATTTTCAAGCACACTTCCTCTGCCTGGGATTTCCGTGGCATGTAATTCTAATTGTAATTTGTGCAGACTTTTTGAAGAAATTCAGTGTGTCTTGTACCTCAAGTATCTTTGGAAGCTTTATCCAGTCATTTGTGTATTTTGAAGAGGAAATCAAGGGTGTCGTCCTGGCCTCTTGTCATTTGCTTAGAATTTAGGAGAAATGTTAGACTCTGTCTCCCCCTTGGAGGAAACTTGTCATATTCTCATCAATCAAACATTCTTTTATGAGTTTTATTTCTACATAAGATTGTGATCTTTTATGAGCTTCTGCTAATTCCTTTGTTTGGTGGTTATTATTTGTAAAGTAAAATACAGAGTGGGGCTAAAGTAGGTTTTCAGTTGTCTTATGAAAAAATAATGCAATAATTAATAAATAATAATACAAGAATAAACACAATTTTATGTACTCACAGCTGTAAACCTACTTTTGTCCCACCCTGTAAATGGGAAATAATATTCAAATCCTAATATGTCATATCTTGAACAAATAGGAATACATGGTAATATTTTAATGTTTTCTGAATAAAATAGCATGTAGTCATCATGTGTATATTTATTAGCAAAATGTCTCATTTATTTCAGCTTTTATTTAAATGTATCCCTCCTCCTTTTAGCAGTAGACAGCTTAGTTTCTTTATTTCTGTTCTTTATTAAACATTTTAATAGGTTTATTAAGGTAAAATTTATCTATCATAAAATTTATCTACCATAAAATTTACCTGTTTTAAGTGTAGAATTAAATGATTTTTAATAAATTTGCACAATCCATTTTTAGAATATTTCCCTTATCCAGAAGAGTTTCTGTATACCCATTTGTGGTGACTCTGCATTCCCACCTCAGCACCTGGATTGTTCCCACTTCTTGGCTATTAGGAATAATATTGCTGTGGACATTTGCACTGAAGTCTTTGCATAGACATGTTTTCTTTTCTCTGGGACAGACACCTAGCAATGGAATTGCTGGTTCATATGGTAAATTTATGTTTACCTTGCTAGGCAATTGCCCACTGTTTTCCAATGTGGCTGCACCATAATGCATTTCCAGCAGCAGGGTATGAGGTTTCTAGTTTCTCCACATCCTTGTCAACACTTGTTACTGCTATTTTTTATAATTATTCTAGTGGGTACGCAGTCCTATCTCACTGTGATTTTAATTTGCATTTGACTAGTGACAGTGAGTGTTTTCTGTGTGCTTATTAGTCACTTATATGTCTTTTTTGATGATCATCACTCTTCTAGTAATTGGTAAGCAGGACACTTGCTGTTTCCTGAACTTCAGACAAGAAAAAAAGTGAGGGGGAAAGTCTGAGACTTTTGCTACTGGGACTTTGACAGCCATAGATAGAAAAGATAAAAATATTAGAGGTCAGAATAATCATTTTCAAGTGAATACATCATAAGTGATCGAGGTAGAAAACACTTTGTTATGTGCCTTTCCTGTTTAGAAGGTTGGATCCTGTGAGAGATACTAAACCCTGGTTTTATTTTACAAAGCTGTATGTGTTAGCTTTGTTTCCAGTTATTGGGACTGACATATGGCAAATGCATTGGCCCTATTCTCCATGGTGATTCACAGGAGAGCAGAGGCCAACCTCAGAATGTTCCATCGGCATTGGCATAGCAGTAGAGTAAGTGCTGATAAAGGACTCCGGGGTCCTGCTCTTTGAAGGTTTAAATAGGTGTATACATTCAGCATTAGGTGTTTTGCAGTAGTAGTAGCACTAAATACCAGAATGGGATTTAATTTCTTGAAGTTATGAAAAAGGAAGACAACAGTGCCCTTCTTACTAGGGTATTGTGGAGGTTGCCAAGATCAGGATTGACTTACGGAGAACACGTAGCAGCAATAATTAATTATTAGTATAGGGCTCAAGAATTACTTTGATAGAAACAATGAGTTGGTATAGAGTTGCCGAGTTTTAGATTAAAGCTTTAAGTCCTTCTTTCTTAAAGTCAGGATTGGTCCTTCAGGACTGAGTCATATCTAAACCTAATGGGTGAAAGTCAGCTATGGAGAGAGGAAGGTTGCAGAGACTCTAAGTTATTAGGCTACTCCCAGTGTGCATGGTGACTTGAATACAAAATTGATTTTAATTTCTATATTAGATAGTTGCTAAGGAAATGTTTTGATGACTGGTTGCTACTTTTTGTTTTTAACATGTACTGTTAGTCACTACTTCATAATTGATTAATTTGATTATATATCACATCCATTTGGTTAACAAAGCCATAATATGATGTCATTTTTTAGACAAAGTCATTTTATTGTGTGTGCTTTTGTTTAATTATAAGGAAATCTATTCTTATATTAGTGGAAGTAGCACTGAACTAATCAAAGACCTCAGTTCCATTACTTGTTAGCTATATAGGAAGTCAACCTACTGAAGTGAAGAGTAGAAATACCAGTCCTGTGTATTTTATTAGTCTGCTTGGGCTGCCATAACAAAATACTGGAAACTGGGGGCTTACAAAAGAGACATTTATTTTCTCACAGTTCTGGAGGCTGGGAAGTCTAAGATCAAGGTGCTGGTAAGGTTGGTTTCATTCTGAGATCTTTTCTCTGGGCTTGTAGGCAACTGCCATCTCACTGTATGCTCACATGACCTCTTCCTCATGGTGAATGGAGAAGGAAATTGAGGGAGAGAGAGAGAACATGAATGTGTGCGTGAGAGCAAGCTCTCTGATGTTTCGTCTTATAAGGCCATTTTTGCCATCATGAGAGCCCCATCCTCATGACCTCAGCTAACCCTAATTATCTCCCAAAGGTCCAATCTCAGATACAATCAACGTTTGAACTTTGAGAGGACACAAACATGCCATCCATAATACCTATTTCATGGAGTTAATGGAGAATCACGTAACTGCTAACATTTCTTGAATGTGTTTTTTGCTAGTTGATATTCTAAGTACTTATACTTCATTGGTTAATTACTCATAGTACAACCCCAAGAATTTTAGATACTATTATTTATTCCAAAGAAACCTGAGATTTAAAGAAGTAAAGTTAATCAAGATCTCATGTGCACACACACACAAACAATCTGAAGTAGTTCTTTCTTCATACTTTCCTCAAATGTGACCATTCTTTCAAGCTCAACTCACCTTTTTCGTTCTTTGGAAAGTTTTTCTGTTTTTCTTCAACATTGAAAGATTGGTCTTGATATGACTTTTTAATAGTATTAATTGTCTGGATCATTCTGACTTTGTTCTTTTATGCTGCTGTTATTCAACTTTGTGTAACTTAACCAACATAATTTATGAGCACTTCACAACCATGGGCTGTGAGTCTTATCTCCTGCATTTAGAATATACCAGTAATTATTGGTAAAGGTGATTATATGTGAACATTGGGAAATGTCAGATCAAAGCAACAGATTAATTTATAAAAATGAAAGAAAATTATAAATCTGTCCAAATTAGGGTAAGTTTATAAATGGTTTGTGGAAAGCAGAACATATACAAGTGTTTTAATATATTGATATTGTTAATATTACATTGGTAACCACAAGTAATATATGCCATGTTCAGAAATTATTACTTTAATTTTTAAAGTTAGCATGTTTGGAGAATTAGGTTCAGTATCCTTATTCTTTCATTTCTTCTGCTACTTGTGGCCATGCTGTGCATTAGACTTTACAGAAGAGCTGAGCTGTGATTTATTTTATAATTTTGAAAAGCACTTGAAGTAAGTTGAATTTTTCTGAATTAAATGGTGAAATTTTCCTTGTATAAAAGACATTCATATTTCAACAATTCTTTATAAAGGTTCAGCATACTTGGAAAACAACATTTTGTACCATTAACAAAAGCTAATTAATTGACAGAATATAGACTACCCTAGGTCTCTATTCATATAACTTTTTTTTTTTCCTGGACAAAGCAGTTTGGAAGCTAAAATATAGAATACTTTTGGCCAGAATGTATGAGTAAGGAAGTAGAATTGTGAATTGTGGTTCTAATTTGCATGATTTGTCAATATCAAAGAGATTATAATACTTAAAAGTTGATTTTTGAAAGTTGACTCCTTTAAGTAATGAGTAAAACCCAAAATCTGAATCTATAACATAGTGAGCCTTATCTGAGGGAGAAATTTAGAATAGTTTTCTAATCTACTGTGCTATAGATACTGTGCTTGGGACTTCTATAAGCTGTATAATTTAATCATCACTATGACTCTCTGAGATAAAGTAAGCATTGCCTTCCTGCTCTTAAAAAGAGGAATGAAACAGATTAATTGTATAACCTGACCAAAGTAATATATTTGGTAAGTGATGGAATAAGAAATTGAACCCAGGCTTGCTGGACTTAGAATTCAATAGTAATGATCTTGATGATGGTGTTAGTAATAAGAATTAACATTTATTTTATTACCTTGCATGTACTATCAAGGTAATCTTTAAAGCAAATTATGAATGAGGTACATCAGCCAGATGAGGCATATGAGTCTTAGAGAGATTAATTTGGCCGATGTTGTACAGAAATTGCTGGGGGCTGGACTGTCATGTAGATCTATTTGTCCACAGGTCCATACACTGAACTATGCTACCACCTCTAAAACTGACCCTGTTTTCATTATATAGACTTGATTCTAGCATTGTCTCCAAGAATATTTGATAATATCTATTAAATCTATATATTCAAATTAAATTTCATCATTAACTAATTTATCAAATAAAAATTATCCATTTTATCCATATCAATTTCATAACCATTTATGTAGACAAATTGGTTAGTTAACTAAAATTATTCTGGTCTGTAATCAGATATTTTCTACTCTAATGAAATTAGTATTTATGAAATCACTTAATTACTGAAGAATTAATACAAGTTTTAATTTGTTGCTTGTCATCTTTGCTTATGTAACATTGATATTAAGATATTTCTAAAATCTGCTGTATGCATTATAATCACAGGAACAGAATGATAGTAGGAAAAGCAAAAATGAAATCAATTTTTTTTGGTATGAAATATTTATAGTTTCTTTTGTATACATTTTTCAGATCATGCGCATCTTGGCTGCTACCGACCGAAGGATTATAAGGTATGTAGTATAAATTACGTAATGATAGTTATCCTTGCTTTCAGATAAAGCATAGGTTGGAGATTATTTTGGTCAAAAAGTGTACCAACAATAATTGTCATATCATGAATGTCATTGTTTTGGCTACCTTGTCAAGTGTTAGAATACTTTTCATTGCATGTCTTCCTATAAGTATTTTGTGGCTTTTGATTGTTTATTTGGTTTAGTTACTTATTAAATGTGTTTGTGTTTGTATATATGTGTGTGTGAGAGAGACAGCGAAATTGGCTGTTACTTTTAGTAGTACCTGGCACAGCACTATTTATAAACTTCAGTCATTCACAAGGCATCCTCATAATAGAGTTTGTGATACGAAAGTTTAGGATTAGTGGACACAAAGGATGGGGGTCTTAAAGCAAGTCTTGATAAATAAACAGTTATTTGATAAGGGAGAGATTTATCTAGTTGACTGATCTATTGTCCTGAGAAAAGGACTGTTTGTCCAGATTGAAAATCTGTTGTTTCAAGAAGGGAGCTAATTGATGATTGAGCAAACTGTTGTTTAGGTAAATGTTTTATGGGAAGATCCTGAAGCAAACAATGAAGTTATTTACTGATTTATAACATTTGTTCTTGGGAAAGAATTTCCTGGAATCCATGGTAAGTCAAGTTGAGGTAGATGGACCTCAGTACCTTGTCGATAGTTAAGCCATATGAAGGCAGGTTGTTGCAGTTCTTGTTTCACTAAAGTTATATATGTTCTTCTATTGACGTTGCACTTGTTAGATTTGTTTCTAGAAACCTCATTGCTTTGTTTCCTATTGCAAATACTATTTTATATAAAGTTACATTTTTTTGTTTTACTGAGGTATAGGTTTGAAACTGATTTTAATGTAACAGTTTTGTCATAGATACTGATATTTTAATAGAGGAAACCATATCATCTACCAATAATGAATTTTCATATTGCCTTTCAAAAGATTTCTTTGTCTGAACTTACTGGAGTCTTCAAAACAGTGTTGAATAAAAGTGGTGATAGAAGATGTGGCAGACATTTATTGCTTATTGGCTCTTTATGCCCTGTAATATATTCAGGCCCCCTTGCAGGTATGTGCGGGCTTAGTTCTAGCCCATAGGCTGTGAGTGGAAATTATGTGGGTCCCTTCCAGGATGAAGCATAGAAGAACTGATATGAATTGTTTGCTGTTAAGTGACGATGAGACCTTGTGTTCTTGATGGCATAGCTTTAAGTTTTTCAGAGTGTCTCAGCACAGGTCCTTGGGTAGTTTTGTGAAGTGTTCATTTCTCTTGCTAACCTGTATTACCATAAAGCATAGGGAACAATAATGCTTTATTATATTAAGCCACTGCTTTCCAAACTTAATTTGCTACTGCAGTGTAGCCTAATATGTGTCAGTCTGAACCAATACCAGTGAAGTTTGCATTCTTGTCTTGATCCTGTCTTTGATAGGATCATGTCCAAGTTTTCATACCTATGAATGTTTTTGGCAGTAGATTTTTGTTAGATATCCTTTAGTAAGTTAAGGGTGGTCCCTTTGAAATTCCTTGTTTGCAAAGAATATTTTTAAATTATGAGTGGATGTTGAATATTATTGAATGCTTTTTTTCAGTATCTGTTTAATTGATAATGATTTTTTTTTTGTAGTGAATTAATAGACATTCTAATGGTAACCCATCATTGTATTTTTTGGATAAACCCAACTTGGTCATTTATATATTTTAACATGACTGAATTTAATTTTTAAAAAATTATTTAAGATTTTTTCTATATATGCCACTAGTGAGGATGGTTTGTGAATACCTTTCTTCTACTTTCCTTGAAGGCTTCGGTAGCACTATTAGAATCACATCATAAAATTGGGTGAGGAATATTTTTTTGTTTCTTGGGAGTCAGTTTGTTCCTTAACTCTGTGTATTGGGTTGTTAGTAAGTTTGATTGTGAGCCCATCTTTTGTGGTACTTTCCTTACAGGCATCCAGTGAGGCTTTTTCATCTGTTTCTCTCCTAGATCTCTCCTATCTCACTGGCCTGGGACCCTCGCCACTTAATAGCTTTTTAACTTTGCTTCAGTTTTCTTTCCTGTAAGGTGTAGATAATAAAAATACCTACCTCATAATATTGTTGTGTGGATTAAAGTTATTTATATAAGTGCATAAGAACAGTGGTCTAATAAGGAAGGGTTTCCCACACCTCAATCCAAGGATTGATATATTTAGGAATTATTTATTTTTGCATTATTTTGGAATTCTATAAATTCTTCTCCAGTGTAAAGAAAGTACATTTTCTTTTAACCAAACCAGATAGTTTAGCATATGAATTTTTAGGTTGTAAAAGATAGAACTTGATCACTCACTTAAAGCAGGATTCAGGAAGGACTGTTTCTGGCAAATTTGAGAAACTGATCTAAGTTACCAAACTTTGTTTTTCTCCCTTTTGAATCAGAACCATGCTGTCTTCTTACCATCCTGAAAGTAGTGGCTATACTGCACTTCTTTTTTATAGCCCTTATTCTCAATTCTTCCCACTATTTCCATTAGAATTATTTATATTTATTTCTTAAATTTTATGGTCCATGACAAAGGGAAAATTTTAGAGCATGATGTGCAGTAACAAGCCATAAGCACACTTTCAACGAATATTTGTTGTATAAGTGAATTCCCTGGTTCCCATTATACTTAGTAGTTAATTCTTTCTTTTAATAACTTGACCTTGGAGTTCTTGTAAGTATAAAAATTATATGGCCATTAATATCATTTAACTTATTAACTCATTGTATGAGCAACTTTTTAGAAATCTTATTTTGTAAGTGTGGCATAACCAAACCATTTTATGTCACAGATTTGAAAAGTATGTCATTTATATAATCGCATTACACTTATGTAACTGTAATAAATTTAGCATATGGAATTTTTTTTTCTACCTGTAACAGTTTCAGATTGGTTTAAAATATTAGGGTTTTTTCTTGATATCTTTCAATATTTTCTATGTTGTAATTAATTATATTTCTGAGGTTATAGAAAAGGCATTTACAGAACTATTTCCATAAATGTAAAAAAATCTTTTTATGCTGACATATGAAGATTGCTGTTAACAGAAGGTATAAATATTATTGTCTTTTATAAGCCAAGTCCTCTACTTTGTGTTTTCATTAACTTTATTTCATTTATATTTGTGGCAAACTTAGAATGTTATTCCCCAGTTTATCGATAAGGAAACTAAGCTTAGATAGAGTAAATGACTTGCTTGGCAGCACATAACTAGGAGGGATTTGAACCCTGGTCTTTGGACTCTAAGCTAGTGTTCTTGAGGAGTCATCCAAGAAATGGAACTCTTTTGTCATGAGCCAAAGAGATTATATTTCATCTGGTTTTTGTAAGTGAGTAAGTAACCTGTGGAAACCTCACAAGAGCTGTGGAAACATTTTTAAAAATAAGGCGTAAGCTTGAAAGTTTGAAGTGGATTCTTATCGAAGACTTAACCCTCAATATACTTACCAGTCTTCCATTTAAATATAAAACTTACCAAAACAAATATTTAATTCTCTGGAAAGAATACATCTCAGTTGTGTTTCCATCACACAATTACTTATTGCATGTCTATGTAGTTTTAGTTTCATTGCTTGGTGTTTCATCATTACTTTTTTCCCTTGTCTCCCATTCTGGATTGTAACATCTTAGGGGTCCCATTACATTGATCTGTAATTGCTTTCTCCTACCTTGTTCAGTACAGTATTTCCTCACTTATTGCGGGTATTACGTTCTAGACCCCCCACGATAGGTGAAAATCTGTGAAGTGGGAACCTTACATTTATTTCAGTATTTATATATATTTTAAGGCTTTATAAACCCTTCCCACACACTTATAAACCGTTCTCAGTCCTTTATTAACCTTTCCCACTCCCTTATTAACCTTTTCCACACTTGTATAAACACCACTTATATTCTTAAACATATTCTACACTCTTAACCTTATGTAACTTTAACAACATACATATACAGTACTGTAAAATTTTATATGGGTACTCACCAGTGAAGTATACTACAACTTGAATGATGAAGATGATGAATTAACTGTGCAGTACTGATGATGATGAAGATGATGAAGATGAGATGAATGTACTGCACAGCAAATAAGAGCATTACAGCTCTTCTAAAGGCACCACTTCATCAGGTGCTTCTTTAGATAGTGCAGTAGTATCTTCGGCCTCGTCCATAACTTCTACTTCCGCTAAAGGTGTAGGCGTAACCAACCTCTCCATTGATGAACAAAGTGATGAACATAGTTATGGGGAGTTGCTGGTGCTGCTTCTTCTTCTGATTGAGAATGATTTTGTAAACTGACATGGCACTGTTTTTTTTTTTTTTTTTTTTTTTTTTATTTATTTTTTTTTTAAATTATTTTATTTTCAGTTACAGTTGACACACATTAATGTATTAGGTTCAGATGTACACCCCGGTGATTAGACATTATATAACTTTTTTTTTTTTTTTTAAGTATATTTTATTGATTATATTGTTACAATAGTTCCAATTTTTTTTTTCCCCTTTGCTCCCCTCCGCCCAGCACCCCCCTTCCCCAACAATCCCCTCTCCAAGTCCATGCCCATGGGTCGTACATACAAGCTCTCCCGCCTCACCCTTTCATATATTCTTCTTCTTCTTTTTTTAAAATTAATTAATTAATTAGTTAAATATTTTAACAATAAAAAATAACAATTCCTCCCTCTCAGACTTAAGACCCTTTACAATCTTATAAAGGACAATGGATGAAGGTCTCGAGCTCCTCTAGCTGCTTCAAGCTGGACATGGTCGTCGTCCTACCTACCCGTGGGTCAAGAAATCCCTAATAAGAGTGGGGATGTGGAGGGGAGGGTGGCCTTCCCACAAGGGGAAGGATCGTGCAGACTCCAGGTTGGTTGGCTGTCTCTGGACAACGGCATGCTTGGTTTGACAGGCTGGCATCCTTGTTGTATTCTGGGGGCAACAGGGTTAAAGGACATCATTTAATCCGTAACCACTAGATGACAAAAGACAGGTATTAATTTTTCAATGTCCCACATTAGGGAAAAGAAGGGCTTCTTTGGAGGAAGGTGTGCCAGGTACATCTCACCTGCCCAAAACCCTTTTGCCCATTATACTTATTTTGGACTGAGGGAAATATTTTAGGTTTCCCCCATCTCAGGCCTCTGGGCTTTTTCTGTCCAAGCCATTAGGATAGAAAAGAGAAACCAGTTTTAAAGTGAAGCCCACAGACCACCCCGTTCTTCACCAACCCAGCCACTTAGTTCAGCCAAACCATTGAGTCTCAGGAGGCAGCAATGCAGACAGGATTAAGTGAGGCCTATGCATACAGATAACCACTCAGGTAATGAGATTGTAGGCTTATGCCCTTTGAAAACAGAAAACACATGTTAATTTATGTAACATAACCCACATACAAGTCTCTAAATCTGTAGGACTGTCTTATCGGAAGGAAAATCCTTGTCCTTCTAATATTCACTGAACTTGCATTTCTATTCTTTATATTTTTATTCCCCCCCCACTAAAAAATTTTCTGTTTGTTTGTTTTTCCACTACAGTTGTCTCACTTTTTTTCCCCCTCTTGCTTCCCTGCACCCTGCCCCCCCCCACAGTCAGTCCCCACCCAGTTGTCCATGTCCATGGGTCATTCATACATGTTCTTTGACTAGACCCTTCCCCTTCTTACCCCTTCTCTCCCTCCCATCTCCCCCTTTGTTACTGTTAGTTTATTCCTTGTTTACATACCTCTGGTTCAATTTTGCTCATTTGTTTGTGTTGTTCATTAGTTTCCTGTAACAGGTGACAGCATAAGGTAATTTTCTTTTGTTGCCTGGCTTATTTTGCTAAGCATAATTCTCTCTAGTTCCAATCATGTTGTTGCAAATGGTAGAAGTTCCTTCTTTCTTTCAGTACTTATTCATTGTCATTTTCCCCCTTTGTACTCGTGTTCCTCTCTGTCTCTCTGTTTCTTCATCTTCTTAAAGCAGACCCTTTAGCATCTCTTGCAATGCTGGTTTGGTGGAGATGTATTCTTTTAGCCTTCTTTTGTCTTGGAAACTCCTTATTTCACCTTCCATTTTGAATGAAAGCCTTGCTGGGTAGAGTATTCTTGGTTGTAGGCCTTTGTTTTTCATTGCTTGGAATATTTTTTGCCATTCCCTTCTGGCTTGTAGTGTTTCTGCTGAGAAATCTGATGATAGCCTTATTGGAGCTCTCTTGTATGTTATTAGTTGTTTCTCTCTTGCTGCTTTTAGGATTCTCTCTTTGTCTTTGAATGTTGGCATTTTAATTATGATGTGTCTTGAAGTGGGCCTGTTGGGGTTCATCTTCATTGGGACCCTCTGTGCTTCCTGGACTTGCGTGACTCTTTCTCTCGTCATGTTAGGAAAGTTTTCTGTCATTAGTTTTTCAAAGAGGTTTTCTATCCCTTGCTCTTCTTCTTCTCCTTCTGGAATTCCTATGATACGGATATTATTACGTTTCATGTTGTCCTGCAGCTGTCTTAGAACCTCTTCAGTCTTGTTCAGTCTTTTTTCATTTTGTTGCATTGTCTGGGAGTTTTTGTGTAGGTTGTCCTCCAGCTTGCTGATCCGATCTTCTGCTTCCTCTAGCCTGCTTTTAATTCCTTCTACTGTGTTCTTCAATTCAGAGATCGTATTTTTCATTTCCTCCTGGCTCTTATTGATAGCTTCTATGTCCTTTTTCATGCTCACGTAATTTTCTGTGAGTTCCTTGTAGTTTTTCTGGAGTTCTTTGAAGTTTCCGCTGAGCTCATTCAGCTTCTCCATAATCCATGTTTTGAATTCCATATCTGATAGTTCGCTCCCCTCTATTTCATTTAGCACTCTTTCTGGGGATTCTACCTTTCCTTTTGATGGGAGGTTGTTTCTCTGTCTCCCCATTTTTTTGACTCCTATTGTTTGTTGGTGCTTCTTGGAATGATCTGCACTTCCTGGATCTGCCTCTGGTGGCGTCAGATCATGTACCAGTCTGGCCCTAGGCAGCCTGTTGGAGACTTCCAGGGATCTACTGCTGTTGTCTGTCTTCTTTGATTGTTAATCTATTCAATCTGTGATTAGCTGTCAGGCTTAAGGACTGTGGGTGTGGCAGCTTAATTCCTGTAGGCAGGGCTTTTGCTTCCTCTCAGGCTGACGCCACTTGGAGGGGAATGGTCTACCCGCAGTACTGGGGATGAGTCAGCACTGGGACCCAGTCAGCTGCCCCTCCAGTTCTCCCCTCAAAGCCACCGTGCCAAATTCTCCCCAAGTGTCTCCAGTCCTCTCTGCCTTCCCTCTGCTTGAGCCCAGGGTAAGTGGTGGCCAAAATATTTTCGTATGTGATCCACTTAAGAGCTCTTTTTCTCCTGCTGTTTCTCTCCGGCTAGCAAGAAAGCCTGTGGCTTTTCGCTTTTCACAGCTGATACTATTTTACTTTCCACTCTGTCGCTGTAGGCTGGGAAGCCCAGCTGGGGGTTTAGACCCTGCCCTTCTCAGGGGGAATCCCCGGCTGCTGAGCTGTTTCTCAGCCCCTTCAGCTGCCACCCGTGGGAGCCCAGCCAGCCCTTCCACGTCTCCGCACTCTCTAACGGTCACGTTGTGATGTAGCGGCCTTTTCTGTCTCTCCGTGGTTATAAGACTTCTCTCCAGCTGGTGTTCGGTTCGTTATTCCAGATGATTTCTCCAAAATTACATTGTAAATCCAGACTAGTTCTAGGAGGAAGTTAGTGTAGCTTCCACTTACTCCTCCGCCATCTTGTTTCTCCCTGACATGGCACTGTTGATTGAATTTGCAAACTGCAATGAATGAACCATATGGCAGTCCCATTCTTCAGCCACTCATTGAAGTTCTTTGGCCATTCTGACCATGGTTGCAAGATGATCAAGTATTAGGCCAACCTCCTCCTCTTCCTCAACCAGTTGTTCATCTTGTTCCTCATCCTCTTCTTCACATGCTGACGTAGCTCCTCCAGGTCTTCGTCCGTCAACGGTTGAGAGTGCATATTGATGAGGGTATTTACGTCTTCAATAGTCAATGTCACTGAAGCCCTCTCCTCCCAGTATTTTTGCCAGCTTCATGGCCTTATCCACCGCAGAGTGATAGATTTCATCAGGAGAGAATCCCTTGTAATCATGGACCACTTCTGGCCACAATTTTTTCCAGCTGGCATTCAAAGTCTCACTCTTCATCTCCTTAATGGCCTTTTGAATATTTTGGAGACACGATGCAATTGTGTACTCATGCCAGTACACCTTTAGCGAGACATCTTCATCCAAGTCCATAGCTTCAGTGAGGTTTTGCTGGGCGCTTCAGGTGTAGAGCACCTTAAAAGCATGAATAACACCTTGATTCATTGGCTGAATGAGTGATGTGGTGTTCAGTGGCAAGAAGTCTATCTGGATGCCATCATACGTCAGGTCTAGAGCATGGCCTCCAGCATTGCCCATTATCAGAAACACTTTGAAATCAAGGCCTTTCTTTGCCAGATAAACCTTAACCTCTGGGATAAAACATTGATGAAACCAATCAGTTGTGAGGAGTTTCGTGATCCAAGCCTTAGGGCTGTGCATCCAGTATACAGGCAACATTCTTATTTTTGTTTTTTAAGACTCTTGGGTTCTTGGACTTATAAATAAGCCCTCGCTTTATCATAAAGCCTGCAGCATTCCCACACATTATTAAAGTTACCCTATCTTTTTAGGCCTTGAAACCAGGGGCTTTTGTTTCTTCCTTCATAATGATAGTGTGAGACGGCATCCGTTTCCAGAATAAGCCTGTTTCATCCATGTTGAAAACTTGTTCAGGTTTATAACCTCCTTCCTCAATGATGTCTTTGAACGTGTTGTTCACGCACTCCTCGACTCCAGCTTTATCCACAGAGGCAGCCTCTCTGTGTAGAGAAACACTCTTGAGTCCAAAGCGTTTCTGAAATTTGTCAGACCAGCCCTTGCTGTCACTGAATGGTGTTGGTCTGGTTGGAGAAGCACTCAAAGGTCCTGCTTCAGCGTCGTCATCATCGTCCTCTTCTTCATTCTCGTCACCATCGTGACCATCCCTTTTTGCTGCTAAACAATCGTACAGGTGCTAGGCCCTCGTCCTGATGGTGTTTGCATCCAGCAAGATATTCTTTTTTCTGCAATCGTTTATCCACACAGCTAATGCAGACGCCATCTTCACAATGATCTTATTGCGGGAAGTAACCACCCTCTTTGTTGTTTGGTTGAAAGTCACTGATGCCGTAGACCTGATATTCTTCTCGTCCTTCTTTATATAGCGAACTGTAGACTCGTTGGTCCCATAATAGCAGCCAACAGACGCATAGCTTCTCCCTTCCTTCAACATGTCGAGAAGTTCCACCTTCTCTTTTATGGTAAGCATCTTCCTCTGGCGCTTAGGTTCACTGCCAGAATCCTTAGAAGATGCAGAACGTTTGGGTGGCATTGTAGGGCTTGCAATAAATCCAATCTTTAAGGAAAATTTCACAAACACAACACCGCAGAGCAAAACTATGCACAGCGATCGGAGATAGGAGTGAAGTGGACAAGGCGAGATGCTGAACATATGCGCACAGTGCGGGAGAGCAGACAGACTGATGCTTCGGTTACTGAGCCAATCAGCGCCCAGGATACACAAGACAATGCTCTGATTGGTCGCCTTCCATTAATCAGCCAATCGTGTGCTGTGTACAGTCTCACGCAGGCAAATGAGCTCTAGCGTACATCTCGTTTTCAGCGTAATGTATGTGTTCATCCACAAAATAAATACATACTGTAAACAGTGTGCAGTATTTTATTTCTATTTAATATTCTTTTAATGTTAGAATCATTTATTATATTTTTTATATATTTTTTGAAAATTTTTAGGCAAAAATCATTAAAATCATAAATACTATACTATGAATACGTATGCAGTACCATAAAATCCCGCGATATAGTGAAAAATCCGCGATAAATAATGAAATATAATATTTTTTAAAATCCCGCGATACAGTGAGGCTGCAATAAGTGAACCGCAATACTAGGCCTTCACAATATAGAGAGGGACTACTGTACTTTATACAGTACATAGAAGATGCTTAATAAGTGTTGAATAGCATTGAGTTATAGCACTTAAGTTTCTCTACAATGTGTCCTTCTTCATTTCTATCATATCCTCTCATACTGCTTTCCTGTAGAGATAGCCAAGTGATCGTAGTCTTTGTTTATCTGTCCTTGTGCCTTTTCCACATTCAAATGCCCTTCTCCCCCTTTCTCAACTTTCGGTCTTAATTACCATCTCACCTCCTCTATGAGACCTCCACAATTCAGCTTATTAGAAGCTTTTGACTTTCCTTCTGCAGTTATTGTCATTAGGGTATATTTGACGCTTAGCATATCCCATTCTCAGTTACCTTTTGTTTATGCCCTGTCTCATCTGGATTGTGAATTTAAATTCCTGTATCCCCGTAGGTATGTAAATTTTAGATATATGGAGTGAACAGTCTAGATGCATTCAGTGTTTACTCTTACAGTAATAATGATTACTACATCCTGAAATTTACCTTAAAATATAGCTGTGGCACTATATATTCTTTTAACTTTTATAAAGTGTGTGTGTGTGTTTGTATACATCACTATATATATTATGTGTTTACATATATAATTTTTAAAGCAGGTTATCAGGACAGCCCATGGGAGAGACTTCGATGACTCCTTGGAAAGATGTGATGAGTATCTGAGCTCACGGTCCTGTAGCAAGCCCCAGCATTCAGCCAGGACCCTGCTTGTCCACTCCGCACCCTCAACAGTGCTGCAGCGTCCTCCAAGCCCTGTGTTAAACCGGGCTTCTCTCCGGGAAAGGTGATGCTTAGTCTCTATTTCTGGACTACTTCTTTGAATAATGATCACTAGGAAAGAGAAGACAGTAGTAATGTATGTGAAGTGATTATTTGTAAAAGTATAATTTGATTTTCAGAGGCTTACATTATTTTTGTTTAGAACATATTGCATATTATAATAGTGTTAGATACTCCTCCCCAGCCCAGTTCTCTTGAAGTGAGTTTATTATTAGTGAGTTTATTAATTAGGGTGACTTTAACCATAATTAAGTACTTTTGTTTATAAAAGAGAAAAAGAGTATGTGATAGTTTGTTTTGAGTAGATTCATAGATACTTAGTATTATAGGCATGGCTTATGTAAAAAGTAGCAAAGGTTATATTTTCCTTCTGGAGATAGTGATGATAGTATATATTGTTGGTTTATGGTACCTAGTTACCTCAGATAACCTCTTTTCAACTCCCTGAGGAATCTTTGTCATGTAAAGATTCTAGCTCTCCCTCTAAAAATGCTTTTGCAACCAAAGTTAGCCACTAGTTATAATTTGAATGTGAAACAAATAATTTATATTCATCTGCATTTTGGTATTGTTATTGAATCCAAATCAGAAATTCCTTGCTTCTCTTGGAAAGTAACATAGAAAACAATAGTTGTCATAAATTAAAAAAATAAAAAACACCAAACCTTAGTATTTAAAAAAATTTTATAGAAATTTGAATACATAACAGATATAATACCATCCACAACATGGAAATAAAATCTAACTTTATGATAGTATTAAAAAGCTAAAGTAGTACACTAAATTTCTACAGCATATTAGAGCCATCAGACATAATTGACAAAGTCTAAATTAACCGTAGAAGATTCATCAAAAGTTCATCGTAAAACTGATGTGTCGGTTTGGAGGATGCATTAAACATTCCTGTTCTGAACAGAAATAGATTTGTTTTCTCATTAGCCTGATAAGCATTCAAAAACGAGACGTGGAGGTATTCTAAAGACCCTAATCATGAGACAGGTAGTTTTGTTTAATGTTGCTTCCAGTCCATTACAATCATGCCATCATGCCAATGGGGATCATTGAGTTCAGATACATGGATAGATAGATACATAGATAAGTAGATTTCTATACCTATAGGCTTTAAAATTTCAAGAGAAGCTCTTGAAGATAGATGTTTCTGCTGAAGTCTGGTAACTTGCTTCTTAATGTCAAGGGATTTTTCTTTGAATTCCATGTCTGCTCAGATATTTAGACATATAGTTGCTACTCTTTCTAACTACTTTTAGAATTAAGGGCTTGTGGTTTTGTGGATTAGGTTCTTTACTGTATCGAGGTTTTTAAGATTTTTTTTTTACCTGTATTTCCTTGGACATATTTTTATAAATATCTTAATTTATTTTTCTACCTTTTTACATATTTTGCAGAACTCTCCGACTGTTTACCATTATGGTACAATATCAATTTTAGTCTTGTATTATTTTATCCTTGTATATAATTTTGACCCAGCTTTTGAATCCTCTCCTTTCAATGTTGATGAATTCTTCATTGAGGCTATATTCATTTTTTTTTTTTACATTTTTTATTAAGGATACCTAAGGTCGGTTGTCTTTTTTTTTTTTTCATATTTCAATGCAGGGGATGGTTTAGAGTAGGTAGTGGCATTTACACATTTATTTTAATGCTGGATGATAGAAGTGGATAAATTCTTTGCTAGAAGAAAAATGAGTGATTTTAATAATAAACATTACCTATCGTATCTATGACTTGAGGAAGGTTGAGGTGCTGTTAAAATAAGAGAATATAAGGGCAGTTTAGTTTTAAATTCATCTAAATTAATAAAATTGGGGGGTACTTTCTAGGAGAGGTAAAATTTTTTACTTTCGATGAGGTGAAACACCTCTATTTTGAGTATATTTTCTCAAAAAGATCTAGACTTAGTCTATAAAGGAAAATAAAATACCTTTATAAATATTAGCACACTCAGTACCACATCTTTAAACAAAAGACATCTCTGATCTGGCTTTTTAGGTCACTCAGCAGTATATTTATAGGGTGTTTTATACAATCCATTGGAATAATAAGCAATTTAAATGTAAATGTAGATTATATGTCATAGAAAAAATGGGAGTACAACAGAACATGCAGCTATTGGAATTTATCTGGGTAAGGATTCATTAAAATTAATTAAGTTTTCTCTAAGATTGCTGTAAAATGCTGACTCCTTAATCATGTATATGAATTAAACAGACTTAAAAACTTTATCAGTGACTCTAAGCAAATGAATTTTTTATTGATAGTGAAAGATTTTTCTGCTTTAAACCCATTTCAAAAATACCTTCAATAGATTTAGCACACCATAAAAAGGTTTCAGTTGTGATGTGTGATAGTTCAGAAGCAGTTTTCTCCTCCAAGTATAAATATTAATATTATAACTTATAGTTTGTATTAGGCTGTAGAATTAGTACTAAAATAAGACTAAGGGATACTAGCAAATCTAATTAAAAAGGAACTGATATTCTTTTAAAGCATGCCTAAGGTTTTTATTTTTGTAAATTGAATTAAAGATCGTTAGGCAATCATTTCTTATACCACAGCACAGACTAGTGGATCCTCTCGTGGTATCATTAAAGATAATGTGGGATCCTGTTTCCTGTTGGAGCTACGTATGGATCTAGATATTCAAGATGTGTTACATAAGTAGCAAATGAAGTCTGCTAGGATATTTGCAGAGATGCAATAACACTTTCTTTTACAAATCCAGGAGATTAAAATTGTAGATGTAGTTGATCATCCATTATTGATTACATTTTTTTAAAACAGGTAATGTAAATCATTTATCCTGCTTAATAGTCTATACTCTGAGAAAACATATAAAATTGTAGCTTTTTAAAAACAAACTGTGAGATAAAAAGACAAAGTTTTAAGCCACCTATTAGCATTCTAGTACTCATTCCTTTAGGAAGGAATTATCGATAGCATTTCATATAGATGCATTATAATCAGATCTAGAAATTTTCATTGTTACTTATATAGCTTAATCATACTAACGCCAGTTTTAAGCTTGTGAAGGGCATAAGAAAGAGGAATGATTGCTTTATTTCTTCTTTGACATGTTTAAGTCCAACACTCAGACTCTAATAAAAGGCATATCTTTCTTTCCTATTATTCAATATTTACTTTTTCAAGTGGTATCATCTGTACTGGGAAGGGGTCATTCAATTTTTATGTTCCCCTGTATTCTTTTTGTTTATTTGTTTATTGAGGTACCATTGACACATGAAATTATATTACTTTCAGATGTACAACATTATGATTCAGTATTTGTATCATTCCCCTGTATTTTAAAGGAATAAGAACATAATTGGATTATAAATAATATTTTAATCTATTATATTTTGTGTCATTTCATAAAATTAGTTATTTTCTTTATGCAGAGAGGGATTTCCTCCACATACTTTGAATATAATTCAATTACTGGGAAATAAGAGCTAATTTTAAAGGCACTCTACATGGAATTATTGTTCTAATATGAAAATCTGTAGCTTTATGTAGTGATAAAGCTCTAAAAATTATGTATGGAAATTATTAAACTGGTCAGATATATGGGGATATTCTTCCAAATTCATGTTAAAGTTTATTATTAAGACTATTTATTGAACATATTGTGAGTACTTAATACCTGATTTTATATTTGCCTTTCATTCTTGGTTGAAAGAAGAAAAACATTATTCTAATCTTCATATATTATCACATAGGGATAAGGGAAAAAGGACTTTCTGCGTTTGGTATTTGGAAAGATTTCTTTTTCTTCCCCTCTGACTACAAATCACCTTTGTTTTTTGTGCCTACAGATTCCATTCTGATTGGTGTGCACCTTCAAACTGCGATGAGATCCATGACCGGGTAAAAAATGTCTTGAAATTACATCAGGCTCATCAAAGACATTTATGTGTTAGTTTCTAAAATTTTCTCTCAAAGGCATTTTATAACTGGGCATGAAAACCACCCGAGAGGCTTAAAGCTTACAATATTTAATCATTGGGAAGGAAAAGATACCCTCTTCACATCTAACTTCCTGCTTGACCTGAGTCATTATGCAAATTGTTTGATGTGGATTATCTAAATTATAAACATAAGTTAGTGATTATTATCTCATAAAAAGTCAGTAAATAGTGACTTTATAATAATTTTCTCACAGCCTTTAAAATATGGGAACTCTTGTTTTTTGATCCAGTATGAAGCAAATCCATGTCCTACAAACAGATTTGATTCTGAATGGTAGAATGAGGGAGCGGGTGAGAAAATATGTATTTTGAAGAAACCTCCAGCTAATGTTTATGTTAATTAAATGTTTAAAAGAGAGAAAGAGCAGGTCAAGTTTATCAGGTTTAATATTAGAGAACATCAATATGAGAAAATCTTCTGAGATAAGGCAAAAAGTGTATACATGAATGACAGCTCGGGAATAATTACTGTATATTCTTTCATGCTCGATTCCTTTTTTTATTTATTAGTTTTAAAAACAATTACATGAACGTCATGTTGGACACTACACTAAGTCCTGGGAACATAACCGGATTCTGTTGACATTGGCATCAGTTTGTACCATTTTAAGTTTCTATATGCATAGTTTTTTAATTAAACCTGTTTTCAAAGTATAACATACATATAGAATACACACACACCTTAAGTAACAGCTTCATATAATATAATAAAACCACCTTATGTAAACTATCTCCAGAGCAAGAAACAAAACATTACGAGCTATGCATAAGCCCCTCCTTTTTCCTCACAGCTACTGCCACTCCAAGGGTAAACATTCTTCTGACTTCTAATAAATAGTAGGATTAGTATTGTCTGTTTTGATTTGTATATAAATGTCATCCTACAATGTCTGCTTCTTTTTTCCCCAACTTATTTCACTTTGTTTTTGCAATTCAGACATTTTTACAGTGCAGACGTCTTGTTAAGTTTAGCAGTAGTTCTTCATTCTTGCTGCTGTATGGCATTTCCTCATATGAAAATACTGTTGTTGATTTACTTATTCCTCTCATGATGTACATTTGGGTTGTTTCTTGTTTGGGCTATTAAGAGCTGCTATTAGCCCTTTATGCATATCCTTGGATAACATTGTATACATTTTATTTGGGTATATAAGTACCAGTGGAATTGCTCAGTCATCATATGTGTCTGTTCAGTTTTGTAGATCCTGCCAAAGATTTTTCCAAGTGATTCTATCAGTGTGTGTGAGTTCTACTTGTTCCGCATCTTCACTACTATTTGATCAGTTATATATGTGTGCTTGTGTGTATTTTTATTTTGGCATTTTCATAAGTAATTAGCATTTTATCACATAAGTTTAGAAAGAAGGCAAGGATGCCCCCTCTCACCGTTCCTTTAACATCATACCAGGAGTCTTACATGATGCAGAAAGGTAGGAAAAAGAAATGAAAGGCATGCAGGTTGGAAAGGAAGAAGAAGAAAAACTTTATTTGCTGTTTCCTGATGTTCATTGGACATTTGGGTATCCTCTTTGTGAGCATGTGTTAAAGTCATCCTCTCATTTTTGTACTGACTATTTCCCTTTCTTTTTTTACTTAAGACTTCCATATAGATTCTTGATATGAGTTCTTAGCTGAGTATATGTTTTGCAGTTTTCTTTTTTCTATGCATTGCATTTGATTCTCTTAGTGATATATTTTGGTGAAAAGTTCTCAATTCTAGTGAATCTAATTTATCATTTTTCTTTTATTAGCATTTTTAGAATTTTTGTCTATAAGACATTTTCCTTGATTTTTTTTCTAAAGGTTTCTTGTTTTCTTTCACATTTAAATATATGATTTGGTTGGAGTTATTTTTTTCATATAGTAGTAAGTAGGTTTCTAGTTTCGAGAAATATTCACATCTCATGATAGTGGATGTATCTCTTTTTCTTTCTAGCTCTTTTAATTTTTGTTTTATGTATTTTGAAACTATGCCATTGTTGGATACAGATTTCAGACTGTGATATGAAACTTTTATCACACAATGTTCCTCGTTATCTCCTGTATTATTCTTTGTTTCACTGTATTTTTTTCCCTGAAATTAACATAGTTATAGTGATATTTTTTGGCTAATATGTGCAAGGTGCATGTTTTTACATTCTTTAATTTTTATCATTTTACTTAACGTGAATGTCTCATAATAAGCAGATGAAATTTCTTGCAAGAATGAAAATTCAGAATTTTTATGTCAATTGATGGGGCTTTCATTTGGAACAATATGTATTTTTTGCCATTAATTTTCCTTTTTACTAACTTTTTTTTTTTGCTATTCTCTCATAGGTTTTCTCTAAAAACTTCAATATGCATAGCTGACATATTATTTCTTTGTTGACTTCCTCAGTCATATTGGGGCCTAAAAACATTCAACTCTTTGTAATCTACCTCTTTTATGTATATCTATTTTTTCATGCCTTTTTAATTCTAAATATATTAAACACAAACTTTGTTTGTATTGTAATTTTTATTCATTTTAACCTAATATTTACCCTTTCTAATATTCTTTATTCTTTCTGGATTTTCATGTTCCCATCTAGATTCTAGGAAATTTTTTCTTCTGCTTGAAGAATCCCCTGTGATACTTATTTTCACGTCATTTTCCAGGCTGTGAGTTCTGTTTTGGTTTGTTGAAAACATCGTGGTTTAATTTTATGTAATATGGTTTAATTGGATATATATTTCTAGATTGGCAGCTCCCTTTTTTGGCATGTTAAAGGGGCCATTCCATTGTCGCAATTCTGGCTTCTTTTTTGTCTGTTGAAAACTCAGCGTTATCCCTTTGAAATATGTGCGGTTTTTCCCATTCTCTGTGTTCAGCAATCTTACTATTATATACCTAGATGTGGTTTTCTTGGGTAATTCTATGTTAAGTTTTTAGAGCTTCTCAAACCTGAAAGTTATCTTTTATCAGTTTTGGAAAAGCAGTAGCCATTCTTTCTTTAAATATTGCTTCTGCCCTAATATCTCTTTACTCTCCCTCTGGAACTCCCCATTACACTTCCATAATATCTTTAGGGTGTATTTCATATGTATTTTATATTTATTTTCGTATTTTTAATTTTTTTTTTGAAGTTTGGACGTTTTCTTTTGAAATGTCTCTTAGGTTGCTAACCCTATCTTCTGCTTCCTTTACATTGCTGTTAAAGCTATTTGAAAGTTTTTGAAAGATATAACTTAAAAAGACATAAACTACCAAAACCAACTCAAGAAGAAATAATTTCAGTAATTGTATATATATAAAAGAAATTGAATTTGAAGTTAAGAATCTTCCATAAAAGGAAATACTAGGTCCAGATGGCCTCTTTCATGAATCCTACAAAACCTTTAAGGAAAATATAATATCAGTCATGGATTCTTGAAAATTGAAGGAAAATTTACCAGGTTATTTTATGAGGTCAACATTTACCCTATTATCAAAACCAGACGACTACATTACAAAAAAGAAAAATATAGACTCACCTAACACCCTCATGAACATGTGTGCAAAAGTCCTCAACAGCAATATTACCAAATCAAATCTAGCAGTTTATAAATATGAAGATATGTCATAATCAAGTGGACTCATTCCAGAAATGCAAAGTAAATTCATCCTATTAGCAGAATAAGAAAAAATGTATTTCTTCTCTGTGTCTTTTCAGTGGACACAGAAAAAAGTATCCCCAAAAAATTAACTCCATTTATGGGTAGTCTTAGTAAAGTTGAGATATAAGAGAATTTTTGCAACTTAATAAAGAGCATCCTTTTAAAACCTACAGCTAACATTGTACTCAATGGTGAAAGATCGAATGCTTTTCCCCTAAGCTTAGAAAGAAGGCAAGGATGACCCCTCTCACCGTTCCTTTAACATCATACCAGGAGTCTTAGATGATGCAGGAAGGTAAGAAAAAGAAGTGAAAGGCATGCAGGTTGGAAAGGAAGAAGAAGGAAAACTATTTGCAGAAGATATGATTTTTTTTTAGAAAATGCTAAAGGATCTACAGAACAATTCCTAAAACTAATAGTGAGTTTAGAAGGGCATAGTATACAAAGAAAGTCATTTTTCCCCTACATGCCAGCAATGAACAATTGAAATTTTAAATTAGAAAATCCATACCATGTGTAATAATAGCACCAGAAATTGAAGTGATTAGGTGTAATTCTAACTAAATATGTTCAGTATCTGCATTTTATGCACTACAAAATACTATTGAAAAACTCAAAAGACATAGATCTAAATGGAGAGATACAATACTATCGTCACAGATCAGAGGACTCACTATGAAGACGTCAGCAGTTTTCTCCATTTGATTTTGTTTCAGTGCAGACATAATAAAAACCACATTAGGCTTCTTAAATAGATGTTGAGGAGCTGATTCTAAAAAGTATATGGAATGGCAAAATAAAACCAAAACAAGTATGAAAAAAGAACAATAAAGTTGCAAGACCCACTATGTAGTTTTAACACTTAACTGTAAAACGCAGCAATGAAGATAGTGTGGTATTTGACTAAAATAGGGATACATATATCCAAAAAATAAAATAGATACCCCATAAATATGAGTATATCTACAAAAATATTGTCAGCTGATTTTTCACACAAGTGTATATATAGTCAATGAATGTAGACTTTGCATTTTTTGCCTTTGTTACACATGGTTCTAGATTTTTTTAAAAGTCTTTGACAGATAATTCAACATAGATCATAGTAGAAAATCTGTTTAGTTTATGTTTGGAAATAACTTTTAAGATATGATACAAAACACATATTCATAAAAGAAAAAATATTGATAGATTGAACTTCATTAATATTAAAAACTTTTGTGAAATACACTATTAAAAGAATAGAAAGAAAAGCCTCAGTCTGGATAAAAATATTTACAAAGCACATATATGATTAAGGACTTGTATCCAGAATTTACAAAACAAAAAATTGAAAAAAACAAACTTCAAACTCAGTAGTATAACAAAACTACCGAATTAAAAACGGTAAAACATCTGAACAGACCTTTTACCAAATCAACATAAAAAAAGATGTTCAATAGTCATTATAGAAATGCAGACTAAAACAATGATGTGATATTACTGCATCCCTTTCAGAATAGTTAAACAAAAAAGTATCTCAAAATTTACAGTAGCAGATGCTGTCAAGGATATGGAGCAATAGAAATTCTCATTCAAGACTGGTGGAAAAGCCCAGTGCTACAGCCACTTTGGAAGACAGTTTTATATGGGGCAAAATATACACATCAGATGACACAGCAATCCTACTCTTAGTTATTTACCCAAGTAAAATGAAAACAGGTTCACACAAAAGCCTGTACACAGAAGTTTATGGAAAATTTATTCATAATCACCCCACACTAGAATCTTAAGAGAACATTCAACTTACTGCCAGTTATGGGGAAGAAGAACCCCATCTTCCTTCATTAGCTTCGTTGTACTAATGACTTTTACTGAAAGAAAAATATTTGTTCATGGAAATTCTGAAAAGTTTCTTCTGGACTATATTATTTTAGGATACCTTCATTAAAAATAGACTAAATAGATATTAGCTGGAAGAGTTTGAGCCTAATTCTTTTATTTTATGATTGATGAGGAAAAGAGAGAGAGAGAGAGAGACATCAATTTGTTGTTCCACTTATTTATGCATTTATTGGTTGCTTCTTGTATGTGTTCTAACTGGGGTTGAACCCACAACTTTGGTGTATTGGGACAGCGCTCTAACCAGCTGCCTGCCCAGGGCCAACCCTAATTTTCATATAGGGGAATGATCTAATGACTTGGGATGAAAGTTTTGATTTCATAGTTCAGTTTATTTGCATTGCAGGAGGCAGTATAATGCAAATCAAGTTAGATGTGGACTTAAATTCTGACTCTGCCACTTAATAATTTGTATCTTTGGGAAAGTTCTTTAGTATATTAATTAATTTATTATTTAATTTTTCTGAATTTCAAAACCTTTGGTAAGGTTATTGAAGGCTTACATGATATTTATTTAAAAAGTACCTAGATACCTTGAAGGTGCTCAACAAACATTGATACTGTCCACCTTTTTTGTATTTACTTGTGGGCACATGGGAATGTTGATAAGGAGTAAGAGGTGAATCACTTCTCTGTGCCCTGGGAATGGATTTTCTGGGATTGACAAGACTGATACATCTCTTCAAATGTTTGCTTGACCCATAGTCAATAACATAATAAAATGTGATGTTTGTTGCCTCTTTGCTATAAAATAACCGGACCTTTAGAAAAAAAGACTATTTAAGGGCTCTTATAAGAGATGTATGTGTGTTGATTATATAGATAAAATTTCACAAAATAGAGCCTTAAAATTTAATGGGAATAAATATAAAGGTCATCTAGTTCTTTTTGTTCCTCAGGGCAAAATTCCCCTCCATGGAATCCTTGATCTAAACGGGTATCAATGCTCTTGATGAATAGTTTTAGTGATTGTAATCTTACTCCTTTTGAAGACAGCCATTCTGTTTTTAGAATGCTTTATTAATTAGAAAGTCTTCTTTATTTTGTCCTTTATTATGACTCCTAATAATTCTACCCTTTGACCATCCTGTCCATAGAGCTTCATAAATAAAGGAGCCTTATTCCATGTGTGCCCAGAAACCATGTCTTAGTCATCTTTCTTTCCTCAGAGTCTAGAATATTAACTGCCCGCCTCAAAATATGGGTTTTGTTTAATGAATAATTTAGGCTTAAATTTTTTAAAAAGTGCTTTTGTATGTTTTTTAGTATATGAACTTTTAAAATTTAGTCATTTTTTGCAATGTCAAAAATTAATTTTTCAATTGTATTGACAAAATTAAACAAGTATTGATTTCTCTTTATGACTTATGCAATCACTTATATAACTTAGAAATGAATTTTTAAATTTAATATTATTTACTTATTCTATTTAGTTCTTCTTGTAACATAATCTATTTCTTAAGATTGAAACCATTACATTTTTTAAAATTTCTTACACTTTTTTGTGATGTCTTTGTATTTACTACAACCAATTACATTTTCTGTGGTATTAATGGAATAAATGCTTCACTTTTGATTTATCAGATTGGACAAAAATAAGTAACATCTAGCTATATGCTATTTAAGAAAAAAGATTTAAAACCTAATGACAATGAAAGGTTGAAAATAAAAGGACAAATATAAGCCATCCAAACACTAAGTAAAAGAAAGCCATTGTAGCTATGTTAATAGTGAATGAAAAAAGTTAGCAGGGGAAAAGCATGAATAGAACTAAATGGAGTTACTTCATAGTGATAAAAGGTTTCAATTCACCTAGAAGCTTTAATAACTATAGATACATATTCACATGTTCTGTTATTTCTTAACTTGCTGTACTATTTACTGTTTACATTTTTTTAAACTAAATGCTCTCTTCCCAATTTCTTGCTATTGGCAAATTTTCTTTTTTTAAATATGGTTTATTGATTATGCTGTTACAGTTGTCCCAATTTCTTTCCCTTTGTTCCCCTCCACCCAGTGACATCCCTCCCTCCAGTTGTCCCCCCCTACTTAGTCCATGCCCATTGGTTGTGCATATAGTTCTTCTCAACATCTTCCTGTCTACTCCACTCCCTCCTACTACGCTTCTTAATTCCTGTACCACCTCCCTCCCTTTCCCCGCTTCCTCCTCCCTGCTGACCTTCCTGCATAACGTTCCCCATACCTATAATCCTTTTCCCACTCTTGTTGCCTACTTAATTTGCCTTTGTTTCGGTTCCCTAGCTTCTGTTGTTGGTTGTTGTGATACAGTTTTCATTTTAATGTTCATAGTTTTGATCCTCTTCCTCCAAAACAAGTCCCTTTAACATTTCTTATAACAGTGGTTTGGATCTGATGAACTCCTTCAGTTTTACTTTGTCCTGGAAGCCTTTCTCTGCCCTTCTATTCTGAATGAGTAATCATGGTTATAGGATTTTTGCTTTTCATTACTTTGAATATTTTTTGCCAGTCCCTTCTTGCCTGCAGAGTTTCTTTGAGAAATCAGCTGAGAGTCTTATTGGGACCCCTTTGTACACAATTCTCTTCTTCTCTCTTGCTGCTTTTAAGATTCTCTCTTTATCCTTAATTTTTGACATTTTGATTATAATGTGTCTTGGTTCTCCCTGGGTCCAGTTTTTTTGGAACTCTCTGTGCTTCCTGGACCTGTAAGTCTATTTTCTTCCCCAAGTTCAGGAAGTTCTGCCTCATTACTTTTTCACACACAATTTTTCAATTTCTAGTTCTTCTTCTTCACCTTCTGGCAATCCTATGATTTGGATGTTGACCCGCTTATAGCTGTTTGGTAAGTTTCTGAAGTTCATTTCAGCAGGACTAGCCTTCGTTTCTTCCCCATCTTGTTTAAGATCTGCTGTTAGGTCTGTAAGCATGTTTATAACCAAAGCTCTGAACTGTGCCTCAGAAAGATTTCCTATCTGCTGCTTCATTAGATTAGATATTTGCTGTCTGGTCAGCTGCATCACCAGGATCTCTATCATGATCTGTGCCATCCTGACCATTTTGTGTTTACCTTTGCTTCTTGGGCAGGGCTGTCACACCTCCTATGCTATAGGGGGCAGAGCCCCGTGCACTCCTCACAACCCGGCGACCTGTCTCACCACGCTGTGGCGTTTTCTGCGGAGGTGGGGGTCCAAGATGGATTCCTGCTGTTCACTCTCCACTGAGAGACCAGGAGCCTCCTCCTCCATCCCAACCCCTCTGGGCCTCACAGTCCAAGGCAATGAAGGTCTGCCTTCCCTGGCTTTGGAATAGCAAGCTGATGGGTCTGGTCTGCAGCCGGGGGTGCTCCCCAGGCGCTTCTTGCCTCCCCTTAAATACGGGTGTGTGCTTACCACTGTCCTGCCGCTGTCGCTGCTGCTGCTGTGGACAGCACAACTTGACCTCTCCTCCCCGGCTTCACCCCTCCTACCTCTCCGGACGAGCACCACTTCTTTATAACTTTATACGTTGGACTTCCATTATTTTCTGGAACTTCTGGTTATTTCTGGTTATGCGATAGTTTTATCCTTCTTAGTTGTGGAGGGAGATGGAGCGTGTCAGTCTAGGCCTCCATCTTGGCCAGAAGTCTCCTGTGTATTTTTGCTTCCATGTCTCAGGAACAGCTGTGGCTCCTATTTTGTTGTAAGGGGCGGAGCCTTAGGGATTCGTCAGTATAGGGCGACCTGTTTCACCACCTGTGGCGCTGGATGTGGGGGAGGGGTCTGAGAAGGAACAATGCCGCTTGCCCAGCACTTGCCCCTTTTCCAGGCACTTCTCCCACTTCTGCACTGGACTGGCGCCCCTCTAGCTGTTGCCTTGGCCATTGTTCCCAGAGTGGGTGGGTCTGCAGATGTTCTAGGTCCATGGGGGCCCTGTCTGGATCAGTATTTCTTCTTTATATCTTTGTTTGCTGGAGGCCAGTAGGTGAGAAAGATATTTGATACTAAATTATATGAAGTACCACAAATTAAGACCATAATTATTGTGAATGATATAGTTTGCAAAGCTATATTTTTAGAATGCTATTTCTTATGCTCTTGAATGTGTCTATTAGAAGAACAATCTGCCCATAGAAGGAAGAGTAACCACATATTTTAATTCCACATAACAATGTATAAGATATTACTACACATCTTATTACATATCTTAATACACAGAATCCATTCCCATTCATTCACTGATTGAAGAAATTTCTACTGGGTGTCCAGTCTTTGATAAGCAATATTAACAAAAATGTAATGAAACTATGTTAGTCTTATTGAACAGAATAATAAATTTTGGTCTACAGTAGTCCCTCTCTGTATCATGGTTCACTTATCACAGCCTCACTGTATCGCAGGTTTTTAAAAAATATTACATTTAATTATATATCACAGATTTTTCACTATATCGCGGGATTTTGCGGTACTGTGTATGTTTGTTGTTAAAGTTACATAGGTTTAAGAGTGTAGAATATGTTTAAGAACATAAGTAGTGTTTATAAAAGTGTGGAAAAGGTTAATAAGGGAGTGGGAAAGGTTAATAAGGGACTGGGAACGGTTTATAAGTGTGCAGGAAGGGTTTATAAAGCCTTAAAATATATATAAATACTAAAATAAATGTAAGGTTCCTACTTCGCAGATTTTTACCTATCGTGGGGAGTAGGGGGTGTCTAGAATGTAATACCCGTGACAAGTGAGGGAATGCTGTACTCTCTTGTTTCTTTCCTAAGACATGCAAACATTTAATTTAATTTCTTATAATAGGGGAGGAGAACAGCATTTCCCAAAGAGACATGAGTGTCATTATAATTATAAAATGAATGAGTGATAGTCTTTATTTTTTCAGGATGAGAGAGATCCAGAGAAAGAAGATGAACTAGAACTGAAAAGAGATCTTTTATGCAGAGACTGTGCCTATGACAGTGACCCTGAGTATAGGTATGAGCTTGCCTAACTCTGTGTAGTATAGAGATCATTCTCATAATTGATATAAAAATGACCTGCTTCTTAATCTGCTGGGTTTGTGGGAAATTTAGACTCAAATTAACAATTATTAATTAATTATTTGTTTATATTTAAAATATTTAACAATGTAAAATCCTATTAAAACATTTTAATGTTTGCATTAATGATTAAACTTTTCAATGAAAACAAATAGTCTCTTTGACTTCCCTGCAAATCCACATATCCAGGGCTTATTTCAGGCTATATGATATATCCATGCTAGCTGTCCTATGTCTTCCACCACCTTTGAGTATGAAGTTAATTAAGAAGAAACCTCTTATCAAGGAGTTATTAAGTGACCTTTCACTGCCAATACTTTGGGATTTGGGACCTGGATTGGAGAAAGAATCTACTACTACCCATACATACTTCCTTCTCAAATTTTAAGACATTTGCTATGGTAGCCTTGCCAGTTCTCAGGGCCCTGGGATGCTCTTTCCTCCTATTAGTACCTTCTATCTATATCTCAAATTTTGACAGTATTTCTGGCATCACTATCTTGTTTTGAGCATTAGTCCTAATTAAAGACCAGGCATGAGGTGATTCTTCATATAGATGGGAGTTGACCACAAAAAGAGAGAAGTAAGGATAAAAATAATCTGAAGTTCATGTTTAGAATATGACTTGGCCCTTTATGACTATTGCCCAAAATTTTAGCCACATTGTTCTCTTATGGAGTTAGCTGTTGATATAAACTGCTTTCTTGCTTATGCATACTTTTCAGGTTACTAACAGTAGAAATATGCTCAATATAAATGCTTTAATTATGAATTTATTTATAATAGAATCTCAAACTGAGTAATTTAAATTTTGGCTACTTATTTTTAAATAATACAAGATTGAGTATAGTTTTCATCTCCTCCTCATTTGTTACCATCTGATTAATTTCATGAATTTACTAAGATGTAATAAATAGCCAAAAAGCTATCGTTAGTATTAACAAACAGAAGAAAAAATCTAAATCATGTATAGACTTAAAATCTCTTGACTAAGAATAAGCCTTCATTTTTAAGTGAGAAAATATTGCTTAATTCTAATTTGAATTCATTGGATGTTGTGTAATTAACTCAAGTATCATAAAGTTCTTTTTAATTAAATATTTAAGATTTAATATTTTTAAGGTTTTTGTCTAGAGGGTATATTGATACTCAGAAAATTTGTGTTGTTGCATGTTTATGTGATTTTTCAAAGTGTAAAAATTGTAGCTTAGAGGTATAGAAAACTTTCTGATAATTAGAAAAGGAAAGTGTTGGTTTCATCTTTACTTTTTAAATGTGTATTCCTCTTTATTTAATACAACAAACTCATGTAACACATATGAAAGGAAAAAATACTCATGTAAAAGGCCCTTCACAAAGCATAGACAGGAACATCAGTGCTAAATCAAATAAGGCTCCTGCTTTAAAACAGGGTTTTCCTAGCTACATCGGGAATTTGATTGCTAGCTGCATCAGGTATTTGAGGAAGGTTGTTGCAAAAAAATAATAATAACAGAAAAGAAAGAAAATCCCTTCACTGAAGGAGCACATTCCTGGGTTACTTTCATCCTTCAGAACAAAAAAATGCTTTGATAATTAGACTAGCTTACTTAATATTGATGCCTGGTAGCCCCTTAAAGAACACCAGTGGGCAACCAGAATGGTTTTATGATTTTATGACACTCTCATAAACAAGTTGGCAGTTACGGTTTTGACTACATATTATTAGATAGATGACTGTTGATGATGACATAGAAGACTATTAGCAGCAACCCCAAGTTAGCTTTGGAAGCCATAATAAGTAGTATTTCATGATATTATGCTCAAACTGTAGTTGCTTTAGTGAAAACTGCCATTAGGAGTAAAAAATATGTTTTTTGTTTTATTTATTTATGAGACTACTCTGAAGTATTAAGGCTACACTCTATATTATGTCAGTTTTATGGCTAGTTTTTTTTTTTTTAACTTGAGGGATGGGAGAGAATTCAGAATAGAAAAATGAAAACAAATTGGATGTTCTCAATTGACATAATAATGATACTGAGTTTAACCTGCATTAGTGAAACCAGAGGAATGACTTAAAATACCAGTTTAACATACTACTTTTGAGTGAATAATTTTTGATGTTAAGGAGACTTTATTGTAAATTTAAAAATTTTATATTTATTTTTAATTGAATTTATTGGGTGACATTGGTTAATATAATTATATAGGTTTCAAGTGTACAGTTCTATAGTACATCATCTGCACAGGGTTCGCCCACCATCCCAAGCAAAGTGTCTCTCCATCCTCATTCCGCCTTTTAACACCTAGGACTTGAAACTGCCTAGTTCTCAGATATTATGCTGGCCTCAAGGTTCTTTTTTTGTCTTTTTTTCTTAATAGCATTGCCGTAATTAAATAGAAGGCTCCCTATTGAAATGGTGGGAGTATTAGTTGCTAAAAAAGGATGCACTGCATTCAGTAAACTAACAATATTATCCCTGCTTTAAAGATAACCATTTACTGAAAGGACAAAAAGCCCCTTTCAGGCCCACTTTACCAGAACTAGCCACCTCTCTTTCCTTGAGTCCATCAGCCATAATTAACTGTCATTGCTCTGATCCTGTAGTCTCAGGACTGGAGAGAGAACTGAAAAGCATCTCCCTCCCAGGTGTCTTAAAACCTGTATAGACAAGACATACCAGACTTGAGCTCCCAGACCCTGAACCCAGAGATAACAGCAGAACAAATTGAGGCCTGCACAGTCAGTCTGAAACCTCCTGATTTACAACTAATCATCATGACTACCCAGTCGCATCCTCTCCCCCTTTATCACCCAATAAAAACTTAAAGCCCCTACATTTCACTGCTGGTGTATCTCTTCACACCAGCCCCTTTCCCTCTTGGAAGGTGAATAAAACTTTGCTCTCTGCCAAAAATAAAAAATAAAAAATAATAACCATTTAATGGTATATAACATTGATGCAGTATTTTATAGAATGTAGTATGAACTTATAAATGCTTTGGCTGAATGAAAGCTGGAGATACTCAAGGTAAAACAGAGAAGTATAGTCTTTAAAAGCCTATTACTATAATAAGATTTTTCAATGTCATGTACACATTTTAAATTCATTAATATACCCAATAATGGAAAATCAGAATTGACTCATTATGTTAACAGTTCATTAATTAGAGAGCCACTGCTTCCATGTCTGGAAGTAATTATTGTTTTTAAGACTCTGATAATCTTTGTTTGCACCTACCTATTCATGGTCCATATTAGAACCCATTCTCTGTTTTGCAGTTCAGACTTCCAGGTGAACCAATTTACAAGTTCTCTCCAGAGGACCACAATGCTTTTTACTAAATTTATAAAGTTTGCAATTTTAAATAGAAATAAACTCCCTGCCAAATGTGCAAGATCTAAAAGCATTAGAATGTCTGTTTTGGCCATATTACCTTTCATTTGCAAAGCGGGTTCTATAAACAAGAAAGCTAAAAAGTTTTCTGAATTTTATTTATTAATTGCAATATACTGTGGTGGTATTTTAAGGCAGCTTTGAGACATGAAAAAAAAGTTATCTAATGAAACCAAAGCAGTAACAAACCTTTGCCTGATACTATAAATATAAATATAATAATTTATATAGGGATTAGGAATTTGGTTTACAACCTTGGACAAACCTGTACAATGATTTTTAATGTTACCTTTCTGATAGTTTGGTAATAGTATGTTAGAAATTCAAGTTTATCTTGAGTAAGTTTATTGTAGTAGAATTAGTCTGGTGACTTAACAAAATATAGAATTCAGACAAGGACATTATCTGGCCGTTAGAATGCAGTAAAGTTGATGATTGTGGACAATAGGGAGAGAGAAACAAACCTGTGTTTTGTGAAATATTAATTAGTGCATAGCTTGCTGCAAAACCACAAATAAGCAAGAGACAACCAAACACACACAATACGTGCAACTCCTAAAATAGTATGCAGAACAGAGGCCACTGCGGGGACTCATTCTGCTGGGTGTTTTTGCTTTCAGAGATTTGTGTGTGTGTTAGGGTTTGCTAATTGCAAAATTAACAGCAACAACAACAACAGCAACAAAAGAAAGGAAGAGAGAAAAAGAGGGAAAGAAAAAATTGTGTGATTTATTACTTGACTCGGGAAAGAACTGTTTCAAGTGACAACAGGAGTTAGGTTGGTGAGAAACGGTATGAAATAGATTATATTCAGTTGGCTAGACGATGTGTGGAGCAAAGCTAACAAAGGAAATGTCACTGTATCAAAGCACATTGAGACTTGGCTAAGGCCTTTAAGAAATTTTAAAGATTATGCTGATGTTATTAGAAATTGTTTTAATTACATCTATGACACTGAGGGGACAAGATAGAAGTAATGAGAATCATGTTTTAAAACACTTCTGTTAGCCCAGAAACTATATATTTTCAAAATTTTTTCAGGGTAAAAGAGATGGTACTGAGGGTAGGAGAGTTTGACAGGATCTGTAAGTAACGTGAGTGTGAGGTAGAATCCCATCTGAGCACAGCCATCGGGGAGTTGAGAGACCTGTTGTCATGGTTCATAGAAGTGAATTTTTTAAATATAATATAAGATGTGTCAAGTATAACAAAGGATATTTTAAGGTTTGCTTATACTAAATAATAACAATAAATAAAAATAAAAATGAATAGCCACTTACTTACCATCTAGCTTAAGAAATAGAACATTACCCATACCTGTGAAGCCCCCTTATGCCCCTAAGCAGTTGTTGCATCTCTTTCCATAGGGGTAATGGCTATGGTGACTTTGCCCTTAGTCATTTTTTCTTTAGTTATACCATACATGTATCTAGCTTTAATCGATAAATTATTTAATTTTCTTTGTTTTAAACTTTATATATATACATAAAAGCATATATATGTGTATATATATATGTATAAAGTGTATATACTGTAGCTGTATTGTTTGCAGTTGGATTTTTCCTCTCAATTGATTTTTTTAGTTTCATTCATGTTTGTAGTTATAGATAATTAATTTTCCCCATTGTATACTCGACCATTGTATGCATATACCCCAATTTTGATTTATCTGGTTTAATGTAAATAGATATTCAGGCTGCTTCTAGTTCTTAGTTCTGTTACAAGGAGTGTTATGATGAACATGTTTGTACATGGTACCCATGTGCAAGAATTTTGCTGGGGTATCTAACAGTTGAATTACTGATTGAAGTTGCATATTTAAGCTTACTGGTTCATGCCAAACAGTTTTTCAGAGTGAGTGTATAAATGTTTTCACTGCATCGTCACTGATACTTTGTCAAGCTCTAGAAATGATAATACAGACACTTCATGCCTTTTTTCCTGCTCACTTTTATTGTGTTCAGATGGTAACACTGACTTCAGGCCAAAAAAGAAATACATCTCTATACAACTCCAAGAGTTCCTGCTTCACAGTTGACGATAGAGGGAACATCAGGAGACTGATAAGTTAGGGAAGAAATTATTTGTTTTTGTGAAGAGAGAGTCCAAATATATGAAGAAAATATTTAAAGCATTTAATAGTCAGGACATATAGTTTTAGAAGGTGCAAACTTCATAATCTCTAACATGACTGAGAGGTCTTATCTATAACTAGTACTTAATTTATTGAAGTAGGTCAGTTATTTATTTAAAAATAAAATTAACAGTCTTTGAAGAAGTCAACATTTTATTTCTGATATAATAAGCCTAGAACTTAATGTTTGTGATAGTAAAATGATAACTTTGGTGTGTTTTTAAAAAGTACTGTGAAGCCTTTACAAAGAGTTGCCTTTTCTTCCCTATTCCTATTACAACTATTTCATAGCTTCCTATCTATTATTCTCTCTCTCTTTTTTTCTTTAAAACTCTAAAAATTACAGTGAATCCCTATCACTTCAAATGCACAGTCCTCTGGTTTTTTTCCTGTTTTCCAAAAGCAGCTCCTATTCAGTCTAACTTTCTCTTCCTCCATGAGGACGATAACATGCCACAGTAGAAATGGTTTTAGAGCCACAGACATGCTCTCCCTTTCTATTCTGCCCTTTACTAGCTGAGAAGCTTAGGAAATCACTTGACTTCGCTGAGTCTCAGTTTCCACAGTTTCAGAGGGTTGTAAGATTTGTTTGATAAATATATATAAATATATATAAAATACCTAGGAGTTCAATGTCTCATAATTTATAACTTATGTGAGCAAGTTAAGAACTGTACTACATACCTTACTTATATTCTCTTTGATTTTCCAAATAATACTGCAAAAATATAGTAAAGGAAGTTGAGACCCTGAACAATTAAATCAGTTGCTCAAGATATCTAGCCTATAAAGGATTGAATGAAGCTCAGTACCATGTCTGCCTGACTTTAGAAGCCAGACACTCTCATAACTGGCCAGACCACACTCCCTGTGCTCTGCATTTCCCACGTCCCACCTCTCTCTTTTCTCTGAATTCCAGTTGAACTCTGTGTCTCACACAATTTTCATGTTATTGTTTTGTAATTGTTTCATGCAAAGAGTATCACTCTTTGAAGGCACAGGCCTTATTGTCTCTTATTTCTCATGGTCTAAACAGAGAATGCACACCTATGAAGTACTCCATAAATATCTAATTTATATAGTACTGCCTTCCATCTAGTTTCACTATTGTTTTATCTTGTGTGTCCTTTTTTACAGCTCACTTCAGCGGCCACATGGCGCTGTCCATTCGGATGATGGTGAATACTGGTCTAACAGGGCAGCCTGTTCCAACGGAAAATCCCACCGACCCGTCTTTGAGAACAGCATGGACAAGCTGTACAGGAACTTATACAAAAAGGCCTGTGGTTCTGCTTCTCACACACAGGAAAGCTTCTGAGACTATGCATGATGAACTGTATGAATGTCCATGTCAACTTCTCAATGAAAACGTTTGACATGATCAATGTCTCTATTCCTTTTTTTTTTAACTAGGTGGCTCTAATTTAGTACATTGGTTAGACTTGAATAAGCTTATTACTTCAAATCATAAATTATCATAGGCAAGCCTTTTTTATCACAGAAAAGAGTGCTATGTTCCAAAAGTCAGAGGTCTGCCACAAAATCACAATGTCCACTGTGATTACAAGAAGGATATTGTCACATGTATGTCATATCACCATCTAAAAATCCAAGAGCAGATTCTTTCTAAAAATGTTCTGCCTCAGTCACCTTGTAATTTTCTTTTGATATATTTACCTGGTTATCTTGTCTGAGTAAGATTTAATTAATAGTAATTCCCTTTCCTGGTAATGAGCAAAAAGATATACTGTGGAGAAATGAACTTCCCAAGGGTGGAAAACCTGTTTTAACTGGTGTTTTCTACTTTTTCCTTCTTAGCTCATAAGATGTCATTTCCTTTCTAAAGTTATATAACTGTTCACTTCCTCTTCTCTAAAAGAACTTCCTAAGTTACCTGGAATGTACAACAATTATCTAAAATAGCAGAGGACATGCATGACTCCAAATGTCAATCACTCATTTTTAAAGATAGAATTCTTTACCTGATTTTCTTCTAGGGCCATATCTTTTGATGCAAACAGAATCAGAAAATAACCTTTGTTTGTAAGTGTGTAGAGGCTCAAAAAAAATTGGGTGGGGAATTACTTTGTAATTTACTCTATTTAGAGTTTTCATAGGCACCAATGGCCTAAGAAAGTAGTATCCTTACATTAAAGGATACTTGGAACCAAAAAGGAAGTAAAATATTATAGCAGTACTCTTTGTAGCAGGCACTGAAAAATCTGTTGGTTGATAAAATTAGCTCCTTCCCCAACCCCCAAGCACACACCTGTGAGTGCAGTGACACTTTGAAGATATATATCAAGGTTCTTGAATTCTAGGAACTCACCCTGATGACTGATGGAAGATCAGGCAAATAAACAGTTATAGTTGATATAATATCCATGAATTTCCTCACTTTTCCTCATTTTTTTAGTCCCAGCACCACAATCTGGGCATATCTCCATTATAGCACTTAAGAAAAACTGAGTTATCAGTGACTTTTGTGTCTTTTTCTATTGTTCTGGGTTTTCCTCTGCATTCATGGCACACAGTAGTAGGTAGATACACAATGTTTATTAAATAATTGCATGAAAGAAAAAATACATGAAGGGCCACTAAAAACAATACAAAGCCTAACTCTATCTGTATATAAGAAATAAGATGCCCTGACAAGTCTGTTGCTCTCAGCTCGTTTATTTATACCTGTAGCCAAAGAGAGAAAAATGGAAAAGATGTGAAAAATCTTAGCTGTACCCTGGTTCTCAAGAAGAGAGCTATGGTTCCTCGGTTGTGACAGTTAGTGTTCCTGTAGTGAAATCTATTTTTTAAGAGTACTCTTAAACTAAGAGAAAAAGAGGTCTGAAGTGACGGCCTGCCTTTCTGTTTGCCTGTTGCTTGGCTAACCAGCTAAGATATAAGGTGTTCAGGGGAGCAGGGCCAGCTCCCAAACTGCTCCTGCAGAGGGTGATAAGTGCGGGGTCAGGCAATGGACCAGGGAAGCAATTGCCTGCCATTGTTTCCACACCTTATATTCCAATGGCGTTTAGTTCCCTTCTATGAAATGCAAATTTCTTGGTTCCCAGGATGAGCCATAAATATTTTCTTTCCCAGTGTCTTATCTTTCGTCGCTCACAAAGCGGTGCATTTTTGACTGAGGGACTGAATTCTCTATCTTCTAGCATTCAGATGTAACCAAAGTACTTAATCTAGAAACTATGGCCCTCTTGATTAAGAATCAGTATAAGTAAGGTATTTATGTGAATATTTAAGCAAAACTGTCTCAATGAAATGCCGTCTTTTTTGTTTGTTTTTACTGGTATCTTCATCTTAGTATGTTGCATTCACTCCATGAAAATTCACATAAATGAGCCTGGTGGAAGAGAAAGTATTCTGCTCTAAGTGATGTAGTGTATGAATGTGTGCAGGTGTTTTGAGGGGCATTTTTTTTTCACTTCCCATCCCCGCCTTAGTGTTATCCTGAAAGTTTTTTAAAGCAAGAGAATTTAGGTAATATTTATTAAGGATCACCATCTGTACTTGTTGATTTACATACCTTATCTTATTTGATCTGCACAACAACTCTGTAAATGAGGGTATGTGTAAGTAATCTCATTTTTAGAGACTAGGTAACTAAGGACCAAACTGCTGTGGTTAGCCAGTGATAAACGTAGCCAGTAAGTGGTAAGATTGGATTTGAATCCTACCCCAAACTACCTCTCAACCAGATAAGTGGTTAAGAAACTCAGCTTGTTACAGTTCATAAGTTTTTAAATGGTGGAGCTAATTGTCTCTTCAGAAAGAACCTCAGTAAATTACAACACAAACCAAACACATTAATGCAATAAAACCTGGGGCAGATTTCCAGCAATCAAACACTAAAAATGAATAAAGAGATCATCTCATCAACTAAGTTAGAAGTTGGTGGAAGTGCATGAAAAGAACATCACTGAAGATTTATCTTAACTGACACAAGATGTCGGTAACCAGAGTCGATGTATGGGCTAGTTGCAGGTGAAGGACTTCCAGTGATCTTTCTGTGGAGCCCTAGTTACTCTCTTTGATTTAGGAACCACACATTCTTGTAGCACTGCATTTTTTAACAGCTCCATTGAGGTATAATTGATATACAAAAAACTGTACATATTTAATATGTATAATTTTATTAATTTGGACATCTGTGATATCATCACTGCAGTGAAGGTAATAAATATATTCAATACCTTCCAGAGTTTTCACATTTTTTTAAAACATCTTTAGTGAGGTGTAACTGATATACAAAAAGCTGCATATATTTAATATGTACGTTTTGATGAATTTGGACATATACAAACACCTGTAATACCATGACCACCGTGAAGGTAATAGATATATTCAACACCTTCCAGAATTTCCTTGTGTCCCATTTTTTGCCTGTTAACTGTAATCACCATGCTATAGAATAGCTCTCTAGGAGAGCTATCATCTTGTATAACTAAAACTTTATTATTATTAACAAATAAAAGGGATGTTAACCCATGATCAGATATGTGGTTTGCAAATATTTTTCTCCGATGTCATAAGTTGACTTTTAATTCTGTTGATTGTTTCCTTTGTTGTGCACAAGCTTTTTAATTTGATTTGATTCCACTTAATCTAGTTTTGCTTTTGTTGCTTGTGCTTTTGGTGTCATGCCCAAGAAATTAATGCCTAGACCAATGTCAAGAAGCGTTTCCCCTAAGTTTTTTTTTTAGGGTTTTGTAGTTTCAGATCTTACATTAATCTTCAGTCCACTTCGAGTTGATTTTATGTATGGTGTAAGGTAGGGGTCTAATTTCTTTTCTTTCTTTTTTTGCATGTGGCTATCCAGTTTTCCCCTCACCTTTTTTGAAGAGACTCTCCTTTCCCATTGTGTGGTCTTGCCACCCTTATCAAAGATCAGTGGACTGTATATGTGTGGCTTTATTTCTGGGCTCTCCATCTATTTCATTGCTATGTGTCCTTATCTTTTTGCCCGGACCATACTCTTTTATTACTATCGTTTTGTAATTTAGTTTGAAATCAGGAAGTGATACCTTTGGCCTTGTTCTTCTTTCTCAAGGTCACTTTGGCTATTCTGAATCTTTTTTAGTTCTATATGAATTTCATACTTTTCTATCTCTGTAAAAAAAAAAAAAAGCCATTGGGATTTTGATGGGTATAGCAATGCAATGATGGGGATAGCGATCTATAGGTCACTTTGGTCAGTATGGACATTTTAACAGACCACATGGCAACTACAAAAAAGAATAGGGAAGATGCACAAAATAAAAAGAAAAATGGATCAGTATCACTACAAAAAAAAAATTGACAACACTCAAAAGAAAAAGCAAGATTAGTGGAGCAAAAGAACTACAAAACAGAAAACAACAAAATGGCAAAAGTAAGCCCTTTTCTATAAATAAGACCTTCAACATAAATGAAGTAAACTCCTCAAAAGACATAAAATGGCTGAAGTGATAATAAAACAAGACCCAACTATATGCTTTCTACAAAACTCACTTGGTGTTTAAGGACATACAGGCTCAAAGTAAAGAATGGAAAAGCAGCTTTCCATGCAAATAATAAACAGCAGAGAGCACAGGTGGCTACAGTAATATCAGAAAAAAGTAGACTTTTGAGTCAAAACTGTCACAAGCATCACTACATTTCTGTTGCAGTACAACTTTAAAGGAGTTCAGCTTTCTGAGTTTATGATATAACAGTTCAGAAATAAGTGAGAGAAAGCCTTTAATGTCTTCGAACATACGTAATAGAATTGAGAATAAGTGTATCCTGTTAGAGGCTCCCTTTTATCAATGAAAACTCTTTCTTCACCTGAGTTTTTATCTGTTTGATTTTCAGTAAAATTAGTGATTATGCAAACAAAATATTGAAGAAGAATTTATGTATATATAGGTTTTCAGAAAATCCTATTTCTAGCAATATTTCACAGTAGTAAAAATACTTCTTTACAATTTTTCTGAACCTCAGTTTTCACTACCTGTAAAATAGGATATTAATAAACATTGCCCTCCATTTCTCAGAAAAGTATTAGGATTGAACAGAAAAATTAATGTGGATGTTCTTTGACATATGTTAGGCACTATCGTAATTGCTTTTTGGAAATGATCTGGAAAAGGAATCTGCAATTTGAAAAATATTTCATCTGGCATAATAGCAATACTGTTGGCTCTAGAGTTGAACAGACCTTGTGTCTCTTGTTTTAAATTAGCCACCGCTATGTCACTTACCCTTTCTGAACTTGTGTTTGCACTTGAAAAATGAAAGCTATTTTCATAGTGTTGTGGTCATTTGAACAGTTAATGCACATGAAGCATAACTAATACTAAAATTCCAAGTCAGTTTACAGGTAGTATTCTGAAAGATCTTAAGAATCTGATTGGTGAAAAATGGAATATGTGTTATGTGAATAAATGTGAAAAGTTCAAAATTTTAGATCATGACATCAGCATAGTCAGATTTTTGGTATGGCTCTAAAATTTACTAGTTATTTAATGTATGTAGGTTGTGCAGAATTATGGAAAAAAGCCACATATACCTGTGTTTAAATTCTGTACTATGATGTTATCTGGAGGTATTGAACCTTAATTTTATTATTCATGAAATTGAAATGATACCTACGTAGGATTATTACTATAAAAAAGCATACGTATTAGGTAAATGAAGCAAAGTGACTAGCATTGTACCTGACAAGAAATGTATACTTAAAAATGATTTAATGCCCTTCCCCCATCATTAGTTTTAATAGTTTTCTGCATAAATTCATCCAGGCATAGACAGCTGCTAAGCTGTTAACCTTGTATACTGTGTACTTTGGTAGAGGTTTTGTGTAGATTTTACTAGTGAAACTAAGTGCATGACTTCAGTTTCTGAGAATATTTTCCATTTAAATTTTATATGTGATGTCTTTCACTTGTTGAGGTATTACTTTAAACATAAAAGTAAATTTAGTTTGAAGTGATATTCTGTTAAACCAGTTTTGACATGGGAAGTTTATTTTGTCCTTCAGTTATTTTTTAACTTTGTACAGTTATATTTTCCAAATTAATCGGTCTTTTGATTTTGGGGATGTCAGAGGTGGAAGTTAGAGTAAATCCTCCTCATTCAATAGAAATAATTCTAGATCATCTCACCCAGATGAACATCTTGATAGCTCTTAAGGATTTGTAATGAACATGACTGAACAGTCACCACCTTTTTCAGAAGATGATACTGTTTGACATTAGTCACACTAGTCACAGAGGTATGTGTACAGTCATGGGCTTTGTAACATTGAAGATAAGTTCTAAAATTTGTCATTAGGCAATTTCATTCTTGTACGATTACACAAACCTAGATGGTCTAGCCTACTGCACTCCTAGGCTGTGTGGTATAGCCTATTACTCCTCAGTGACAAGCCCGTATAGCATGTTACTGTGCAAAACAACACGAGATCAAATCAGGCACAAAGGAAAGTGAAGCCATCAAGAGACATGTTAAGCACAAGATGTATGAGGTTGCTGCTCGAATAACATGCATATTGTTTTACAGCAGACTTTCTATTATAAGTGGAAAGAGTGCACTCTAAAATAATGATAATACTATAGTATGGTAAATACATACACCAGTAACATAGTCGTTTATTATCATTATCAAGTTTTACATACTTAATTGTATGTGCTATACTTTCTATCCAACCACAGGGCAGTAGGCTTGTTTACACCAGCATCACCACAGACACAGAATGCATTTCGTTAAGATGGCTTTGATGTCACTAGGCAATAGGGATTTTTCAGCTGCATTATACTAAGACTGTTTTGTATATTTGGTCCCTCATTGACCAAAACATCATTTATGGGGCACATGACTATATATATATGTGTCAGATATACATACCTTTTTAAAGTAGACCCATCTCAGGTTTATATAGTTTTGGAAATTGCTAGCCTAATGAGTATTATATTTTATCCATTGCATCTTACTGTATATAAATTATTCACCACCCAGAAAATTAGCCTAGTGGTTATATACACAGCTTTTAGAGTCGCGCTGTTGGATTCAAATTGTCCTTTCAACACTTAGTAACTGTGTGACCTTAGACAAATTACCTGATTTCTTTTTGTCTCAGTTTTCTCATCTGTAAAAGGAAAATAATGTTACCAATCTTATGGCATCATTATGAAAATTAAGTTAGTTTAGTTAACAAATATAAAGTGCTTAACAATGCTTAGCACATGGTAAGGGCTCTGTAACGATAACTTTTTACGATGAAGATGATGATGTATCTGATTATATGTTGGACTCATCTGAAACATGTTTTCTGAAACAATTACTTGGTATAGCTCCCTTTGCACCCTGTTATTAATAATATTCTGTTAAGTAAAAAGTTAGATTGAAAAGGAATCTACTACTCTACTCAACAAGAACATGTAAAAAACATTTTTGCATTTTTCTAAAGGAGGGAAAGAATCGGCTGTCCTGATCCTCCTCTGTGGCCCAGCAGTTGCTCGCATGTGATATTTCTACCACTGTGCTGCATAAAGAGTGTGTTTTGGCATAGAAACTGCATAATTTGGAGAGCTTTTTGTTGATAATCTTAAACAAAAAAGTCAAACTCATTTCAGTTTTGCTGGAAACGAGATGAGGGAATTGTTTTTGCCAAATGAGAGAAAAGATGCCAGCTTTTGAATTAGGAAGTATTTTCAAGTTTTTATGTTGAGAAAATGGAAGGAAAAGAACATTTGACTTCAGTGGATTTTTGTCTAGTAAGCATTGAAAGCCTTGGAAAATTATTTCCACTAATTTTTTTATGATAAATAGTAGCTTGTGTTTTACATTGCTCTGTAACATTTTCAAGCATTTTTACCTTTTCTTTTATTGTCTCTCCCCTTAACATGTTTGTGAATTAGGTAGGGCAGGATTATAATCTTCATTTTTACAAATGAGAAAACTCAAGTTTGGGTTAAGAGGGTCCCACAGATCACAGTGGGTGTGTAAGTGGCTGAACTAGGACTTCAACCCAGATACTGTATTAGTATTTTCTCATAAATAGTCTATAGAATTTTTTCCTACTGTTCTTTGATTTTCTTTATATATTAGATTTTAAGAGATGATACTTATTCACAGTGATTGATTCCCTTCTATATTTGTGGGAGGCTTGTTTTCCATTATTCAAAATTTTTATATGTTTGTAAATAACACCAAATATTTGCTTTCCCTGCTCCCTACTCTGTCCTACCTGTTGGCCAATTCACCTGCTTATTAACACATTTATGCTCCATTGAGCAGCAAAGAAAATGAAACTAGCCAACCTGTGACTTATTAGCAGCTCTACTGGAAAGGCTTAGCAGTGAAGAATTCCATGGGGTTGAAAGAATTCACCGATCTAGGTACCACAAATAATTGGAAATTGTCATAATTTAGACTCAGAAGTGTGATACGCATGACTATACCATCTAGGTGATCAGAATCACTCATGTTAAAAAGTTTCCTCATCTCAACCTTTGAAAATGCAGTCAGTTTCACTGCATTTTAAAGACTCTCTCTAGAGGATTGTGATGCTTGCCCAGCTAAAAACCAGGAGTCTGCACCTATGTAGGTTCTTCTGTAGTAAGGATTATAGAGTGCTTTTTTTGTTTGTTTGTTTTTTTCTGATTTAAATATCTCCTTTTAAAACATTTTTACTATGTTAATCTCTTCATCATCTGAATTATTCTTTAATTTTAAGCACAAAATCCCTTGAGCTCCAAGAAAGATAATGACTGATCTTGATTTCCATGTGAATTATATATCTTTTGGGTTATCCATGGCTAACCTTTAAATCCCAGGGTTTTACTTTTTCTCCTTTCATCTCAACAGATTTCAAGGTCATTTATTTATATATTCATTTAGGAAACCTACTATGAACTAGATATTGTGCATGGCATTGGGCAAATATAAAGTAAGATAAATCCTGAGCTCTCACAAACGCTTCATAATACAGTGTATTGTAAAATGTGAAATGTACTGTGGTTATATACAATGTAAGTAAATAAGTGAAAGAGGAAGGAATCGCTTAATGAGTGAAGGAAGACGTCACAAAGGCATCAGCCTTTCCTCTGGATCTCAGTGCATTGTTTTGTCAGAGGAGGCCAGGGCATCAGAGCTTCCTGGACCTGAGGCACAGCGTATTCAAGGAACTGCAAGAGGCGAGAATGGTAGAGTAGGAGATACGTGCTGAAACTGGGGCCTGAGATGAGGGCGGAATGTGTTGAAATCACATTTCCTATGCCTTACTATAGGATTTGAATTGTATCCTCATTAAAAAAAAAAAAAGAACTACGTGCTCAGTAATGTCATTTTATCCTCATAGTATCATTGAGCAGAAATAGCTGACATTCCAAAGTTCAGACTAAGACCAAGGATAAGGGTTTTGTAGTCTGTTTCTCCAGCCAGTTTGCATCTTTGAGCATATTTAAAGCACTTGTATGTCGAACACTATAGATGATATAAAAAACAATTTTTAAATGTCCTAACTGAATTTTCAGTGCAGTTTAGCATGTGAGGTAAATTCTTGAAAAGACCACAGTAAGAGATAACGCAAAGGAATTTGTAAGTGTGGAAGAGTCAATGAGTAATAAGAGTTCAAAAGATGGCATGAACTAAAGGCATTTATCCGAAAAGGTTTCATGAATACAGAGGAGGGATGAGCTCACTGTGGAGGACGGGTTGGATTGGAATAGGTAGGAAAGGAGAAAAGTAGTTTAAGTGGGAAGAAAGGGAACAGTTGCATGAAGGTGTTGAGGTCACCATGTGCCTGGGGCTCACGTTTCACGGAGGGGAGAGTGTCAGTAAGTTCCGACAATGAATAGAGCTTCTGAATGAAAACCTGGTCAGAAAGGCTGTTCCTGGGTTTACTTTTGATTCGTCTTCAAGGTCTCACATAAAATGCAAACCTCAACTGAAATTGATAAAATAAATAGTTTGCAATAGAGGGGTATTTCCTGGCATTAAGATATGTTCAAACACTCAAATCATTGCCAGAGACTTTTCAGCTTGAACTCGTGCTGTTTAAAAGCATTGGGAAGAGCTTCATATGGGTTAGACGTTTTCCCCCCAAGGAAAAAAAAGAAAAGTATGGCCATTGGTCCTGTGTGTAGAGAGGAATGGTCACATATTCATCAGCTGGATGCCTTTGTTTCCCTCATTATTTGTCTGTAGTCAGTGAACTTTGGGGATAATTCCTTCTTTTCTTGGATTGAGAATGAAACTATATACACAAGGACCACTAACACTCAGACCTCAAAGACTGATATGAAAACATTTGCTGATACACTTTAAAATCATTATTATTTTACATCAGTTTTTCTAGGTAGGTATTTCAGCTTAAACTGGACTTTTTAAGTGTTAACTTTGATTAAAGCAATAGTGCATAAAATTGGAAAGTTTATAGACGTACTCACATAAAAGTAAAAACTTGAGATAACTTGGTAATATTTTTGTATAATGTGATATCTATGCATTTCCACAAAGTTGTTAGTTTTTTATACAAATGTATCTGACTAGTTTAATATTAATACAAACACATCTGTTTTTTTTAAATGATGCATAAATGTATTTTTAATGGTTATCTAATGTTACATTGATACACAGTGAAGTGGTTTAACCATTCCTCTGTGTTTGGACACTTAGGTTGTTTCCTAATCGTCTGTGTCTGTTGTTTATTTAAACTGAGGAGAAACGTGCTCACACCAAAGGTAGCTTATATGATCTGCCTACGCCACGTGCAGGCAAGCGGAACGTGGATGACAGAAGGTGGTTCTTCCTTCCTTGTTTGTTTGTGCTGAAACTCTCCCTTGTTTGCATACATTTTAGCCTCTGCACCGTTTTCGGAAGCTCTATTTGTCTCACTTACTTTTTGGTTTGGATAAGGTTTAAATATAAAATCCATCTGTGAAGCAGATTGTGTATGCACGTTGAAGGCTAAAACCCATTTTTAATTAAAACTTTATTCAGCACTCGTGGTTCACTTTGTCCTGTTTTTATTATGAAACACTTCGGTCTTCTTCCTAAAACACATATGTCTTGTACATTTCAAGATGTTCCCCGTTGCTCATGCAGAGCTAGTTTCTTTCTGCTGTCAGCTCCCAGCCATATGTTCCGGCTGTTCATTTTGCTTCCCTTTCTGGCACTTGCGTAGGCAACATCTTGTATGTAATGCAAGTTCGTTTATTCCTTTCTCTTTAATAGAACTTGTCAGAAGGTAGAGTAGGAAACTGGAAACATGGACCGGTTCTCTGGCTTGTTAGGTTGTATGTGATCATAAAGGCTGTAGCCTTAAGTTCCTAATGTTTGTAGGACACGGAGGGAAAATGTGTCCAGTGAGACATGAAGTCTTGCCAGACGTAACTAATTTCAGTGAAGATACGACTGATGCTACCTGGCAGTAGTGCACATTATATACATTGCAGTTCTTTGTGTTGGTTATTAAACCGAATGTGAAGATGGGGGAGGGGAGGGAAATGTAGAAGTCAGATGGTCCCTTTTATTTTCAGCAACACACCATCATACTCTCATCTGAAAGTATTTTTTCAGGATTGTTGCCACCATGTAAGTGACTTTTGAGGCAACTTGTATTGCATTTCAAGTCAGAGATGAAATAATTTAAAAAGTGATGTTTAAGTTGAATCTGAATGAGAAAAGGTGGTGATATCTGATGGCATTAGAAAGTTTGCCTGTCTGAACATTAATGAAATATATTAGTCATGACAGACTTTACATTCTCCATAGAATAAAGTCCCAGAATAGTAAAACCATCACCACCTGAACCCTGATTTCAGAATCCCTGGATTTAATAATTGTTATACTTTAACTAAAATATTTGTCCTTTTAACTATTGACTGTAACATCTAAACTTATTCCCTGTTTCCTAACCTCCTTTTAACAGAATACTGAATATATATATATGAATAGATATGATCTATTAAGATATATATGAACATATTAAGATATATGAATATATAAAGATAGATATTTTAAAATTCATTGTTGATGGTTCATCGGTCATATCAGCTGCTGTAAATGGTGGCTGTTGAGGAAGAGGGGAGCCGTGTGCCAGTCTGCACGGTAATATGGCTGTTTTGTTTCTAGCATTTGTGCTACTTTGATGTTTGTTCTTCCCTTGCTGACAATGGGCACATCTCATTAGGTCAGAATCTCTTTTCCCCCTTTAAATGTCCTGTTTATGGTTTCGAGGAGGCCTGATATGACTACTACGTAAAACAAGAATGGAAGTGACCTGTCAGGGACCTTGTAGGTGTTGCTGTTGTTTGCAGCTCAGGGGACAAACTTGCTGTGTCCAAAGAGCGTGAGTATAAATGTCAGCCACTTGTCCAAATTCAGTTGTTAAACATTTAAGGATAAAATTACTTTGGCCTAACGTTTTAATTTCATAGAAGCTTTCAATATGAGAGAAGTGTAAGTGCATTTGGGCGGCACCGAGATTCCTTTATAAGAGAACTTACTGTATCACACAACTTCTACCCCAGAACGCACATCTTGAATACAGTATCACATAACCTATGATGCAAGAGGCATCATTACCCCAGTACAGACATTATAATACATTTTATTTAAGCTCATAGTGTTTCTCCTGAAATGGAAACCTTCCTTCAACCACAACACACATGGAAGAGCTTAAATATAGGGCTTTGCATAGTCTGTGCAGTCATTTTGAAATGAGCTAATAGATTTTTTTATTCCTTTGTAACACTTCACCTTCATTTCAATAAATAACATTCTAAAGTATATCCTGTACATCTATGCAACTGATAAGAGCGTTTCTATACATGCAGAAGACAACCCTAGCAGGTCGCAGGAGGCTTGCTCTGAACCTGTAGAGCACGCACGTGCTGGGCACAGTTCTAGGTGCTGTGGGAAAGGGGACAGAGATGAAGCTTCAGCCCCAAGGAGAAGGGGACGAATAGGTGGGCTGCGCTTCACCATGAAAACACTGTAACAAGTATAAACAAGTCCAGTGGTGAACTCTGGAGAATTAAGAAAGAGTTGAAAAGAAAAGGAGAGGTAGGGCTGGCAGGTAAATAGACAAGAGAGGGTGCTCCCCTCGCGTCCCAGGAGCAAGAGGAGCTCCTATCCTCACCTCAGCGTTGGGAGCGCTAGAGTGCGCTTATCACATGTGTTTGAATGCAGTTGCTGTTCCATCTGGAAAACCAGGGAACATCCAGGTTCCCAGGACTGTGGGGACAAAGGGAGAATAACGTTAATTTTGCCAGACGGAAGATGGGTCTCCGGATGTTTTCACAGACCCAGGAGCTGGGCCTTAAAGGATGCGTGGGACTTCCGTCGGCCGCGGTGTACAGGATGGTGCAGGCCGTGAGAACTGCTGGAACAAAGAGCAAGTCATGGTAACAGGGACTGTCTCTCCGGCCATAATTACATCTGGTGACAGCAGGGGAGAAGGCACAGTGCAGGGCAGTGAGAGCCCTGGCTGAGTCGCAGCAGCCTGTGGGGGTCGGGCGCCAGCTGTGTGAGTCCGGGACGGTGCTGAACACTCTATGCTTCCATTTCCTCTTCTGAAGACGAGAATAGAGCCTATCCCCAGGGCTGCCATGTGGCACAACTGAGAGGCAGCATCGCACACAGAGGTCCTGCCTGTCTCAGGTGGGCTGGGGGATTAATCGAGATAATCCACAGAAACGCACAGCACAGTGGCTGGCACATGGTGCTCAGTAAATGTTAGCTATTGTTATTCTGGCGGCTACATCTTAAAGAATGAATCTGTTTGAAATCATCTTATTTATAAAGGTTTATGCATCTCTATGCTTAGTAAGCAGTCTGTGTTCTGAGAGTAATTTGAGTACAATGCAAGATGTACTTTGTTTAATTTACTGGGCTTCAAATTTGTTGTGAATGAAGTATACAAAGATAAAAACTAATAAACCAAACCAAAACAAAAAAAAATCTAAATCCCTTCACAAAGGTTGTGAATGAGCAGTTTTTTGTCCCTGACCTTGGTTCATTTGATTCATGCTGATGCATAGAAGTCTCAAATATATTTATTTTTATTAGTAAAACCTTTCTTCTGTGACCATCCAGTTTTTCTATTGGGAGCTTCTTCTAGCACAGTTTTTGTGATGTTGAAGTTTAAAGAGGTTTATTTTTTTCTTCCGCTATTATATCCAGAAGCGAGGATGCTGAGAATGGATTGGCTGATCCAAACATCGGACTCAGAAAATGGGACAGCCATGAATTTGCCTGAAGATTCAGAAATGGGGGGACCATGATTATTACCAGACTTCTGGTGACAGTAAGCATGTGAGGGTGCAGGAGACAGAAAATAAAACACATAAGATTTAATGGCTTTTGCTATGAAGGTCTTTGGGCGGCTAGGATAGACTTACTTCCTGAACACATGGTAGTCTTTTTGTTACTTGTTCAACTGGATTAATTGAAGCCTGTTAACACTCTTCTGTAGAACAGAAAATAGCCCTGAGCTACTCACCAGTGTATGTGCAAAGGTGCGTGGTTCTGTTAGGATCTGTCTTCAAAGGTCTAGTCAGCAGAGTTAGGGATTACAGTGTGTACTACCACTAGGTGAAGTGAAAGGAGCTTAGTGTGGACCCCTGTCACAGGTTGGATTCAGACTGAGACTGAATTTGGTGTGCAGGGTGTTTATTAGGGAGGGCCCTGGGTCCATACCAGTAGAAGGAAGGACACAGGATTGGGTGGAGGGAGAAGATGAACAGAGATTGGCCTGATTGTAGCCTTGGCCACACCCAGTGGGGCCTCGAGCCAAAATGGCCCACCAGAGCTATCTCACTTCGGGCTGAAATGGCCGTGCCTTTATTCTTATTAGTTCTCAGATCCGGGCTGCCCCTACGGGGAGGGGAAGGCCTTGGGCAAGGCGAGTGTGTGCTGAGGCGGTCCCTGCTGGGGCTGAGGGCTGAAGGCTGCCTCTCCTCAGAGCCACCTGCAGGTGGGACAAGTCCTTCCTGTCCTCCCATCTCCCGCTTCAAGTTCTGTTATAATACACAGGATGCAAACCAGTTCCCAGAAGTCTGACTGGACATAGAGCTTCACCCTTGTCCTTTCCCCATTTCCCACACAAAATAAGGTCTCACGTAACTCACTGTCCCAAAATTACTTATACCACCGGACAACACCACCACCCTCAACAGCAAAACATAGATCTAATACTAGTTCTGTGAGGCACGTGGTTTTTCCCGAGCAGGAATTATAAGGCAGTTTTACAGCCCTGATCTCTTCACCAAGTTCCAGGCCCACAGATACAAATAACTATTGGGCAAGTCCAGTGAGATATCTCATAGGTACCTTACATATGCTCAAATCTGAGCTCATCATTTTACTATATTTGCTTTAGCATATGTCCCTCTATCCACCAATTCTTTTTTGTATTGTGGTAAAATGCAAATAATTCGAACCATTTGGAAGTATATAGTTCAGTGCCATTAAATGCATTCACAAAGCTATGTACCCATCACTGCTATCCATACTTTTTCAACATTCCCAACATAAAACCTGGACCCTTAAACAATATGTCTCCCTCCCCCCCGCCTTACCTTGTAACCTCTGTTCAGCTTTGTGTGTCTGTGAATCTGTCTATTCTAGGCACCTCACATAAATGGAATCACACATTTTCTGCCTCATTTCACTCATCATAATGTTTTTAAGGTCCATCCAAGTTGTAGCATACATCAACATTTTATACCTTCTTATGGCTGAATAGTATTCCAATGTGTGTATATATGTTTTGTTTACCCATTTATCTGTTGACAGACTTATTTCTTTCCAGTGATATTGCAACAATCTCATAAATTGCCATCCTTTAGCAACCCCTAACCCTTTATTCTTTCTGTTGCCGTTATAATCTTTCTAAAACAAACAGTAAGAGGTTCGTTGGATATATACTTGTTGCCCTTACTCACCCTCCCCAACCCTGTCCCATACTTGGCTACACCATGGCGCCCAGTTCCTAGTGGTACTCCTTGTCCTTAGGGTTGCCTCTGCCTACCTCTCCCAACTGACCTGCTCTATCCCCCTACACATCTGATGCTTCAGCCACACCAAGTCTTTCCCCCAGACCTGCCATGCCCACTTACATACTTGTCTTGCTTGGTGCTGTTTCTTCTGCCTCAATATAATCCCATTCCACTTTTCCACCCAGCAATCTCTACTCATCCTTCAAAATCCAAGTTAAATGCCGTGCCTGTGAAGCCCTCCCATACTCTGTCAGGTAATTTGTTGCTCCTTTCTCTGTTTCTACCTCTAATTTCAGTCTTTATTGCAATGCACTTCATTCACTTGCTTACTTGCCTGCCTTTGTTTATTAGATTGGCTTCTACTTCGACTGCACATTTTTTACACATTTATTCCACGTGCCTGGAAACAAGTAGCATTCACAAATATGTATACAAGAGTGGTGTAATGGGAGAGGCATGAAGGTGGCATCAGAATTCTGGGCTCAAGGACCAACTCCAGTACTGAGTGGCAGACCTGGGCACATCACTCCTCTGAGTTTGTTCCTTCATCTGTAATAATTCAACACCCTAGAGTGGTACTGAGAACTAAACAAGATAATTGATGTGGAAATGCTCTTTATAAAATAATCATGAGGGTTTGTAAAAGCATAAGTTTTATTAGTGTTCATGTAGGTCTCTTCACAGATAATCTTGCAGTTTTGTGAATTATTCCTTTAAGAATAAATCACAAATAGTGGGGATGTAATTTTTGAGCAGATGATTCACTTGAGTATACTTACATTGTTTGGTTTATTTGTACAAGTGGTTGGAAAAGCAGGGATGCAGAGTGCAGGCAATAAAAGAGGATTTTCTAATTATCAATGTAGCCCAATGGCAGGTGCTCTGTCTCAGGGGATAGAAAGTTCCATCTCCACTGGCAGTGTACAAGCAGAGACTGGTAACCCTCCCTGTCAGACAGGCCATTCAGAGAAATTCTCACCTGGGCCAAAGAGGAAAAGGCCACAGACTAGCTGACTCCTGAGGGTCCTTTCCATTTTGAATGTATGTAATTCTAAAATTTACATTCAAACTGTACTGACAGATGGACCAGGGCTTTTGTGTTCTATTATGAGGATAAAGTATAATGATAGTTTTTTTTCTTTCTTCTTTAAATGAAGGTTGTAGATTTTGTGTAAGATCACATACAGTAAAAAACAGACAAACAACAATTTCTACTTCATGAGTTCAGGCAAAAGTTGAGATTTGACTTTGAAATATGAAAGTACCTGTAAACTGTTACTAGCTCCGTTTAAGTATCTGGGCCTTATATTTATATATAGCCTTTAAAGTGCTCCCAACTTTCCCCCCAGAGAAAAGGGGAGAAACTGACAGTAATCTAACTTAGGGCTGGAAGTCTAGAGAGACATAAGTTCTAACTGATGTGAACTCACACCCAGGGACCTGGTTCCGGGCCTCACATATTAAATGGAGTGCTTCTGTGGTCCCAGCTCAATTGCAAATCACTCTTAAAAATGTTTCTTCATGGATTTTTAAGAGTACTATTTGTTTTTAAACATTGCCTTTTCACAGTCCAAAGCTACTTCTTAATGTTATTATCGCTCATGGCAAACCATTTCAGCTCTCTGAAAACTACCTGTAGGCGTTTTTCTGCTTGCAAGGTTTCCACTCAAGTGTGCCGCAGGTGGCTCGCTCTCCACGGACCCCCTCCGCCACCGCCCACCCTCTGCCCCAAGGAGACCAACGTGGGAATGAGCCAGAAGCGCCCAATGTCAGCACCGGAAGCTCCCTGGATTTCATCTAAACTCATTGAGACCTCCGCACTGTCTCACTGAGGACGCCGAAACTGAGGTATGAGGGTGGGGAGGGCGTCACGAAGCAAGTCATAGTAAATTTCAGCCAGGATGCGAGCGCCTTCAAGTCGTCAGACTCTGATGTGGTTTCCCCAGAAGCAGCGCAGGAAACCCGGGCCCTCTCCGCGGTTTATTTGGGAGGCGATCCTAGGAAACGCCGGCAGCGGGCGACGTGAGCCCGAGAGTGGGAAGGGAAGGCAGCTATTCCAGGTGCGGTAAGAAGCAGGTTCACTGGGCAGCTGAGGCTCGGTCCCTCCAGGGACTGGCAATGCGCCTCCAACAACTCTGGTTTGTCACCGGGCGGGGACTGCTCCCAGGCACTGAATTCCCAGCACTCTCAGACTGTTTGATGGCCGGAACGGTTTTACAGCCAGAGGAAGCCGGCCCTCAGGGGAGAGTCGCAAAGGCTTTTAGGATTCCTGAGTGGGTGGGGCAGCAAGACCTCTGCAGCCTGGTCAAATGCTGCTCCTCTCCTGCCCCTGCTCAGGGAACCTCACTGCCTTAGAGGCAAGGGGTTAATGAAACATGGTTTATAAGGGGAAGTTAAATGTGTAGTGTTGGTGTCTGCAGATGAGTGCACGTTTGCAACTCACCCGCCTTTGCATGCCTGTCCCTCTACCCCGTACGACTTCGGAAAACTCCCGTTCATTCTCCAAAGTCCAGCTCCAATATGAACTTTCCGACACCTCAGGAAAAATCAGTCGTTCCTCATATCCCCTTTGCTCTGACAGCATGTCTGCTAGTCATGCCCCGCTGTGTGCCCACCTCACCTGCTGCTGATGGTAGTAACAGCTAATGTTTGCTGCGTGCTTTCTCTGTGTGCCAGGCACTGTTTTAAATACGTTACGTGAATTAACTCATTTAATCTTCTAAACTCTACGAAGTAGCTTCAATTACCATCTCCATTGCGTAGAATGGAAACTGAGAGGGGTTAAGCTACAGTTAGCAAGTGGCAGAGCTTAGGTTTAGTTTCAAGCGTTCAGGTTTCCAAGTCCCTGTTCTCAACCACTGCAGAGAACCACCTCTGTTTGGTTGAGGTAAAGAGGGACCAAGGATTGAACCCTGGGGCTACTTCTGGCAGGGCCTCATGCCAGGCTGGGAAACATCCCCTTTAGGGAACCTTACACAGGTAGATGACACAAGATTTGCATTTTACAAAGACCACTCCCGCTGTAAGGCATAAGGGGAACTGGAAGAGGAGAGACTGGGAACAGAGGTCACAGTCAAGAGACAGGTGCAAAAATCCAGGTAAGAGATGAAGACGTCCTAAGTTTATCAGGGAACTCCGTGCCTGAGCTAACTAACCCCTGCTGACCTTCCAGCCCCTGCACCAGCCACGCCCAAGCAGAGGAGGGCTGCCCCTCATGGTATGCAGTGGTGCCTGGAACAAATGCGCCTGAGCTCTGGCTGCCACCTGCGAGCCCTTCTGGGGAGCCCTGTGCCCCAAGAAGGAAGGGTGCCTTTTGCTGGCTCACTCCCACAAAGAAGACAGATGGGCCACCCTCGTCCCTGCCCGTATGACCTTCTTTCATTTTAAACTACTCTTTGCTTCCTGATTGTGTCATGGTTTTCCTTCTGTATTTTCTCTCTACTAAGAATGCTCTTTCACTCATTCATTCATCCATCCATCCATTCATTCATTCATTCTTTTGCTCACTCACACATATTTCTTAGCACCCACCCTGTGGCAAGTACTGTTCTAGGTGATGGGGACTCGGTGGGGGAGCTTACAATCTGGGAGACAAACTGAGTATTAATGAAATAATTATACACATATATTATTCTGACATGTTCTTTGAAGGTAAACTCAGGGGACCATGAGATTGCATGTTGGGTGCTGGGACTTACCTGCTCTGGGGTAGGATGCAGGTGGCTGTGGTACGGTCATCAGAGAAATGATGAGGCTTCCCTTAGGATGCACATGCTGAGATGTGAGGAATAAGCAGGAATGAACCGGGCAATGCAGGGAGAGATGGCGGGAAGCCACCCTCCTGCAGTCCCGCTATGATTAACAGCATGTGCAGGAATTTTCTGGTTAGAGGAGATGAATCTGGAACCCAGAGGTGAACACTACACAGAGAATAGGGAGCTGGGGAGGGGACCCAAAATGGGGACTGGGAGCAGTGAGAGGCTCTGCAGGGGGAGGGGACTCAGAACCACGGCAGGCAGCAGGAGCTGGAGGCTGAGAAGACCTGTGGGAATGCTCATAGCGGGCTGCTGAGGAGCTTTGGAAAACAGGTATGTTCAATGTTTAATTCTAAATCGTGTTTCTGTGGTTTAAAATCCTCCGCTCCCCAAACCTTCAGTATAATCGGTTCCACACAAAAACTTATGGTTTGGGGGAAAATCAGGGGAGAGAACTGAGTCCCGAGAAGGGTCAGGAGGGAGCAATGAGGGGACTGCAGTCACGTGGGGTGACAGGATAGGGTCAAGCAGCCCATGGACATGAATTGGAGGCAGTGGAAACAGCAGGTAGTCACAGGATCAGCTGTATTTAAACCTCAAAGAACCAGAATTTTATTTGTTTATGTTGGTGATTGACTAGTATAAGTGATGATCAGAGGCAGGATGGAGGATCTGACAAGACCAGGGGCAGCCTAGACAGGGAGATGGATAAAGGGGGGGACATCTCTGTGTCAGGGAAGAAGACGGGCAGTGGTTCCACTTTAGACACTGGAGACTCAGTGTGTGAACTCCAGCTGCAGGAGAGTCCTCCCCACCGGCCCGCTCCCCAAGGCACAACGCAGCCAGCCACAGAGCGCAGCCTGCGTGACCTTGGGGAATTCCTCATTCAGCAGTGATCAAGCATCTGCTACTCTCTGGGTACAAAGTCACTTGGGACTTGGTCCTTGATTCATGCCCCTTGGAGGGCTCAGTCTGGCCAGGAGATAAACATCACAGTACAGTGATCAGAGCTGCCACAGAAACAAGTCCAGAGGGTGTGGGAGCAGGAGTGGGACCCTGACCCAGTCTGAGGCATCAGGCAGCTTCTTGGAGGATGGACAACTAAGCAGGGTCATGGTGTTTTCCAGGGCATGAGCTCCTGGTAGGCAAAGGGGGAGGGGCACAGGCCCAGCTGCAGCGGCTCCTCGGCTGCCCATGCTGACCTTCTGCAGGGCTTGCAATGATGCCCAGAGCAGCCTGTCTCAGTCCCTCCTGTTTTCAGCAAGTCCCGTCTCTCCAGCTGGACTCCCGGCTCCTCAAGGCCATGGAGACAGGCACATGTTTAGAGATGAGAGCAGGGAGAGACAGATTGGAGGAGTGCCAAGGACAGTCCCTTATCCCAGTGCCCCCTGCCCCAAACACCATCTGTCACCAGGCTAACATTCCTCCCTGGTCTCTCCTTTGGGTCTGACGGCCATCCTGCGGCGCTGCCAATGGAAGCATGAGGTCCTTCGGGTACATGCCTGCTAGAAATAGCCAACTGTTGATTGGAAACGAGCGATGTAGGGCAAGGAGGAAAGGGGGGGAAGGGAGCATAAGGGTGAGCAAAGATGCACATAGATTTCTGCAACTTCCTTGTTATTCCTTTTCTTGTATCGTCCACTTTTTAATCTCAAGACACACATTGAGTAAATGCTCCTGAGCAGACTCACCAAGAAGGTGAAAACAGCATTTTGAGGTAGTAATTTAAGGCAATGAAGTGAGAAGAGAGTTGGAGCCAGGTGACCAGTGTGCACCCTGCTGTGTGGCCCCAGGCAGACCAGCGCTCTCTCTGGGCCTCCGTTCCACCACTGGTCAAGTGCGCAGGCTGGATGAGGGGCTCTGCAGGTGCACCTGCAGTCTTGGCCTCCGTGGTCTCCAGTTTGGACAGCAGGGTGGGAGGAAAGCCTGTGTCTGCTGCTGGCCAGACCAGCATGGTGTTTCATCCATCTCAGCTGATGCCGGGTCTACGGAGTCATGCAAAATAGCCCCAGAGGAAGACATTGATGGCCAGCAGGAGGACAGCATTGACATTGCAGACGCTTCTCCAGAGCGGCTCCTCCTTGATGCTGGTCAGCTTCTGCTCTAGCGCGGCCTTCTCGGCTGGGCTCAGGGCTTGCCGCTGGGCCCCGGAGAGCCCACACAGCCAGCCCCAGAGCAGCTTTCCCCAGGCTCTGCACAGGGCTGAGAGACAGGAGCCAGAAGGAGGCAGGAAACAGGAAGGGAGGGGCAAGACAAGGTCGAAAGGAGAGTGATGAGGGAGCAGGGCAGGAAGAGACATGGTGAGAAATCAAAGAAAGGGAGGAGGTGCACAGGAGTGGGGTGTGGAACCCTCAGCTTAGCCCCTTTCTCTAAGCTGCAGACTGGGCGCTGAGCCTGGACTCTACCCTGAGCTCTGACCCTGGCTACAGCATCCAAACCATCATGGAACAGAAGCTTCTCGATGGTGACCATGAGGAGGTGTGTAAGGGGTGAGGATAATGCTGTTCATCCCTATTCAGATCACATGCCCCCCATGAGGATGCAGTGGGGAGCACCAACCACCTAGGAGGAGGCAGCAGGTGACCAGACAGACTGATGCTGTCTGTGCTCTGGGAAGGGCATTGGACTGGAAGCTGCGCTCTAGGGCTCGCTGACTGAGGCCACAGGCAAATCACTCAACGTCTCTGAGCTGCAGGACCTTCCCCTCCCAGGTAAGCCAATGGAGTATGTCCTGTTCTGCAGATTGTTTGGTTCACGCAGTGAGAACGCAGATCTGACAGCACTTCAAAAAGTTACAGTGCTGGAGTGGAGCATGTGCCGCGTGGACGTAGATCCCAGCATGGAGAAGGGGCTTGCCCTGAGGTTGAAAGGGAACATGATTCATTGAAAACTAAGTTTAGAAGAACTAATAAAATAAATACTTTAAAAGGTTTTTATGGATTATCAGTTAGTATATTAAAATAAAATTCAAATAAAAATCCTTTCACTGAGGTTGAAGACAACCCACTGGAAATGCTTTATCATCTTAACGGCTTTGGAACTTGGCACTTGGTGAGGTCAGTGAGACTACAGAGTCTCAGGGGTGTGAAGACCCCAGATGCCCTCTGGCCTGGCTCCCTCACTGTCCAGAGGAGGGAAAAGGCTGAGAGAGAGGAAGCGGCTTGCTTAAGGCCATACAGCCACAAAGCTGCACACAGAGCAGGGAGATGACTTCAGATCTCTGACTGTCCTAAACTTTATCTTTCAACAAGTGGACCAGCACTCACTTCTGAGTCACTTGGGCAGTTATTGGCAAACGATGATTCAATAAATCTAAACCTATCTACCACCCCAGAGGTATACACTTCTCTCAGATCTACTCCACTGTCCTTAAGTTCATTTTTTAACTTTATTTTTGTAGGACTCAAAAGCATCTGCCATTTTGCTTTTTAACTGAGTACAACACAGACAAGGTTTCATCTCCCTGCAGCCTTCTGGGAGGCGGGTGCTGCTTCCCCATTCCCAACTTCCCCTCAGCAGGGGAGGGGCTCTTGTATATTACAGCACTTGCCTCTCCCTGCCCTTTCTGTCCTTCCAGTGGTCGGGAGGGACTTCTCTTACTGAACTTGGCTGACTCAGTTTCTCCTATGTTGCTTTTGGGAGCAAGCCAAAGAGATGGGCTCTGCCCTTGACCTGGGGGCCACCAGGCAGGGCTGCCCATGACTGTGTACGTCTGTCCGGTCCTGGGGCCGTGGAGAGTTCGGGCTGTGCCCTCCCTGCTACAGTTTGGGCGCCACCTTTTTGCAGCTTCTCCCCTTCCTCTTTCCTCTCTTTGGAGTTGCCTCACCTGCAAAGACCTGTGCTCGTGGATTGCTTCTTCCACACCTTAAGTTTTTATAGGGAAAGGACCTGGCCCTTGGATAATGGGATGAGAAGCAGTTTTGAGGCCCCAGCTTCAGGTGGATGGACCACAAAGCTCGAATAATAGGTAAGGAGTTACGTTTTGCAAAGCAAAACTGGGGCAGCTGATTAGACTAAGGCTGGTGACTCTGAGCTTTGTTGATGGTTTCTGAAGTGAGCCTTGGGGCTTTATAAAAGATTACATTGCCCAACACATGGGAAGTTCAAGCAGACGACCGCCTAGCCTGGAGGCTCGCGGTCAGGCAAGGTACGTCACGCGCCGAGGCTGCGCGCAACGAGGAGGCGGCCCAGAAAAGATCGAGGCGGAAGCAGCATCAACAGCAGCAACAACAGCCATCTGCCTTCACCTGTACCAAGTGCGGCAGGGATTGTCACTCCCGAATCGGACTGCACAGCCATTCTCGGCGGTGCAGATAGACTCTCAAGAAGCTACGCCATCGTCTCTCGAGACGGACGGCTGCCGACGACGACATTGCCCATTATGGTTATTATTATTATTATCATTTTAATAGCAGACTACTGGCTTTTCCCTGTGCAGATGGATCAAGAAGCTTGGGGTCTTAGATACCGGTGAGCTCATATTCTGGAGCTTATGATGTCATCACCTCTAGGCTAGTGGCTGTTTCTCTGGACTCAGGGCCCTAAGCAAAGGTGAAGGGCTCAAGAAAGGCACCTCAGGCCTCAGGGGAAGCACAGGGCTCCTAGCACTGGGCAAAGACGTGGAGCTGAGTGCCATGCAGGTCCAATAACTGGTGCTTGGAAAACCTTATCTAAGGTTTAAACTTGCTGGAATTATTAGAAGTTTGGCCCACCAGAGGCTGGAAATGGAACTAAGACACTTTTTGAGGAGCTCTCTCTGACCCAATGGGAGAGGGCAGAGTCCGAAAGTGCCCCAACTGCACCCAGGCACTGGGACTCCTACCAGAGGCAGGGGGTAAATTTAGGACTTACCTTTCATTAAATTTTTAACTCACAAGGGCAAGAGAAATTAATTTGGGGCTTTAAATTGCAAACTGATTTACCATATTTAACATCATTTTTCCCTTGGGAATTTTATACTTTGGGACGTCTCTATGAGGTCATTAAATCAGAATATCTAACATTGTTATTTAATCACATACAGGAAAGTTACAACTGCAGTACATCTAAGACAGCTACATTGTGTCTGTGTTAACTTAGATACTCTGTGGCCTTGGTGCACATTTCATTCATACACTATTCTAACACATTTAAGAACCTCCAGGAGGCAACATTCATATGGCCCCTGAGCAGCTCAGGGGATTCGTCTAGGAAGGGTGGTGGCTCTGGAGAAACCTCATGAGCACAGACAGCCCCATAGGGACACGGGTGCTCTCTTCCTGGGAAGAATGACCAGGCTTTTGTGTGACTCTAGGCAGATTATCAAACCCAGTGGGAAATAAATAATAAAGTGTGTGTGAGTGTGTGTGTGTGTGGGGGGGGGGGTGTTTCTTGGCCATAGCTGATGTTTCCTTGCATGTGGATGGAACTCAATAAGTGTAACACCCTTTGATTTTCTGCCCTTAGGTTCATTCCACCCAGGAGAGGTGAGGGGATGTTCCGCTGGTAGATCTGAGGAGGATAAAGAAGACATGCTTGGCTTGGCCCCTCCCTCCTCCTCCTCCTCGGCAGTGCAGCGCTCACTGGGGTTGGTGATGGATGAGTCCCTCCGTCCAATGCTGGGGTTCAGGATTAGGAAGTGTGCTGCCCCACGGATATAAACCAGATCTTTCCACCCACACTTTACCAGTAATGAGGGCAGTATTTTGACTTCCCTTTGACTTGTTTGTCAATATTATTCATCGAACAGTTAGTTTCACAGCCATGTGGGAAGGGAGGAAGAATTTTTTGGACTCCCACAGAAACTCCATCCCCAATGACCTTCAGATGGGGTCTCTGGGGACCTACAACCTAGTCTCTGCCCCATCAGCCTCTGTGCTATGCACCCCGGCACACCCCCAGCCTACCTCCGTGCTGCCCGGGGCCCTGCTCTGCCCCTCCGCCTCCTCCAGGGGGCTCCCCAGGTGGCATCTCCGCTGCCCCGGGTGTGTCTTCATGGGCTTCCTTCTCCAGCTCAGCGTGGGGACGGTTCCGTGTCCACCACGTCAGGCGAGCGAGCTGGAGGGAAGGAAAACAAATGCTGTCATTACCTCTGGAAGGAAGGCGAGCTGTAAACACACAGGGGCCCATCATAGAAGGCCATCAGGGCAACAAGGGGGCGAAGCAGCGTGGGGTTGGGAGGCGGGGGGCCTGGCTATTAGCCTGCTCGCACTCCCTGAGCTCAGGCCAGGGGCTGGAAACACACCAGGGCAGGCAGGGCCCCTGACCTCATGGAGCTCACAGATGGGGAGAAAAGAAGCCATCACCCATGACAAAGGGCTTCCAAGGTCAGACCAAGGAGTTGATCTCTCTTATAAAAACAATGCAATGGAGAGTCACTGCAGACTTTGGGAGCAGGAAAGAGACTCTTAGTCCTGGGATTTAGAAAGATCCCCTCAGAGTGAATTAAAGGGATCCAGCCTGGAGGCTGTTGTGAAAGGGGAGCAAGAAATAAAGCCTGCCTGAGGTCACAGCAGGAGTTGTATAGAGCGTTAAGGAGTAAGGTCTCCAGGCCGTGGTGACTGACAGAGTGAGCTGGGCGAGGGAGACGGAAGTGCTAACGTGGCCTCGTGTTCCTGCCTTGGACCATCAGGTGGGTAGTGCTGCCCCACCCAGAGACAGAGTGGGTGGGAGCAGGATTGAATGTGTGTGTGAGTGTGTGCACAAGAGAGAGAGAGAGAGAGAGAGAGAGAGAGAGAGAGAGAGAGAGAATTGGCTCATACATACACACATACGATGATGAGCTTGAGGAATCTGTAGGACCTCCCAGTGCAGGTGTCCAGGTGAAGAGAGGCAAACCTGTGTACCCAGACGGCCCTGGTGTCTTTCCACTTCATTTTTTTTGTGGCTCAGGAGATAAGAACATGGCTGGTTCTCTGTCTGACATCAGCTGGGCCCGACCCTGACTACCTGAACTCCTCTCCAACAAGGCCCTTTTCCTGGCCAGGCAGTCCTCTGTTGCATACTGAACTAGGAACCCCTGCCCTGACGCCAACCTCTTACACAGCACGTGCAGGGTTGGGGCCACTCTCCTGAGACGCTTCCACTGGGCATCCAGCTGTGCCAGGCCAGCGGAGCCTCTCGGTGGGACCGTGAGACCGTGGGCTGTTTCTGGGCTTCTGTCTCTCAGTTACCTTCACGTTATACAGCACTTACGTGTGTCTCACTAGCAGCATGTGGATGGTGTCTCTTTAAGTCATGAGGAGGCCACTGGATTTTGTGTTTGAATCTTGGGAGAGGGGTGTTGGCTGACAAAGAATTGCATTTCATCCATATGTAGGAGGTTGCTGAATTCATGGCCATGGGTAGAATGGCTCAGGGACAGTGTGGGCTGAGAAGGGTTATCAGCCACAGCTGGGTGTCTGAGAAACAATGATATTTAAGGGGCATGAGGAAAACCCCATGAAGGCAAAAGCATGATCAGAAGGACAGAAAAAAACACGGGACAGAAACAAGTCATGGAAGTGAGCAGGAGAGAGGGCTTCGGGATGCAGGAGCTGCTCAGCAGTATCTGCTTCTCCCCAGATTTCACTTAAAGACGGGGATTTTCAGCAACAAGAAGGTTATCGGGGATGGTGGTGAGAGCGATTTCAGCGGGAAGGTGGGACGCCAGCCAGGCCACCGTGGGTTGAGAAGTAGGAGAGAGGTGGGAGATGGGGGAATGGAGGCCATTCTTTGCAAAGGTTTGTTTGGGGGCGGGTGGGGGGGCAAGGAGGGAGGAAGTATTCCCTAGGGGAGGTCGGGATCCTGGAGGGAGGTTTAATTGGGAAACCCTTCGGCATGGGAATGAGACAGCACAGTTTCCAGCAGAGGGAGGAGGTCCTTGCTGGAAACTAGCCCTGGAGACAGCGACCTCTCTTGGCTCACCTGTGAATGACCTGCTGGTGTGTAGGAATCAGCGACACCAAGGTTGGAAGTGTAAGTGTAAGCTCTGATGCAGCACAGGGGTGAGGGGTGTCCCCACTGATTTCCTCTCAATGTCTCAGGGACCAGTTTCTGGCCTGGACTCTGTTATGGGCCCCTCCCCACCCCTGATACGTCCTAACCTCCTACCCCCTCCCCTCCGCCCCCGTGCTTCAGAATGTGACTGTATTTGGAGACAGGACATTTAAAGAGGTAATGTAGGTTAAAGGAGGTGTTTGGAGTGGCCCTAATGCAATTTGACGGGTGTCATTGTGAGAAGAGGAAGGCAGGGAACAGATAGGCAGGGGGAGACTACTGAAGACCGACGGGAGCAGCGGGCCATCCAACAGCCCCGGTGAGAGGCCGCCCAGGAAACAACCTGTAGCATCTGGATCTCAGACTTCCAGCTGCCAGAACTGTAAGAAAATAGCTTCCTGTTGTTTAAGCCTCTCAGTGTGTGGTACCTTGTTAAGGCAGCCGGAGCAAACAAGTGCTCTTTCGCTCTAAAGAAAAAGAAGTTTGAAAACATGGGGCCTCATGTCCAAGGTGAGGCTCCCAGTTATGCTCCTCCTCTTGTTACTAAAAATAAGCACATCTGGCCTCCGCCCCAGGGGTGACCGCCTCTCCTCTGTGCCCAGACTGCCCTTTGAACGCTGGTCCTTCTGCACTGTGTTTTGATTGAGCAACCGTTTATGTGGGTGTGTGTTCCCCCTACACACCCGCTCTGGGCAGTTGCCGGCAGAGGCCTCATCTTTGTAGCCCCAGCACAGGGCCTGGCACATAGTAGGTCCTCCCCAAGTGATTTTCCAGCTGAACTACCCTTCAGTTGGGAATTAATAACCCAATGAGGTTACCTCCTCAGGACATCTGTGTGGCAGGTAGGAGAGACCACAACTCAATGGAGCAAAACTTAGCTGGTGGGATTCAGGCCTGGGAGGAGGGGGGCTTGCTGGGGGCCCCTCAGCCTGAGCAGGACACTTGCCTTTTCTTCAGGGATGGGGGCTGTACAGAGGCTGACAGCGATGATGACAATGGCAGTGAGCCCGCATAGGACGAGGGCAAAGTAGAGGTAGTGGAAGTCCTTGAGCACGGCTGGCCTGCGGTCTACCTCCCCACAGGCGGGGGCGGGGTACGAGAACTCCAGGATCATGCGCACGAGCCCCACCACCAGGCCAAACATGAGGCCCCAGAAGGCTCCCTACGGAGAGAGGACAGATGGGGTGGGGGTGAGATCCAGGGGAGAGGCCCTAGGAAGCTAAAAGCCACTCTGCCTTCAGATCTCTCTGCTCCCTGCTCTGGTCAGTTACAGTTTGCAAGTCCATTGGGGTGAATTCCCTGTTAATACTCAGCTTTGCCTTAACTTAAAGGCAGGCATCGTGAAGTATTGGAAATAACGCGGGCTCCAGATTCAGACAGACCAGGATTTGGACCTGGTTCCACTCCAGAGTAACTGACACAGTGAGCCAACCTCGCTGATGCAGAGTTTCCTCATGTGCAAAGATAGACATTAATAAGCACTAAGTAGAGATGCTTAATATTCAGCTAGAGTGGAGTATGATCTTGTATAAGCAGGGAACACCAGGATCCCCGTTTCCAACTTTCTGTTATGCTAAATTGGAAATCATTATAGATATTTTCCTTTTGTTGCTTCTATTTTTCCCATCTTTTGTCTTCTTCTTCTTTTTTCTTTCTTAACAGCAACAACAGAAAAAAGCTCTGGCACCTTTCATATCTTCTTTACAACACTGTTTAATCCTAGTCTATACCTGTTTCCTGTATGTAAGAGTTGGATGACTTGTATTTTTTAAATTGAGATGCTAATCCCAATTTCAGAAATTCTGGAATGAGCAGAAACATCCAGAGTTCAACTGAGTTTTGCTGTGACCATGATACCAGCAGGGAGCTCGGACCTCTGCAAACAGCAGGCATCGGTGGACACCTTGCTTCAGTCCGTTGGGAAGGGGGTTTCTATGACCTCCTTTGCTATGACCTTAAGCTCTCCTGTGGCTCCTCTGGAGTCCTGTCCATGGTATCCCATACCTCCTGAGAGTATAGGCAGCAGATTTGGGCCTTTTCCAGACTGTTCTGGGGAGTAACCAAGGTTACAGTTATTCTACCTCAAGCTCCTCCCAGGCTTCTGTTAGATTTCAGTGCAGTTTCATGACTGATATGTGTAAGTGCCTCTAAGTCCACACTTCATTTTGTCATCATCATTGCTATTTTTTTTTTACCTACATATAAAAACCTTATGGTGTTAAAGATGAAAAAGACCCTAGAGATCTTCTAGTCTATCTTGAGTTTTCACACACTATTCCTCATGTCTGAAATACTCTTCCCCCTCCCATTAATCCTTCCTGACACAGCTCAGATGTTGCTTCTTCCAGGAAGGCTTCCCTGACCCCCTCCCAGGCATCCCATAGGTTAGGTGCTCCTGTTCTTTACTCTCCTAACAGCCATTCTTTTTTCTTTTTATTGCTTATCAAATTATCATTCCTTCTTGCTGGCCCAGTGATGGCAGACCTATATGAACCTTGTAAACCATACTATTCTAGAGCCTCTATAATAAAGTCAATGAATGTATGTTGGGTGAATGAATGACTAGACCCGATGCTATGAATGGGGAGAGGGGTCATCACTTTGCTAAAGTCACAGAGAGAGAGACCAGGTTATGGCCAGAGCAGCCCTCCCAACCGTGTGGTGACCTGCTGTACTCACAGGCTCTGTGACCCTCTTGCAGAAGATGGCCAGCAGGAACAGGGAGGTGATGGGTGGGGCCAGGTAGCTGGTGACAGACTGGATATAGTCAAAAAGCTGGCCGCTGTTGGAGCTTTGGATGATGGGGATCCAGAGGATGCTGATGACGACCAGGAACACCACGAACACTCTGCCAGGAGGCACAGGGTGCTGTGAGGAGCGCTTCACATTGCAGGACATGGCAGGGGTGAGGTGGTGAAGGGGATGTTTGGGAACCATGGAGAAGGAGTGGATGCATGGCCACTGAGTCAGAGAATGTTAGGAGACTGGAATCCCAAGTGCTAAGATTCCAGAACTTTAAACTCTTAAAATCCCAGAATATCAGAATTTTAGAATCTAAGAGATCAAGGATTTTTGAATTAAATGCCTTCGAGGTCATACAGCCCACCTGCTCTTCAGAAAGAGATCTATATCTTTCACCCCACCACCCACCTCAGTAAATGGCCTCTGGTCTTTGTTTGGGGTGCCTTTCCTTCTCTTTTTCACCCAAACCAGGTGCAGGGCAGCACCCTTCTCGAGGATGGCTCCAGGCTCCAGGGACTCTCCCTTCTCTAGGCTTCTCCAGCTCTAAGCCTCTCTCCCTTACATTTCCGTTTATCTCAGAGAAGAGGCTGAACCTTCATATCCTGACTCCCCCTCAACTGATCTTGGCTTAGGCCCAGGTCCCCAAAATGCTTCCTATATATGATTTTGCAGGTGTGTGATCCAGGTGATGAAAATCTTCTTGGGTGTGCTGGGTGCAGTAATACCTTCTGCCAGCAGATGGTGCCAAAACTCCACTGGTTGGTGAAATCAGTGTGGAAAACCCGGCAGTTCAGTGTGCGAGCATCAAAGGACACGCCTTTAGAAGTGTCTCTGCACACCTGTCCTCTCCTCTCCGTTCCTTCCAGTTTTCTCTCAGGCCCCACTAAAGCAACAGCTACCAAGTGGCCTCCCTCCTTATCCCCACCTCTTTGCACAATCTGTCCTGTGTCCTGATCCTTTCAGGCCCGGTGTGGAGGGCCGGGTGCACCTATGAGCAGGCAGTGGGAATCTATTAGGCAGTCGTGGACAGACGGCATCGTGGTAGGAGCAACGGTACATGCAAAGGCAGAGAGATGGGGGGGGAAAGCAAGTTATCTAAACTCAAGTACCATCTACCCAAAAGGGAAAATGAACATGTTAGTCCAGAAACCTGGGTTATAGAGCCTTAAATTAGGAAGCAAAGATGTCAGAAAGAACCCCTTAACCCTATGTAAACTACAAATGCCAAGCCTCGGAAGAAAAAGAAACATTAGCTACCAAGTTGCACTCTGACAAGCATAAAACTGATACCTACTAGGTCACATTCGAATTCTTTAGCCTGGTGTTCAAGGCTGTGCATCCTTTGGAGACAAACTTCCTATAAACATCTTCATCAATGCAGGTCCCTCATGATCTCACCTGTGTTTCTGCCTTTCTCATGAAACTCTGCCCACCCTCCCGGCAGGGCCATATAAGTGGACCCTGTGTCCCCAGCGCAAAGGTATGATGCAAGGAGGCCCTAAGAGTGAGACTGATGGAAGACATTAATAACCTTTCTGTTATCCTGGGATGACAGCTGGCTTGAAAGACAACGGCGGTGAGTGGCTTGCTAACTTACTCCCACTTATACCATTCACTTTTCATCACTTAAATGCTTTGTCAGCTGCTCTCATTTACCCCATTGATCAATTTTAAGAGAAACCTGAACAGGCAGGGAAGAGATTTTTTTTTTTCTCCTCCTGGCGGGGGCGGGGCGGGGAGTGAGGCAGAGCTTGCGGGGGCTTACCTGAGGTCTGGTAGGAAGGAGGCACCAGAACCAGGAGCTCAGCCTGGCAGGCCAGGCCCAGGCCCAGACATGTCTCCCCAGGGCAACCCAGGCGAGGGGCGAGGGGAGCGAGGTCTGTCTCCAGGAAGGGGTGCCCTGGAGAAGGGGCTAGCGCACCTGCCCACCACCATCAGCTCCTGCTCCGTGGCCTTCCTGCGGAAGCGCTGCCACACATCAATGGCAAACAGGGTGCTGCTGCTGTTGAAGATGGAGGTGAGCGAGCTCATGAGGGCGGCCATGATCACGGCGATCATCAGGCCCCGCAGACCTGGGGGGAGACGAGGCCTCTGTGGATGTCTGGCCAGCTGGCTGGCCAGGCTCTTCCTGCAGCCACGGGGGCTGCAGCACCCAGCAGAGTCAGAACTGGGATGGGGAATGTGCTGGATGAGGTTCCCAGCCCACGCAGGTGAGGTGCAGAGGACTGGCCGCTGGGTTCCGACCACCCTGGGTGAGTCTCCTGCCCTCCCTGAGCCTCTCGTTCCTCAGCTGCACCATTAAGGACCATGGGACTAGCTGACCTCACTCTGGGTGTCAGAGCTTGTAGACACTTGGTTAGTGGGTCCCTGGTGGGGGAGGGGGAGGATGATTGTTAATAATTAAATGTTTTCAGTGTTTTCCTTTTTCGTTGATATTCATGCCAGGCAAAGCCCTGGCCTGGGGAGCAGAAAGCCCAGGTTTGTTTTCTGGTTCTGCAAGTAACTAGCTGTGTGATCTTTGAACTAAGTGAGTCCTTCTTTTTGGGGATGATTTTTTTCTCCTGTAGCAAGAGAGGACAGACCCCACCAACCCCTGAAGTCTCTGGCTCTAAGGATCAAGACCCCAGAAGAATGACTGCTCACCCTGGCTGAGGAGTGGACTCCCCACCAGCCCCACCTCAATCCTTTTCCTGACTCTAGTGCAAATCTTTTTTTTTTTTTAATTATTGATTTCAGAGAGAGAGAGGAAGGGAGAGAGAATCACTGATTTATTGTTCCTCTTATTCATACATTCATTGGTTGACTCTTGTATGTGCCCTGACTGGGGATAGAACCCATAACCTTGACGTATAGGGACAATGCTCTAACCAGGGCAGCAGTCCAAATCTTTACCCACCTCTTGCATGTCTCCCTGGAAGACTCAAGGTGTCCCAAACCCAGGTCAGCATCTCCCTACAAGGCCTTCTCTTTCCTTTTTGGTTAATAATATCTTTCTAGCCTCGCCTCAGCTCCCCTTCCCCATGTGCCTCTGTGGCTGCTCCATCATGGCCAGGCCTCCCTCCTCCATCGCCACTATTTCTTCGATTCATTTCCTCTTCTACTGGGGCAGGGGGATAACTCAGCTCATCAACGTCCCTCCTTAAACCTGCCTTTCTATCTCAGATCTCAATCTCAACAGCGTCGTAAACCCAAGACCTGGGAGTTCTCTTTGGATCCTTCTGTCTTGTCCCTCAAATATGATGTCATCAAGTACTGCCAATTCTACCTCATCAGTACCTTTGAAACCTCTTTTTCGCATCACTCAAGACACTGACGTGGTCCAAGCTGCCATCATCACTCACCTGGACCACTGCAGGCCCCTTGTTACTCATTCACCTGCCTGACCCTCGGCTGAACCCTCCAGGCAGAGTGGTCCTTCTGAAGAACCAACCCGATCATGCACCCTGGCCTCTGTGGTCCTCTGGGTAAAGGCTACACCTGGAGGGAGGTGTGGCTACCACCCCTTCTCCACGGTGGTTGTCCTCAGTCCTCCTGTGTAGGAGCCCACACAGGGCCACCTTCAGTTCAGACTTCATGCTCTCCCAGCCCAGGGCCCTGGTCCACACAGCCCCTCTCCCCAGGTGGCATTTCCCACACCCACCATCTTTGCCTAAGATGCACTTCAGGACTCAGCTCCACTTCCTCTCCTTGGAGAAACTGTCCCCAACATTCCTCTAGAGTGGGTCAGCTTCCTCCTTAGGGCCCCCTTAGCCCCATTGTGTCCCCACACTGGTCACACTGTATTGTGGCCTCTGCCAGCCTGAATACTTACAGACAGCTTGGAGCCTGAGAGCAGGGGCCTGCCCTTTACGCTGCATCTCCAGGGTCAGGGCACAGAGCAGTGCTGTGTAGATGCCTGGGAAAAGTGTGTGTGTGTGTGTGTGTGTGTGTGTGTGTGCGCGTGTGCATAACTGGGAGGAGTAGGGAGGCCAATAGTTTTATTCCCTCTTCCCATCCCTGTCCATCTTTAATGTGACCCTTCCCGGGCAGTGGGACTGGAGGCAGTTGGGAGGGAAGAGTGGCAGGTGGCATGGGAGCCAGGACTCACCCACAGGCATGAGAGCTATGACCAGCTTGGGGTAGGCGATGTTGGAACATCCCACTCGGGCCCCACAGATTCTTTGGCAGATGTCAGGGTCCACGCAGCCCACCTCATCTGCAGGAGAAGGGAGGGCAGTGAGAGCCACATCGTCTTCTGCCTTCTCAGGTTGGCTCAGTATTTGCTTCTTGATGCCACAGAGAAGTGCTCACTGGCAGACGGTCGAGGGCCAGGTGGCTGTCTGGGCACTATGACCTAGCTCTCACTGGTAAACTTCTCTACCATATACTACGCTGCCGAGCTGATAGACTTGTTTATCCTGATAAAAGGTAAATATCCTTGGAAGGCACCAAGAAGGCCTTAACTCCTTTTTCCCTTATAAAAGGAAAGCCACATTTTATTTTTTAATGTTTTTTTATTGAGTTTTAGAGAGAAAAGAAGAAGGGAGAGAGAAAGAAACATCAATTACTTATTTGTGCATTCATTGGTTGCTTCTTGTCTGTGCCCTGATCTGGATCAAACCCACAACCTTGGCCTATGGGGACAACACTCTAACCATCTGAGCTACCCAGTCAGGGCCAAAGCAGGATTTGAAAATGACATCCAGGTACATTTTCTTGGCCCACGAAGGTTAACATACTACTACTGTATGTTCATAATACAAACTGCACCCCCTGCTGGCCCTAGTCCAATACTGCCGGATGGGGGTGGGGCCCAGCTCTCACCTGGGTACAGGGCCCGGCTGATCATGCCAGGCATGACGATGAAGAACATGGGAAGGATTTTCAGGTAGCCCCCCAGCACGGAGCCCCCCTTGGCGTGGGACAGACTCTTGGCGGAGAGAGACCTCTGCACAATGACCTGAAAAGGTGCCGGTGGAGGTGAGGCCCTTGGGCGGGTCAGGCTCAGCTCAGCCACAGCTGAGCTCTGCCACGGTCACTGCCTGTGCCCCTACAGCAGTCCCAGAGCAAGCCCCACCCCTCTGGCATCCAGATGCCCACTTTTCCCTCAGGGAGCCCTCTCCCCCAGTTCATGGTGGGCGGGGCCAAGCCTGACTGGGGCATCACCTGGTCTGTGCACCAGCACCAGGTAGCCAGCACTGTGAGCCCGAAAATGAGGCCTGGCCAAGGGATATCCCCGCTCACAGGGTCCCGAAGCATGTGGAAGGCATCAGGCCGGGGGAGGTGACAGGTGGTGTTGGGGACTGTGGCGTTAGGGATGGCCTGCCTGTACCGCTGCTCCAGCCCTGGGTACCAGCCCACCTCCTTAAAGCCTGTGGGGAGAGACCACAGTGAGTGAAACAGCCCCAAGACCCACTGGGTCTGTGATATCTCCCTCTCCCCCCAGCTCCCAGTACCCTGCGGAGTCCCTGGCTTGGAACTGGTACAGGACGTGAAAATGCAGGAGGGACGTGGGCTCCCTGGTTCGGTATAGAGAGAATCTGCCCCAGGCGTGGATCGGGGCTACGGCTCTGTGCTCTGGGAAGTTCTGCTCCAACCACAGAGGTGCCAGCCAAAGGCAGGTGAGAGAGGAATTTAGGGGCAACGCTGGGGTGTGTGCTGTTCTCTTCCTTACCCAGAAACATGAGGACCAGAGCTCCCCCGACCATGATGACTGTCTGCAGAGCATCTGTGTAGATCACGGCCGTGAGGCCCCCTGGGAACTCAAGGAGAGGGCTCATCAGTCAACACCAACAGGGGTTCCTCTCTAGGTGCCCGCCCCGTGCGTGGCCACCCTGGGGAGACCAGAGAAGACGCGGAGCCTTCTTAGCAGGCAGACTTGATCACCTGCCTCTCCCAGCACCGCGTGCTCACCTGCAGGGTGGAGGCTGGGGACAGTCACAGGCGCTCAGCTCTTTCCACCTCCGCAGCCCCTGCCTGCGGCTGCCCTGCCCTGACCCGTCGTTTCCTGCCCGGAGTCTATTCCTCTGTGAGTTGTTAGCTGCGCCAGGAGTGCCCCTCCCCCTACCCAAACGCCCACTTAAATTCCCCACCCTCCCGGGCCAACTCAGCCACCAGAGCCCGCGTCCCAGTCTGCCGAGGCCTGTGTGGGGTGCGCTGGAGGAGGCAGAGGAAGGCGCGTTGGTGGCTTTCGTCTGAAGCAGCCCACAGTGACTCCGGTCCCCTCATCACTACCCCGCTTCCTGTTACAGTAGGACTTGCTCAGCATCTCTCCTTGCCTTTCTCTGGCTGACCCAGCTTCCCCCTGCTTCTGTCCCTATGGCTCCCCTTTCTCTGTGCGAGTGTGTCTCTCGGTCTTTTCCTCTGTTTTCCTTTGATCCTCTGTCTCTACTTCAGCTCTTCCCTTTCCCCGTTCTCTTTGAAGGGCAGTTTTCTCTCTGCCCCTCCCTCCGGACATCATTCTCCTCCAGCCCTCCCCTCGGTGTCTCCGCAGTCAGAAGCTCCGCCCCCGCCATCCCCCACGCCCCATCCCTCGGTCTCTGCTCCCGGCGCCTGCACTGGACGTGACCTCCTCGCTCCTCGGCCCTACCTGCGATGGTGTAGACAGCTGTCACCACCAGCAAGATCACCGTGGACAGGTAGAGGTTCCAGCCCAAGGCCATCTGGATGAAGAGGGCTCCAGAGAAGATGTCAGTCTGCAGAGACCCAGACCAGGGGGTCACCGGTGTGGCCACCAGGGTGTGCCACTTCCCCGCTCAGCAATACCAGCTGCCATCAGCCCTCATCCCATGGCCAGGACAAGCCTCAGGCGCCGTGCTGAGTGCAGGTGCAGATAACTGTGGGCCCTGCATATCCCCCGTATTTGTGTTTATTAGAGTAGTTGGGGGGTCACATCCTTGGCCTACGCTGATTTTGGTTGCTTACAAGCACCGGTGGAATGAGATGCAGTATAGTTTTCCCCAACCCTGCACCTGGCAATGGAATGATTCAGTTCCCTTCAGCACATGCTCCCCAACCCCATTCCATGACTGTTTCATGAACCTGTTCCAGGGCTGCAACGTGGCAAAGGGCAGGGGACCTGGACTGGTCACAGGACCCAGCTTTAGTTTTGGTCCCAGAGCTGGCCCTCTGGGCACATCATGTGATGCAGGTTTATCTTCTAAGCTTAGATCCATAGAAAAAGAATAAGGACCTTTTTAACTGTAACATTCTAGGCAGGTAATGCATGGCACTGAATGAAGACTCGATTGATGGAAAGATGAATGAATGAATGAATGAACTCTAGACTATGAGGTCTTTGAGTGGAGAGACTGTCATTCACTCGACACGCATTTATCATTCATCTCTAATGACCCACTGCTGAGGGAGAGCGTGCACTGAAGGTACGTGGATTCACTCTTCCTTCCTCCCATCCCTCCTATCTGTCTACCTGTCCCCATGCCCAGCATTTTTAGAGACACAAGATGGCCACACTGGAGTGGGTACTCACCGAAATCTTAGTGAAGATGTAGAGGATGAGAGACAGCACAGACATGTACACCTGGATCCTCTGGCCCCCGAATCGCTTCCTCAGGTACTGTGGCATTGTGACCACGCCGGCGGCGATGTACACGGGGACGAAGATCCAGCCGAGGGCCAGCAGCAGCCAGGTGGCCTGGGAGAGAGGGGAGAGAAGGGTACCCATGTCCTGGATGCATATGGAGGGGTGGTCCCTTACGGAGAGGTGGTGCCATGCAGAGGACAGCCCTGAGCAGGGACCTGACCCCAGTCCTGTGTGACCTCTGATAGCCCCTGGAGGAGACTGCAGGCCTTGGTTTCATCTGCAAAATGGGTTCTCCATTTACCATGCAACCTCCCCGGCCCATCTGAGGTTCCCCTCAGGGCTAAGCCAGGGGTGGGGTGGGGTGGGTTCAGGGTCCCAGTATCCCTGAGGAGCCTCCAGGTTGGCTTTCTTACATTCCATTCGAAGCCACCCACAGCGAGGCCACTGGCAGCCCCTGTCCCAGCCAGGCCGATGAACAAGCCGCTGCCTACATTGCTGGACATCAGAGATGCTCCAATCTGCAAGGCATAAGGGGTCGGCTTTACTCTGAATCAATCTGCAGTCAGGACTGTGAGCTTCAGGGGCTGAGACCAGGATCAGGACTTGGGAAATCTGAGAGCGGTGGGAGGAGAGAAAGTGGGAGAGCAAAGAGAAAGAGGGATGTAACTGACATTTACTGGGTGCCTACTGTGTGCCAGGCACTGTGCTAGGCATTTTATGTGTGCTAACACACTTGATACCCACAAAAGTTTGGGGGGTATGAGTATCAATTATTCCAATTTACAAAGAAAAGAATTAACACTAAGAAAAATAACAGCACTGGCTGTAGGCTGCCAGCGAATGAGTAGCTACTTGGGAAAGAAGCACAGCCCTGAGGATGACCTGCCGATCAGGCCACAGATATAAGTGCCCCCAGGGAATAGGAAGTTGAGAAAGAGGTGGGGAGAAACACGTGGGGTGGCCCGATGGGAGAGACTGAGTCACAACGGTCTCAGGGTCAACTCCTTGATGCTGGTGGGGGTGTTGCCTGTATGATTTCCCTCATTTAACTGCTCTTCAGTATCAAGCTGATGGGTCACCTTCCTGAGAACATCTTTGCTCATCCCACGTGCACTGTCTGGAGGTTGGCGGCTTCCTGCAGGGTTCACAGCCCCTCTGCTCCCCTGGAGCTCAGCAGCAGTCATGTTTCTAAGTCTGTCTGCTCAGCTCCTCTGGGACAGGAACATTCTGGGTCACCTGTGTAGGTCCAGCCTGCGGCCCGTTAGAAGGTGCCCAGTGGATGCTTGTCTGAGGTGTCTGTTAGCAATATTGCTCAGGTGGCAGGTGCCTGTTGACTACTGGGAAGGAGCGCAGAGCTAGGAGACCCACGTGGTCCTGGCAGGAGATGAGACAAGGACTTGAATGTGGGAAAAAGGAAGGGAGGAAGGTCAACTCACCGGCCACCAGCTCATGGATCTCCCTGCCAGGAAATAGCCACCAATGGTCCCTCGGCTTGCACGAATGGACGACTGGAAAGGAAGTGGCCAGGGGTGAGGTTTTCCCCAGATTCCCTGAACCCCTGCCCTCACCCAGATTCCCTGGCCCTCGGCCCAGGAGCTGTGGGGATGCAGAGGGTGAGAACTGAGGCAGGCGGGTTCACCATCTTTACTCCACACATCCTTGGAGGTGGTCTCCTTCTCTCTCTGAGCCCCGCACTTGTCTCCCCAAACCAGTGTGCAGAACAAAGGAGCTAATGGAGGTGCAAGGCCCCCACGAGAGCACGGCACTACGCAAGCGCAAGATGATTGTTGCAAGCAATGCCGTTCCTTTGCCTTCCCTCCATCTGAGCTTGTTTTGGGAGATGAGCTGGTACCTCATTCTCAGGTGTCCAGTAGCCACAGGGAGGCCAACCCATCCCCTGTTCCCTGCAGGACTCCCCACTGGGGGCTGCACTGCTTACAGAGGGTCTTTGGGCCCCAGGCAGAGACAGAACTCTGTTTGGGGTCCTCTCCTGCCTGGGCCTGAAGTCAGACCACACCGCTTAGGCCCATCCAGGACCCTGGAACCAACCCCATGCCAGCACCAGTAGGTGGTCTGCTAGCAGCTGTTTGGGGGACTTGTTCTGAAGAAGGAGAGGGGAGAGTGATATAACTTTGTGGGTGCAGGCATTGAGGGCAGGTCAGCGAGGAGGGAAGGGTAAACTCAAAGCCATTATTAAGATGCTGAAGCCAACAGGACTCTGACTGGGTCTGGAGGTAGGAGAAACAGCTGGAGGAGAGGGAGGAGAAAGGGGAATTTAAAGAAGCTTCTCTTCCCCAGGGAAAAGCCATTAATTTGCCACTGGGCAGAGATCAGTGGGGGGGGGGGGGGGGGCTGGGGCCCGTTAAACCTGTCCTTGAACTTTCCAGTGTCACCTCTAGGCTTTGGGGAGTCCCGAAGAACAGAAAGACCTTGTTTCATTGATGGGGAAACTGAGGCCCAAAGACAGAGAGCAGCTTGTCCCAAGTCACCCAGGCGTTGGTGCTTCTCACAGTTCGCTGCCTCCCAGGAGCCAGGGAGCATCTGTTTGTCCATTTCCTCCTCACACCCACTCTGGGAGCAGGGACTGTTCACCCCATTTCATAGATGAGGGAACCAAGGCGCAGGGAGGGTTCCTGCCCTTGCCACAGCCTAGGAAGTGACCCGAAGACTCCGGTCACCGCCTGCCTCACTGCAGGGTCTGAAGGTGCTGGCATTTCTCTCCAATGGCTCCGTGATAACAGCAGCTGCTTATGGCTGTCACCTCTGTGCCGGGCACTGTGCCAGACGCTCAATTGTGTAATGTCACTGAACAGGCGTGACCACACCACAGTGCGCTCCCTGTTCTTGTTGGAAAAACTGGGGCTCAGAGAAGCTTCATATGTTCCCAGGGCCACATAGTCCTAACCATTGGAGTTGGGATCTGAACTCAGGGCTTGCTGACCTCAAAACTGGGCCCTGTCCATGGCACGGAGGCTTTGGTGAACAGTGGAGAACAGGGGGACCCTGGGGTTGGTGTGGCTCCTGTCCCATGAATACAGGAGCCCCAGGTCCTTTAGAAGGTGCTGCTCCTTGCTAAGATGCAAACTCCTGGAGGTGGGCTAGGCCAGGAGTCAAGCATCTGCAGAGCTGGCGGTCTCCGCATGGTGAAGAGGGAAAGAATGGGGCTCAGGGTGGGCAGGATTGGTGAGGATAAAGGCAGTGAATTAATAGAGATGGGGAGTCAGGAGACAGGGCCCAGGCCTGACCTGTTCTGGCTCACTGTGTGACCTCAGGCAAGTCACACACCTCTCTGGGCTCCATTCTGCCCAACTATGAAAGGAGGGCTTGCTGAGGGTAATTCATGAAGGCCCTTCCTCCCTGACCCCTGTTCTGCCCTGGCCCTCCTGGCTTCTGCTGACCCCTGCCCCCAGCCCCATGCCCGGCCGGAGATGAGGGTGTGGCTATGCCTCCCCTGCCAGCGCCAGCATCTGGGCCCCTGTAAGTACTCACCCAGACCCCCACACCAATGACGAAGACAAAGTAGACGACCAGGACCCCGATGTCGTAGGCATGCAGGCTGACTCCGGGGTCCAGAGCTGAGCGTGGTGCTGCCGCTGTCCTGACCCCATTTCCTGAAGCTTCAGGCCCCATCGCTGCCAGCTCTGGGCTCGGCTGTGAGAGTCACTCACCACCAGGCTGGACTTTGAGGTGCTCCTGGCTTCCTTTCTCTCCTTTAATGATTAAACAGCCCAAGTGCCGTGCGTGAGCTGCTGAGAAAGCTCTGAGCCCCACTGGCAGGTGAAGTCCTGGCCACCTTTTCCCCTGAGGGCCACCCTCACCCTCTGCAGGACTCCCTGCCCCTGCCCCTACCCCCACTGCACACGGCCACAGGCACACATGCACACACATGCACACTCTCACCCTCCTCCCAGGGGAGATGGAGGAGGTGGAAGAAAGGAGCAGAGTGTGGAACCCTGTAGCTGAGAAGAACTTCAGAGATCAAGGTGTTCGAACTCTTGCTTGTGTGGATGGGAAACTGAGGCCCAGGAAGGAAAGGGTCACACAGGGAAGTAAAGGCAGAGCTGGGCCTTGATCCAGTCACTTCGCTGTGTTTTCCTTCTGCCCAGGGGGAGGAGACCGGAGAGGAGGGAGCCTGCTGATACCCTTGCAAAGCATCCACCCCGACATGCTCTGGCCTGCAGCCCACCAGGCGCCATCTTCCCTGTATTCACAGTGCAGGAAACTGAAGCCCGGGAAGAGGCACGTTTATCTGAGCCACTGAGTGGGGCCAGAACTCTTGCCTTCCCGGCCACACTCCTACCACCAATGAGTGCGCCTGAAAAGAACGCAGAGCACTCTGGGTCCAGGGCAGACTATCTGCCCCGTGACCCAGGCAGCCTGATTTCTAGTCCAAGCTGCCCATCTCAGGGAGCTGCAGGGTGACCGTGGGCAGCCGCTAAGTGACTCTGAGCTTGGTGTCCTCGGTCAGCATGGCCTGAGCCCTGCCTGCCCCTCAGTGCCTGTGAGTGACTTCCCCGATGGCCCCCTTTCCAAGGAGAAGCCCATTCTGGCCCTCAGGGTTCTACTGTCCCCCCAACCCCATCCTCACAGATGCCCGAGGCTGAGCCGCACCACCTGCACAGCTTACCTCACCCTAAACCAGCAGGCTGGGGCCCACAGCAACTGTGCCTATTGGTTAGCTAACCAGGCGATTTAATATCCAGAGCCCAGAAAGCATTAGGAAGGAGCAAAAAAGGCTTGACATCATTGGAATACATATTGTAAAGCCTATGCCCAAAGCCCTAGCCTTTGCTGGATCAGCGAGCGCTGAGCCTGTCTGTTGTTGCTTTACCCTACGCCCTGGTGTTTTTCCTGAGCTCCTGCTCACAACAAACTAGAAACGGCTCAGCAGCAGGAAGGAGGCTGCCAGGGGCAGGGACAGCAGCAGAACAGCTGTGATGGCCGGGCGGTGCACAGAATGTCAGTAAACCAGGCAACACAGAAAGAATGACGCGAAGGACAGGCCAAACGGGGCTAACAGACCTGTAAATTAGGCTCCATCCACTCTCAACAAAGGGCATTCTTGAATAGCAGCTGAGGATACAAATGCATTGACCCAGGGTCACCGAGGAAACGCTCGGGTATGACCGCAGATTTTCTACTTAGAAGGCACCGAGTATGAAATCAAGGAAGGCGACTTTCACTCAGGATGGCCTAACATTTAGGCAGGTGTTGGCCTTCAAGAATGAGGCCTCATTTACGCAGGAGACCCTCTCAGAGAGCTCCTGAGGCTGAAGCGTGTGACCGTGTTGTCATGGTCACCGTGGCTGGGCACCTGTGGCGCACCTGCTCTGTGAGGCCGAGACAGCGACACTGGTGCCGCGGGGCCCAGCCCAGCGGGAAGCCGGGCGGTCACACAGGACAGGCACCGTCAGCACAAAGTAGGCGACACCCATTCACCCCTTTCCTCTTAGCTGAGGAGCTGAGAGGAGGAAGCAACAAAGTCCAATTGAGGAGGCTGGGCGGGGCTTAGAGGGGAGGCGGGGTCTTGTGAGCCAGGCCTTGAAGAAGAGCGTAACAGACGTGTACAGGTCGGTAAGACGGAAGTTTCCACAAGACACAGTGCACATAAAAGCTGCAAAATGGGGCAGATCTGCACAGGAAAGGCTAAGGGCTGGACTGACCATTCTGAAGGCTCCATAAGGAGGGTATGAAAGGATTGTGGAAACATTTCTTTTGATAAATCCTGGTTGTGTTTTTCCCAATGAAAAAGGGAAAGGGTGTGAGGGCTGGTTGCCCGAGTTAGTTTTGGGTAGCGGGGCTTTGGAGAGCTTGGCAAGCGTCCCCCTCAGCTGGGGTCACTGAGGGTGGGACTGCCTCTGCCTGAAGTGCGTAGAGGGTGGGAGCCTGGGGCTGGCTCGCTGCTTCCACAGTGGGGTGGATGGATGGGAGTTGTTGACTTGGGGTTGGGCTGCACCCTGGGGTTGGGCGAAGCATGTGTGGACATTTTGGGGTGTGTGCATGTGTGTGTGTGTGTGTGTATTAGACATGGGCCACATGCATGAAAAAGGTGGTGTGAGGGTCTTCTCAGATCCTGTCCAATGAGCTATGGAGAGGGGTCTCGGGCCTCAGCTGACAGAACCTGGTGGAGAAGCTCGGGATTCATGCAGGCTGTGGAAGAATGACTTGGGGGTGTGGTTCCAAGGCAGGGTGGGCCTGGAGGCTCCCCTGGCTGAGGGAACCCCAAGTGCCCCACCAGAGCACCCAGAGGGAAGAGGCAGCCCGAGACTTGTGAGACCTGTGGGCCAGAGCCATTCACAGGCAGCCTAGTCAAGTCAGAACATACGTGCCCCTGACTTCCCCACTGTCCTCAGCCCTACAGCTCCCAGGGATCAGCCTGAGATGGTGACAAGGTGAAAGAAACGAAGCAGGCTGACTTGTCACCTTCTCCCAGGGCCTGCAGGCCTTGCAGCCAGCCCTCCTGAGGGCGGCACCACAGGGGGAGGAAGTCTTAACTTTAAATGACGATAGACATGCTGAATAATATGGCACTGGGCAATACAATTCTGGGATAATATCTGAGTTGAGACTGAAAGTGACAGCAGAGATTGCTCTGGCTTAATGGTGACCAGGACGCTCACAGAACCGCCTGCTGTCATCAGGGCCTGAAGGAAGAGCTGCTGTGCTCCCTGAGCAAGCTGCTCGGGCCAGGTGCCAGGAAGGCGCCTGTAGACTCCTGCCCCCAGCAGCCTTTAGTCCGTGCAATTCACAGGAATGGGAGGCCAGGAACCTACTTCTGGCTCCACAGTCTGTGACCCTTGAAGGCTTTAGGTTGATCCCACACTGAGGATTCTGGAAACCAGGGGCCAGCTAATTCCACCCACCTCATGGCCTTGTCTTCAGAGGTCCCCACCCAACATGCCAGACCACATGGATAGCTCCCCCTCCCCCACCCCCACCCCAGGATGAGTTTGCCTGCCCCTCTCTAGCCTGCCCCTGCTCCACCCACCCCCAGCCAAGCACAGGGCCCTCAGTGACCAAGCGCCTCTCTGTCATCCCTGTCAGACCCCCATGGCTGTTACAGTGACCAGGCTGCCCCAGGGCACCTTCCTCCTCAGCATCCTGTGCTCATGGGGGCTCTGCCTTCTCTTGTGACCCCAACTGTGAGTCAGAACCCTCCCTGCAATTCATCCTGCACATGGTCCTGCCTGCAGTTCCAGAACGGCCACACACCCCATCCACCCAGGACTTTGGTCTGTGTCCTCCACCCTCCTTCCTCTGCAGCCTTCTCTGACCCCCAAGCCTGGGGAGCATCCACAATCCCAACCTGCCCCCCTTTTCTCTCTAAAGTACCCATTGATTTGGGGTGTGTCTCCCTTAGACCTGAGCCTCTCAAGAGCAGGGACCTGAGTATCTTATTCATTTTCAGGGCCCCGGAGGCTGGAGCAAAGTCTGTGCTTGAGCAATGGAGCGCGTTCTCACTGGACTGTGTTGCACTGAGAAGGATGAGTGGGGGCGGGGGCAGGCACGGACTCCCAGCAGAGGGACAGTGTGAATGTGGCAGAGGCGTCTAAGCACCCATAACGTGTCCAGCAAATGGCCACGTGGTGGGGCTGGAGCTTTGAGTTGGGAGGGAGTGTGTGGGGTGTGGGGGCGTGAGACGAGGGTATGGTGAGACTGGAATTGAGGAGACACTTCCTGGGGCCAGCATGGGGGTCGCATGGACTGAGGACGCTGGCGCAGCAGTTCAGGCAGAGACGGGCACCTAGTTGAAAGGATGGAAGGAGAGGGTCCTGGCCGTTCTTACTGAACTAGCAGCATGCAGACGCTGATAGCCTCCTCTCCCCTGGGGTCCCTGCCCTGACCCTGGGGCCAGTGGCTGGTCTAGGATTCCCCATGATGCGTTTCCTTACCCCTTGGGGGTCTGTCCCCTTCTGCTCCCAGTGCCTGCAAGTGCTCCTCCTCCTGATGGAGCTGTAAGTGGGAAGCAGCCTTGGCTTTGTTCCAACCCCAAAGGGACTGAAATTGTATCAGGGTGGGAAGCCTTTAGTTAAGAGAACTAAGCACTAGTGGGGAGACAAACATGACGTATGAGATGCTGATGATACAGAGTGGACCTCAGCCCTGGAGCCCACAAATGCTCCACGGGGAAGGACACCCCCCACGATGCTGTGCCTGGGCATTCCTCTACCTCTTTCACTTCCTGGAAGAATCCTGGGCAGGCTCCACTGTACTTCTGACTATTAGCAAGTTCTTCCTGTAAAACCACTCTACCAGCCTCCTGCTGAGAACTTCCTCTTCCAGAACAATGGACGGCAAGGACTAACATTTACCAGTATGTGCCAGACTTCAAGTATTGGGTAGGTCACATCCCAAATACAATCGCAATTCTGATATTGACTTCAATGAGTTGGCCTCATTATTCCCATTTTGCAGGTGAGGAAGCTGAGGCTCATTGGTGATGTCCCACAACTACGGCTTCTTTGGATTTTCAGTTCAAGCCTGACTCACTCTAAAAGCTGTGCTTCGCCACCTGTCCCTTTATTCTTAGTCTTATGTCTACTGGAGACAGCATAGAAGGTGTGTCCTTCTGGTGGTGGGGTAGAAATCAGCTTTGTTTTGTCCCTTCCAGTGAGCCTCCCTTCCAGTGGGGCTCTGAGCAGGGCACAAGGCTGGCTGGGCTGGGGACAGGACCCCCACTGGGGTCTGGGTTCCCGTAACAGACCTTGTAAGCCCTCTCTCTCACCACCCCAGCCCTCAGCCATCACTCCTTCCCTGGCCGCTGCCTAGCTCTCAGCCTGCATGGCCTGGTGACACTTTTTTGTCACTTGCCTATTCTCTCAGTGCAGTTCAGTGTAATTGACTGCAGTCACTCCCTGAGCATGCTCTGCACCAGGCCCTCTGTCAGGGCTGCCCCACTGCACAACCCCAGGAGGAGCTCCACTGGAGGAGAAAACCCACTGTCTCTGGGGGCCAGGAGAGGCCCTCACTTCATGGTGCCACCCCCACCCCCAACCCCCAGCCACCAAACAGCCAAGGCATCTGGAGTGCTCCCAGGTTCAAACCATGCAGTGGGGGAGGAAGAGGCTCCCTACAGACAGGCTGCATGCTCAACTCCAAGAATAAAAGATTATTATATAGGAGAATAAGTCTGAGAAAGATGGGGACAGAGACCTAAGGAAGGAGAAGAGAGAGGAGAGAAAAGAAAGAGAGTCTCTTGTTCTCATTGCTAAAAACATCCCTGCAAACCCAGATGACTCCTACCTGTGCAGCCAGGCCTGGACAAAATCTGCTGGGCTCAGTCTCAGCCTCAGGCTCCCGGCCACAGGGCAGCTCCCCAGCCTGTTGCGACTCAGGCCTGGCCTCTGACAATTCAAGTCAAGGCTGAGCAGAAGCCTGGCTCCTCCCCCAGGTGGGGTGGTAGGGAGGCCCTGAACTCCCACCCCAACCCACTGGGCCTTAGATTCAACCTGTCCTTGTCCTGAGTAGAAGAGAACTTGTTCTGGGCTCAGCATTCTTCCGGACCCCTGGAGGGGTCAGAAGAAGACCACAGCTCTGAGTTAGCTGCTGTGGCAGCCCTGTCACCACACACCTGGGCGAACAGGTTTCTCAGGACAGGATGAGGGGTGGGGCTGACACGAAATGTAGCCACTGTCTACAGTTTAGAAGAAAGGCTTGGCGCTGGGCCACAGCTCCTGCACAGGCGTGACTGGCACATGCATACATACACATGTTCATATGTGTGACTAGTAGCTTATGTAGGACATGCTGGGGAGTAGTGATGAATGCACAGAATTTTGAGGCCAATGAGCCCAGGCTCATGTAGGTGCCTCTGCTCACCAGCATTGGAGAGTCCTGCCAGCTGCTGTCACTTTTAGGAAGAACCAGAACCAAGTCCAAGAGGAGCAGCGGAGCCCCATGGCAGCAGCCCCCGAGCAGATAGGATTGGCGGAGAAGAGCTCAGCGTCAGGAACAGAGAAGAGAAGGATGGGTCTGAAGTAAGACAGACACATGTTAGAATGACAGCATTTCAGCCTATTAGCTGTGTGACCTCAGGCAAGGCACCTCGCCTCTTTTGAGCTCAGTGTCTCCAGACACCTGGCTTGAAAGTTGTGAATACTAAAGGAGAGAATATAAAACCTTTGCTCACTACTGTGTCCGTGGGAAACGCTGCCTTGGTGGTAACTGTCAAATGCAGGACAAATGCACACAACTATTTAAAGTGAGGTAGGAATTCAGAGAAGAGCGTGATTCATAGATGAACTCCCGTATAAGGCCTTGACTTGGAGAGCAGGGAATTCAGACCCTTGCGTGTCCCAGGACATGGCAAGGTTGCCCTTTTCAGGATGTGCAGTATGAGAGGTGGCCACCAGGGAGAGGACTAGGACAAATTTTAGCATCTCTCATCCCCTGTCCCGCCCAGCAGAGACCGGGAGGTGACTGTCTACCCTTTTCGTATTGTATTTGAGCTAAATTACTACACACAATATTTGTTGATAAATGAAGGACTCACTGGGCTTTGTATTTTGAAACAAAATGTCACACATTCTCAGACATTCCTCTGGCACACGGGAGACAGTGTGCCAGAAAAATCGCTGACTTCATTTCTCTTTTCTCAAACTTGAATTTGTTTTTAAGTTTTCTGTGTCACTCTCTCAATAGCTCTCTGAAAATATGCAAATGCCTGTGGTTTTCTGTGTCTCTCTGAAACTTTTGCGAAGTTACTCTGGAACCCTGTGACTGTCTCTCCAATATTCTGAAATTCCTTGAAATGCTGTAACTTTCTGCAGATCTCTGAAATTCTAAATCTCTACATGGATTGCTTTTTCTGAATTTATCTACTTTTGGAAACCACACGTTCTTTCTGAATCTCAGAGATTCAGTCCAGCGTTTACCACAGCCCATTGACATTTCCCTAACGAGCACTGGGCAAAGACAGGTGCTATTTGTGACAAAAGCTCCCTCTCCATTCACCAACTTCAGGACTTTACCCACCTCCTGGCAATGGATACCCCTCCCTCCCTTGGCTTCAGGAGAAAATGGATATCAGATCCCTTCCCACAGGGAACTTTCAGCTAGAACTGGAGCAAGAGAAAAGAGCCAGACCCTTTACGTCTATTCCTCATCTTACTTTTTGTGTGACATTGAGCAAATTACTCCCCCCACTCTGGCCCATGTGTCTCTTTCCCAAACTACTGAAAATAACATGAGCTTAGAGGTCAGAGGATGGAGAGATTTGTGCATGTGTTTCATGAGCCTTTGGCATAGAAAGAAAGAATTCAGAGAACCCACTGAATTTAAGAAATTGCTTTGTGTGAGCCCACAATATTGCCTCCTCTGCAGATTCTGTGAGACCCTGAACTTGCAAGAATTAGTCTTATCCGCGCCCCACACCCCCCAGCTTTACTGAGGTCTAATTGACAATACGATTATAATATATTTAAAGTGTACAACGTAATGATTTAATATGCATATACATTGTGAAATGATTCCCACAGTTACATAATTAACACATCCATCACCTTACATAATTACCATTTCTTTTTGACGAGAATGTTTAATATCTACTTTCTTAGCAAATTTCCAGTATACAATGCAGTATTATTTACTATAGTAACCACGCTGTACATTAGAGACTCAGAACTTATTTACCTTAGAACTGAATGTTTGTACCCTTTGACCAACCTGTTCCCGTTTTCTCTGTCCTCTGAAAACAATGTTTCTACTCAGTGTTTCTGAGTTTGACTTTTGTTGTTGTTGTTATTCCACATATTTCTCTTTCTCTGTCTGGCTTATTACACTTAGCATAATGCCCTTCGGGTTCATCCATGTTGTCACAAGTGGAAGTGGCAGGATTTCGGTCTTTTTTAAGGTTAAATTATACATATAATTATATAATTAAATATGTATTCTTTATCCCTTTATACATCATCAAACTCTTAGGTTGTTTACATGTCTTGACTATTATGAATAATGCTGCAGTGAGCCTGGGAGTACAGGTACCTCTTTGCAATACTGAGTTTTGTTTTCTTCTGTTATATACCCAAGGTCTAATTGCTAGATTGTCCCTGGCTGGTTTGGCTCAGTGGATTGAGCGTCGGCCTGCGAGCTAAGTGTCGCTGGTTCGATCTTCCAGTCAGGGTACATCAGAGAAGGAAAACTCTGACTCCAAAAAACCTCCGCTGCCTTGCGGCATACCTCTTCAGGGGAAAGGCTAGGGGAGTAAACCCCGACAGAAAATCAGGAGCCGGAGTCCCTAAGGCGGTTTGACGTTGTAGTCAACACCGGCAACTCCTGCGGCGCACCTGAAGCCAAGCTGTATTGACTCCGTCTTTCCCTTGGATCCTTCAGCTGCGAAGAGAGGGGGGGTCTGCTGCATGGGCAACAGCAGACCCTCCATATCACCCTGCCCAGGCTCTGTAGCTTCAGCTTCACTGGAGAGGACACTCCAGCGTCATCACAAGATGTCGATTCAACACGGGAGGAGACAGATACCGTGTCACTCCCGAGTTGGACTGCACAGCCATTCTTGGCGGTGCAGATAGACTCTTAAGAAGCTACACCATCGTCTCTCGAGACGGACGGCTGCCGACGACGACGAATTGCTAGATCACGTGGTGGTTCTAGTCTTAGGTGTTTGAGAATCTCTATATGGTTTTCCATCAGTGCTGTAGCAGGTTACATACCCAGCAACAATGTACAAGTGTTTGCTTTTCTCCACATTCTTGCCAGCGCTTGTTATCTCTTGTCTTTTGATAATAGTCATCCTAACAAGTGTGAGGTAACATCTCACTGTGGTTTTGATTTGCACTTCCCTGATGATAAGTGATGTTGAGCATTTTCTTATGTACCTGCTGGCCTTTTGTAGACTTATAAATGTCTTCTTTGGGAAAATATCTACTCAGGGTTTTTGCCCATTTTTTAAATTGGGTTATCTTATTTAGTGTTGCCTGTGGTCTTGGTGTCAGATTAAAAATAAAACATTTGCCAATAAAAATTTCAAGGAGCTTTTCTCCTATGTTTTATGATTTTAGATCTTACCTTTAAGTCTAATTAATTTTGAGTTGATTTTTAGGTATGGTGTAAGAAAAGGCTCCATTTCACTCTTTTACATGTGAATATCCAGTTTTTTCAACACCATTTGTTGAAGGGACTATGTATTCCTCCATTTTGTATTCTTGGCACATTTTTAAAAGTTAATTTACCATATGTGTGTGAGTTTATTTCTGGGTACTCAATTCTGTTCCACTGATGTATGTGTCTGTTTTTATGCCAATATTATACTGCTTGGATTACTATAGCTTTGTAATATATAATAGTTTAAAACCAGTAAGAGAGATGCCTCCAAATTTGTTCTTCTTTCTCAAGAGTGCTTTAATTATTTGGAATCTTTTGTGGTTTTACACGAATTTTAGAATTTTTTTTCTATTTCTGTGAAAAGTGACATTGAAATTTTGATAGCGATTACACTGAATCTATAGATCACTTTGGGTAGTATGGTCATTTGACCAATATTATTTTTTCAAGCTCATGAACAATGTATAGCTTTCCATTTGTTTGTGTCTTTCCAATATCTTTAATCAATGTTTTATAGTTTTCAGTGCACAGAGTTTTTAGTTTCTTAGTGAAATTTATTCCTAAATATTTTATTTTTTTTGTTAGTGTTGTAAATGAGATTGTTTTCTTAATATTTTTAGTCATTTCTTTTTAGTGTATAGAAATGCAGCTGATTTATGTATGTTGGGTTTGTATCCTGAGTCTTTACTGAAGTTTAAGGTGTTTATTTTGCAGAGACACATTCCATCTATACCTTATTTGTGGAGATTTTTTCAATCATGAAAAGACAGTGAATTTTGCTAAGTGCTTTTCTGCATCTATTGAAATGTTTAAAAGATTTTAATCCTTTATTTCATTAAAGTGCTGTATCACATTTATTGATTTACATGTTGGGTCTTAATTGCATCCTAAAGATAAATACCACTTGACCACTTGATTTTGACTTATAATTCCTTTAATGTGCTGTTGAATTTGTTTTGCTAGTGTTTTGTTCAGGATTTTTGCATCTGTGTTCATCAGGGATATTAGCCTTTTTTTTTTTTTTCCCCCAGTGTCCTTGTTTAGCTTCAGAATGAGGGTAATGCAAACATCACAAAATAAGTTGGAGGTGTTCCTTCCTCTTCAAATTTTGGAGGAGTTTGAGAAGTACATATTGCTATTAATTTTAAAATATTTAGTAGAATTCACCAGTGAAGCTATCTGGCACTGGTTTTTCTTTTTTGTTTTTTTTGTTTTTTAATAGTTTTGTAGCTTCTTTTATGCATGTGAAATTTATTTATTTATTTATTTATTTATTTATTTATTTATTTATTTTTAGAGAGAGGGAAAAGGGGAGAAAGAAAGGGAGAGGAACATCACTGTGTGGTTGCCTCTTATGTGCCCCCAACTGAGTACCTGACATGCAACCTTACTCCTGTGCCCTGACTGGGAATTGAGCCAGTGACACTTGGTTTGCAGGTCGACGCTCAATCCACTGAGCCACAGCAGCCAAGTCATTACTGGAGGTTTTGATTACAGATATAATCTCTTCATTTATTATTGATCTGTTCAGATTTTTAAATTTCTTTTTGATTCAAGCTTTGTGTATGTTTCTTAAAATGTATTCGTTTCTCCTAGGTTATCCAATTTGTTGGCATATAATTGTCCATAGTAGTCTCTTATGATCCTTTGTATTTCTGTGATATCTGTTGCATATTTCTTCTTTCATTTCTGATTTTATTTCAGTTCTCTCATTTTTTCTTGGTGAATCTAGCTAGAGTTGAGTTAATTTTGTTTATCTTTTCAGAAAACCAACTTAATTTTAGTAATCTTTTCTATTGTCTTTTCAATCTCTATTTTACTTATTTATGCTCTGATAATTATTTATTTAAATCTCATAACTTTCATCTTAGTTTGTTCTTCTTGTAGTCACTTGAGGTATAAAGTTAGAGTGTTTATCTTATCTCTTTGTTTTTTGTTCACACAGGCATTTATTGCTATGAATTACTGACTCTGAATGTGCAGTATCAAGATTTGGGCAGAAGGTGAAACGATAGAACAGGTTTCAGCACCATTCGCTGCAACCACATCTAATGAAGAGTAAAACGTTTGGTGTCATTTCCAGACACTATATCAGCGGTCCCCACGTTTTTTGGCACCAGAGACTGGTTTTTTCACTGAATGGAGTGGCGGGTGGGGGGCGGAGCTCTGGCAAGGCGGGAGGTAAGGGGTGGGGAGTGGGAGTCGGGGGGTGGGGTCGCTCATTCACTCTCACTCGTAGCTCACCTCCCTCTGTGGAACAGGTTGGAAGCGGAGGTAGGAGGCAGACCTCAGGCAGCTTCCCTCCAGGCCTGGTTCCTAACTGGCCACAGACAGGTAGGGGGTTGGGGACCTCTTGCTGTACATTATGTGTGACCTATTTGCCTCCACTGTTTAGCACTGGGTGGGGCTTTCTGAAAACCTGAGCTGCTGTTGGACAGTATGTCTCTGTATCTAGCGTTACAGCGTTGTGGCCCATAGATTCCGCTGTGGTGGAAATAGTCTATACCCACGCTGTCCACAATTATTGGCCTTAACCACATGTGGATATTGGGCACTTGAAGTGTGGCTAGTGTGGTGAGGAACACAGATTATAATTTAACGTAAGTAATATAACTATAAATAGCTACATATGAGTAGCAGCCTCTTGACTGGACAGCGCAGGGTTCTACGAGACTTCAGTTTATCCAGTAATAACGAGCACTCTCTGTCTCAGCTTCTTTTTGAGTTGGGCTTTTAAAGAAAAATTAATCAGGTTGTCTCCCCAAAAGCTCACAGAAGAGGGTGGTGGAGTGTGAACAGAAGCAAAGGTGACTTCAGAAACACTAAAATGTAAGTGACTTAAGTACAGTGAGAGAAATCATACTGATGGCTGCTTTTATTTTTGAATGCTGAACCTGAAGGAAAGCACCTTATAATGTGACTTAATCCTCACAGAATCCCTATAAAATTTTGCGGATGAGAAAGCCAAGGCTCAGAGTGACCAAATGATTTGTTTGTGCTAGAGAATTTAGATTCCAATCTAGGTGGTGTGGGGAAAAAAGTTGGTTCTATGTAAAGTATCCTTACAGGGTGATCTGATCATAAATGCCCAATGAGACAGGTCATGGTGGGTAGTCATGCCTCAGGCCTATCTAACTTCTTTACTGAAAGGTTTTAAGCCAGGGGACTTCCGACCAAGATGGAGGCCTAGACAGACACACTGTGTCTCCCTCGACAACTAAGAAGGAATACAACTACTTCAAAACTAGAGACAACCAGGAGTTCCAGAAAAATGAGCTGCATGGAAGTCCAGCAGACAAGGATATAAAGAAGGAATACTCATCCAGACAGGTAGGAGGGGTGGATCCAGGGAAGAGAGGATGCACTGTGGCGGCAGCAGCACTGGCGGCAGCAGCAGGCCAGTGAAAAGTGCAATCACATGTTTTAAAAAGTAAAAAAGGACACCTGGGGAGTGCTCCCAGCACCAGATCGGACCACACAGCTCATAGTTCCAGCACTGGGGAAAATAAAGGCGCATTGCTTCTGACTGTGCAAACCAGTGGAGGTTGGGATGGAGGAAGAAACTGCTGGTCTCTCAGCAGAGTTCGCTTGTGTAAAGGGCCCCCACAGTCTTAGAACATCCATAGACCCACCCACTCTGAGAACGACAGCCAGGGCAACAACTAGAGAGGCACTAGTCCCATATGGAAGTGGGAGAAGTGCCTGGAAAAGGGGTGAGTGCTGGGCAAGTGGCATTGTTCCCTCTCAGACCTCTCCCCTACATACAGCACCACAACGTGGTGAAACAGGTCACCCTGTATTGACCAATACCTAAGGCTCTGCCCCTTGTAACATAAGAGGTACAGCTCTCCCTAAGACATAGAGACAAACAAACACAGAAGCCTGTCAAGATGAGGAGACAGAGAAGTATGGTCCAAAAGAAGGAATGGATCAAGGTTCCAGTGGGAGAACTAAGTAACGAGGAGATAGCCAACCTCACAGATGAGAAAATAGCCAACCTAACAGATGTAGAGTTCAAAACACTGATGATAAAGATGCTCACAGGCTTGACAGATATGCTTAAGGATGGCAAACACATCAGGGAAGAAGTGAAGGCTATGCTAAATGAAATGAAGGAAAATTCACATGAAACCAGTGGTGAAAGGAAGGAAACCAGGGTTCAAACCAATGATTTGGAACATAAGGAAGACAATAAAAAACAGTCAACCAGTACAGAATGAGGAAACAAGAATTGAAAAAAAATGAGGAGAGGCATAGGAACCTATGGGACAACTTTAACCATGCTAACATCCAAATCATAGGGGTGCCAGAATGAGAAGAGGAAGAGCAAGAAATTGAAAGCTTATGTGAGAAAATAATGAAGGAAAACTTCCCTAACTTGTCAGAGGAAATAAACATACAAGTCCGGGAAGTATAGAGTCCCAAAGAAGGTAGAGTCAAAGAGGACCACACCAAGACACATCATAATTAAAATGCCAAAGGTGAAAGATAAAGAGATAATCTTAAAAGCAGCAAGAGAAAGAAGAGAGTTACCTACAAAGGGGTGCCTATAAGACTCTCAGCTGAGTTTTCAAAAGAAACTTTGCAGGCAAGAAGGGGCTGGCAAGAAGTATTTAACGTGATGAAAAGCAAGGACTTACAACCAAGATTACTGTATCCAGCAAAGTTATCATTTAGAATGGAAGGGCAGGTAAAGTGCTTCCCAGACAAGGTAAAGCTAAAGGAGTTCATCATCACCAAGCCATTATTATATGAAATGTCAAAGGGACTTACTTAAGAAAAAGGTCAAAATTACGAACATTAAAATGACAACAAACACACAACTATCAACTGAATCTAAAAAGTAAAAACAAAATCCAACTAAGCAAACTGGAATAGGAACAGAATTATAGGTATGGGGGTCATTCAGAGGGTTATCAGCTGCGAGGGGGGAGGCGAGAAATGGGGAAGTGGTGTGGGGATTAAGAAGCATAATTGGTTGGTACAAAATAGACAGGAGGAAGTTAAGAATAGTAAAAGAAAGGGTGAAGCCAAAGAACTTATATGCACGACCCATGGATATGAACTAAGAGGGATGGGATTGCTGGAGGAAAGGGGGCTACTGGGAAGAGGGGGACAAAGGGGAAAAAATTGGGACTACTGTAACAACATAATCAATAAAATATACTTAAAAAAAAAAAAAAAAGAAAGGTTTTAAGCCAACCCTGTCCGTTGTTCTTGTGCATCCAAGTTAACACACCTTTGAAATGTCAAAGTGATACTCCTCCAAGGGGAGATTGATCCTCAAGAGAGCACATAATCTTAGTAAGTATCCTGTAATTCAAGCCACACCTTGCTTTCTCCAATCTTTATGTCCCCACCTTAATTTCTTTTTTTCCTTTATTTTTTTATTGTTTATGCTATTTCCCCTCCTTAATTTCAAATGCATAAAAGAAGCTGCAAAATTGTTATTCTCTGGAGCATTTGAGATCCTGCTCCCCACAAAATGTCCTCAGTTTGGCTTAAATAACTATTATAAAAATTCTCTACGGCTGTGGCTGTTTCTTACATTGACTGTGGGTCTCTTAGTCTAAAATATTTTTATTGTGCTGAAGAGGGACTTATAGGAGGATATATCACATCAAGTAGGATGCTATTCAAGGTCTTCTAAAGAAGGTTGGATTTGCACTGGCAGAAGAAGAAGGGTTTTATTAGAAAAGGATAGAAGACAGAGTCCAAGTGGAAGGATAGGATGAGCCATTTTAGGTAAGACACTCTAGTGGCATGTTCAACCCATTAGCATTGTAATTAACCCCAATCTGGGTCTACGAAGAGGATTGGCCCCTGACTAGAGGAAGTCTGGGCTTGTGGGAGAATAGAGAGGGCCTGGTGCCCGAAAGAACATTGCCTCAAACCATGAGTCTAGGAGAGTGACTACAGTGCCTCCTCCTGGGGTTGGGGGGATGGGGAGCCCAGGGAGGAGGGGCAAGAGGGGCAGAAGGAAGGGCTGTTCCCTTCCTGGTTGGATCAATGGAGAGCAAATATATATCATGTACACTTAAACATCGAAGGAGACTCGTAGCTTCTTGAGGATGCACTGTGAATACTGGAGGGGACATGAGAAATGATTTTCAAGACATGTTAGACTTGCCGTGCTGTTTATATTGTCAGGATGAGTTGCCTGACAGATCTCAGAAAATTTATTAAAGAAATAAAGTAGTTCTTTAAGATCACTGGGGAGAAGTAAGAGGGGCTGTAGGAGGAGTTTGCCGAGGCAATGGAACGCTGTCTAGGACGGGATTGGCTGAGAAGCCAAGTGCCTCCAGAACCAATGGAAATAAAAAGGGGGCTGCTGTTTGGCTCATGAGCTTTTCTGGCCCCTCAGCTGGCTCTCTCCCAGATTCTGGCTCTGGTTTCGGTTCCAACTCTGGCTCTGGCTTGGACTCTCAGGCTCGCTCTCAAGCTTGCTCTCGGGCCCTTTCTTCTTTGAGGATACATGGATGATCATGCTGCAGCTGCCTGCATTTCCCAGTGGATGGTATTTTGGCTGGGAAGGAACTCCTGGCACAGCCTAGGATCAGGCTGGCCAGGCAGAGGGTGGCAGGGTTATTCTTTGGGTGTTCTAGAGGGGTGAGCTCTGAGGCAGAAGCCTGCCATTCTTCCATATCTTATGTTTTTTTAGTTTTCAAATGAATCCTATATAAATAAAATAAGTAAAAATGGGGAAATGATAGGAGAACCCATGTGTTAGAGTTTAGCCTTAATTGACAGGCCTAAGTGTCTAATTCTTGTGGAAAGCTGTTATTCCAAAACTGTGAAGCTTTTGAGTAAAGACTCCTTTCCTTTATCACCAAAGCTTTGCCTCTGGAATTTTGCCTAGAGGTGACGGTGGGCAGCAGGACCCCAACTTGCTGTTCAGCAACACCATGACAGCCTGGAGGCAGGTCTCTAGTGATGTAACTGTTCAGCTCAGTTCTTGGCCATGTTCTTAACAAATGTAAAGGATGATCTAAATAAAGATATTGATTATGATGTTTGGTAAAGAGAATGAATGTGTTATTCAGCGAATCAAAAGAAAAAAAAGTTATTACCTGTTAGAATTGATTTGATTCTATTGAGATTATACAGGGTGGGTCAAAAGTAGGTTTACAGTTGTGAGTACATGAAACAGAGCTTATTCTTGTATTGTTATTTACCAATAATTATTTTCTATATGAATGGTTGTAAACTTACTCTTGCCCCACCTTGTCTTTAATGACAGAAACTACGAAGTTTAGCAGCTACCCTCTGGAAAACCAAACTGAAAAGGGAAGAAATGTCTGCTTTGACAATGTTACCTCTTAGCCATTTTTTTAACACTTGTTATGGAGAATTTATGGAGAATGAACCACTGATCTCTGTTTTATATTCCTCTCATCAGATTATCTTTAGAACCACACAGAATAACGTTTACACTCTCTACTTCAGTGGCGACCACAAAAACTAGTGAAGGAACCCAGTGATATTCTCGCTTTACTGATGGAAAATGAGAACGTTTCTTTAAAAAAGTGATTTAGAATTTTTAAGTTAAAAAAATGAAAAGAAATGGGGAGGGTAAAAAGAGCAGTTTCTCTGTGTTACATTTTTCCCCTAAATGCATGTCCTGCTATATCTGTATGTCTGGTTATTTGGCTAAGAATAATTCCTAGAAGTGTGAAATTACTGTTTCCCCTCTCCCTTCTTATCAAAATCAGCCTGTTCTGAGGCATGGAGACAGGCAGATTAAGGTTGGTTGAGGCCCCAGGCACAGAAGAAAATATTGGGCCCCTTAAAAAAAGAGAGAGAGAGACAGGGAAAATAAAAATACCCGTTAAGTATATTTTTAAATAAATAAAAGATATTATGTACTATTAATGTTTTATTTCCAATAAAATTTGAATATATGTATAATATAATTAATGCTAGCATAATAATAATCACAAAGTCTTGAACTAATAGTTGAACATATGTAAAAGTATAATTATAATTAATGATAGTATACATATAATAGGAGTAACAATCAGAATTTAAACAAAAAAATCATAGAATTTTACTTGAAATTAAAATTGCAAATGTGAAAATATTTAAATAATTTTTTTCTTGCTGATGTAACAAGAATTAATTCTATCTTAATATAATTTCAACAATAGGAATTAACTTTATTTTAATATAATTTCAACTTACCTGAATATTTATATGCACAGAAAACTATTTTTAAAACTGTAAATGAAACAAGTACATAGCCACAAACTAACTTACATCCCTGTGTATTTGTGTGTATCATAAGCCTGCACTGCAGGAGAACCTTTGTAAGTACTAAGTAGCAAATATGATTCTATTGCTCCCATGGGCGGTAGCACAGCTGCAGGGGGCCTATGCAGCGTAGTAATGAAGTAATGAAAATAAGTGAATATAAACATACTATCAGGTTTTACCGCTGATTGTAAAGTTGTACGTAATTAAAATTGCACATATGAAACCAAACTTGGTGTCATTAGAAAAAAGAATAAAGTTGGGGTTTTGCAGGGCCCTTCAGAAGTCGGGGCCCAGGGCACACGCCCGGTGCGCCCGCCATTAAATCCACTTCTGCATGGAGATGGGCTTTGAGATAAGAGTCCTCCATCCTCTTGGCTTCTGGCACCTGAAAATAAACTTTACTTTCCATCAGAACCTACCTCTCAAGTACTGGCTTTCGAAGTGGCAGGCAGGCAGTCGGACCTGTGTTCAGTTACAGTGTGAAGGTTTTTGTGAGGCAACTGGGGGAGGAAGGAAAGTCTCCAGGCTGCCCGGAGGAGCCATCTGCTTTGCCAATGGCCGTGCTCTTCCCAGATGGCCACCCTGGGCTCCAGGAATTGATCTTAATCAATGGATGATAAGTAGATGAACATATACACCCATAAAACCCTAAAGGAGCTGGCACTTTTCACCAGTGGGATTCTCATATATTCCTGTCCCTCTTAGATCTCATGTGACTTCTCAGGTGACATTTTCTCTGTAAATCTCTTTTCAAACCAATTGTGATTTAAGACCTGATGAGTGGAGTCAGACAAACCTAAATTTCAGTGTCCACTCAGCTACTTACCAGCCGTGACTTTAAGCAAGTATTTTAACCTCTTTAATTCCATTTTTGCCTCTACAAAGTAAGTAATAATAATTTCCATTTTATTGGGCTGCTATGAGATTCCAGTGAAATAATGTTTCTAACGCAGTGAATACCATTCCTCTCTCACTGCTTTAACACAATAGAGGTTTATTCTGACTCACACGGCAGTACAATGTGGTGATGGGAGTGTGAATTTCTGTAACTTTTTGAGAGACAGTTGGGTGTATGAAAGGCCTTAAATTACTAGCCCAGTAATTTCTCACTTCTAAGAATTATCCTAAAAACAACCAGAGACACAGATCTGAGTTGACATGCATGGATATCCATTATAACCTATGTACAACAATGGACCACCAGAAATGACTTAGGTGATTAACAATGTTGGATGGAGTGGGAGGCAAAATGGTGGTGGTGGTGGTGGTGAGGGCTGTGTTTTGCTCAATGGCTGAGGTTTACTTCCTTGTTAAAGGAGCTTTTGTTATCACTCGAGTAATACCCTTGGCCTCTTTCTACCTCCTCACTTGCTGCTCATACTGCCTCCATGGTATAAACTTGGGATCAAGAACTGAGTTCTGCCTGAGAGAGAGCTGCAGGTAAGTCAGGCTAAGGCTGGAGTTCATCTTTAGATTGTCTGCTCACCCACACACAGAAACTAGCTTTATCTTCTTATACCAATGATTTACAAAGATGACATTTTAACCTACAATCTGCCTTAACTTTTGTATCATTTCTCAATCAGTTTAGAACTTGGACAATAAAAAAATTAAGTTATTCATTGGGCAGGGGTTTAAGAAGAGGAGTTTTCTGAGAGCAAAGTCTGTGATTTACCAGTTGTCCCAGATGAACACTGAAGTGAAGCGATCTGATATTTGATGCTATTGAATAGCCTGATGAGGGTGTGAGTAAAACTGTCCTAAAAGATAGCTCATTTCCTATCTTTGATAAAGATAGCCATAAATCTCTCTCTTGGGAGCCTGGCAGCCCACAAAGAACATGTGCTCTCAATTGCCCTTGGTCATGTCCCATCAGGGAATTTCTCTCTAGTGGTGAAAGTCTTCCAGTGACTGTATGAATAGATCTGCCCAGTTTTTGGATTTAGTATTTGAAAGTTCACTTGTACATAGATATTAGGTGCATTTTCCAATATCATAGTTTTTTTTCTTTAATTAAGGTAATTTTTGGTCCCCTCTGAGCCCCAATGAAATATCAAAATCTTAAAATAAGTCATAGGACACAAATTATTGAAAACCTGTAAATCTATTAAAATTATGTTTTGAAGAGCAACATAAAATGTTCACAACATATGTTATGCAACATAAAAAAAAAGTAAAATTTGGTGTTTATTAATCATTTTAAATGGGTAGTCTCAGTATTGATAGTATCAGAGCTGTTTGGAAATGTCTTAGAAACACAAATCATTGGACTCTTATCTAGATCTGCTGAATCAGAAACTCTGGGTAGAGCCCAAGTGGTTTGTGTTTTAACAAGTTCTGTAATGGTTATCATGCACACTAAAGTTTGAGAAACACTCGTTTTTAGCACACACAATACTGGATGGAATTTTACGAAAATGATCATAGTCATTTTCTTTGAGAGGTGGGGCTACCATTATGTGAGTTTTGTGTATGTTTCAGTTTAAGTTAATGTTAAAATAAATAATCCCATTTTCAGATGTTTTTGTGGCTCTCTTGGCTTATGTCCTATCAATAAACCTCATAAAGTGGATCATCAATTCTTAATGTCATTTGGTGAATTAACAGCCTTTATCAAGGCTAGGCAAGATGGCAAGGTTATAGATATTTTTATTAAGGAGAGTAAAAATTTCCATTTAAGAATTTCTATTTTTGCCCTGACTGCTATGGCTCAGTGGATTGAATGTCTGCCTCAGAGCCAAGTGTTGCTGGTTTGATTCCCAGTCAGGGCACATGACTAGGTTGCACGTCAGGTCCCCAGTTGGGGGCGTGTGAGAGGCAACTGCACATTGATGTTTCTCTCCCTCTCTTTCTGCTTTCCGCTCTCTCTAAAAAATATACAAATAAATAAACAAACAAACAAATTAATTAATTAATTAAAAAAATAATTTCTAATTTGAAATAGTTACGTATTCACAGAAAAATGCAGACAGATACAAAAGAAATTGACTTTTGCATATTAACAATGTATCCTAAAACCTTGCTAAAACTGCTTATCCATTCTAGGAGTTTGTTTTGTTTTTATGATTCCTTGGGCTTTTTTTTATTGAGAATTTTTTCATATATGAACAGCCTGCCATATTTTACTGCTGCTTCTGGCCAATGCTTAAAAACAAAACTCTCTAAGATTTACCCTAGTCAATATTTTTCTGGCTATGGCAATTGTCAAGGAAATTTTAATGTGGTGTCAAGACAGTTAAACATCCCATGGAAAGGAAAGTTAGTGAAAGGAAGAAAAATTCCCATTCTAGGCCTACTGATTATCAACTAGTTTATTATCCCCTAAAAAACTGAGATAATCAACAGAATCATTTCTTTGTTTATAGTCAAGGTATAATTCAATGCAGTGAAATAAACAGATACTAAGTGTACCATTCAGTGAATTAAAAATGCATATGCCTGTATAACCTGTGCATGTATGGCACATTTTCCTTATTTTAGAGCAGTGGTTCTCAACCTTCCTAATGCCGCGACCCTTTAATACAGGTCCTCATGTTGTGGTGACCCCCAACCATAACTAAAACATAGCGATTAATCACTAAAACAATATGTAAGTATATGTGTTTTCTGAGGGTCTTAGGTGACCCCTGTGAAAGGGTCGTTTGACCCCCCAAAGGGGTCACGACCCACAGGTTGAGAACCGCTGTTCTAGAGCATTCATTCTCTTATCCCTTGTCAACAGTGGTCATTGGTGCCAATTTGATGCCAACAAAAATCACAAATTTGGGGTGCAGTGAAGATGGAATCTTTATTCAGTGCAAAACAGCTTAATTGTGATACAGCACAGCTGTGAAAACAGGATGGCTATGAGGCAGCCCTGGGGCCACTTCCCTCTCCAACTAGACCGATCTGCTCTGCTTGATGGTCTGCTGTGTTCTGCTCCGTGCTAATCTGCTTTGTGCTGCACTAGTCTGCACCACTCCGCCCTGGTGAAACATCTGCAGTATTTCAGTTCAGTCAGGGAGAGGCAGACTTCAGTCTCTAGTGGACTGGAAAAGAGCACTACCAGAGCCAGAGGACAGCTGGCTTATGTAGACAGAAGTCCCCTCTTGTCCCTGGTCCCTGACTGGTTCATCCTCATGCAAATGAGGACTCTAGTCCTTGCAGTTTGATTGGTCCAAAAGGCACTGTCTTGATTGGTCAGAATAGAGTCACCCTGATTGGCAGGAGCTGCACTGCTCCAATTGGATGAGGAAAGCCTTAGTCCTATAGGCTGAAATTGGATTCCTGGAACTCCTTTGTAAAGGCTGGCTCCAGTGACAGAAACGGTGCAGGCAGGCAGTTCAGCACAGGTCTCCTGAAGTGCAGTTCGCATGAGAGGCCACTGTGTAGAAATAGCTGCCAGGCTCAGTTTTTTTAAAATTTGAGCTCAGTTAGCCACCAGGAACCTTTCCTAGTAGTTGTTTTCCCGCCCCCTCAAGGTTCACACCCTTGTAGTCCATCCTTCACTCTTCCAGTATTTACCATTCTGTTTGAAAACTTAGATTAGCTTTGCCCATTCTAAAAGTTCATACACAGGGAATCATACAGTACATACTTTCTTGTGTCTTTTATTTAGCATAATGTTTTGAGATTCATCCATGTTGTTTCATGTATCATTAGTTTTTCTTTGTTGCTGCTGAGTATTACTTCATTGTCAGAATATAGCACAGTTTATTCCTTTGTTTGTTGATGAGCACCAGGACTGTTTCTAGTTTTTAGTTATTATGAATGAGTGCTATGAACATTATTATACAAAGAGATTTGTGGATATGTTTTCATTTCTCTTGCATTAGTGCCTGGAAGTAGAACTGTTGGTGACAATTTGATACCAACAATTGGGTAGATGTATGCTTTACTTTACAAGAAACTGCCAGTCTTGGACACAACAGCACGGTATGGGAGTTGAGTAATCATATCCTTGCCAACATTTTGTATTGTTAGTGTTTTTCATTTTAGTTGTTTATTATTTCTCTGTAGCTTTCCTTTGCAATTCCCTAATAAATAGTAATATTGAGCACATTTTAATGTACTTATTGGTTATTCATATACCTCCTTTTTAAACCAGGTTGTTTTAAAAATTATTATCGAGCTGTGGATGTTATTTATATATTCTGGATACAAACTCTTTATCAGATATATATATTGCAAGTATTTTCTCCTGGTCTAAGTCTTGCCCATTTATTTTTTAATAATGAATTTGATAAGAGGTTTTAATTTTGATAAAATCTAAATTATCAATTTTTTTTCAATGATTGAATTTAGATGCAGATGATAGTAGACTTCAAGTAATTATGGCTTAAACAAGATGACAGTATTTTCTTTTCTCTCACCAATGCAGGAAGTCCATCCCACACTCACTGGTAACTCAAAATTTCTTCAAAAATGTTGTTTTCTTGTTCTCAATATGTGAGTTCTACCTTGTGATTCATGAAAGTATCCAAGCAAAAGGAACAAAGCAAAGAGAAAAGAACACATTTCTTTGCAGATGCTTCCTTGGAGCAGAACCACCATTTACGCTGTTTCATTGGGTAGGACTTAGTCTCTTTGGGTTACAGGGCTGCAAGAAATGCTGAGCAATGTGGTTTGTATTCTCTTTGGCTATGTACTTAGCTAAAAATCAAAGCTTGTAGAAAGATTAAAGAAAAATATGGCAGATATTGTAGAAAAATTTGTAGCCTCTGCCATAACTAGTTGATCTCTTTTCTGTGAATTTATTTTGTCTGTTTCAAATATATTCTTTTTAATCTTACCACCTTTACTTTTTTCTGCCTTTGCAATTAAATTGTGGTTTGCAATCTTAATATTGCTTATTCTTTCTTTTTTCCCTGATCATTATTGCTAAAGATTTGTCAATCAAATTTTTCCTGAAGAAGTAACTATGACTTGGTTTATATTCTTCAATGGAACTCTAGAAACTGAACAACATTACTAGTTTCCAGGAAACATCTTTCAGTATATATCTGTAAAAACACAATGAAAGATATCAATCTCAGGTTTCCAGGTGACCAACAGGGAGAGAAACAACTAATCCAACAAATAAAGCAAGGTTATCTTTAGGATTTTAGGGCATGGGCTCAGTGACTTTAAGATGGGTCTTTCCAGGGGATGAACTGGTTAGGACTGAGCAGGACTATACGTGATGAGAGCAGTGAGGTAAGAGTCTCAAAGTCTTGGTGAAAGAGTTGTTAGTCTTTATAAGTAAGTTATTTTAATGGGTTCACTGTCTTAATTTCAGGAGCAAGTATTTCCTAGAGTACATAGCTAATTTATTTATATTTGACCTCAGTATTTCTTAAAATAAGGATAGAAAAATATTCTAAATCTCTTTATCAATTGGATCAGGAAAAGGAATTATATTAACTTTAATTTTTGAAAATATCATGGTTAATCTCTCATGAATATATACATAATAAATATATACAGGGTTTTAAAGTAGGTTTACAGATGTGAGTACATGAAGCAGTTTATTCTTGTGTTATTATTGATTAATTATTGTATTATTTTTCATATGAACAATTGTAAACCTACTTTTGCTCCACCCTGTATATATAATAAATATAAGATTGGCTCATGTGATTGTTGCAGGAGCTGGTAAGTTCAAAATCTGCTGGCAGACCAGCAGGCAAGAGGTTCGGGTAAAAGTTGGTGGTGAAGTCTTGAGTTCAAAATCTGTAGGACAGGCCAGCAAACTGGGAATGCACACAAGGCTTCTACATTATAATTTTTAGGCTGATTTGTTTCTTCTTTGGGAAACTTCAGTCTTTGCTCTTAAGGCCTTCAACTGATTGGATAAACCTCGCCAACATTGTGGAAAGTTTTCTACTGTATTTAAAGTCTAAAAAAATACCTTCACAGCAGCATCTGTGAAGTTGTTTCACCAAAAATACTTAGTGTCAGAGCCTAGCCAAGCTTATACATAAAATAAACCATCACAGACAGGCACAGAATTACCCCTAATCCTGTTTCATTATAGCTATAATTAATACTAATCCAATGATAAATTCATGTTTAAAAACAGTCCAGTCATCTTAAGAGGTTTGTTTCTAATAAAATTGTACTTTCTATCTTTAATATTATTTATCAAAATTGAGAATATATTTATAATGTCTTACCAGCTGTATTCTTATAGAACCTATAATAATAAATCAAAAAAGGAGAATTTTTAATCTTATGGTTACAAGTATAAAACTAATTTATAATTTTATAGCAGAAATTTATGTAGGGTTGTCAATAAAACATTCTCAAGCTTAATATGTTCCTATTGATATAAAATCTGGGGGCACTTTACTTTAAAGCATCAATACTTATAAAAGTCTGGAAGACATACCTTTTGCAACTACTTAACTTACATAAAAGTCTAGATATTAATATAAATATGTAAGAGAATATAGAGTTACTCAAGTCTTTGTAGAGTATGCATGAGAAAAATATTGAAGACCACTAAGATAAAGTCCCAAAGTATCTCCCCAAGGGAGCCAGCATGGTGCTGTTAAAGAAAAAAAATTCAGTGACATTTGTCAAAAATGGTAAAGCAGACTTTATTCAGCGCCATTGTACTAGGTATAGGGACCACTACAATGGGATTTTACAGCAGGAGAGAGAGATTGGACTCAATTCCAAAAGCAGCATGGGCAAATGGGAATTTATAACCAAGGAGCAGGGTGGAAATCAGTGAACGGAAAATTACTAAAGGAAACATCAGAAGTAAGGGGTTTTTAGCTAAATCAACTGACAGGATTCTTTGCTGAAGGCAGGTCAGGGTGATTAGACATTGAATGGGGATGGTGGAGGAACTTGCTGGTCAGACATTGAAGGTGATCAGATATTGTGGGTAAGGGATTCTGGTTAAACTGATTTAGCAGGGTTCTTGCTAAAACTGGATTTTACAGGAAGTACACCAATAGACATAAAAGAAAGTTCAAAACTCTGGATAAATTATGATCAAGGAAATAATCTTTGTTAGTACCAATAGGCAACATTTCTGTCAATAACTTTGGAAAACAAGCACTTATAATTTAACTATTTACTCTTTTTAAAAAAGCTTTATTGAGGTATAATCAATATACAAAGAACTGCACACATTTAATGTGTACAATTTAATGAGCTTCAGCAAATGCAAACAGCTGTGATACTATCATGACAATCAAGGTAACAGACATGGTCGATACTTCCTAGAGTTTCCTTGTGCCCCTTTGTGTGTTTTGTTATATGAACACTTAACATGAGGCCTATACTTTTAACAAATTTTGAGGTGCATGATTCCACATCGTTAGCTATAGGCACTATGTTGTACAGGAGACCTCTGGAATTGATTTATTTAGCAAAATTTAAACACATTGAATAAAACTGATTTCTCCCACCCCCTCCCAAGCAGCCCCTGACAACCACTATATATTTTCCACTTCTATCAGTTAAACTATTTTAGACATCTCATATAAGTGGAATCATGCAGTGTTTGTCCTTCCATGACTGACTTCATAATGTCCTCCAGATTCATCTGTGTTGTTTCAAATGGCAGCATTTCCATAAAGGTTGTGGAGAGATTGAAACCTTTGTATACTGTTGGTGGGAATATCAAATGGTGCAACAACTATGAAAAACACTATGGATATTCCTCAAAACATTAAAAATAGAATGATCTATGATTCATCAATTCAATTTCTGGGTCTATATCTAAAAACAATTGAACTCAGAATCTTGAACAGATATCTGCACTCCCATGTTCATTGCAACATTATTCACAATAACCATGATACTCAACCCAAGTTTCCATCAATAGATAAATGAATAAATACAATGTGGTCTATGTATATATATACATATACATTTACATACAATGAAATATTAGTAACTCTTCAATTGCATCATATGGGTGGTACTTTGTGCAATAAATTTCTTGTATTGCCATTTTCTTGCTATTACTGGGAATTGTATATCTTTCTCCATTGTCCTAGGGTATCTTGCTCACTAAGAAAATATTTCATTTTCATGCACACAGAAGTTTGGCTGTAATGTAATTATCTATAGCCCTACTCAAAGATTTCATATTTTGTTCCTGATTACATGGTGGGATTTCAAAAACAGATCCTCAGACTCTAGGCTCTGTATTCTTTCTCTTATTCTGTATAGTCCTTAGATTTACCCTTCAATCTGTTTGTTAATGCTGTTCATTGTGAATGACACTTTCTTTAGTTTTGTGCCAATAAGCTTTGCAACTATAGACTGATAGCCTGTTTAGTCAGATGTATTGTTTTCTCAGGTGCTGGGTTGGTTCATTAAAATGAAGGGTGAATTCCTCTTCTCAGCAAATAGTCTGAGGTCTCAATTTCAAAGGAAACTCCTACACAAAAGTTATACATACTAAGTGGGAAAATGTGTGCTGAAAGGTGTACATATGTTATGCATGATTTCTTACTGACTATTGATGGACAGAAAATGAAAAGGCATGTGTACCAAGTAGAAAGTATATGCAACTTATGAAGAATCAGGAGAGAGGTGTTTTAAATGTGATTTTTAAAAAAGAGGAAGCCAGTAACTGTGAAAATAGCACAGATTTGAGAGTCACACAAACCTTTGATTTTAATCCCATATCTACTGTTTACTGGTTGTGGGACCTTGGGCACAATACCTGGCCAACAGGAGACTCTGAGTATTTGTTGTATGTTGCTGCTTTTATTTTTTCAGAGACCTTGTGAGATATTTACAAAATAAGTATACCATGGACTCTTGTATGATTTGAGTGTACAATAACTTCTCAGCTCTATAACAATAATAATCACCTAAAAGAATCTCTGACTAAAAATTGTCAATGTCATCATCTAATCCAACATCTACACAGTGGCAGGTGAACTCTATCCACAACTCATAATGATTATAGTTAACATTTATTGACTCAATTCTGATTCTTTGTTAATCCAAGAATAAAAAACCTTACTAAGTTATCTGAAGAAAAAATGGTGAAGAACAAATTGGCTGATCAAATGCCTTAAAGAGAGAAATTGTTAACAAAAATACAAATAGACAAGTCATAAAAACTTGGAAAAGTTGAAGGAAAAAAAGTCAAGCCTTTTTCTATGCAAATTTTTGTCCAAAGAGAAAATAAATCAATAAAATATTTAAAATACCAAGTATCAAAGACTATGCATATTAATAACATACCACAATGTATGGGATAAATGATAAATCAGAGACTAATGAGGATGAGAATAACGTGAAAGCATAAAAGAAATGGGAGAATTACATTGATCTGAGTATAAATTTATTCTGTGTTAGAACTCTCCATCACACAAATTTTATTTATTCAACTAGAATTTTAATTTTACCATTAAAAGCAAAGTAACTTTTTAAAGGCTAATATTCAGATAGTCATATCATTCCACATGCTGAATTAATTTAGGCTAGTCTGAAGCCTTTAGTTTTTTTTTCTCCAATTTTTATTATTTTATTTACTGATTTATTTTTTAATTTATTGATTTGAGAGAGAGAGGGAGAAAGAGAAACATTGATTTGTTATTCCACTTATTTATGCATTAATTGGTTGATTCTTGTTTGTGCCCTGACTGGGATTGAACCCACAAACTTGACATATAGGGATGGTGCTCGAACAAACTGAGAGTCATCTCTATACAGTTTAATGATTAAGTACCATCATGTTGTGGAACCATCATCACCATCTATCTCCAGAACGCTTCATGTTGCAAAAGTGAAACTTTATACCCATTAAACAATAAGTCCCATTCCCCTCTCCCACCAGCCCCTGGCAGTCACCTTTCTATGTTTTGTCTCCATGAATTTAATATAATGTTTACTGTGGGTTTTTCAGATATAGCTTTTGTTATGTCGAGGTAGTTTCTTTTTATCCCTAGTTGTTGAGTATTTTGTCATGCAGTGGTATTAAATCTTGTCGAATGATTTTCTCCATCAATTAAGATGATCATGTGGTTTTTTTCTTCTTTGATTTTGTTAATGTGGTGTATTACTTTGATCAATTAGTTTTTTGTTGAACCATACCTGTAACCCAGGATTTACTCCTGTTTGACCATGATGTATGCTACTGAATTTTGTTTGATCGTATTTTGTGGAGGATTTTTGTATGAATGTTCATATGGGGATATTAGTCTATAGTTTCTTTTCTTGTCTATGTCTGGTGCTGGCATTAATGCAATGGTGATCATTTTTGCCCACTTTATCAGTTTCGTTTTACACATGTGCTGTTGAATAGTCAGAAAATTTTCAGTGGGCTTTATTTGAAGATATCTGGAGCAGTTCTCTTCTTTCTCATACTCAGCCTTACATCTTCCTGCCACCTTAGCTTCCCTGAAATGCATTGTCTTCTCAATTCAGCCAGGCCTTTTGGGTTTTGTGTTCTCTGTTCCTCTCCTCACAATAAAAAATTACCCCCAGTAAGCTGAGGCAATTGTAGGACTTGCCTCATTGATTTTCCTGTCTCTTTTCTAAAATTTTTTTTTAAAAAAGGTTATTTCACATATTTTACTTGTTTTATCATTATTTATTGATATTAGGTCTTGCCCTGGCTGGTTTAGCTCAGTGGATTGAGCGTCGGCCTGCGAGCTAAGTGTCGCTGGTTCGATCTTCCAGTCAGGGTACATCAGAGAAGGAAAACTCTGACTCCAAAAAACCTCCGCTGCCTTGCGGCATACCTCTTCAGGGGAAAGGCTAAGGGAGTAAACCCCGACAGAAAATCCGGAGCCGGAGTCCCTAAGGCGGTTTGACATTGTAGTCAACACCGGCAACTCCTGCGGCGCACCTGAAGCCAAGCTGTATCGACTCCGTCTTTCCCTTGGACCCTTCAGCTGCGAAGAGAGGGGGGGTCTGCTGCATGGGCAACAGCAGGCCCTCCATATCACCCTGCCCAGGCTCTGTAGCTTCAGCGTCATCGCAAGATGTCGATTCAACACGGGAGGAGACAGATACCGTGTCACTCCCGAGTTGGACTGCACAGCCATTCTCGGCGGTGCAGATAGACTCTTAGGAAGCTACACCATCGTCTCTCGAGACGGACGGCTGCCGACGACGACGATTGATATTAGGTCTCATCTTTGTTACTTCATCATAGCTGGAATCAGAAGTCTCAAAGAGTGTTTGGGTTCTAATGCTAAGAGAAAAGCAGTTAAAGACAATTGATAACTACCCCACTGCCTTTGTAGTGGTAATTTATGCATATCATCAGAAAGAGGTAGAACTACTATTACAGAATGAAGGTAAGAAAGAATAAATGTTTTATAACATTTGGTTAAGTTCAGCTGGTCTGGATTGACTGAGTGCTTACTTTTAGAGTTATTATTTTTAGTCAATGATATATGAACTAAAGATATATGGTGCTATAAAGCCATGGATCTGTGAGTTGTTACAGACAAGAAGTATCAGCCTATCTTCATTTCTTAGTAATGGTTATTTTATCTAAGATTAACATCAAATTTTGATGAAGACTGGGAGTGGGGAATTTTAGGGTTCAAACATGAAGTCTGGTCACATAACTAGAATAGATTTATATGAACAATTAAACATGAGACCCCTACCATGGGAAGATTTGGAGATTTCTAGTACTGAGGTGCTTCACAAGACACTGGTGGTGATTTGAGATCTGGAGACTATGCAGATCCTGTGTTATGTGACTCGGTGGTGGGTAGACCAAGAAGCTTGTTCCTGAGAACTCCAAATCCCTTTTAATGCATATTCTTCTGCTGTTACTGTCCTATACCTCATAATAAGCTTTTCTGTGAGTATAAGCTAGTAAGTTTTGTGAGTCATTTTTACAATTAAGGTTATTTACATATAATTTGCATAGTTTGGCACCTAGATGATCTACTGGGGCACATTTCTCAATTTAAAAAATAAACTTTATTGAAATATCATTTATATACAGTAAACTGCACACATTTAGAGTATATTTTGAACCATTTAAAGAAACGTATATTATGAAACCACTGCCACAATTAAGACATAGAACTTTTCCATAACTTGTTTCCAAAAGCTCCCTGTTGCCCCTTTGACATTCCTGTTGTCAAATATTAACAGCAAGTGGGAAAATGTAACATCCATGGCTATAGAAGGTTATGGTGATAAAGGTCTTACACACTTCAGGAATTAGGATCCCAGTTATTACACCAGTTGAGCTACATAGGCTCACAGAGACGCTCCTGTGAGGGTAAAAGCTAAAGGTGAGAGAAATCAAGAATGGATAGGAGGAGAAGGGGAAGGTGGTATTAGCTGTGCCCTTCAGATTAGCTGTTATGTCACCAGAAAAGACAACATCCAGCCTCTTAGATTAACTCACTGTACAATGTACATGGACCAAGCAGCCCATGGGATGGTATCTAGTAGACATTTCGGTGGGCCACCCAGATCTCCCTTTAAGACTGTGGCACCTACTCCCCAAATCATTGGGATCATTAGTGGTTAAAATCTCTCAGCTGAGTGGCTTATGGGAGATGGCCTCAGCCTAAGCAAAGGTCATGCATTGTCTTTAGGTACAAGGTCACCTTGTATCAATAAGTGTCCTTGTGATGGTATGAAGGCCTACCCCACCCCCCTTGCCTCATGGTGATGAAACCCTAAAGAACCATTCTAATTTTCTGCAGGGCTGATCTTTGTTGTTGCTTCATTACAGTTCAACAATCCTTCCTGCTAAATGCTACTTCTTTTACTTGACCATTGGCGTTGATCTCAAGTGTATACCCAATAAATTTCCTGAATACAATCTTATAGTCAGTTTCCCAGAAGCCTCATCTAAGACAACACTTAATTATGTGGCTTACAGAAAGGGACACCTCCTAATGCCTAACAAAATTACTATAATTGCTAATAAGCAGATAAATTAAAAATGACCTAAATAAAATGATCAATACCCATAGTCATAGATCAGAAGTCTCAACAATCAATTGTCTTCAATCAAAATCCTAGCAAATCTTTTTAAAACTACAAACTGTTAGGTAATTCTAAAGTTTGTATGAGTGAAAGAAGAGAAACTTTGGATCCCTGTTAAACTTTTTACTCTGGTCCAAGAATGGATTAGTCCTGCTAAATTCTGGGGAGGGGAGGGATGACTGACAGAATTTGGGTGGCTTTCAGTAGTCCTGTTCTGAAATATAGGTAGTCTTGAGTCATAGGTTGAATAACGGTCTTTTCTTATTACAAATATGGAGGACTGCCCTCCAAACAGCCTTACACTATTCCTGCAGGCAGCGAATTACAATGGAAAGAAATATGTAGTGAACCTTCAAGTGTCACTTATGTACTGAGGAAATCTAGATGGTCCTGGAGGCTCATTTCCAGCCCTCCCCTTTCAGTAGTTCTGTAGAGAGAAGGCTCAGTAGGCCTGAGTTAGCATAACCAAGCAGTCTAAGACTAATCATTTCTTTGACTCTGGAACCACTTTTGTTTTAGAGTCCCATAAATATTTCTTACTTTTCCTCCCTTAAAAGTAGAGGATTACAACAGCAGGTGTTTCCTTCCTATGAAACATTGCCCTTAATATCTGTAGTCCAGCCATTTCTGGCCTAAGCACATATTGCATGGAATATGGAGGATCCAGAGGTTTGCCTATGGTCTTCTACTTATAAGCTTGAAAATTCTATCCTCAAAGCCTCATTTTAAGCCTGTATTTTGTGGTGCTAGTGGCCTGTCCGGGCCCCTTTTTAGAGTTGATAACTACTAGCACCTAAGCTTCATTCAGGTTCCTCTTAATTAAAAAATTTCATTGTTTGGTTAATTTGAAGAAGCTTGGGATATTATTTTCCAGGTTCTTGTTTTGTGCTCTTCTCTGAATTGAAGGGGATATGGTTTTCAGAAAGAAAACAGCACTGGTATGGGAGGAAGAAAAGGGTGTTCAGTAGGGGTGGATGAGTAAGAGGAAACTAAATTGTGTTTACAAAGATAATATAAAGGGCATATAACTGTTACTAAGACCAAGAATTCCCCTTAGGTTTGTTCCAGCGTTCTCAGGATGCCAAGGAACGATCCAGGGGAAATACATATAGAAAGACTCCTGAGCTCAGAAATCATCTCAAGCTAAGGCATGTCATGTTGGGACCTGCTACTGCCTAATATAGCAGTTTTCATGGGTGATGCAAGTTTTAGCTGCAAAGGAACTTGAGATTTTATAACGTGTGAAACAGATACCTTGCTGTTTTTCCTGTGAAGAGATTTTGATGTCAGATTGTCCGGAATAAAATTTCCATGGGCAGGCCACAGATGGCAGCTGTGATAACCAGAGCTCCCACTTTGCTGTTTACCTGTTACCGGTGGTTGGTGGAAGCGTGCTGCTAAACCGCTTTCAGACACCAAGAGGACTTTCTGAAGAAACTGAAGGACATTTTCTCTGGATCCTGGAACTCAAGTAAGTGATCAAATTGTGAATAATGGTTAGGGACAAGGCTGCATTAATGCCTTGCCAATCTTCTCATCACAGAAAAGTGGTATCTGCAATGTAGAAAGGTAACAGACAGTGAAGTGTTTCAAAAGAGAAGATTTGCCTTCATATTTCAGTATTGAATTGCTAATAATTAAAAACTGACCCCTTCCCTAGTCTTTTCTTGTAAAGAACTCAAAGAAAGCTTATTGTGATGCCAATGTTTTAGACCTGATATAATGGTAGTTATTAAATGTAAATACCTCCTAAAAGGTTATTGCTAATATTTTAATTGTATTTTAAAAGTAGACTTCACACAAAAAAGAAACATTTATTGAGGTAGAATTGACATGCAACAAATGGTATGTGTTTAAGGTGAATAATTTAAGTTTTACATATGTATATACTTGTGAAACTGTCACTAATAAATATAATAAACATATCCTTTACTCCCAAAAGTGATGAAAAATTCAAGCACTTTTATAATAGTTCCCTTTCCTCCATTTTCCCCTCCTCAGGCAACCACTGATCTACTTTTATAGAGATTATTTGCAATTCCTAGAATTTTATATTCATTAAGCCGCACAGCAGGGACCATTTTTTCTGTTTGACTTCTTTAACACAGCACAGTCCTTTTGAGATTCATATGCGTGTAAAAATAATTTGCTTATTTTTATTGTTTTATATATTACATCATATAAATGTAACACAATTTGTTTGTCCATCCATCGTAAACAAAATTTTGAATTATTTCCAATTGTCGACTATTACAAATAAAGCTATTATTAGCTCTTGGATACAAGTCTTAATAGAGACATGTGCTTTTATTTCTCCTATAGTTGGTTTTTAAAAATGAGTATTTGTCTTTCAGAGATTCAAGGTTTAAGTTGCTGATTCTGAATAAGAGTGGTAGAGGAGGGAGATACCAGAGCATTACATCTCTTTGGAAATTGTAATCTGCTTTTCTGGGTGCTATGCCAACCTGCCTCCACAAACTGGGATGTGAATACTCTAATGGGCCAATGTTACTGATAATCATTTGTCATACCTGTCAGATATGTAAAATATTAAAATATAAAACACCATTACTTTAATTTTTTTCACATTGGCTTTATATAGGCCAAATAGATCTCTCTCTCTCTCTCTCTCTTTTTCCAATAGTAGATAGATTTTGTTAGTGTCTAGGACCATAGGAATTTCTTCCTTCAGATCTTGACTCCTTTCTTTAGCACATGGCTATGATTTTAATAAATCCTTCATCTTCCTTTAAGATATATATGGTCTGAACCACTTTTTGGTTGTTGGTTTTATGTTTTGTTTTGTTTTTTCTTATTGACCCTATGAGTCAAATCATGTTTGTGACTATGAGTTACAGTAGATTGCCAGATAAAACACATGATGTCCAGTTAATATTTCAGCAACTTTTCCTTTTTAATAAATAATACATAAAATTATTAACAAGCTTTTTTATTTCCACCGCAATTTAATCTCATCAAGAAAAAAATTTAAAAAATACTTTCCTTACTTTACCATGCACATTTACACATTTATGCTTTTGTGCTTGCCATTTTTTATCTCCTCCCCCAATTCATTCACTTAGAATATATTTTTTGCTCACTGGATAAAATGTTCACTTAGTAGGTTAGGTTACAAAGTGAGAGATAAAAAGTAGAGTGTGATTTAGTAGGAGAAAGGGACTGAGAAGACCTTTTCTGATCAGAACATGTTGGGGGAACATGTCATTTTGTTGAACACTGAGAGGTTGTCCCTTTTTATGTTCTTGATTTAATTTCATGTATCTTGACAACTCCTACCAATATCTCATACTGTATGACTTTCTTCTCATCTTTTTTCCAGGCATGATGAAGCTTAAATACTCTTTCCGTTCTGGGTATTGTCTGGGCTTTCTTCTTCTACAAGTGATCACATCAACATCAGGTGAGAATATCTACTCTCCTCTTACTGAGTCACAGCTATGGAAAGAACTCACGGCAGACTTCCAGAGTCTAGTTCAGCATGTAAAAAGCTTGAAAGTCATCACTACATCCTAACACCAAGTTAGAAAACTGAAAAAACTAAAATCAACAACTCTTTTTAGGTCTAATAGGAGAGTGAGGTCACAGGACAAATTGCTGTCCTCCAACAGGGGAAGTTAGACAAGTGGCAGAGTTAGAAACTCAAAACCTTCAGACCAGAAACCTCTGTGGGAACCAGTACCAGGGTAGGAAGATCTAAGCTGTAATTACTGAATTGCTATAGGCTCACTGCGGACAAGTCTGAGTCATAAACTCCAAGAAGGCCCAGAGAACTCACTTTTTTGATTTTACCTCCAGTATTTTTACTAGGATCTCACAGTGAATATTGCAGAAAAATCCCTTTACATTTTAGGCAGAGAGAGGGGACAAGTAACCATTTTTAAATATGGTATTCTTAACAAGACCTGCCTTCAAGACAGACTATTTAACCAGAGCCTAACTTATCAGTGTTCTATTAGAGTCTGACTGACCTAGAGGCAGAGAAATATCCAACTTCAGCCCACCTAAGGAAGAGGGGTAGGCTGAAATGCACTCATGAAGTTCATAGCCAGGGACATAGACTCACTAAAAGACTGAGATCTAATCACAGGACTAAAGAATACTCTCCTCCCCTTACACTTATCCCCCACATTTTTCTGGGAATGTCCTGATTTCTTACTCACCTCTGGACACTTTGCTGGACATATGATTCTTGGTTAACAGTTCTGGTTTTGTTTTCCTTTCAGCATTTTGTAAATATTATTCCACTGCCTTCCAGTTTCCATAGGTCTAATGAAAAATCTGCTTATAATCCCTCATATGTGATGAGTTGCTTCTTATTTGCTGCTCTCAAGATTCTGTCTCTGTCTTTTGAAAGTTTTATTTGAAAGTGTCTATTTGTGATTCTCTTTGAGTTCATCTTAATTAGATTTTGTTGAACTTCATGGATGTTTAGAGTTATGGCTTTTATTATATTTGGGGAGTTTTTAGCCATTATTATACCAAATGTTCTTTCTGTCTCATTCTCACACTCTTCTCCTTTTGGGACTCCCATAATATATTGGTCTATTCAATGATGTCTCAAAAATACCTTAAGCTATGTTCCCTCTTTTCAATCATTTTTATTTCTGTCCCTCAGACTTAATAATTTCCATGGTCCTGATTTCAAGTTCACTGATTCTTTTGCTTTCTTTTTAAATCTGCCTTTGAATCCCACAAGTGAAGTTTTCATTTCAGTTGTGTTTTTCAGCTCCAGAATTCCTTTCTGTTTTCTTTTTAGGTCATTATTTATATTCCCATTCTGTTCATACATATTTTTCTTAACTCTCTCACCTCTTCCTATAGTTTTTTGAGCATCTTATGACATTTCTTTTAAAGTTTTTAATTGTGGATCTGCCATAAGGTCTTTTCCAGAAGAGTTTCTGTTTTGTTTTGTTTTTGTTCTTGAAATGTGCCATATTTCCCTTTCTTTGTATATTTTGTGAATTTTTAAATGAATTTAATGTGTTAACTCAAAATCTCATTCCCCTTCTTTCCCAGGACTTGTTGTTGGCTTTCTGTTGTTTTCTTTATTGTTTTTGTTTTGTTTTATTTTATTGTTGTAGTCTGTGTGCCAAGGAACACCATGAGGTGTAAGCTTCAGGTCTAAGACTTTTATAAGTCTGTCCCTTTTCTTGGGCATGTGTGGTCATTTTCTAATTTCCCTCATATATGCACCAGCTTTTGAATACTTTAATCTTTAATATCTGCTTCCCAAAAGGAGAAAAGAGAAAAATGAAGTGTTACTAAACAGCAAGAGGGGCCCTGCTGTTACCCTCTAGGCAGAATTCCAGAAGCAAAGGTTTGGTCATAAAAGAAAGGAGTCTTTATTTTAAAACTACACAATTTTGGAGACATGCACTAGTCACTTAGCCTATTACTTGAGGCTCAACTTTTTAACTCCTGAGTTTCCTTATCATTCCCCCTATTAGTTTTTAGTTATATTATTTCTTTTTTTATTTAAAAAATATTTTTTTTAGAGAGAGGGGAAGGGAGGGAAAAAGAGGGAGAGAGACATTGATGTGGATGTATGAGAGAAACATTGACCAGCTGCCTCTCGCATACCCCCAACTGGGGACCTGGCCCTTAACCTAGCACGTGCCCTGACCAGGACTGAAACTGGTGACCTTTCATTCTGCAAGCTGGTGCTCAATCAACTGAGCCACACCAGCCAGGGCTAGTTATCTTATTTATATAGAATTAGTTTACAAACTAATACAATGTAAGATACAAAAGCTACCCAATTTTTGGAGAATGGCAGGCTTCTGCCTCAGAGCTTGTCCCTTCTAGAACACCTGAAGAAGAATAACCCTGCCACCCTCTGCCAGGCCAGCCTGATCCTAGCTGTGCCTGGAGTTTCTCCTTCCATCCAAAATCCATCCAAAATACTGTCCTTGGGGAAATGCACGCAGCTGCAGCAGGATCATCCAGGCATCTTCAAGAAAGAGAGCCCAAAAGACAGTCTCTGCCTTCCTTTTATTTTAAATCTGCTGGCCCATAATTCCACATGCTCCAGAGGTACTCAGTTTCTTAGACAATCCTGTCCTAGACTGTTTACCATTGCCTCGAGCAACCTCCTCTTATTGTCCCTCCTTAATCCTCCCCAGTGATCTGATCTGATCTTTCTGTATCAGGAGTGAATGAAAGGATGCTGACCCTTTAAATTCTCTGGTGTCACTTCAGTTAGAGAGGAGGGGCTTGAAAAAATAGGAGAAGGTACATCAAAAATGGCCACTTGCCTCTTTGTCTTCCAATCTCCATGGTTGGAAGCAGCAATCAGTGATCACAGCACAGAACCCCAGTTTTTGAAGAACAAGTGTGTTTTGTTTTATTTATTTATTGTTTGTTTGTTTAGTCATTCATTTATTTATTAATTTCCTACTCTGGCTCCCATAAGCTATGTGAAAGCTGCTCCAAGGAAAGTTGCACAGCTACCTGCCATGGGGATGAGGGTGGGAAATGGGTAGATGCTATTGTGATATTAGCTGAAATTGACCAGAATTAATTCAGTTTATCATCCAACATTTCCCCTGGTAGCTGAAGGCCTCCAATAGACTCCAGAGTTCCACAATAGTTACCTCAGGCAGATTCTGCCAGTGTAATGATTGTCTAAGTAGAGAGTCATATTCCTGGTGCTTTTTGTGCTTCCATCTTCCCACAACCCAAGTGAGTATATTTTAAAGAGAATAATGTAGTAATATTGGTCTTTTTAATGAATAAAATTTTGATTTAAACAGAAGGGGATATATCCAAAGCTGGATATTTAAAATGGCTAGGTCAGACAGGAAATCTACAGTATGTTCTTCCATATATAGCAATGGAGATCCTTTTGGCCGCAAACTTATCCTAGTTTTTTCTTTCTCTACAGAAAACTGGACAGTGACCATTCCCACGGGACACTTGGTGGCTACAGTAGGAGGACAGGCTGAGCTTAGCTGCCAGTTATCCCCCCCACAGAGTGCAAAACACATGCAAGTGTCCTGGTTCAAGAGTAATCATTACAAGCTTGTTCACCTATACAGAGATGGCCATGAGCTGAATGGGGATGCTGCCCCAGAATATGTGGATCGCATAGAGCTTGTGAAAGAGGCCATTGGGGTTGGCAAAGTGACTCTCAGACTTCATAATCTCAGCATTTCTGATAATGGACAATACCAGTGTTCATTTAAGGATAGCGACTTCATGGATGTGGCCAGCATGAACCTGAGTGTAGCAGGTAGGTTTATGGTAGAACATTGCATATCAATGACCTTGTGGCCCCATAAGCTGAAATAGGTGGAAAATATATTATTTTTTTCTTTTTATTTCTTGTCTTTTTTATATTTTACAAAATACTTAAGGTGTATAAATAGCAAGAAAACCCCCTATACCTACTTTAAATATATACTATCAGTAAGTAAACAGTGCTGGGCGGGTGACCAAAGATAGTGTAATTTGTAGCTTGGATATGAAATTGAGTATCACCCCTTCTTATACCGCAGAATACAGATTAATGAGACCATTTTCCTTTCAATTTTCATTTTTGATCAATAGTTTATTTTTTATTGTATTTTTCCATAACCATTTATCCCCTTTATACCCTCTTCCACCTCCACTCAACTTGCCCCCCGCCCTGCTCAGTCACCACACTATTGTCCATGCCCATGAGTCCTTGTTCTTTTTAGCTTGATCCCTCCACCCCAACCCCACCTCCAGAGCTGTCATCCTGCTCTCCATCTATGACTCAACCTCAATAAAATAACTATCTTATTTCTGTCTCATTTACCCAGCATTAGGCTTGGAGACACAGGTCCATATTCAGGCTGCTAGCACTGGTGGACTTACGGTGGAGTGTAACTCAGGAGGCTGGTTCCCTCAGCCCCAGATGGAGTGGAGAGACAACAAGGGAGAGGTGGTTCCACATTCATCAAAATCCTATTCACAGGATGGAGCTGGATTATTCTACATGAAGATGACTCTTCTCCTCAGAAACGAATCAGAGAACAATGTGAGTTGCTACATTCGCAACCCTCTGTCAGGTGAAGGGAAACAAATAAATATCTTCTTATCTGGTGAGTGTTTGGTAAAGTTTACTTGTCAATAAAGTACCATATAGAGGAACTAAATGAGAATGTTAAAAAGCTTTGTACATTATCAAGCAGTATTTGAATGTGACTCTTTAAAATTGTTATGGGTGTTGGTAGACAGATATTGTCAGGTGCTGAGAGGAGGGCTTGAGAGGAAAAACAATTAGAAGGATAATGACAACCCATAACTGAAATACACATTACAGCTTTAAAGGGAAGTTCATTATTTCATTAGACCCTCACAATATTGTTAATGCAAGAATTTTCAAACCTGTAGAGAATTTTTATGTGTTTATTGTAGCCAAACTGATGACACGCCTGGGAGCAAGATCTCAAATGCTTGCAAGAATGAGTTTTACAGTTCTTTTTATATGCTTGGAATTAAGGAGGAAATATGAGGAAAATTACACGGAGGTGGGAGAAAGCCAGTGGGGGAAATCTCCATGATTAGGCTACATGATAGTTAACAAGATTGTGTGATCCATTGAGGGTGGTCATGCCTCCCAGGATCCTGACAAAGATTACCCTTACATTTCTAAGGTCTGTTAATCTAGATGTATAAGAACAATAGACATGGCTTGATTAAGGTGAAAATATACCTTTTACTAAAGAAGTTATAGGTGTAGGGTATGATTACCCACCATGACTTTCCCAGTTAGGACTCTATGATCAAATCACCCTGTGAGATACTTCTGGCCAGTGATTTATTACAGAGCCCCATTTTCATTTACAGTATTAATGTGTAAGCTTGACAAGTTTTTAGTTCAGTGACTTGAAGGATGTCACTTCCCTTCCTGACTATAGTTTTCTCATCTTAGAAAGAAGTATAATTATGCTGCATAGGTTTTTGTGACATGTTGTAATACAAATGTATTAGTAGAAGCAAAAATCTTTGCTTACTATTATTTAATATTAATAGTACTAATGCTGTCTTTAAAACTTCCTGAAAATTCAGTAAGAAAGGATTATTACAGCCATTTATAAGTAGCTAGGTGTTGAGAGAAGCCAGTCAAATCAACAGTAAATAAAATGTGGAACTAAAGCTGGACATCAAAGGCCAAACAGGAAAAGGCTATGTCCTATGTGTGACAAAGGTATACCCTTAGCTAACACCTATGCAGAGAAGTCTAGGTTGATTACAGGAATAGAGTAGTGGGTCTTCAGATATCACTTCAGGGAGTCTCTTTCTAGCCTGAATATAGGCACAATCTTTTATCTTAAAAATCTTTTCTAATCTTCTTGGAGGATTAGAAAATAGACTGAAAACAAACAAACAAAACAAAACAAAACAAAAGAAAAAAAAACACCTGTTACCCTGGTGAGATAGGAGTCTGTAACAATGATATGGGAAATAGGTATGGAGGAAAAGATAGTAACAGTTGGTAAGATTCTATAAATATTTTAAATAAAGTGCTGATGGAACTTACTGATGGATTGAATAAATAATGAAAGAGAGGAATAAACAATAATCCTAAAGGTAGGGGCTTGAGCCATGAAGGATAAGTTTTCATGTACTGAGATGGGGGAGTTTGTGAGAGGAGCATATTTTGGAGACAAGAGCATGCCTATAAGACATGCAAAGGAAACTGTTAGATATGCATTAAAGTTTTGTGGAAGAGACCAGCCTTGAGACATAATGTGAATGTCTTCAACTACAAAAAAAAATGGGAACAGAAAAAGTAGAAAAATAGAATCCTAGAACTGAATTTTGGAGCATATCTTTTAGATGTCCTTTGGATGAATAAGAGAAACCTGCAAAGTATCTGAGAAGGAATAAGGAAAGAGGTAGGGAAAAACCAAATACAGCAGGCAAAGAGCAATATTTAGAAGTATTTGTTTTGATGTCACCCTTTTATTAATGAGAAACATAATTTCCATTAAAACCTCTTTTTAATCTTCCTAATGTTTTTTATTATTTCACTAAAGATAGTTGGTTTCCTATGTAAATTAACAATTGTATATTGATAGATAAATTCAAATATTAGTTTCAAATAGAATTGAAATTAGAATAGGCTTTAAAATAAGCATAACATACAGAAGGTCCATAGGCACATGAAAAAATGCTCAACATCACTAGCCATCAGAGAGATGCAAGTAAAAACCACAATGAGATACCACCTTACGCCTGTCAGAATGGCCATCATCAACAAATCAACAAACAACAAGTGCTGGCGAGGATGTGGAGAAACGGGAACCCTACTGCACTGTTAGTGGGAATGCAGACTGGTGCAGCCACTATGGAGAACAGTATGGAATTACCTCAAAAAACTAAAAATGGAACTGCCATTTGAACCAGTGATTCCACTGCTAGGATTATACCCGAAAAATCCTGAAACCCTAATTCAAGAGAACTTATGCACCCCTATGTTCATAGCAGCCCTGTTTACAATAGCTAAGTGCTGGAGACAACATAAGTGCCCATCTGTAGATGAGTGGATCAAAAAACTGTGGTACATTTACACAATGGAGTTCTATGCAGCAGAGAGACAGAAGGAACTCCTGCCATTTGCAACAACATAGATGGAATTAGAGAGAATTATGCTTAGTGAAATAAACCAGGCAAAGAAAGCAAAATACCACATGATATCACCCAATACAGGAAACTAAAGAGCAACACAAACAAATGAACTAAATAGGCAAAGACTAGAACAGTAGTCAGTAGGGGGGAGGGGGGAGGGAGAGAAGGGAGTTAAATAAGGAAAGGGTCTAGTCAAGGAACGTATATGAATGACTCATGGACATGGACAACGGGGAGGGATACAATTGTGGGAGAAGGGATGGGCTGGGAGGGGGGAGCAATGGGGTAAAAATGGGACAACTGTAATTGAATAATCAAAAAATAAAATTAAAAAAAAGAGTCATATCTGATGCAATTAAATGAATAATAACTAAAATGGAATTACATAATTAATAAATTTTGAAGAAAAAAAACTTTCATGGACTATGTGAGCAATATTGTTATCATTTTTCACATTCTATATAATAAATAAAGATCTCATACCTTTATGCAATTCACAAGTATTAAACAAGTTAAAATTTAGCATAAATATGAAATCTGCACAAACACTGCATAGTAAACTTTGCTTTTTCTGAAAAGCTATCCAAAAATGTTGTTGCTCTCGTTAAAAAGTACCAAATATATGGTGCAGGCAAAAAAACAACCCAAAGGCAAATATGTAAGATATTTTCTTAATTATATACTAGAACAAATATATAATAATAGAAAGTAAAAATGCCCAAGGAAAACCTTGGAAAAACATTAAATGCATAAAATGCATAGTCACAAGCCAGATACAGAACCTACTTGAAAACAACGCATACTCTCTGTAAAAGACCTCAGAAGAACATAAATATCTGTGGAGGAAATATTTCGTTTTGAATGCGAATATTTACATCCATAGAGACAAAAACAATCCAAAATCAATATAGTCATTTCATTATAGTCAGTTATTAAATAAATGGTTTTTTATTATAATTCACATAAAATATATTCGTTTCAGGTATAAAACATAGTGATTGGGCATTTATATAACTTACAAAGTGATCACCCTGGTAAATCCAGTACTCACCTGGTACCATACATAGTTATTACAATATTATTGACTGTATTTCCTATGCTGAACTTTGTCTCCCCAATGTATTCTAGTCAGTTTTTTAAATCTGATAAAGTAAACTCTACCTCCTTATTTATTTAAACTTCTTTCTACCATTTATAGATATTCTTTCTTTCCTACTAACTTCAAAATTACTTATCAAACTATTTTTTTTAAAGGACATCCAAAGGATTTCTGTCTGAGATGTCTTTAAATGAAGAAAGTGATTAAGAATAATTTGTGGTAATTTATGACCACAGGCTATTATTTACTGTCACAGGAAAAGGCCATTCTACCAATAATAAAAATTAAGAAAGGGAGAATGAGACCCAGGTCATAAGGAAACAGTGTATACCAAATTATAATGTATGCATTTTAGTGCATTATTTAAAAGATGAAACAGTTCTTGTGTAATGTTGAAATAATTGTCTATACCTCAGGAAGAAAGACTCATGCATATAACTCTATGCAAAAATAAATTTCATATGGGTTAGAAGTTAAATGCTACAACTGAAACACACACTTTTGAAGGAAAATACTGTATTAGAAAGAACTTACCTAAAATGCAAACCATAAAAGGAAAGGAAGATCTATTTGTCTTCATTACCTTTACGCCCTAAGAGCTCCCTAGATCCTTAGGTTGTCTTAAGCCATTGAGCTTCTCAACTCCCAACATGAGTTTTGGAGTCCATGATTCCATTGATTGTTTCCTTTATAATCAGGGAGTGTTTGTACTGGAATATTAGCAAGAGACAAGAGAGACATTTCTTTCATTCCACTATTGCCTCTGTTTATGTTCTGTGCCAAAAACACTCAATCCCAGGCTCTGTACTTGCCAGGAAACTAGTTCCACTGATCTTTAGCCCTAGAGATCAAATACAAAAGTAATAAAATAAAAAGAATAAAGAAAATGCAGGATCTGAAGGGGAATCCTGCTTGTTAGCAGTAAAATTTCTAATTCAATAGTGGTGCATGTCATGGGTTTATTGAACTTCAAATTGCTCTGCTTTTTCTTTCAGATGCCCTGTTTCATCCACACCCCATCTGGCTGATAGTTTTAATTTCACTTTTGTATGTGATACCAGTTTTCATTGTTATGCTCATTGGCTGTCAATGTTTCAAAAAAACAGGTAACTGCTGCAACAAGGCTGTAATCATTTAGTGCATCTTGTTTAATGTGATGCCCATGTCACATGGAGTGCTTAAGCAAAGCTGTATGACATTTGTCAATACATGCCAAGCCTTACATAGAATGACTTAGGGTTTGTTTCTCACTTTACAAGTGTTAAACTTCATACCTGTCAATTATGAGCTTCCCAGGACAACGAATTTTTTGAGGAATGAGGGTCAGTATGTCTCCCAAACTACTTAGGCCCCCAGTTACTTCTGTGCCCCAAAAGGAGTGCTTTCTCTCTTAGATAAGAGTCTATTCCGTCAAAATGAGGTGGATCCAACCTCTGCTTCAGTCAGAATAATTTAGTGATGGACAAATCCTGAGTTTTGCTCTAGGATACATTTCATTTGGTCATAATATTTTTGCCTGCACAGATTGCCATTAATTTTTAAGATACTACCTCCATTCAAAGACTCGAACAAAACCAATGTGAAAAATAAATAGGTCTCTAAGCTAATAAGTCTTTTGTAACCAGACTGATTCCTTGGGTTTTATGGCTCAGGTGAATGACTATATCATTTTTCCTTATGAATATGTTACTGAAGATACAGTAGATAGAGTGGCCCATCAGGTACAAGGACATTAAAGACAACTTTTTCAAAAAAATGACCAAACTCATTTACAGCTGAGTAAACTGCTATATTAAGGATGTGAATTTGGAGCTTGAGTAGACAATTTAATGGAGATGAGTCAAAGGAGAAGATATAATCCATTGTGCTCATTTTTCTATCAGATCCTTAAAACCTGGTACCACACTTAGTCAGCTCCTACCGTATGCTAGGCATTGTGATAATCATTTTACAGAATTTATCTAAATTAATCCTAAAAGGCAGTGCTACTATTGTCAGCATTTTATAGATTAGATGTCCTGGCTCACACAGTCAAGATTGGAATGCAAAGGTGTTTGGCTCCAATTCTCATGATCCAATCACTGGGCTTCTCTCCAGTATTTGGTTTCAGGTTTCTGCCTGCACAGCTTAATGGTTGAGGAGGCTATCAACTCACATGGCAGCCTGTTACATAGTTATTATGGGAATTGCCTGCATTTTGAAAATCTAATCTACTGGTACATGTTACCTACCAATTAGCTTTTTCCCGCTTCCCTATGAAAGTTTTTTAATGAACTGAGATCATAACTTGACTACAACTGAGTTCCTTTAGAGTACCTGATTGTACCTTTTTTTACTTTGGAAGGTGATATAGATCAAAGAATAAACGGATACATATTTTAGTAATATACGAAAAAAACATTTTAATCCTCTCTGTTTAACTTGTAGAAACAAGCCGCTTGACAGTGGAATTCAAGCTGAAAGGTATAAGTATGTTCAGAGTCTGTGGATACAACAGTTTTTTTCTTTCAGCCAATTCAGTGTCACCACAGCTCCATCTGGTCAGTCTCACAGCCCTCAGAATCCCCACGGATCTGGTGAAGTCTCCTGGGGCCTCATGAGAACTAGGAACGGGAACTCCTCTTAGCCCGATTAAGAGCAACAAATCCAGTCCTCCCAGGCCCTGCCACCTCCCACAAATTAAATACGCATCCAGAGCCTGATCTAGATTGAGCGTACATGGGGCAATGACTGCTTTTTCTGATAATAGTCCTTAGGCCAGTGATGCCCCCCGATGCCTGCATTCCTCATTTATTAATTCTAACCCTCTCTCTTCTAGTGTGCCTACGTGACTTCATTCGTTTGTTGAACACAGTTTGGGCTCAATTAATATGTTTTGGAAGCCTTTGTATAGTGCCTGCTATGTATCTGCTATCCCGGAGAAGAGGTAAGTGGGTCAGTAGTGGGGGACTCTCTCTTTTCCTGGAAATCTGGGTTGTTTATCCAAAGCTGTATGACTCTTTCATCATCCCCAGGAAGAACAGTGGTTTGGGTGACATTACAGAGGACCAAATTCCAACACTAAGATTGTTGTGGGTGTCAAGGACTGAAGGTCCTGTAACTGCTGCCAATGTGCTCAACTGTGCTTGAGGACATAGCGCTTTCTGCTACAAGGAGGGAAAAACGTTCTGGTGGCAGAAAACATGATTGGGTCCAACCACTCATTTACTTTATTGGAGCCACTGATGGTGTACATTTATGACTCTAGGTCACCGTTTCTTATCTATTTGGGGTTTAGTGTCTGTACTGAATATATAATGTCAGACATAAATGTTTTCTATCTGAGTAATATTCACACATACCTCTTCAGTTTGCATGCAATTTCCGAAGGCCTATGAAACATTGAAATTCTTCCTTGGGCCTATTGCCTATGAAATGAGGCAATCACTTAGAGATCAAACTGATAGAAGAATATAATAATATTCAAAAATATTATATTGACATTTGACAATTCTTAATTGTCTAGAGGACTCTAAGGAAATGCATATATAGGTTAACTACCATTAAACAAGGGGGAAAAAGCCTTTATTTTACTTGAGACATTGTTTTCAAACCACAAAGGACAAGTTTAGAGCATTAGTGTGGTCACAGCAGGACTTTCTCTCTGTCCACTTAGTCCCTGTCCTCATGCTCCATAGGCCTTGAACAACAACACGCATGGGCCTTTTTTTCAATTCTTTCTACTGAAAATTGCAAAACCTTACCTTCAAACTTATTAAACCAATGGATAAAAACACCATATTTTTAGTACTAAAGGAAAATTAAGGTTTGTGTAAACAAATCAAGTACTTGGATAAAATGTGGGGGAAAAAACCAGTAAACACAAGTTAAATTTCCCCTGGATGCCTTAATTTCAACCAAGTCTTAGTTCTCCCTCCTGAAGATTCTTTAGGAGCAAATATGAAAAACCAAGAGACCAGGATACAGACCAACTCAACCACTGCAAGAGATGTCTGAGGCAAATATAAAATATTCCTGATTATAAAGGGAATCTCATTTTAATGATCACATAGCTGTGGTTAGCGTTTAAAAAAATAAATACCTAGAAATTGATCTGGGTCATGTGTTATGTATATGTCTAACTTTACAAGAAACTGCTCAAGTGTCTGTATCATTTTATGGATCACCAGCAATGAATAAGAAAGCATTTATTCCTCATGTTTTCCAATATTTGGTTCCTGTAGTCTCTCTAATTTTAGATTAGTGTTTGTAGTGGTATCTCATCTTGGTTTTAATTTGTCTTTTTCTAAGATTTCATATAAATGGAATCAGACAATATATTCTTTTTTGACTGGCTTCTTTTACTTGGCATATTGTTTTAAAAGTTTATTCATGCTTTAGCATGTATCAGTTCTTCATTCATTTTTATTGCTGAACAATAGTCCATTGTGTGAATTCAGAACATTTTACTTATCCATTCTTCAATTAATGTACCTTGGGTTGTTTCCAATTTCGGCTACTATTAATAATTCTGTTATAAACATTGAGTAAAAAGAAGATGAATATCATTCCATTTATTTAGATCTTACACAGTTCTTTCAACAATGTTTTATGATTTACATTGTACAAGTCTATTTTGTCATTCTATTCCTAGGAACTCTATCTTTTTTATCATTCTGAAATGTAACATTCTTTTAAAATTATAGATAACATACAATATTATATTAGTTTTAGGTGTACAACATAGTGATTTGGCATTTATATACTTTATGTATAATCTTCCCATCTTAGGCTCTATAACTTAATGACACTTGCAAATACTCTTTTACCACATGAAATACCAGGCATTACATTAGATGTTGACTATCTTTGGAGTCCATTATTCAGCCTGCTGCCATGTGCTGTCCTTTATGAAAATTGAACAATGACTCCAGGCCCAGAGGTCAGAGTCATGAGTCACAAAGAATTATCCCTAAGACTTGAAACCTAATGGAGTTTGCCTGGTTGAATTTTGAAATTGCCGAGAGTGGTAACTACGTTTTTCTTCTCATTTTCTCTGTCTTTCAATGGGAATGTCTATAACTATTTTCCTGTACTTATTGCACCATTATATTTTAAGGCAGATAATTTTTTTTTTTTTAGTTTCACAAATCATGATGAAAAGGAATTTTACCCTAGGACAGATTATACTCAAAGCCTTACTCATCTACCTCCAAATTTACTTAGTTTGTCGGACAATATCAGTTCCTTGCAATTGCAGGACTTAAGTCCAATTTCCTAGGAGATTATCTGCAGGGGACAGAGGGGCTGCCTGGATTTCTTCAAATGGTTTTTGTCATGATCTTCTAGCAATGGTGGGTCTAGTCCCTTTCAACATTTGAAATCTCTGACTTCTTCTTCCACATATTTCTGACTGCAGCCAGAGAAAGTCTCTGATTTTTTTTTTTTTTTTTTGGCTCATATGATTATATTTTCCCCACCTAAATATTCCTTGATAATCTCATTTCAAGCTTCATAACCTTAATTCTGTCTGCAAAGTAAGTCTCCTTTTTCATGCAATGTAACATATGTAGAAGTCCAGGAACAGGAGATTGGGTATCTTTGGGTGATGGCCATTCTGTCTATGACAATCTGTGTCATTCCCAAGTCTTTACAACTCTCCCAAACACAAAATCCACTCTACTCATCCAGGGTTCATCTTATTGCAACATCAACTCAAAATTAACAATAAGATAATCAAAGAATGTTAAAGAATCTATTCTATATAGTTGTTATGGTTGACTGAATTAGTCCATTTTTAGTACTAAAATAATAACTTCTAAAGAATAAATTATCTGTACACATAAAGTTACATTAAATTTTAGTTCCAGAATATTCTCTTACCCTAGTTCTCACTTCAATTAATTTTCTAATTTTTATACCTTTCTCAGTCTCTCTTTCAGATTCTCTGCTTTCCTTATACAGTGAATGGACAACTGATCTTATAAGTATAGTATTTGTGCTGATTATGTTGTATGCTGTACTTATCGTTTATTTGTGCCTGACAGTAAAAGGTAAGTGGTCAGGGTTAGTCATGACTCTATCATTTTTCCAGCACATATTTATATTCTATTTCTTGTAAGGCTTCACTTTCTGCCTGTTTGTTAGCCCAAGGTTCATCCTCTTTTCAGAGAAAAAACAACATAAGTCGTCCCAAATTATGTTTTGTCAAGTTATATATTTATATACTAAGGTTAAGTTGTCTCATCTCAAGTGCACAAAGAGCGACTCTTCTTCTGCCTGATCCTCAGACTTCTGCTCTGCACTTCAGCTAGTAACACACAGAACCCTAGCGGTGCTTCTCAGACTTATCACTGTCCTCCTGCAACATGTGGGTCAATTTTTATGTTGGCATCTGTATCTCTAGCACCCCCATAGATTAATTTATCCAGCACTTTTGTTATTCTATTCACTGAAAATTACTAAGACTTGATTCAACTTTAACATTCTTTAACTCTGCTCACCCTGCCTCCTTGAATGAATTTCATCATTTCTCCACTTTAGTTCAGCCAGCAATCTCAAGTAATAAGCAGGAAGCTAAAAATTCTTCGGATTTGTTTTTTTTGCCAAATTTTGATATGAATGAGGGCCAACAAGTCTTCAGATAGATAATTTTCCCCTAAAAACTTACTGTAAGTGAATTTAAATTCACAAAACCATGCGTTATTTCCATTGCTTTTTGGTATAACTTTCTTAAATGAACACAGTATTAAATGAACAGAGAATATCTATGTGTATCACTAGATTTTAGAAGAAACAAGAACAATATATATGAGATTCTAAGGGGTAAGTGTGTTTTAAGCCCACAATTTTACTTATTCTAATTACTTTCTTATAAGTAAGAGCAAATAATAGTCAAGGCCATAAAGAATTCACCATTACCATAGACTATATGAAAATGACTTAAGAAAAATTCAAATGGAAATGAGACTATATTAAAAATTAGATGAATAACTAATATATAAGAAATAAGTAAAACAATTTAATCAATAAAATTTTCATTTAAAACTAAATACACAGTATTGTAATAGTTGTCAATATAATGATTACTTAAATAATGTAACAATATATTAATAACCTAGTCACTGAACATCAATGGCTGCTAATATCACAAAAAGAAAAAAAGAATAACCTTGAATCTGATTAAACCTCTATTTTAACCTCTAATTTGTAGGACATAGAAAAAAAAGAAGAACATTTAAAAATATTCAGCAGACATTAAATGAGCAAAATGTAGACACGGAAAACACTACACAAGAAATGATCCACTCTGACCAGCGTGACTCAGCTGGTGAAGTGTCGTCCTGCAAAGCAAAAGGTTGTTAGTTTGATTCCTGTCAGGGCACATGCCTGGGTTGTAGGTTTGATCCTTGGTTGGGGCACCTGCAAGAGGCAACCATCAATATTTCTCTCACAAATGAATGTTTCTCCCCCTTTATTTCTCCCTTCCCTTCCCTCTCTCTAAAAGTAAATAAATAAAATTATTTTTTTGAAAGAAGTGGTCAAAGTTCTTCAATAAATGTTGCTAGAAAATAGAATGAGAAAAACAGAAGATTAGCATTATAGTTTAAGTCAAAGGCATATCAACCAATTACAACTTGTACATTTATTTGGATGTCTATTTAAACCAATACACTGTTGAACAAAAGTGATACAACTCTAGCTAAACTCATCAAGAAAAAGTATTGAGAGCCCAAATAAATAAAATCACAAATTAAAGAGGAAAAATTACAGCCAGCATCACAGAAAGACAAAGAATTATTAAAGAATACTATGAACAATTATTTGCCAACAAGTAGACAACCTGGAAAAAATGTATAAATTTCTGGGAGCACACAACTTTCCAAGACTGAACTATGAAGAATTAGAAAATCTAAACAATTACTAGCAATGAAACTGAAGCAGTAATCAAAAACTTCCAAGATCTAGGAATAAATTTTATCAAGGAGGTAAAATATTTGCACTCAGAAACTATAAGACACTGAAGAAAGAGACTGAGGAAGATACAAATAAGCGGAAGCATATACCATGTTGGATGGGTTGGAAGAATTAACATCATTAAAATGTCTGTACTACCCAAAGCGATCTATATATTCAATGAAATTCTTATTAAAATATCAATGGCATATTTCACAGACTTAGAACAAATATTCCAAAATTTTATATGAAACTAAAAAGACCCTGAACATCCTGAGCAATCTTGAGAAAGAACAAAATGGAGGGATCACAATACCTGATATCAAACCATACTCCGAGGTCATTGTAATCAAAACAGCCTAATACTAGCATTAAGAACAGACACATAAATCAATGGAAGAGATGGGAAAATCCAGAAATCAACCCATGTCTTTATAATCAATTAATATTTGACAAAAGAGGCAAAATCATACAATGGAGTAAAGACAATCTCTTCAATAAATGATGTTGGGGAAATTGGGGTGGTACATAGAAACAAATGAAACTATACCATACTTACACCACACACAAGGATAAACTTAAAATTGATAGAAAACTTAAATGTAGGTTGCAAAACAATTAAAATTCTAGGAAAAAACATAGGCAGTAAAATTTCAGACATCCCTGGGAGCAATATCTTTACTGAAACGTCTCCGAAGGCAAGGGAAATAAACGAAAAACTAAACAAGTGGGACTACATCAAACTAAAAAGCTTCTGCACAGTAAAAGAAACCATCAGCAAAATTAAAAGGGTGCCCACTGTATGGAAGAACGTATCTGCCAATGATACATTTGATGAGAGGTTAATTTCCAAAATATATAAAGAACTAATACAATTCAACACCTGCAAAACAAACAACCCAATTTAAAAAATGGGCAAAGGACCTGAACAGACACTTCTCCAAAGAGGACATACAGATGGCCAATAGACATGAAAAAATTCTCAATGTCACTAATCATCAGATATATGTAAACTAAAACCACAATGAGCTATCAACCCAGACCTGTCAAAATGGCTATCATCAATAAATCAATAAACAACAAATGCTGACCAGGATGTGGAGAAAAGGGAATCCTAGTGCACTGCTGGTGGAAATGAAGACTGTTGCATCCACTGTAGAAAACAGTATGAAGGTTCCCCCCAAAAATTAAAAATGGAGTTGCCTTTTGACCCAGAGATTCCACTTCTGGGAATATATCCTAAGAATCCCAAAACACCAATCAGAAAGAATATATGCACCCCTATGTTCATAGCAGCATTATTTATGATAGCCAAGATCTAGAAACAGACCAAAAGCCCATCAGTAGATGAGTAGATCAAAAAGATGTGGTACATTTACACAATAGAATACTACGCAGCTGTAATAAAGAAGGAACTCTTACCCCTTGTGACAGCAAGATGGACCTGGAGATTATTATGCTAAGTGAAATAAGTCAGTCAGAGAAAGACACATACAATATGATCTCACTTATATGTGGAATCTAATGAACAAAATAAACTGATGAACAAAATAAAACCAGAGACATGGCTACATGGAACAGCCTGACAGATCTCAGAGGGGAGGGGATGGGGTGACTGGAAGAGATTAGCCAAAGAACATATATGCAGATATACATAACCCATGGACAACAATGTGGTGGAGGCCGGGAGGGGAGGCAGGGACAAAGGAGAGGAAAATGGAGAACATCTTTAACAGTGTCAACAATTTTTAAAAAAGAAAGAAAATACTCATGAACATGAACAACTGTGGTGATTGCTGGGGATGAGGGGTAGAAACAGCTATAGAGTGATAAATGGTAGTGGATAGAGACTTGACTTGGGGTGGTAAACACACAATATAGTGTACAAATTGTGCACCTGAATTCTGTATAATTTTGTTAACCAGCATCACCCCAATAAATTCAATAAAAAGGAAAAATGGGGGGGGGGTCAATGACTGAAGGAAATTGGAAAACTAAAAAATATGTAGAAATTAAACAACACACTCCCAAACAACCAATGTGTCAAATCTAAAGATAAATTACAAAGTTTCTTGAAACAAATGAAAATGGAAACACAACATACCAAAACATGTAAGATATAGCAAAAAAAGAAAGTTTATAGGGATAAATGCCTATATTAAGAAACTTCACAGGACTAGAATAAAAACAGAGTTCAAAGCTGAAGGAAGGAAATATCAAGGTTAGGAGAGAAATAAATAAAATAGAAAATAGGAAAACAATAGAAAAAATAGCAAAATAAAATTAGATTTTAGGAAAGACCAACAATATTGTCAAAACTTTAGGTAGGCTAAGAAAGAGGGAAGGCTCAAATAAATAAAAATAGAAATGAAAGAGAATACACTACACTTGATGCTACAAAGTATCCTAAGAGAATACTAAGAACTTTTATACTCCAAAACATTGAATAACCTAGAAGAAATAAATACCTTTCTGAAAATACACAATAAACCAAATCTGAATTATGCAAGATGTTAATAATTGAGGAAACTAGGATAGGGTTTGAAGGGGCATTTGTCTACCTATATTTTCCTATTTGTAGGTTCTTAATGGCAGAACAAAAATAAGAAAGGAAAGCATCAGTGAAATTAAAGAAATTAACCAATCAGAATACAAAGAAAAAAGGTTAAATAAAAATGTAAAAATAAAAAAGATTTTTATGTAGATGAGTGGATCAAAAAACTGTGGTACATTTACGCAATGGAATACTATGTAGCAGAAAGAAAGAAGGAACTCCTGCCATTTGCAACAACATGGATGGAACTAGAGAGAATTATGCTTAGTGAAATAAGCCAGGCAAAGAAAGAAAAATACCATATGATATCACCTAATACAGGAGACTAATGAACAACACAAACAAAGGAACTAAATAGAACAAAGAGCAGAATAGCAGTCAATAGGGGGGAGGGGAGAGGGAGAGAAGGGGGATAAGTAAGGGAAGGGTTTAGTCAAAGAACGTGTATAAATGACTCATGGACATGGACAACGGGGAGGGATATGATTGCGGGAGAGGGGGTAGGTGGGGTGGGGGAGAGAAATTGGGAGAAAAGGGGACAACTGTAATTGAAAAACCAAAAAAAAAAAAAACACGAGTACACAAGGTTCATAGCACTATTACTCTTAGAAGCCAAAAAGTGGAAATAGTCTAAATGTTTGTCAACTAATGAATAGATAAATAAAATGTGCTAAATCTAAAAAAAAAAAAAAAAAAAAAAAGGTTTTTAAAAAAAGTATCAGAAAGCTGTATGACATATGGCCTAACATTTGTGCAACTGGAATCCTGAAAGCAGAAGAGACAGAATGGGATAGGATTATGTTTTTAAAGATTTTATTTATTTATTTTCAGAGGGAGGGGAAGGGAGGAAGAAAGAGAGGGAGAGAGACATTGATGTGTGAGAGAAACAATGATCGGTTGCCTCTCACACGCCCCAAACAAGGGACCTGGCCCGCAACCCACACACATGCCCTGACTGGGAATTGAATCTGTGCCCTTTTGGTTCACAGGCCAGTGCTCAGTCCACTGAGCTATACCAGCCAGGGCATTGGATAGAATTACTTTTAATTCAGAAATATATTTACAGCTACAAATTTCAGAATCTCATAAACACCAGGCAGTGTAAATATGGTGGAAATCAAATCTAGGAACATTATAAAACAAAGGGAATAATGAAAATAGCCAAAAGGGAAAAAAGACACATTTCAAATGGATAAACTGAAATTACTGATTTTGTCCCCTGAAACAAAGGACACCAGAAGACAAAGGAGCAAAATTTTATAAGTGCTAAAGAAAGAAAACCTGTCAACCAATAATTTTTTAAAGATTATTTTGCTTGTTTAATTATTATCCAGTAAAATTTACTTTTTTTTCTTTTTTGGTATATAGTTATATTAAATTTAACACACATATAGATTGTAACCACGACTACAAGCAGAATATCTAGAAGTTTCATCAACCCCCAAAACACACTCCTAACTCCTAGCAACATTGTGATGCTTTGTTTTTGAGAAAGTCACATAATGGAATCATGATATATGTAACCCTTTGAGAAAAACTTCTCTCATTCAATATAAAGCTTTGAGATTCACCGATATTGTTTTGTATCAATAGTGCATTCCTTTAAATGCTGAGTGGTATGCCATTAGATGTACCACATTTGTTTATTCATTCTTCCATTGAAGGACATAGGACTGAAAGGGTATCTCTTTTCTACAATTTTGATTGATTGACTCTAGTTTTACTGAGATATGCTTGGCTAGTAAAAATAGTATATATTCAAGATGTATAATGTGATGTTTTCACAATATACATATTGTGAAATGATTACCAAAATGAAGCTAATTGACCTATCCATCACCTCAAATAGTTACATTTTGTGTGTGTGAAAATTTCAAGTATACAACACAATATTATTAACTATACTCACCGTGCTGTACATTAGAGCTCCAGAATTTATTCGTCCAGCATAACTGAGCCTTTGCATTCTTTGACCAGACCTATTTTGGCCACACTGGCAGCCCCTGCAATGCCCATTCTCCTCTTTACTACGATGGGTTTGACATTTTTAGATTTCACAAACAAACGAAATCATTCAGTATTTGTCTTTCTGCATCTGGCTTAATTCACTCAGCACAATGTCCTCCGGGTTTATCCACATTGCCACAAATTGCAGGATTTTGCTTGTAAGATTGTATAAATTGCTACAACTTGGAAAAGTGTTTGCCACTATCTATTAAAAGTGAACATATGTATAGCATATGAGCCAGTAACCCATGTTTAGGTATCTAATTAGTGTCTTTGTCCAAAGGACATGTACAAAAACATTCATAGCAGCGTTATTTATATATATAAATAAATATATATTATATATACATGAGATATCTTAACACATTTATTCTACAAGGGAAGAGGCACTGGATGCAGCCAGCATCTTAACACTTTTGGCAGCATCTGAACGCTTTCATTCCATAAGGGTGTACCTGGGTGTAACCTCTGCCTCTCCCATAGAATAGGTGACTGGCCTGTCCCCAGCCTGGTCACAGAATGGCCTTCTCCAGTTTCCTACCCTGCTTCCAGTCATTCTCATAAGTAACCACTCTGAAGATCCAGCAGGTGGGTGCAAACTCCTTTTGTTTGTTTGTTTTTTTTTAATTTTATTTTTTGTTATGCAATTACAGTTGTCCCATTTTTCCCCCATTGCTCCCCCCTCCCAGCCCATCCCTTCTCCCACAATCATATCCCTCCCCGTTGTCCAAACTCCTTTTGGGTAGCACCTCTTAGGGATCTATACTCTCCTGGTAGCCCACACTGCGCCTTTATCTACTCATTAGAGTTTTAGCTCAAGTCTTCAGACCAGTGTTAACGGTGATGGTGTCTTCTCTTCTTTCTATGCTCCACCCAGATAAGTCAGTGCTTGCATTTCTTCTACTCTTGGAAATTTCAGGCTACCATTTTCCTTGCAAACTCAGCAGGGTTCAAGAAAAAGTTATGATTTTGTTGATTACCCACCTTTTCTTTGTTGTTAGGCTGGGGGAAACACTCCAACTTTATGGATCCTAAGAAGAAGCCAGAAATCTTTAACATTCTATTTTGGTGAAAGGCAATTGTACTTTTTAATAAGGTTTTATTCGTCATTTTTTTTTTACGGTTATTGCCTATGTGACAATCTAAGAAATAACTGGAGATCATATAAACCCTCCTACATTCTTATGAGCAGAATTTTCCCATCAATCATGTTGAAACTCTGACTCTAAACAGAGAGTGAGAGCAAGTGTTCTCATTACCTTAGGCAACAGATGGAGATAATGCCTGATGTCACTTTTTCTTTACAAGATGAAGCTTGTTCTACTGTAACAGTGCAGTCCCACACTCAGAACTAGAGAATAATGTTAGTCACTAAACAGCTGAGCTAACAGGATTTGGAAGATCCCCAGTACCCATCCCAATACCCCCAGTTGAGAAAACTTCATTACTCTGCCTCTCAAATACTTCCTGTCAGAAGCCCTGAAAAACTGTAAGGACATGTCAGAAATATCCATTACCTACAGAGCCATAGTTTTCAACCTGGTTTACACAATGAAATCACCCCGGGGAACTTTACCTTACCAATGGCATCTACAAAAACAGAACTTGTAGAAATAGAATAGAATGGTAGTTAGCAGGGGCTGAGAGTTTGGGGAATTGGGGAGATGTTGTTTAATGGTACAAACTTGTAATGGTAGATAAATAAGTTCTGGAGACCTAATGCACAGCATAGCTATTATGGTCAAACAACACTTTGGTATAAACTTCAAAATTTCTAAGAGACTATGTCTTAATTATTCTCACTACAAAAAAGAAATGACAATTTTAAGACAAATAAAGATGTTAGCTAATGCTATGGTGGTAGCCATATTACAATATATAAATGTATCAAATCAACATATTATATGTCTTATACAATGTTCTATGTTAATTACATCTAAAGTTTTATAAAAGAACATCACTATAATGAGGAATGCAGAGTTAAAATGAAAAAAGATTAAAACAATAAAGTCTGTAAGCTAGTTAACAGTTTAAAAAATGTATATTCACAAGTGGAATACTATTCACCCATAAAAAGGAATGGGGTACTGATACCTGCTGCAGTGTGGATGAACCTGGAAAGCATTTTAGCTACATGAAAGAAGCCAGTCAAAAAAGCCAGGTATTGTATGATTCCATTTATATGAAATGTCCATAATAGGAAGATCAGTATAAACAGAGTAGGTCAGTGATTGCCAGGGAATGGAGCAAGGAGGAAAGTGAAAGGCACAGGTTTCTTTTTGGAGTGATGATGCTACAACATTGTGAGTACCCTAAAACCCATTGACCTGTACAGTTTTAAATAGTAATTTTTTTGTTATGTGAATTTATTCTCAATTAAAAAAGGAAGGCCCTGGCTGCTGTGGCTCAGTGGATTGAGCGTCGTTCTGCGAACCAAGTGTCGCTGGTTCAATTCCCAGTTAGGGCACATGACTCGGTTGCACGTCAGGTCCTCAGTCGGGGGCGCAAGTGAGAGGCAACCACACAGTGATGTTTCTCTCCCTCTCTTTCTCCTTTCCCCTCTCTCTAAAAATAAGTAAATAAACAAACAAATATATAATTTTTTTTAAAAAGGACACACAAAATAAATAAATAATGCCAATGGCATTCCCTACCCCAACGCAGTTCTAAAATATTCCCTTGTTGACTCAAATGTGTGGTCTGGGAGAGCCTGATACATAGGTATATAGGAAGTGCAAGGTGGATGATTTGGTGAGATAAGAAAGGAGTTCCTGCCCTTTGCTAGAGAGGAGAGCAAAGGTAAACGCAAACAACCAAGTGTCTTTTAACTTAACCTTCTTAGGATTCCAAAACTACATTAAAATCAGTATGTTCCAAACCAAACTTATTCACAGCAACCACATTTAGCCGTCTCATATTGCTCCCCTTCCCTTAAGCCATACCTCAAACAATATTCTCTCCATTCATCTTGTCAGTTAAATGCTGAACTCTGGGAGAAATCCCAAAAGTCTTCATTTCCCTCAACTCCCTCATTCAATCAATTCTACCTTTCAATTCTATGTCCTAAATAGATCTCAGATCTTTCCAATTTTGCATCATCTGCTCTGCCACTGCTTTAAGTCTTAATTGTATTTGTCCCAGATTATTGATTTATATATATATATATGTATGTTTTTATTTAACATATATTCATATGTCCCATCTAGTCCATATGTTTGTGTATGCATCAACATAGTCATGTGTTTGTAGAGGCATATATGTGCAAATATCATCACTTATGCATGTATTATACATATATACACCATTAGGATAAGTATGCATGTACATAAAGTACATAAATATGTATAACTCTTTATAACTATATACAGATATTTGTGCACACATGTACATGCTTATATATGTAGTTATATATTTTAATACTCGTGTATGTATATTATCTAGGTTATATGAGAATTATGTATGTATTGTGTGTGTATATATATATATATATATACATAAGTATATATTACATAATACTTCCTAAAATTCAAACCACCATTTTACCTTAATTTCTCCGTACATCTCATCTACCTCATTCTCTGATCATATCTCCCATTCCATCGACAGAAAACTAATTGCAGTTTTCTGAATTGAACATTTTCTCTCAAATGCCTTTCAAGCCATCACTTCCTCAACCTGGAAAACCTTTTCTGCTCCTTCTGCCCCTCTTCTTAAATGGGCTAACTGTTGTTTTATTTTGAGAGTCCTCTCAGCAGTGACTACCTCGAAGGCCTCCTTGAATGCCTGGTCTGGATTGAGTGACTTTTATTTATGCTCCCACAGTTCCCTTCCTTTCCTTTCTAAGTACAGCAGAGCATTCAGAATAAATTTCTTTACCACAGCCCTTTTACTCAGCACAGGTTACATAAAATACATGCATCAGGCTGTGTGTTGCTCCCTTTCAGAGAGAGGCACGCCGTGTCGGTACTTGTGGTGTTAGCACCGCAGTCAGTGCCAGGTGCAGTCACTGGAGCTGAACAGGCTCCCACCCAGGGCCTGGAAGAGCCAGTCTCCTTGGAGTTCCCCTTAGGAAGGGAACGCAGGACCAGGCTGGCAGAATCAGGCGGCCAGAGGTGGAGGGCAGCAGTCAGAGGAGCTTTAAGTAGTCTGGCTAGTTCTGGCATCCTCAGAACTTCAGGTGACTCACCTGGGATTCATTCTCTAGGGACAGCAGTGAGCTGCTTCTGGATCACCGGTAAGTGTAAGATTTAGGATCCGCTTCTCTCTTCATAGTCGGTCATCGCTCTTCCATCCCTTCCTCTTCCTGTGTCTTCTGGGAGACCTCCTGTCTCTACATTTCAAGGAACTTAACTGTATTTATAGATTAGGGAGATAGTGTGAACAGAGAGAGGTCTCAGTCACTTCTAAGGAAAATCGTTTCTCCATGTTTATGAGTTATTTAATTCTCACTGTGCAGTATTGTGCCATGGCAAATGTGGGGCTCAATTTCTGGAGTCAGCTTTGGTGAGGCACGAGGAAAATATTATTTTCATGCATGTTCTTCCCCAGTCACCTGGTAGTGTGACCAGTCACCTTTGCACAGTGTGCTTTACAACCTGAATTCCTGTTCTCTATTGTAACTAACTGAGCTTAACAAAATTAGGGAGAAATACCTCATGGTGGTATATTTACTAAGAGTTTTTAAATATTAAATATCTACAAAATTCTTGGCTATCAAAATATAACATGAATAACCTTCATGAAAGATATTTTAACACACCTTCAACAGGCTAGGAGGGTATAGCAAAAACACTTTAATTTTGCTTAAATTAAAAACAAAATTGACAGAAAAAGGGTGAATTAGATACTACTGTTTCTATAAAAGGAAAATTGCTGTAATAATACTCATTTAAAGACATGCATCACTTTTTTTAAAATTTATTCCTAAAGTTTAACTTTTATTTTTGAATTAAGTTAGCATATCAGATGAAATAATATGATGGACTAATTAAGGTGAATTTTTTTCTTTTGGTAAGTTTTTTTTTTTATTATTGATGACACTATTACAGATGTCCTCCATTTATCCCCCCTTAGTCACCCCCCCAGCTCCAGCCCCACCTCTGGCTTTCACCATATTATTGTTTATATCCATGAACATATACATATATGTTCTTTGGCTAATCTCTTCTAGTCCCCTCATCCCCATGCCTTGTCAGGCTGTTCAATGTATCCATGTCTCTGGTCATATTTTATTCATCAGTTTATTTTGTTCATTAGATTCCACATATAAGTGAGATTATATGGTATTTGCCTTTCTCTGACTGGCTTATTTCGCTTAGCATAATATTCTCCAAGGCCATTCATGCTGTCACAAAGGGTCAGAGCTCTTTCCTTTTTACAGCTGTGCAGTATTCTGTTATGTAAATACACCACATCTTTTTTAATCCACTCATCTACTAATAGGCTCTTGAGCTGTTTCCAGATCTTGGATATCATAAATAATGCTTCTATGAACATGGGGGTCCATATATTCTTTCTGATTGTTATATATCTCTTCTTTTGTGATAAGATTTGCTTGCCTGTCAGGTTGAATGTGATTTGTATTGAATTTTATAGTCCCTTGTTGGCATATTTGTTTTTTGTTTATTTAAATTTTTAACATTTGTTACAATATACATAACAAAATTTATTATTTTAACCATGTTAAGAGTATATTCAGTGACATTACAATCATATTGTCGAGCAACCATCACTACCATCTACCTTCAGAATTATTCCATCTTCCCAAACCGAAACTCTGTACCCAATAAATACTAAGACTGCATTTTTCAAACATGTTTTAAAACTATTATCCATGTACATTGTATGAAATATGTACCTGATCAGGATTTTCATTTGAGATTAAAATTTGTGCTAAATTTCAAAGGACATTTTCTATTTTAAATTTATTCCTGTTAACTTCTATTTCTAACATCATATTAGCTTTCATTCCAATTTTCTTACAAATTCTCTTTGGAGAGGTGTGGAGAATGGATGCAAATGGGCAAAAGGAGCTATCCAATATAGTCCACCACCTTTGCCTCTTAGCAAGAGCCTCGGCCACAATCTAGTCTTGTCTTTTGGCTTGGTGAAAAGTTTGCGTCCTTACCAAAGGGGAGCCCAATCCTATGAGACACCATATACTGATATTGTTTTGGCCAGATTTCCTGCCTGGGACCCAGACCATCACAGTCAATATCATTCATGTAAAATATCTGGGCAAATGGGCAAAAGTCATGGTTGGTTGATAAACATAAAACATTGCTGTTATAGAACCAGGTGGCCACAAGAGGCTAAACAAGATCATTGTAGCTGCCTTCCTGCACTGCTCAGTCTGCTTTCACCCTCCCTTCAATCACTACCTCAGCTCCATGCAGTTTTTTTTTTTAATGTGCTTTATTGATTATGCTGTTATAGTTGTCTCAGTTAATTTTCCCTTTGTTCCCCTCCACCCAGTGACCCCCTTCCTTCCAGTTGTCCCCCCACTTAGTCCATGCCCATTGGTTATGCATATAGTTCTTCTCAACATTTTCCTGTCTACACCACTCCCTCCTACTATGCTTCTTAATTCCTGTACCATCTCCCTCCCTTTCCCCCCTTCCCCCTCCCTGCTGATCTCCCCCCATAATGTTCCTCATACCTATAATTGTTTTTCCACTCTCATTGCCTACTTAGTTTACCTTTGTTTTGATTCCCTAGCTTCTGTTGTTGGTTGTTGTGATATAGTTTTCATTTTAATGTTCATAGTTTTGATCCTCTTTCTCCTAAACAAGTCCCTTTCACATTTCATATAACAGTGGTTTGGATCTGATGAACTCCTTCAGTTTTACTTTGTCCTGGAAGCACTTTCTCTGCCCTTCTATTCTGAATGACAGCTTCGCTAAATAGAGTAATTGTGATTGTAGGTTTTTGCTTTTCTTTACTTTGAATATTTCTTGCCATTCCCTTCTTGCCTGCAGAGTTTCTTTTGAGAAATCAGCTGATAGTCTTATTGGGACCCCTTTGTATGTAATTCTCTTCCTCTCTCTTGCTGCTTTTAAGATTCTCTCTTTATCCTTAATTTTTGACATTTTGATTATAATGTGTCTTGGTGTGGTTCTCCCTGGGTCCTGTTTTTTTTGGAACTCTCTGTGCTTCTTGGACCTGTTGAGAGAGACTCTGGGTCCCTCGGAGTGGATGAGGAAACTACTCAGACAATCTCCACCTGAGGAAGGAAGGGACTGGGTTTTCTCTAGTGGAAAATAGTCCTCTTTTCTTTATAGCCAGGGTTTTTACCCACTTTCCACATGTGGAATTACTTAAGGAAAATATGCAGCCCTTCTCCAAATGGTAGGGAGTGAAAGGGAGATGCAAATCAATACAGGGTTGAAACATCCAGGTATTTTACACAAGGTCAAAAGCATTTCCTCCTACTTAATTGTTCTGTTCTTCACATTTTACTGACAAGGATTTGAAGCTTTACAGAGAAAAACAGAGCGGGTTCCCTTTTCCTTAAAAGCCACTTTGTACTTCTATTTTATCTTTAAAATCCCCTGGAGGGTGGGATTCAGAGCAGGCCTGGGAGACAACCTGTGGGCTAAGGGCCCAGCTGGGGGCAGCTCCGCACAGCGGTCAGAGTCTCTTAAACCAAGCCTGTCTGCTTCCCACATCTCCCCATGCCTGTCTGTCCTCCACAACCTGTAATTCTGGTTTTTTCCCCAAGTTAGGGAAGTTCTGCTTTATTATTTTTTCACATAATTTTTCAATTTCTAGTTCTTCTTCTTCACTTTCTGGCAACCCTATGATTCAGATGTTGGCCCGCTTATAGCTGTCCCATAGGTTTCCAAGCTTCTCCTCATTTTCTTCACTTTTCATTTCCTCTTTCTGCACCGGTTGACTGTTTGTTCCTTCCCTATGTTCCGATTTGTTGATTTGATCCCTGGTTTTCTTTCCCTCACCACTTGTTTCGTATGCGTTTTCATTCATTTCAGCAGGACTAGCCTTCATTCCTTCCCCATCTTGTTTAAGATCTGCTGTTAGGTCTGTAAGGTTTCTTATAACCAGAACTCTGAACTGTGCCTCAGAAAGATTTCCTATCTACTGGTCTGATAGATCATATATTTGCTGTCTGGTCATCTGCGTCACCGGGATCTCTATCATGATCTGTGTCAACCTGGCAGTTTTGTGTTTACCTTTGCTTCCTGGGCGGGGCTGTCACACCGCCTATGCTATAGGGGGTGGAGCCCCATGCTCTCGTCGCTACCAGGTGACCCTTCTTACCATGCTGTGATGTTTTCTGTGGGGATGGGGGTCCAAAATGGATTCTTGCCATTTACTCTCCGCTGAGAGACCGGGAACCTCCTCCTCCATCCCCACACCCTCCGGCCCTCACAGTCCAAGGCAATGGGGGTCTTCCTTTCCCAGCATTGGAATTATAAGCAGACAGGTTTGATCTGCAGCCAGGGGTGCTCCCCAGGTGCTTCTCTCCTCACCTTAAATACGGGTGTCTGTGCTTATCGCCATCCCACCACCATTGATGCAGCTGCCACCACCAGCACAGCTTGACCTCTCCACCCAGGCTTTGCCCCTTCTACCTGTCTGGATGAGCTCCATTTGTTTATAACTTCATACGTTGGACTTCCATGTAACTTTATTTTCTGGAACTTCTGGTTATTTATGGTTTTGCAGTAGTTGTATTCCTTCTTAGTTGTGGAAGGAGGTGGAGGGAGATGGAGCATGTCAGCCTAGGCCTCCATCTTGGCTGGAAGTCCTCCACACAGTTCTTAACCTGATTGGGGTCCTTCAAATCTTTGTCTCTATGGATCTGAGCCTTTAGCTGTTTACCTTTATTTGAGTTGCTTCAGTTTTGTATTGACTGGGATAACTCTTTAGCCCCTGGATTCATTTCTCTAGCCCTCCTGTAGCCTGTTTTCCTGATCTTGGTTTTGTGGTATGAGAAGCCCCAAAGTGGCTAAGGGATAGTCTCAGCTTCTGAGTCTGAGAAGCATTAATAAAGAGATTATTTACAAATGTGTGAGCAAGGTGTAGAGAAACCTTTAGGAGTAGTGCAGTGCCCTGGAACAGAAATATAGGGGTTGGGACCACACCTGAGCCTGAAGGAACAGGTGCAGAAAGCAGTAATTAACACCTGAAGGCTGCACAGAAAGGCTGTGTGTGTGTGTGTGTGTGTGTGTAAATATGTAAATGTGTAAATGTGTAAATGATGACTTTTGGTTGGGCACACAGCTCACTACAGCAACCCAGAAAGAAAGAGAGCTAATACAACAAATACTTTGGCCCCACTCTTTCATTCCTGCAATCTCCTGCTTATTATTTATCCTTACTAACCCTTCCCAGAATCCAGAGGGAAGAGAGTCAATTGTTCTAATCCTTATAGGTCAGCTTTTTGGGAAAGAGAGTAGGTAGGAGCAGTATGCAGATTGGATCAGCAAGAGCAAACGGGAGATGTCCAGAGCATCTAGTATATGCTAGACACACTGCAGAATTCCATGACATATTTTGGGATGAGAAGATATACTTCCAGTTCTTAAAGACTTAAAAATCTAATGGTGAAGTCATGTATACATGACCTAAAAAGTGTTATGGAGTATGTTGTATATAAAAAAAATCAATATAATAAATAAATAAAAATTTGCATAGAAACCTAAAATTTGACCTATTGAAAGTTCAGTTGCTTTTTTTTTTCTCCCCATTTTCTGTCAAGACAAATGACACAATTTATCCACAATCACACATTTGGAAAACCCAGGAGACATGAAAATACATCTTATTCCATACATTCAGAGACTCATTGAGTCCTAACAGTTGTATAATTGTTGTGTCTTTTATCTTCTGATCGATCATTCCTTACAGGACTTCACCCACTTGGACTGAAATATTTGTTGCAGCTTGCCATGTGGTATTCCCTTCTGGCCTCTCCCTGTTCTCCAGAATCACATTCCAAATATGTAAATCTGGATATACTATGCTGCAAGTTTAAATTCTTCCTTAATAGCCAGAGATAACATTTCTTGAGCTTTTGTTATGGTCCATTTTTTAATCTGAACATTTAACTATTTTAACCCTATGAAATATGTACTTTTATTATCTGTGTTTTCCAGATAGTAAACTGAGGCACAGAACAATTACATCAATAACCTGAGGTCACAGAACTGGTGAGTAGCAGAACCAGGAATGGAGTCTGGTTCCAACACTCCTATTTGCATCAGTCTAAAATATCAAACATGCATAATAGAAATGCTAAAACAAATGAATAGTATATATTCCTTATATACTTTATGGCACTTATACTTCAGTACTTATCAGGCAGAATTCTGACCACTTTAGATACAGTAATTACCTTAACTTTAATAATAAATATAACGAGCAAGAACTTATTGTCCCCATTGACAGATGAAAAAAACAGAATCAGGGGGAGTTTTAGTAATTAGTCTAAACTCATATAACTAAATAGTAAAGTCAAGATTTAAACTGAGGCAGCGTCATGCCAGAACCTTGGCTGAACCACCATGCCTACTGCCTCTCAGCTTCTCAGGACTTCCCCGGCCTGAGAAAAGAACCTAAACCCTTTCCTTGGGCATGTAAACCCCTTCACAATCAGCTATCTGCCTCACTCTTGAATCTTACTATGTATACATTTTTCTCAATTCCTCTGCTCAGTAGTGCTGCCCTGTGCTGAATCTGATGAGTGTTTTCATTGTCTTTATACTTTATGAAAAAGCCACCTCATTTTTCAAAACGTAGGCACCACCTCACTAATAAATCTTCACGAATCTTCCTGCTGCCTTGAGGCTGCAGACTGAATTGCTCTCTCCAGGGTCCTAACACCTGCCGCATCCATAGCATGGCATTTACACAGTATTGGAACCATTCACCTGTCTGTCATTTCACCATAACCCTAGTGCTTTCCAAATCTTTTTTTTTTTTTTTTTTTTGAGGGAGAAAAGGATGATGTTCACATTTATGTGCTGAGCCAAAAGCCAATCGTTACAACCATTATAGAGCTGACAAAAAGCCTTCTTCACATTTGACTGTGAAGGATAATTTCACTTTCCCAGGTTTTACTGGCCATATGGGTTAATCCATTTGTATTTTATTATGAGTTCTTCAGAAGCAGAAAATTCAGATTCTGCTTACTAAAAAAAGAAAGTCAAATTTCCTTCTAGAATGGTCACTAGGTTCATCCCTCCAGAAAAATAAGGCTAAATTTCTGTATTTAAACAGTTCTATGTAACTCAATATAACTAACTGTGGCATATGCTTGAAGTAGTGAGGGTTGAAGGGTTGAGGACTATTTCCTAGACCTGCTATCACCTTCCCTGGGGAAGCCTCTCACCTGATGGAGTTTACAAACAGGAACATAATCAACATCTAGCCTAGAGGAAGCTATCCTTCAATGGGAATGAAGTCTATGGCTAGACTTGGTCATGATAGTGGACATTCTTCAGAGTAGAGTTACCAAATCAGTCAAATAAAAGTTACACAGAATGCCAAATATTACATGGAAAATGCATGTAACATAAAATTATTCACTGTGTGGATGAAAAAGGGAGGTTCTATGGAAAGTAACCTCACAAGGTGATCTGATCATAAATTCTTCACTGGGCAGGTCATGGTGGGTAGTCACACCCCAAGCATATAACTTTTTAGTAAAAGGTTTATCTTTGCCCCAAGGAAGCTCTGTTCATTGTTTCTGTGCATTTAGGTTAACATGCCTTTGAAATATACTGCAAACATCAAGAGAGCCCATAATCTAGTTGGCTATCCTGTAATCCGATCCCTGCCTTGCTTTTGCCCAACTTCATGTAATCTTCCTTACAGCCCCTCCTTAACTTCACAATGCACAAAGGAAACGGCAAAACTGTTATTCTCCAGAGCATTTAAAATCTTGCTCCATGGAATATGTCATCAGAATGGCTCAGATAAACTCTTTTAAAATTATATTTTATTAATTATGCTGTTACAGTTGTCTTGATTTTTCTCCCTTTGCTCCTCTCCACTAAACACCCCCCCCACACACACACCCACACTCCCTCAAGCAATCCCCACACCATTGTTCATGTCCATGGGTCATGGGCATAAGTTCTTTGGCTCCTCCATTTCCTACACTGTATTTCACATCCCCATGGCTATTCTGTAACTACCTATTTGTACTTCCTAATCCCCTCACCTCTTCACCCATTCTCTCACACCTCCCTCCCATCTGGCAACCATCAAAATGCTCTCCATATCCATGCTTCTGTCTCTGTTCTCCTTGTTTGCTAATTTTTTAGATTCAATTATTGATAGATATGTATTTTTTGCCATTTTATTGTTCTTAGTTTTGATCTTCTTTTTCTTAAATAAGTCCCTTTAACATTTCATATAATAATGGTTTGGTGATGATGAACTCCTTTAGTTTTTTCTTGTCTGGAAAGCTCTTTATCTGCCCTTTGATTCTAAATGATAGTTTTTCTGGGTAGAGCAATCTTGGCTGTAGGTCCCTGCTTTTCATGACTTAGAGTATTTCTCGCCAATCTCTTCTAGCCTGTAAATTTTCTTTTGAAAAATCAGCTGACAGTCTTATGAAAACCCTCCTGTAGGCAACTAACTTCTTTTATCTTGCTGTTTTTAAGATTCTCTTTTTATCTTTAACCTTTGACATTTTAATTATGATGTGTCTTGGCGAGGGCCTCTTTGCATCTATCTTGTCTGAGACTCTCTATGCTTCCTGAACTTGCATGTCTGTTTCTTTCACCAAATTAGGGAAGTTTTCTGTCACTATTCTTTCAAATAGATTTCCAATTTCTTACTCTTTCTTTTCCCCTCCTGGCAGCCCTATGATTCAAATATTGGACCCCTTGAAGTTGTCCCAGAGGATGCTTATACTATCCTCATGTTTTTGGATTCTTTTTTCTTCTTTTTTTGATTGGCTGTCTTTTGGTTCCTTAGGTTCCAAACCATTGATTTGAATCTCAGCTTCATCCACTCTACTGGTGTTTCCCTGTAAATTGTTCTTTATTTCAATTAGTGTATCCTTCATTTCCAAGTGGATCTTTTTTATCTGCTGAGGTCCTCACTAAGTTCGTTAAGCATCCTTACAACCAGCGTTTTGAACTCTGCATCTGATAGATTACTTGTCTCCTTTCGTTTAGCTCTTTTTTTGGAGTTTTGATCTGTTTCTTCATTTGGGCCATGTTTATTTTTCTCCTCTTTTCAGCATCTTCCCTGTGTTTGTTTCTTTGTATTAGGCAGAGCTGCTTTTACACCCTGTCTTGGTAGCATCACCTAATGTAGTAGAGTGTCCTGTAGGGTCCAGGGGCACAGCCTCCCTTATCACCCAAGCTAGGTACTTGAGGTGCACCCTTTGTGTGGGCTGAGTGCATGCTCCTCTTGTAGCTGAGCCTTGGTTGCTGTTCACAAATCAATGGGAGGGGTTTTCCCTGGCCAGTCAGCTGCAAAGACTGGCTTTGACCACTGACCACCAACCTCCACCATCCGTAGAGTATCAGCTACGCAGAGGCAGGTTGGTGGTACTCCAATGTGATCTGTAGCTGTCCTCAGGGTGTGTTTGGCCCTAAGGTTTCCTGGGTGCTGCAGCCCAAGGTCAGCCTCCCCTTGTTTTTGCCCAGGGCACCCTACCTGAGCCAAAAACAATCTGAGATGGCTGCTACCTGTGCTGGGCTTGGAGACTCCCAGGTGAAGCCAAACTGTGAATCTAAGCTGGTTGCTGCTAGTGCTGGGCCTGGGGCTCACTGAAGCCAGTTGTTGCTTGTTTGGTAGGATATAGGATGTATGAAGCATGATCCAAGACCAGCCATTCATATGGAAAAGCAGCTTGGGTGGGCCTGTAAGTTCGGTGGGGTGGAGTCTCTGGGGATCTCCAAGATGGGTAAAACAGAGTTAGCCAGGTTGATGGAATCTCAAATATGGCACCAGCTTGCTGGCTCTGTGGGGGGTAGGGTATAAAAAAGAGACAACAGCCTCTGCTCGCCTTGATGCCAGATACTTCAGTTTCTGCCTGTATACCACTGGTCCCTTTCAAGCTGCTACCCCAGTGCTGGAGCTCAGAGGGAGTGAGTCTGAGTAGGAGAGTCCATGTGTGGACTCTTTAAGAGGAACTGCTTGGGGCTCCAGCAGTTTCTTCCACCAACTCAATCCCCACTGGTTTTTGCAGCCATAAGTTCTGGGGATTTATTGTCCTGGAACTGGAACCATGGGCTGGCGGGTCTAATGTGGGGCAGAGACTCCTCACTCCCAAGATATTCCTCCCAAATTTTTACCCAAAACATGTGGGTGCAGGACCAGAGTGTTCTGCATCTGTATCCCTCCTACCAGTCTGAACGAATGTGGTTTCTTTAATTCTGTAGTTGTCAGGCTTCCATTCAACTTGATATCTGACAGTTCTGAGTGATGGTTGTTCTCTATTTTAGTTGTAATTTTGATGTGCTTGTATGAAGAGGCAAGCCATGTCTACTTACACTGACATCTTGACTGAAATACCTGCTCAAATAAACTCATAAAAATTATTTATAGGTTTAGACATTTTTACATCAATAACTGTTTATTGATATAAAACTGTTTATCAAATTTAACTGGGACTCTTACAACAATTTTTGGCAACATTAGTTGAGAGTTCATTACTACAGAAAAAAAGATGTGGAAATATGTGATTTCTGAAACTTCTTACTCCTGTTATTGCTGTTTCTGAATCTTCCTCACTTGTTATCACAGGTATAATGGAATCTACAAGGCTCTCTCTGCCCAGGTATTTTGTTATCCTGCTCCTCCTTCAGATGATAACACCAAGTTCAGGTATGACCCTCTTTTCTACCTGTATGAGCTATGGAAATATCAAGTGTGCAGAAAGGGTGGGGACCAAACAATAAGGTCAAGCTCTTTAGACCGTCATTCCTCAGGTTTCATACCTAGTTATGTAATGAGAATGTGTACTATAGGGTCCTGCTTATGGTTAGGCAAATTTATTTCTAATCAGCAAGTCCTCTTTATCACATATCTGAATTTGTTTTAAATTCCTAGGAGAAGAAGCAGATGAAGATCTAATACTTGCCCTTTATAACCCAGTATTCATACTGAGGAGACTCAGTTTATATATCACTTATACAGTAAGGAAGTGGACCAGGATATGGATCCATGTGAGTTGCCTGTACAGTAGGGAACCCAATGAAGAAAAATGGAATGCTGGTGGGAGCTTTACAGTTGATAAAATTTGCGTTCAAAATAGGATTTGTGCAAAGCAGGAATAAATATAATTTATTGAGAGACAAATAAAAGCCTGAGACAACAAATGGCATAAAAGATAGAATTTTCAAGCAAAAGTAACTTGTTAAATGGCAGAGGTCTTATTGAGGCACACTTTTTTTTTTGGTAGCCTGTCTTTGGTTGATAAAAGTAACACTGCCACAAATATCTTGCACATGTGTTTTGAGCAAACCTGTGAGCGTATAGGTAGGAAATATTCCTATGAGTAGAACTGCTACTCAAGGTTATGTGCTATTTTATTATATTGAAAGTGTTATTCTGAAATAGTTACTAACAAAAATTTCCCCCATTGGCATATGTGAGTTTGTCAGGTGCTATTACTATTTCAGATATTGCAGGAATTAGAGGTATCAGAATTCTTTACTCTTCTAAAGTTACAGATGAGAAATAAATCTCGTAGTGATTATATTTGACATTTATTAATGAATGAAATTGAGCATCTTTCAAAAAATGTTATTTCTTTTTTCCAGAACTGCCTGAATATTTCTCTTTTGCACCATTGACCTTTCTTTTGTTGGTTTTTAAGAATTCTTCAATATTAGGAATTAGTGTTTGTTCTGTTATACCTGTTCCACATACACATGACCAATTTATAACTCAATTTACTGACTTGCTAACTATATTTTGATAGGCATAATTTTTTTGTTTTGACTTTTTTATTTTACTTTGTGGATTTAACATTCACCACCACCACCACAGTCCTCCTTTTTCTTCTCATTGACTTTTTAAATTTTCCTGGACTTTATTTTCTAGAGCAGTTTTAGATTTACAGAAAAATTGTGCAGAAAGTACATAGTTCCCATATAATCTCAGTCTTTCTTCCTCACCCCCAAAGTTCCCCTATTATTAACATCTTACATTAATGTGGTACATTTATTATAACCAATGAACCAACTTTGATAGATTATTATTAATAAAGTCCAAGTTTACCTTAGGGTTAACTGTTTGTGTGAACCCACATGGCCTCTGGATATTGGCCCCATGTTCCTTACATCTTTAAAACAGTCTGATACCCATTAGCCCAAAAGTCTGCCAGAAACAAATTCAAATTTTTACACATCCAATTGTTTTAAATATATCACATATAAACATATTTTTAGCTATTCAATAACTGTCTGCTTTGTATACCCTATAAAACTGCACCTAACATTTCCTAACCATAGGTAAGCAAAGCCCTGTAACTATAAAGACTCCAAACCATTTGCTTTTCTTCAGAGCTCTCCACTCCCCATTGTTCTATGGTGTGGCATGACCTAGACACAGAAGCCCCTCTTGGACCCATCTCTCCCCTGGACTTCCCTTGCCCTCCTGCCTCTTGGGTGGTGTTTCCCATGTCTCTAGACAGTCTCATGCTGGGAGGACTGGTGCCTATGCAACCCTGTCAAGTGTTGCTCACATAAAAGTTTATTGTGTGTTACTGCCATCCTGTAGTTGTGTCATTTTCCCTTATCAGCCCTCAAATCCTCATATTTACCACATAAATGCATATTTTTACATATCCACCATTATAGTATCATACAAAATAATTTACAACTTAAAAAATGCCTTGCCCTGGCTGATGTGGCTCAGTGGGTTGAGCAACGTCCTGTAAACCAAAGGTTCACTGGTTCGATTCCCAGTCAGGGTACATGCCTGGGTTGCAGGCCAGGTCCCTAGTTGGGGGTGTATGAGAGGCAACCGATTAATATTTCACACACCAATATTTCTCTCTCTCTCTCTCTCCCTCTCTTCCTCTCTCTCTAAAAACAAAAACATAAAATCTTCTTAAAAAATGCCTTAAGCCTCACCTACTCATCTCTTCCTCTCCTGAAGCCCTGACAAACATTTCTGTCTTTATTGCCTGCATATTTTTGTTTTTTCTAGAATGTTACATAGTTGGAATCATCCAGTGTAAATATTTTCTGACTGGCCTCTTTTACGTAGCAATATGCATTTAAGCTTCTTCCATGTCTTTTCTTTTGTTCCTCTTTGGAAACATGGAACAGACTAACAGTGACCAGAGAGGAAGGGGGGAGGGGGATAATGGTGGAAAGAAGGGGATGAGACTAGTCAAAGAACATGTACAGATGACCCATGGACATGGACAACAGTGTGGGAATTAACTGTGGGAGCAGGGGCTAGAATGGACAGAGGAGGGCAAAGGGGGAAAATTGGGAACAACTGTAATAGAATAACAATAAAAAATGATATAAAACATTAACTTATTTTCCAGTTATAGTTTTTCGTTATCTTTTTGAAGAACCAATGCTTAGCTGCATTGATCTTTTAAAATATTATATTTTAGAATCTATGCTATATTTTTACTCTAATCTTTATGTTTTCCTTCCTTCTACCACTTTGGGCTTTGTTTTTCTTTTTCTTTTTAGTTCCTTTTAGCATATGATTAGATTGTCTATTTGAAAGTTTTCTTATTTCTTGAGGTAGGCCTTTTATTGCTATGAATTTTCCTCTAAGAACTGCTCAGGCCGTGTCCCATAGAATGTTGGGGCATTGTGTTTTCATTTTTATTTGTCTCAAGGTAACTTTTATTTTTTTTCTTTTATTTCATTTTTAACCCAGTCATTGTTTAGTAACATGTAATTTAGCCTCCATGTGTTTTCCAGTTTTCTTCTTGTTATTTTTTTCTTTGTTTTGTTTTTCGTTGTTATTAATATCTAGTTTGATACCATTGTTATCAAAAAAGGTGCTTGATATGATTTCAGTCTTCTTAAATTTATTGAGACTTATTCTGTGGCCTAACATATGATCTATTCTGGAAAATATTTCATGTGTACTTGAAAATAATGTATATTCTGTTTCTTTTGGTTGAAATGTTCTAAAAATATCTAGTAAGTGCATCTGCTACAATGTGCCATGTAAGGCCACTCTTCCATGTTTTTTCATGGCTGGATAGTTCTTTGTTTTTATTGCTTAATAATATTTCATTGTATGGATGCAACACTACTTATTCATTCACCTATTGAAGAATATATTGGTTGCTTCCAATTTCTGGAAATTAGAAATGAAGATGTTGTAAACATTTGTGTGCAGGTTTTGTAACAACTCACTTGGGCTACACCTAGGTGCATGATTGCTAAATCTATACTAAGCATATATTTAGCTTTGTAAGAAACTGTTAAATCATCTTCCAAAGTAGTTGTACTAGTTGCATTTGACAGGCAATGAATGAGAGTTCCTTTAGATCTACATCTTAATCAGCATTTGTGGTATCAGTGTTTTGGATTTTAGTCACTTTAATAGGTTTGTGGTAGTATCGCATTGTTCTAATTTATGATTCCCTAATAACATATAACGTAGGGCTTCTTTTCATATTTTTTTTTTCAATCCATGTATCTTCTTTGGTAAAGTGTCTGCTCAGAAGTTTTGTGCATTTTCAATTGGGTTGTTTACTTCTTGTCAAGTTGTATGTTCTCTATAGTTGGGATGCAAATCCTGTAACAAGTATATTTTTTGCAAATATATTTTTTCTCAGTCTGTGGCTTGTCTTTTCTTTCTCTTAACAAAAGCATCTTCAGAGCAGACATTTTTAATTTTAATGAATTAAAATTTCAAATTTAATGAATTAATGTTTGATTTGTTACATCTTTGCATACATTTTTTTACCAGTTTATAATTGAATTTGTTCACTTTTTATGTTGCTCAGTTAAAATTTTTCTTCTTTTTGTGGTTTCCAGGTTCTGTGTTTGCCTAGAAAGTTTCCCAGGCCACATTCCAAGATTATAGCAATCACTTTATCTATTTATTTTTTACTTTCAAATTAATCCATGAAAAATATTTTAAAGAGTACCTAGTTATGCTTTCTATTTGTTAAGTAATCTGTCTTTATACACTGATTCCAAATGTCATTTTTGTCATATACTAAATTCCCCTATGTATTTAAATTTTTTGATCTGGTAGTCTTGAACAGGTTGTCTAAGCCCAGACTGGTACATGATCTGATGCCATCAGGGGCAGATCCAGGAAGTGCAGATCAATCTAAGAAGCAGCAACAAACAAAAAAGTCACAAAAATAGGGACATGGGGAAACAACCACCCATCAAAAAAAAAGGAGGGATCCTGAGAAAGAGAGCTAAATGAAATAGAGGAAAGCAAACTATCAGACATGGAATTCAAAACATGGATTAGAGAGAAGCTCGATGGGATCAGTAAGCTCAAAGAAAACTACAAAGAATCTTAGGGAAACTACAAGAAACTCCAGGGAAACTACAAGGAACTTACTGAGAGTTACACCAGCATTTAAAAAGACATAGAAGCTATCAATAAGAGCCAGGAGGAAATGAAGAATACAATTTCTGAATTGAAGAATACAGCAGAAGAAATTAAAATCAGGCTAGAGGAAGCAGAAGATCAGATCAGTGAGCTGGAGGACAATACAGAAAAAAATTCCCAGACAGTGCAACAAAATGAAAAAAAGACTAAAAAAGAATGAAGAGGTTTTAAGAGAGCTGCAGGACAACATGAAACATAATAATATCCATATTATAGGAATACTAGAAGGAGAAGAAGAGGAGCAAGGGACAGAAAACTTCCCTAACCTGATGAGAGAGCAAGTCACACAAGTCCAGGAAGCACACAGGGTCCCAATGAAGATGAAGCCAAACAGGCCCACTGCAAGACACATCAAAATTAAAATGGCAACACTGAAAAACAAAGAGAGACTCCTAAACACAACAAGAGAGAAAAAGCTAATAACATACAAAGGAGCTCCAATAAGGTTATCATCAGATTTCTGAACAGAAACACTACAAGCCATAAGGGAATGGCAAAAAATATTCCAAGCAATGAACAACAGAGGCTTATGACCAAGACTACTCTACTTAGCAAGGCTCTCATTCAAAATGGAAGGTGAAATAAGGAGTTTCCCAGACAAAAGAAGATTGAAAGAATATATCTCCACCAAACCAGCATTGCAAGAGACACTAAAGAATCTGCTTTAAGAAAGTGAAGGAACAGAGAGAGACAGAGAGGAACACAAGTACAAAAGGGGAAAATGACAATGAATAAGTACCTATCAATAATAACCTTAAATGTAAATGGATTAAATGCACCAATCAAAAGACATAGGGTAGCTGACCGGATTACAAAGCATGATCCACATATATGCTGTCTACAAGAGACACATGTAGAACAAAAGATATACACAGACTGAAAGTGATGGGATGGAAAAAATATTTCAAGCAAATGGACTTGAAAGAAAAACTGGGGTAGCAATACTTACATCAGACAAAACGGATTTCACAGCAAAGGCCATAAAAAGAGACAAAGAAGGACATTTCATAATACTTAGGGGAAAATTTCATCAGGAAGATATAACACTTGTAAACATATGCACCCAGAATAGAAGCAACCAAATATGTAAGGAAAATTTTGAAAGACCTCAGGAAAGATATAGACAGCAACACACTCACAGAAGGGGACCTTAACACCCCATTTTTAACAATGGACATATCTTCAAAGCATAGAAACACCAAGGATATTGAGGCATTGAACAACACTCTAGATCAAATGGACTTGGTTGATATATATAGAACTTTTCACCCCAAAGAAGCAAAATATACATTCTTTTCAAATGCACATGGAACATTTTCAAAGACAGATCACATAGTAGGACACAAAACAAATTCAAAAATATTGAAATTATATCAAGCATCTTCTCAGATCATAATGGCTTGAAACTGGAAATCAACCTCAAGGAAAAAACTCAAAAACATTCAAACTCATAGAGAATGAATAACATGCTATTAAATAATGAATGGGTTAACAATGACATCAAGGAAGAAATCAAAAAGTTTCTGGGAACAAATGATAATTAACACATAACAACCCAAAACTTATGGGATACAGTGAAAGCAGACCTGAGAGGAAGGTTCATAACAATGCAGGCCTACCTAAAAAGGAGAGAAGAATCTCAAAGAAAAAATCTAATCCTACAGCTACAAGAACTAGAAGAACAAAAACAAACAAAGCCCAGAGTGAGAAGAAGGAAGGAAACCATCAAGATCAGAGCAGAATTAAATGACATAGAAACTAAACAAACAATTCAAAAGATCAATAAAACCAAGAGCTGGTTATTTGAAAAGGTAAACAAAATTGACAAGCCTTTAACCAGGCTCATCAAGAAAAAAAGAGAGAGGACCCAAATAAATAAAATCAGAAATAAAAGAGGGGATATCACAACTGATACCACAGAAATATGAAGGATTGTAAGAAATTATTATGAAAAACTGTATCACAAGAAATTTGACAACCTAGATGAAATGGACGAATTTCTGGAAACATATAATCTTCCAAAACTGAATCAAGAAGAAGCAGAAAGCCTGAACAGACCAATAACAACTAGTGTAATTGAAGCAGTAATCAAAACACTCCTGGCACACAAAAGTTTTGGAGCGGATGGCTTCACAGGTGAATTTTACAAAACATTTAAGAAAGAACTAGCTCCCATCCTTCTCAGACTATTCCAAAAAATCCAAGAACAGGGAAGACTCCCAAACTCTCTCTATGAATCTAGTTTTACCCTAATTCCAAAACCAGGTCAAGACACAACAAAAAAAGAAAACTATAGGCCAATATTGCTGATGAACATAGATGCTAAAATCCTCAACAAAATGTTGACAAACTGGATCCAGCAACACATTAGAAAGATCATACACCATGATCAAGTGGGATTCATCCCAGAGATGCAAAGATGGTTTAATATTTGCAAAGCAGTAAATGTAGTACACCACATAAACAAAATGAAAGACAAAAACCACATGATCATATCAATAGATGTAGAAAAAACATTTGATAAAGTACAACACCCATTTATGATGAAAACACTCAGCAAAATAGGAATAGAGGGAGCATATCTTAACATAATAAAGGCCATATATGAGAAACCTGAAGCAAACATTATACTCAGTGCCAAAACCTGAAAGCATCCCCCCTGAGTTCAGGAACAAGACAAGGATGTTCACTCTCCCCACTCCTATTCAACATAGTCTTGGAAGGTCTAGCCATAGCAATCAGACAAGAAAGAGAAATAAAAGTCATCCAAATTGGAAAAGAGGAAGTAAAACTGTCATTATTTTCAGATGACATGATAGTGTACATAGAAAACCCTATAGACTCCATGAAAAAACTACTCAAACTAATATGTGAATTTAGCAAAATAGCAGGGTACAAAGTCAATATTCAGAAATCAAAGGCATTTCTGTACACCAACAATAAAATGTCAGAGACAGAAACTAGGAAAAAAAAAAACATTTACTATAGCAACAAGAAAAATAAGTACCTAAGAATAAACTTAACCAATGAGGTAAAAGACTTGTACTCAGAAAACTACATAACACTGAAGAAAGAAATTAAGGAAGATACAAATAAATGGAAGCATATACCATGTGCATGGATGGGAAGAATCAACATCATTAAAAAGTCCATACAACCCAAAGCAATTTATGGAGTCAATGCAATCTCTATTAAAATACCAATGACATATTTCACAGACCTAGAACAAATACTTCAAAAATTTATTTAAAGGTTTTTTTAAATAATTTATTTATTTGTTTGTTTATTCTATTTTTTAAGAGAGAGGGGAAAGGAGAAAGAGAGAGAGAGAAACATCACTGTGTGGTTGCCTCTCACTCGCACCCTCAACTGGGGACCTGATGTGCAACCTTGTAATGTGCCCTGACTGGGAATCGAACCAGTGACACTTGGCTCAAAGGCCGATGCTCAATACACTGAACCACAGCAGCAAGGCCCAAAAACTTATATGGAATCAAAAAAGACCCTGAATAGCCACAGCAATCTTGAGGAAGAAGAACATGGTAGGAGTAATCACAATACCTGACATTGAACCATACTACAAGGCCACGGTAATCAAAACAGTCTGGTACTGGCATAAGAACAGACATATAGATCAATGGAACAGAATAGAGAGCCCAGAAATAAACCCAGGTCTATACGGTCAACTAATATTTGACAAAGGGGGAAGGAACATCAAATGGAGTGAAAATAGCCTCTTCAACAAATGGTGTTGGGAGAACTAGAAAGAGACATGCAAAAAAATTAAACTAGACCACCCACTTACAACATACACCAGAATAAACTCAAGATGGATCAAAGGCTTAAATGTAAGCTGTGACACCATAAATGTCCTAGAGGAAAACATAGGCAGGAAATTTTCAAATATCCCATGTACTAATATTTTCAATGATATATCTCCTAAAGCAAGGAAAACAAAGGAAAGAATAAACAAATGGGACTACATTAAAGTAAAGTGTTTCTGTTCAGCAAACAAACAAACAAACAAACAAAACATCAGCAATATAAAAAGGGCACCAACCATATGGGAAAATATATTTGCCAATGATACCTCAGAAAAGGGACTGATCTCAAAAATATATAAAGAACTTATACAACTCAACACCAACAAGGCAGACAACCCAATTTAAAAATGGGCAAAGGACCTGAACAAATACTTCTCCAAAGAAGACATACAGAGGGACCAAAGGCATATGTAAAAATGCTCAACATCACTAGCCATCAGAGAGATGCAAATAAAAACCACAATGAGATACCACCTCACACCAGTCAGAATGGCCATCATCAACAAATCAACAAATAACAAGTGCTGGCAAGGATGCAGAGAAAAGGGATCCCTAGTGCACTGTTGGTGGGAATGCAGAATGGTGCAGCCATTTTGGAAAACAGTATGGAATTTCCTCAAAAAACTAAAAATGGAACTGCCTTTTGAACCAGCATTCCATTGCTAGGATTATATCCAAAGAATCCCGAACCACCAATTCAAAAGAACCTATGCACCACTATGTTCATAGCAGCACTATTTACAATAGCCAAGTGTTGGAAACAGCCTACGTGCCCATCTGCAGATGAGTGGATCAAAAAACTGTGGTACATTTACACAATGGAGTACTATGTAGCAGAAAGAAAGAAGGAACTTCTAACGTTTGCAACAACATAGATGGAACTAGAGAGAATTATTCTTAGTGAAATAAGCCAGACAATTTAAGAATAATACCATACACTATCGCCTATTACTGGAGACTAATGAACAACACAAACAAACAAGAAAAACTGAACCAGAGGGCATAAGCCTGTGATCCCATTACCTGAGTGATTGTCTAATACAGCAAGGATGCCAGCCTGTTAAACCAAGCACTCCATTTCCAGGGACATCCAACTGACCTGGAGTCTGCAAGATCCTTCCCCATGTGGGAAGGCCACCCTCCCCGCTACACCCCCACTCTTATTAAGGACTTCTGCACCCAAGAGTAGGTAGGATGATGACCATATCCAGTTTGAAGCAGCTAGAGGAGTATGAGACCTTCACCCATTGTCCTTTATAAGATTATAAAGGGTTCTAAGTCTTAGAGGGGCAATTGTTATTTTTTGTTATAAAAAATAAATTAATTTAAAAACAAAAAAGAATAATATGGAAAAAAGTGAAGCCAAAGAACTTATATGCACGACCCATGGACATGAACCAACGGGGGTGGGATTGCTGAGGGAAATGGGGTACTGGGCGGAGGGAAGCAAAGGGGAAAAAAGTTGGAACTATTGTAACAACATAACCAATAAAATATACTTAAAAAAATAAATAAAAGAGGACTTCTGGCCAAGGTGGAGGCCGAGACTGACATGCTCCATCCCCTTCCATGACTAAGAAGGAATGCAACTACCACAAAACCAGAAATAACCAGAAGTTCCAGAAAATAAATGGAAGTCCAACATACAAAGTTATAAAGAAGTGGTGCTCGTCCAAATGGGTAGGAGGGGCAAAGCCGGGCAGAAAGGTCAAGCTGTGCTGGCAATAGCAACAGTGGCGATGGCGGCAGGACAGTGGTAAGCACAGACACCCATATTTAAGGGGAAGCAAGAAGCACCTGGGGAACATCCCCGTGGCAGACCAGACCCATGTCATCTTACAGTTCCAATGCTGGGGAAGGCAGACCCCCATTGCCTTGGACTGTGAGGCCCAGAGCAGGTGGGGATGAAGGAGGAGGCCCCCGGTCTCTCAGTGGAGAGTGAACAGCAGGAATCCATCTTGGACCCCCACCCCCACAGAAAACATCACAGCATGGTAAGAAGGGTCACCTGGTAGCGACGAGAGCATGGGGCTCCACCCCCTATAGCATAGGCGGTGTGACAGCCCTGCCCAGGAAGCAAAGGTAAACACAAAACTGCCAGGTTGACACAGATCATGATAGAGATCCCGGTGACGCAGATGACCAGACAGCAAATATCTAGTCTAATGAAGCAGCAGATAGAAAATCTTTCTGAGGCACAGTTCAGAGCTTTGGTTATAAAAATGCTTACAGACCTAACAGCAGATCTTAAACAAGATGGGGAAGGAATGAATGCTAGTCCTGCTGAAATGAACAAAAACACATACAAAACTAGTGGTGAGGAAATTTCAGAAATCCAGGGATCAAATCAACAAATTGGAACATAGGGAAGGAACAAACAGTCAACCAGTGCAGAAAGAGGAAACAAAAAGTGAGGAAAATGAGGAAAGGCTCAGAAACCTATGGGACAGCTATAAGCAGGCCAACATCTGAATCATAGGGTTGCCAGAAGGTGAAGAAGAAGAACTAGAAATAGAAAAATTACGTGAAAAAACAATGAAGCAGAACTTCCCTAAGTTGGGGAAAGAAAAAACTTACAGGTCCAGGAAGCACAGAGTGTTCCAAAAAAACTGGACCCAGGGAGAACCACACCAAGACACATTATAATCGAAATGTAAAAAATTAAGGATAAAGAGAGAATCTTAAAAGCAGCAAGAAACCTGGCTGCTGTGGCTCAGTGGATTGAGCTTCAGCCTGCAAGCCAAATGGTTTGATTCCCAGTCAGGGCAGATTACTAGGTTGCACGTCAGGCCCCCAGTTGGGGATGCAAGTGAGAGGCAACCACACAGTCATGTTTCTCTCTCTCTCTTTCTCCTTTCCCCTGTCTCTAATAAATAAACAAACAAACAAATTTTTTTTTAAAGCAGCAAGAGAGAAAAGAATTACATACAAATGGGTCCCAATAAGACTGTCAGCTGATTTCTCAATACAAACTCTGCACGCAAGAAGGGCTTGGCAAGAAATATTCAAAGTAATGAAAAGCAAAAACCTACAGCCACAAGTACTCTATCCAGCAAAGCTGTCATTCAGAATAGAAGGGCAGAGAAAGTGCTTCCAGGACAAAGTAAAACTGAAGGAGTTCATCAGATCCAAACCACTGTTATATGAGATGTTAAAGGGACTTGTTCAAAAGAAGGAGGCTCAAAACTATGAACATTAAAATGAAAACTGTATCACAACAACCAGCAACAGAAGCTAGGGAATCGAAACAAAGGCAAACTAAGTAGGCAACAAGAATGGGAAAAGAACTATAGGTATGGGGAACATTATGGGGAGAGATCAGCAGGGAGGGGGAAGGGGGGGAAAGGGAGGGAGATGGTACAGGAATTAAGAAGCGTAGTAGGAGGGAGTGGTGTAGACAGGAAAATGTTGAGAAGAACTATATGCACAACCAATGGGCGTGAACTGGGGGGGTGACAACTAGGGAGAGGGGGGTCACTGGGTGAAGGGGAACAAAGGGGAAAGAAATTGGGACAACCGTAACAGCATAATCAATAAAGCATATTAAAAAATAATAATAAAATAAAATTTGTTATTCTTTATTTTTTTCTTTTCTTTTTATTGTTGTTTTATTATAGTTGTCCCATTTTTCCCCCATTGCTCTCCCCTGCCCCACCCACCTCCCCCCTCTCCCACAATCTCCACCCTGTTGTCCATGTCCATGGGTCGTTTATACTAGTTCCTTGACTAGACCCTTCCCCTTCTTTTTCCCCTTCTCCGCCTCCCCTCTTACCCTGGTTGCTGTCAGTCTGTTCCTTGTTTCCACGTCTCTGGTCCTATTTTGCTCATTTTTTTGTTTGTTTGTTTATTTGGTTCCTGTCCCATTGAACTCTCTTCTCATGGGCCAATTTTACATTTTAAAAGGAAAATGATTGATTTATAAAATACATTTAAATATCTTTTAGAGGTAATTCATAATCAGTACTTTTTTAAAAAACTAATTTTCCATAAAACTTTAAAGACATCTATTTTCAAAATAGGTCAAGTTATTTTTATTTTGGTGATCTTAAATTGCAACATGGAATTGTCCTTGCCTTATTGTTGGTTGTAATAGAAAATATTCTAGCATTTTCAGTTACATTTTTCAAAAATTATTTTTTTTGTACAATTGTTATAAACCTGAATATTTATTAAAATGAGTATTATATAACCTTAAAATGTTTCAAGTTATGTATACAATCTCATAGAGAATAATGAAATAATTTAACTCACGTAATTATTACATTAAAATAGGTACAAAAGTTCACATGATAATTAGCTTGTAATCACTACTTGTGATTCTTTTGTTTGTTACATAATGCACTTAAGACACACTCAAAAGAATCAGTATTTTAGATATTTAAAGTTTAATTAAGGGACTAAAATTAACTTCATTGGCAATACTCAAATATTTCAAATTATTTTCAAATATTTATTATATAAGCCTGTAATGGGAATTAAACAATATACACATAAAATAGTATTTCTTTTTAGATACAAAATACTTTTCAATGTTTAACTATTAATTGAGTATTCACATATTGGTACTGAGACTTTTGAAATTCTTAGAGTCAAACTGTCAACTATTTCTGCATCCTTCCCTCAGTGAATGGGGCAGGGGACAAAATTGAGAGCATCTATAACATCTCCTGTTCCCACAGCTGATTCTAGTCAGGGACTAAGTATTGACTTTGAGAGTTTCTTTCTCTAAACTGAAAGGACACCTATTATAGCCCTGTTTATTAGAAAGCTAAAACAAAGAATGCAACATCTTAATGTGGGGACACTCAAAGGAGCACGTGGTGGTGTTATTAAACATCTAGCTGGTGATACCCAAGAGAGTTGTGAAGTTATGTGTTTAACAGAGAGTTCATATAATAAGAGAATATAGAGAATAAGGTAAGTAATAAACATAAACACATAATTGGTGAGACGTTTTCAGTTGAAGAAAATTAGAGTTATCCAATTCAGGAAGCGCTATGAAGCTTATGACAAAAGAACAAATATACATTTATACATAGATTCAGTAAAGTAAAAATGTATTAAATCTTAAAAGCAATTTAATAGAAAGAGTATTTATCAAGTAAGGAGCAATGAGTAGATGGGTAGCAGATTTTTCAATAATAGTAATGAAAATTATATTTTCATTTCTCTTAAATTAAGCTATTTTCACAAAAACAGAACAACTCATCCTCAATAAAGAAGGGTTAAAATTAATGGAATCTCAAAAAACTAGTCAGGAATGATCAGTACAAAAGTGTTTTATGAAACTAGAAAATATTAGTAAATTGGACAGTTTTATGTAAAAACAGAAAAGAACATTTACAAAATTTTACTCAAAATCTTGAAAACCATTCTATATCAATTGCCAAATAAGTTAGTAGAGTGGAAAAAATCTTTTCAAAGAACTGTCCTAAAATAAGCTTAAATTTTAGATTTATTGTTGCTCTTTTCCAAATTTTAGACTTAATTTGCATGCTCTGTGAGGAACTCAAGAGGATAAAGAAAAATAGGAAGGATTTTCAATGATATAACAATGACTATTAATCCTAACATCACAATCTGAATGAGAAATGTTTAAAAGTAGATAAATTTCATTTATGAGTGTAAATGTAAAGCTATAAATAAAATACTATTAAACAAACTCAATAACTTGTTTTCTTTTAAGATTTTATTAATTTTTTTGAGAGAGGAGAATGGAGGGAAACAGAGAGGGAAAGAAACATCATTGTGTAAGAGATCCATTGCCACTCACATGCCCCAGCCAGGAACCTGGCCCACAGACCAGGCATGTGCTCTGGCCAGGAATCAAACTGGTGACCTATTGGTTCACAGGCTGGTGCTCAATACACTGATCTACACCAGCCAGGGCTCGATAACTTGTTTAAAGTAATTTAATGATTCTTATATTGTACTGATCTCCAAACTATTAAACTTTATTCTTAGAAAAATTGTGATGTAATACCTTAAAATAAATAATACTAATTAGAAAAAATGATTCCACTTATATTAAAGGTTTTTAATATGTTTCAACCTCCTTTTTTTTCCTCCTCTTTCTTTCCTCCTTCTTTATTTTAACTCCATCTTTTATATTCTTATGCATTTTTCCTCTCTTCCTTTTCCTCTTCCTCGGTTGTGTTTTGCCACTCTTTCAGCCTTTACTCATGCACATTGATTTGTGTCTTATCAATTTTTATGAAAAGAATTATTGGGATATTGGAACTATATTGAACTTATACTTTATTGGGGGAAGGATATTTAAAACTTATAAGTGATTAATTCCTCCTGTTCATGAATATGGTATATTGTTTTTCATTTAATATTTTTAGGCTTAGAATATTGCCATGCATATTGAGAGTGCTTAAAATACTTTAGCAATTACTAACTTTGATTACACAGTGCCTGAACTTATCTTTAATTTCTTCCTTATTCTGTTATTGGATGGCTTGTGTCTAAATGTGGACAATACTTCTCTGGCATGCAAATTTAGGATACCTTATTTTCTTATTTAAATAATTCTGTATTTAAAGTCTCCTCTTATGAATCTATTATATTACATAATTACAAAGAAACCAACTTAAAACATATACATGAATAAACAAATATATTTTGTTTCTTATTACATAGAGGTTTAACATACATCCAAGTTTTATTTTCCCTTTCAATGAGTTGTGTGGTATTTGGCTTTCTATTGTATGAAACAGAAAGCTAACAAACTCACTTAGCAGAGATATATAATGACTTAATAAACTTTTACTCTTCTTTGAGTCCAAAATAAAATACCTTCCACTAAAAAATGTGAAACAACATAGTCTAGGTGGTGCAGAAGTCCCCACTACATAGTCTACTACAGAGAAAAATATCTCTTTGGAATTAAAAAATCTTGCCTATAGAGCAATTTTTGTGTTTGAAAGAGATGAAAAGAGTAATCTGTCAAGTGTTGAGGTCAGTGTAGATTTCTGCAGTCTAAGCAAGAATGGTTGGTGGTTGGCTTGAGGGTGAGAGAAAGAGCAAGAGTACTGATCAACAAATATTTTTGGAGAAAACTGTTGGCCTGTGCTGGTCAGTCAGCCTACATTATGTGATTAAGCACTTAGCACACAGAGTCCTTTGTTAAGGACTGGTGAAAGACCCCTTTTAACTGGTGTCTTTTTTTCTATTTTCTTGACATTTTCATCTACAGCTTAAAGAGAATCAAATTGGAGGACTGTCTGTGACAAGATACTAAAACAGGATAGTAGTTCTATAGGTGATATTTGTAGTGGGTGTTTAGAACCCATTGTTACCTAGAATGGCAGAAACACAGATGATACTTACCAGTCAAGTTACAAAATTAATGTGGAATTATTAGGAACAGAATTATATTTTATATATATATATATATGCATATTTATACAATATATAGATGTGGTAGAATGGCCTCCGACACCTCACTGAAACATGTGGATTGCCATGTATGTGTGTATATGTGTGTGATTACATATACGTTTATAGTGATTCAAATACAAAGCACAACCTGGGTCAGACTCTTACTATTTGGTTACCATCTCCCTTCCCAGAGCAGTTTACAGTGACTGGCTTACAGGGACCAGTCTTGGCTCCATTCGGTGGAGTGGTTGAGCTCCGCTGTCAGCTGTCCCCACCGCAAAGTGCAGAACACATGGAGATACGCTGGTTCCGGAACCGCTACACACAACCTGTTCACTTATACAAGAACAGTAAAGACCTGTATAGAGAAGTTATCTCTAATTATGTAGAGCGCACATTGCTCCTGAAAGGAGATCTCACAGATGGTAAAGTGACACTCAGGATCTTCAATGTCAATGTTGATGACAATGGACAGTACCACTGCCTCTTCCGTGACGGTGATTTCTATGAAGAAGCCATCCAAGAAGTGAAAGTTACGGGTAAGGGTGGATCCCTTTGAGGCTTCTGTGCATCCATGATTCTCAAACCATGTGAGGCTGAATATTAGGAAACTTCTCAGTGTTTCTGACTTTTTATATTATGTAGTTCCATTAGCAAGCTCAAATCCATGCATTTAGTCTTGAAACTGAGAAGAGTGTAGGATTAAAAATGCAAATTGTGTCTGCACGTATTACCATTATCAGCAAGAAATGTTTTCCCAAGTCTGCTTTGGACAGAGCTGCTATTGTGTAATAGTTTAAATCTTTATTATTATTATTATTTTGCCTACATATTTAGGCAAGTTCTTATGTCCCAGGCAATGTTCTGAAAATTTTCAAAAACTAGTTTATTTTCTCTAAGCTGATATATACTGCTTTATCTTGATAATAGTAGTATACAGTAGTCCCTCACTTATCGCGGGTATTATGTTCCAGATCCCCCTGTGAAGTAGGAACCTTACATTCATTTTACACTCTTAAACCTACGTAACTTCAACAACATATGTATATGGTAGCGCAAAATCCCATGATATAGCGAAAAATCTGCAATAAGTAATTAAATATTTTTTAAAACCCCGCGATACAGTGAGGCCACGATAAGTGAACAGCGATATAGCGAGGGACTACTGTATTACTTATTTTATGCAAATAATTATTATATGCAGGCATACATATTAAAATTTAATAAAAGTTGTAAATATATTTATATCGTTTGTTTACTTCTAACTTATGACAGCTCAAACATGAATAATGATGAAGATACAAGAATAAACATTAAGCAATAAATTCAAGAGGACTGAGATCTTGACTGCTTTTGTTCATTGTTATGTCCATAGAGGTAGCCAGTCTCCAAGATTTAGTAAATAACCAACATTTTTGAATTAGTAAATGGAAAGAACAGGTGTTTTCTCCCTTTAGTTGTTAATTTGCACATCAAACCCTTCAGTCTGGCTCATCCTATTTCCCTTGTGATTAGTTTGTAGTGACAATCAGAGCCCCACAATGCTTGGCTATCAGTATATATAATGGAATAGAAATTAGAGTGGGGTGGGGGTCTTTTCCTTCTCTGTTCTGTTTTCACTTTTCTTCACCTAAATATATTGTTTTTCCCCTTTTTTTCCAACTAGCTACAGGCTCAGAAACACAGATTTTTGTACATCCTCCTAATATCAAAGGTATTGTGGTGGAATGTAATTCAGGAGGTTGGTTCCCAGAGCCTCAAATGGAATGGAGAGACAGCAGAGGAGGGGTTGTTCCAGCTGCATCAAAATCCCATTCACAGGGGGTGGACAAACTGTTCGACATGAAGATGCTCCTTCTCCTTACACAGCGCTCCGATGGGAAGATCACTTGCTACCTTCGAAACCCTGTAACTGGTCAAGAGGAAAGGACAAACATTATTCTATCAGGTGAGATCTGTGTGTTTGTTCTTCAAATGATGACCATCTTCATAAAATTTACAAACTAAATAGAAAAATTAATACACTTTCTTTACTTGGTTTCTAGGATGTTACATTTTCTTGGCTTTAGTCATCATCTCACTCATTTTCTTTCTTATTTTCTTTAGCTACTTTATCTTTTATCTCTGCCTTTTTGATATAAGAGTTCCCCAAGGCTTAGTCTTTGACCATTTTATCTTGTATCCTAGCCCAATCTCATGGCTTTACGTACCATCAATATGACAGTGGCTCCCCAAATGGTATCTTCTAACCAGACCTCTCTTGTATCTTCTAACCAGACCTCTCTTCCAAATTCTAGTGTCATCTCTAAACTCAGCATTTCAACGTGGAAGTCTAATAAATATCCCAAATTACACACATCAAACAATAAACTCCTAATCACCTTCTGACTTGTGTAATTTATTGCCTTTCCAATCACACTTCATATTCTCAGTTTCAAAGATCAAAATTCTTGAAGTCATTCTTGACTCCCATCTTTTTCTCATATTCCCTATCACATCTGTCAAAAAGCTAATACTAGTTCTACCTTTAAAATAAATCCAAAGTCTTCACACTTTATTTTTGCCACCAATAGAATCTGAAAAGTTCTATTTCTATTCATGTCCACTATGCTATATTCTCAACATACACATAGGAGAACTCACTTAAAACATGAGACATACAACATCACCTTTTGTTTAAAACCCTTCAATAGTTCCCATTTTATTCAGAGTAAGATGCCCACAATGCCCTGCATCATCTGTGCCCCCATTACCTATCTAACCTCTCCCCTAATAGTCTCCTTTCCCCTCTATTCCGGTCACACTGACCTCCTTGCTGTTTCACAGCCATGCCAGACTAGCTCCTGACATGGAGGCCTTTGCTCTAGTTTCTCCCCCTTCCCAGACCACTGTAATTCCACTAAATTTCCTTATCTCCTTTAAATCTATGTTCGACTTTCACCTTTTTCATAAGAACCACTTTGACAAGCTAATTTTAAAAATGCAACCTGCCCCACTATCTGGGATTCCTTATCTTCTTATCCTGCTTTAATGTTTGAACATAGTATTGTATCCTTTTAATTTACGCTGTAACTTATTGAGTATTTTTATTTGTCCCTTATCTATCTTCCTCTCTAACACATAAAGGTAGAAATCTTTGTTGGTTTTATATACTTGAAAACTCCAAATGCTGCCAGTATTACATGGCCTATAGTATGTAAGCAATAAATATTTGATACTCGAATGGTTGAAATGAAACAAAATGAGTGCCTTATAAACTGAGTAAATATATATGTATTAATATCTGTGCATGTTCATAAAATTAATGTTGGAACCAGATCCTGAAAGGAATATTCTAATTCAAGAATAATAGGAAAAATTCTCTAACAGGCTTAACAATTTGCTACTTTGAAATTACTTTTGTGTTTATTAGCTCATTTGATCTTCCAGAAAACAACCAAAGCTTCGTAGCATAGCTGTGTCAGGAACAGCAAGCAGTTACATGGGAAAAAGAAAGACTGGACTTCTTGCCCTCTGCCCCCAGAGTTCATAGCAGGAAACAAAGAAAGGAAAATGGATAAAATCTTTGTTAACAGATTTACAACTTTAGTAAATTACAAAAGGCATATTTCTGAATTAATACATTCCTAAAATAGATATTAACTTTTAAAAAACATATATTAAAAGAAATGTAATTAACACAGACTTTGGGGATCGAGTTGAAGTTTTGGGAAATAGAGACATCTGAGGGAGATCTTATTTTTCATTCACTAAACATCACAAAACATAAATAAGATTCAAAACTTATGATAAAGAAAACATCATAACCAAAATTCAGTCTCACTTAGTAGTCTGTCTCTGTCTGACTTGTGAGCTGACAAAGCTCTTTTTCATCTCACTGGGTTGCAGTGTGGGGGAAGCTCACCTGGATATAAGGTTGGCCCCGAAGTCATGTGGTTCTGAGTCCCGTAAGTTGTACCACCTCAGTACAGGTTCCTGCCCACAAAACATACCTAAAACTGTGAGTGGCAGAATCTGTAATTGGCTCTCTAACAACCTCTTGGGTTTACTTCCTTATACATAATAGAATGTTATAGGTAGAATAGCTATTTTTCTCTGGGAAGAAAGAATCAATTACCAAATAAAATGGCAAGTGTCCATGCCTAGTATATGTAAGCCAGCGGGCTGAAGATATTTGTGTATAGCATAGAAAGGGAGAAAAGTTTATATAAACATATGTCTCTAAGTGTATTCTGAAGCATAATGCCAGACCCAGTGAATATACTGGAGAATTCAGGACTGCACATATATTGATTGCTTAGACGAAAAGACTGAAGAACTGAGACTTGGTGGGAAAAAACAAGCTCTGTCAACCCCCCTTTAGTCAGGGCGAACATGAGATAGAATGGATGAGAAGAAATGGGGTTGGTGGGGAGAGGGGTTCCTCCGCTCACCTTTACTCACACCTGCCTCAGCCTCACTCCAGACCCTTTCTCACTTTTTGACCACCCGTTTAAAACTGTCTTCTGAAACTGGCTTAGGGATAATATCCCTGGTCCATGGGGTCTTGAACAGAAACATGTTTCAGGTGCATTATCATTCCTGGTTTGACGGGTCCCAACACTCCAAGTTTCCTAAGTGGTAAGATTTGTGGCTCTCTATTTCAGATGAATTGTTTTCATGGAACCGTTTTTTGGTGCCGCTTGTCAGCATGATTGTGATTATGCTGCTGCTTTTTATCTTGGTGCCCAGTATTGACCTATGTATAAGATTGCGAGGTAAGTAAGTTTGAAGGGTGGGGGATACAAAAAGGGTGGGTGTGCTAAAGCTGTAATCAGTTAACTAGTTTAGTTAACAGCCATTGCTATAGTTACATAATTTTTTGTGATGAGAACTTCTAAAGTTCTACTCTCTTACTAACCTTCAAACATGCAATACTGTATTATTAACTGTAATTGCTGTGCTCTATATTACATTCCTGTGACATTTATTTTATAACTGGAAGTTGGTATCTTTTGATTCACTTCACCCATTTTGTCCATCCCCCCATGCCCTGCCTCTGGAAACCAACAATCTATTCTCTGTGTCTGTAAGCTTGTTGTTTTTTGAAATTTTTTAAAATTTTTTTTAGGTTCCACATGTAAGTGAAATCATACAGCATCTGTCTTTTTCTTTCTGACTGACTTCACTTAGCATAATACCCATATTGACACAAATGGCAAGATTTTATTCTGTGGTGTGTATGCAGGTGTATCTCATTTTCTTTATCCATTCATTCATTGATGGACATTTAGGTTGTTTCTATATCTTTGTTATTGTAAATAATTCTGCAGTGAATATGGGGATGCATATACTTTTAAGTTAGTGTTTTTCTTTTCTTCAAATAAATACAGTCATGTGCCACTTAATGACAGGGATACATTCTGGGAAGTGCATTGTTAGGCAATTTCATCACTGTGCACTTACACTAACCTAGATAGTATAGCCTACTACACACCTTGGCTGTATGGTATAGCTCATTGCTCTGTATGGAAGAGAAAAATAATTTTCCCTTTACCTTTCTGGGTTCTTAGCTGAGACATCACTGTAATTAAAAAAAAAACAAAAACAAAAACAAAAACAAAAACAAAAAGAGATTAACAGGAGAAAAATAAACCAGAGTTTAGCATCCTGTATTCTTCTTATACACATGGGAGAGACCCCGGAAAACTAAATAACTCAACAAAATGGCTGAAGTCAGCACATTAAATATCACCTTCAGCTGAAGACTAAAGAAGATGTCGAAGTTGGGGGAGTCAGTAATGTGGAATTACCAGAAAAGCACTGTAAACAAGTGTAAGGTGATTATGCATATTTACGTCATTTTCTTCTGTATTGATAAAAGTTTGTAGAGATAAAGCCATCCCCCTCTTGGTAAAACTAGGAAGACACCCTTAGAAACATAAATGCATTTTACAAAGAATATCTTCTACTCGGTTTTCAGAGCTTCTCCCACATCTGCTGTTTCTTAAAATTAAGAAGCCTAAAATAATTCTTATGCCAAATGAACATATTTTGGGGGTGACAAACTCGGTTCCTTTACAGCTCCTAGGCTAGAAATCTGTACAGCATGTTACTCTACTGAATACTGTTGGCCATTGTAACACAATGGTAAGTATCCATGTAATGCATTGCACTACTACATCATGATGGCTAAGACATTACTAGGAGGTAAAACTTTTTCAGCTCCATTATAATCTTATGGGACCACCATCATACATATATATGTTCTGTTGTTGACTTAAATGTCCATATATGGCACATGACTCTACCGACAAATTGAGTTGCTAGATCATATGGTAGTCCTAGTTTCAATATTTGAGGAACCTCCATATTGTTTTCAATAGTGGCTGCACCAATTTACATTCCCACCAACACTGCACAAGGCTTCCCTTTTCTCCATATCTTGGCCAACACTTGTTATTTCTTGTCTTAATAATAGCCATTCTAACAGGTATGAGGTGATAACTTATTGTGGTTTTGATTTACTTTTCCTGTTGATCAGTGATGTTGAGCATTTTTCATGTACTCATTGACCATGTATATGTCTTCTTTGGGAAAAAAAGTGTTTATTCAAATCCTCTGCCCATTTTTAAAATTGGTTTATATTGAGTTGTATAAGTTTCCTTGTATAGTTTGGATATTAAAACCACAAATCAGATACATGATTTTAACTGCTATAGATTCTGAGGTTGTCTCAGACCTTGTATATTCATACACCTGCCTCACACTTGCACCCTTTTGTGGCAGAATTCTTTAGCTTGTGTATCTTCTCTTGATTTTACAACACACCATGCTACTGCTGTCAGCCTCCTTTGTTTCCCTGAAGGTACAGTTCTCCCTATCCCACACACCCTGGCCTGCTTTCTGCTCATGTTCCCTATCTACCAGTGCTTGCTCTCATGGCTGCCCTCCAGAGCAGGAACTGGGAGCCAGCCACAAAGGGGAGGGAGGTGTGGATTTGGCATGTGGTGTGCTGGGTGTGCCAGCAGACCTATTTGGAAGATCCTTAAATTAGGTTTTTCCCAAAGCTAATAGGCGGACCTCTTGATGGAATCCAGAATGCATTCTGCAAGAACCATATCCCATCAGTGCCCTCCTTAAATATTATATGCACTCTCGTGATCTGTTCCCTCCCCCTACTCATGGAGCTTCCAGTTGAATACACTGGGTACTCTGAGAGATGAATGAATCTTTTGGAAGCTTCCTGCACAGCCAGGGAAGCCAGGCATGTACTCACTGGCTCTCCCATCACCCAAGAGAGAAATCACAGCCATCTCATTTAACCCTAAGCTGATCCTACTTGGGGAGGGGTCAAGCTGATCCTCTCATGCATTCCAATGCATCCACACTTTTTTTTGTTGACTCCTGTGAAGTGCTGGAACTTCTCCTCAGGAAACCTGGACTTCCACAGGACTCTCTTAGGCAGTAGGTAACTGCTTAAGTCAATGGTTTCATGTGTTTCAGAACAGCAGAGAGGATCCAGATCCAGTTCACGGTCTTCTGTAAGTTCCAGAGTCTGTACCACAGACTGTCTGCATGTTAGCCGATGCACAGGTGGGCAAGACTCCTCCTAGGCCCCTTGGTATAGGGCCCTATGTACCACAATTCCCACAGAAATACTTTTTTTTTTTAAAGATTTTTATTTATTTTTAGAAAGGGGCAGGGAGGGAGAAAGAGGGAGAGAAACATCAATGTGTGGTTGCCTCTTGCACACCCCCAACTGGGGACCTGGACTGCAACCCAGGCATGTGCCCTGATCGGGAATCGAACCAGAGACCCCTTGGCTCACAGGCTGGCACTCAGTCCACTGAGCCATACCAGAGAGGGCCAGAAATACTTCTTTTTGTAGCTGGGTGCCAAATTTTGTTGTTGGGGGTTGGGGAGAGACAAGGGACCTCTTATGACACCATAATGCTCATGAATCTTGTTTGTCATAACTTAACCACTAAGTAAAACTGTGCTTATAATTCTCCAGCCAAAGAATGGGCACAACCTGGGACAGTGAATGTTTTCATGGAATGACTAGATAGCCACATGACAATATGATGATATCTGCTAAATAAGATTTTAAACAATATGTTGTCTACTAACCCTTTGATTCATGAGATTCTTAGGCAGTCAAAGGTCTCCAGAGCTATCCTTCTCCTACCCTCTTTCAAAGCTGGATAAAGTGATAATGACCAGTGCATAACTCTTGTCTTATGCTCTCTAATGAGGAACATTGGTTCATGGGAGAGGTGGAGGGAAAATTTTTTAAAAAGGTGAGTTGCTTCTCTCCAGGTCCATTTAGCCTCAGCCAAACACCTGTCTCATCCTAGAAACAGTTGTGCTTCTTGTCCTGGTCACCACCAGCTTCAGACCTAACCCTTTAGAACCATTAGGTCCATTAGCTAGCTCCTTTAGAGTACACCTTAGTCTTATTTTTTTTCTATAGTCCTATTCTAAATTAATACAGAGGATGGCATTAAAATATAGCTCTTGCTTGGTGCACTTTTCCCCAATCCGAAGTACCTCCACATCAATAACCAATAATCATTATATGTCTTTTTCTTCAGATTGCCCCCACACATGCAGAGCTCCTGTGGCAGTGTGCATAGGAATAACGCTATCATTACTCTGTGGAATCATCTTTTTCATTTCCTATTTGCATTCCAAAAGCAGAGGTATGTGGGATCAAAAAGGTAGAAACTTCCTGAAAACATTTCCTTTCCCAATGCCTAGTCTCTGGTAATACATTTAGCCAAAGAAGAGTGATATTTATTTGAATTACAGGACAAAAAGAAAAAATTGGGCCTCATGTCATAGGGTTTGGATTTCAGCCTCCTGGATATTTTGGGTGAATGATACAACTGCTGATGCTTCTGCCACCTAGGAAAAGAAAATATTTTCTTCACTTTTAGTAGCTCCAATCATCACATCACCTAATAAAGCAGGCCAACTCTCTTTATACTTTTAGCCTAGAGGGGGTAGTAATTCAGTTTATCTTAGACTTTTGGGGGTCACAGATATCTGTTATAGATGGAAGCAAAGCAAAGGACCCTCTTCTCAATATAATTCATATATCTGCACATATTTTGCTCAATTTCATAGTGTGCATAGTACCTGAAACTGATCCTTCCTTCTCCTCTTGGGTCTCTTTGAGGGTGAAATTATAAAGGTAATTGTGTAAGTATTGGAATAACTGAAACTAACACATTTGAAAAGTGCCCTCAGCTCTCTTTTTGAGGTCCCCATGGAAATTATATATACAAGGCAATGAGCAGAAGAGTAAGGTAATTCTTTATTATAAGCTGGAGATACAGCAATAGCCAAAAAAAATTACAATGTAGAAGTCATAAAGTAGGGCTGGATTATTCAGAGAATTTTATTTATTAATTTTCTCAGTGTCAGAGGAAATAAGCAAGATGCTATAGTAATAGGTAGTATATATATTACATACTTACTGGGTTTTCTGTGGACTTTATATAAGTTAATATACCTTTGACCCTTGAACAGCATGGGTTAACTGCACAGAGCTACTTATATGTAAATATTTTAAAATAAATATATGGGAAAATTTTTTGGAGATTTGAGACGATTTGAAAAACTCGCAGATGAAATTTGCAGCCTAGAAATATTGAAAAAAATAAGAAAAATATATGCCATGAATGTATAAAATATGTGTATGTGTTCTCTTGCTATGATCTTCTTAACATTTTCTTTCCTCTAGTTTACTTTATTGTAAGAATACAGTACATAATACATGTAACATACAAAACATGTTAATTTTTTATGTGACTAGTAAGGCTTCTGGCCAATAGTATAGGCTATTAATAGTTAAATTTTGAATGAGTCAAAAGTTACACTCAAATTTTCAGCTGCTCAGGGGATCCTCATCCCTAACCCCCAAGGTGTGCAAGAATCAACTATACTTGCTCTTCAGTGAATTTGATGTTATTGGTGATGAAATCTGGTACACAAAGAAGTTAGATACTTATTTATTACATAGGCAAGTGATGGAGCCAGGATCCTAGCTCAGGCACTTAGGTCCTTTAGCCCTCTGTTTCAGCAATCAAACTGTTCCTTTATGAAAATAAATTAAAAGGAAATAAAAAAGAGATTTAGTCATAACTATTTTGTGAAAAGTAATAGATCACTGCAGGGAAATACAGCCTGGGCACTTAGTGATTTATGAGGCTTCCAGGAGATAACCAAAAGCTTCAAGATAGGCTTTAGGTCACTGTCATGGTCAAAACTGACTTGAGATCCTGATAAATGAGTCACAAGATTAAAACTTTCTTTGTGCTTGCTCTACCCTGAGAACCTAAAACTGAGTTACTACAGAGGCCTCTACTTCACATGGCTGACAACATTTGAAAATTAGGCAGATAACTCTGGCCCATCCACTAACCACTTCTCTGATTGCTGCTGACCTTTCTTCTCTTTGCTTAAAATGGACTTTCCCCTGTGGATATTGCTTCCTCTATAACCTCTCACCCAGCAGCCTCCCTCCCTATACAGGCAGCATTCTATTTGCCCTGCCTTTTCTGGACTGACTTTTCTTCTTGGTGCTTATCAATTGAGAAATCACTTATCAATTTATTTAACAAATATGAGTTGCCAGAAAATTCCACAATCACTGCATACTTTAATTTTGTAACATTCTTATGTGATGTCTATAATCTCTCCATGTTGAAGATGCAGATACAGAAGAACATAAAATTTGATTAACTTGTATTGTTACAGAACCCCTGGGCTGCTCCAGTTGAAAATAAACCCACGGGCTCTTTAGTTAGGGGCCCGATTGCCCGCCGCCAAAATTATAACTCTCAATACCAGAGTTTAGTGAAAAGAAAAAGAATTGTTTATTTAACAGTTATATAGATTTAGTTATTTGCGGATTTCTGTTAAGTCTTATGCTCTTTAAAACACCCACAAACACATATCCTTGCCTCCCCCCCTTCCAAACCAGGCTAGTTTTAGGAAAGTCAAAGAAACTGTTTCCCTACTTTCCAAACACATTTCAGCTTTACCAGCAGCTGCCAATCATTCAATCTGATTGGGGAGGTCCTTTCTGTGCTGTGGTGCCCTCCAGCTCTCAATGCAGGACCGCCTGGATTCTCAGCCTCCTTGCAAACTGTCTTCTTCCTGCAAACTACGCGGATCTCCTTTCCTTCTCAAAACCGCATGGCGAGAGCCTCTTAACGCAGCCTGGAGGCCCCTTCTCCAAGCCACATGGAGAAGGCCCCTTCACCAAGCCACGTGGAGGGAGCACACGAGAGAGCGAGAGCGAGAGAGCCCGAGTGCTAGAGTGAGAGCCCGAGTCAGAGCGCGAGAGTCTGAGCCAAAATGTCTGCAGCTGCTTATATATCCCTGACTGCGTCATCTGACGCAGTGGGCGTTGCAAACAGTTCTGACCATTCACAGAACCTTACGTAGGCTCTGTGTGCTTTCCATACCGTCCCCTGGTTCAAGACACCTCCCATCTGCCTGAGGCTTTGGATGCATTAAAACTATTTGCATAAGAAAAACAGTAGCCACCAGCCTCAGGCATGTGGAAGCATTTGAAAAGCTGCTTACTTCTCCCCATCCCCCAGCAGCAAGCCCTGGGGATTTTTGGACTCCCCTGTTTCTGTAACAGTTTCAGTTGATTTAGCAAGTAATAAGATTGATTATTCCTGGAATTTAAACCATGTGTCTCTTCTTCTGAATATTTTATGATAAATCAGATTGCCTTCCTAAATGCAGGTAATTGTTTCTTCTAAAAAGAGATAGCCAGCATTTGCGTCTTCAACAGACACATTCTGCTGTGCCTGTTCTCTGTGGAGTTTACACAGAGAATCCTTCAAGAGATGCACACCATTTATTTCTAAGAATCAGTGCCAGCCTACAGCCAGACTTCCTTGGTTATATGATTAACTGTGCGAACTTGGGAAACTTAGTCTCTGAACTACAGTTTTTTCATTTGTGAAATATTGATGATAAAATATACACATTTTATAATGTTATTTTAGGTTAAATTTGTCCATATATCAAAATCATTTAGCCTGGCTTTGCACACAATACAAGCAATATTATCTTTTGCTATTATTATCATTATCATTATTGTTAGCATTAGTTAGGAATTCTATCATGAATCCCTTTCTGGTTACCTCACCTGGTAGGAAAACTGGACTACATGTTTGCCATCCTCCTTTCTCCCTTCCCTCCTGAGCTCATGCTGAGTCTTTCTTCACTTGCATCCCATCATGACCTTATCTTGCTTTTTGAGCATGAGACAGCTCTAGTCATGAGAGAGTGTTACAGAACAGCAATTGGGGTCCAGCTGTTCACCACCACCCTATAGGCAAAATTCCAGAGGCAGAGTTTGGTGATAAAGGAAAGGAGTCTTTATTCAAAAGTACTCACTTAAGCCTATCATGTCACAGCTTTAATTACTTCAGCCTATCAATTAAGGCTAAACTCTAACACCTGGTTTCTCCTAGCTTTCCCCTTGTTTCTATACAGTTAGTTTTAAAACTAAAGCAATGTAAGACACAAAAGCTACACAATTCTGGAAGAATGGCAGGCTTCTGCCTCAAAGCCTGTTACCTCTAGAACACCCAAAGAATAAACCGACCACCCTTGCCGGGCCAGCCTGATCATAGGCTGTACCTGGAGTTCCTTCCCATCCAAAATACTGTCTGTTGGGAAACACAGGCAGTTGTAGCATAATCATCCAGGCATCCTCAAGGAAAAAGAGCCTAAGAGTTCGAGCCTGAGCCAGAGCCAGAGCGAGCCAGTTCAGGAGCCAGAAAAACTTGTGAGCCAATGAGCCAGCCCACTTTTTATTACCATTGGCTCTGGAGGCATTCACCTTCTCAGCCAATCCCATCCTAGACTGCTTTTCATGGCCTTGGCAAACTCCTCCTACAGCCCCTCCTACTTCTCCCCAGTGATCTTAATCAGATCTTTCTGTATCAAGAGGAAAAGAAATTAAAAACTCAGCTTAAAAAACTAAAAGCATTCCCCCTGAATTCAGGAACTAGACAAGGTTGTCCACTCTCTCCACTCCTTTTCAACATAGTGTTGGAAGTCCTAGCCACAGCAATAAGACAAGAAAAAGAAATAAAAGGCATCCAAATTGGGAAAGAAGAAGTAAAACTATCATTATATGCAGATGACATGATAGTATACCTAGAAAATCCTATAAAATCCACTAAAAGACTATTCAATATAATAAGTGAATTTGGCAAAATAGCAGGGTACAAAATAAATATACAGAGATCTAAGGCATTTCTGTACACCAACAATAAAATATCAGAGACAGAGACAAAAAAGAAAATACCATTTACTATAGCAACAAGAAAACTAAAGTACCTAGGGGTAAACTTAACCAAAGAGATAAAAGATCTGTACTCTGAAAATTACATAACATTGAAGAAAGAAATTAAGGAAGATACAAATAAATGGAAGCAAATACCATGTTCTTGGATGGGAAGAATCAACATCATCAAAATGGCCATACTACCCAAAGCACTTTACAGATTCACTGCAATCCCAATTAAAATACCAATGACATATTTCACAGACCTAGAACAAATACTCCATAAATTCATATGGAACCAAAAAAGACCCCGAATAGCAAAAGCAATCTTGAGACAGAAGAACACAGCGGGAGGAATCACAACACCAGATATCAAACAATACTACAAAGCCACTGTGATCAAAACAGTCTGGTACTGGCATAAGAACAGACATATAGATCAGTGGAACAGAATAGAGAGTCTAGAAATAAACCCAGGCCTCTATGGTCAACTAATATTTGATAAAGGAGGAAGGAACATAAAATGGAGTGAGAAGAGCCTCTTTAACAAATGGTGCTGGGAGAACTGGATAGGGACTTGCAAAAAAATGAAACTAGACCACCAACTTACACCACACATGAGAATAAACTCAAGATGGATCAAAGACTTAAATGTATGCCATGACACCATAAAAGTCCTAGAGGAAAACATAGGCAAGAAAATTTCAGATATCTCATGTAACAATTTCTTCACGGATACATCTCCTAAAGCAAGAGAAATAAAGGAAAAAATAAATGGGAATACATCAAACTAAAGAGTTTCTGCTCAGCAAAAGAAAACATCAGCAAGATGAAAAGGAAACCAACCATATGGGAAAACATATTTGCCAATGACATCACAGACAGGGGACTGATTTCCAAAATATATAAAGAGCTAATACGACTCAACATCAAGAAAAGAAACAACCCAATTAAAAAATGGGCAAAGGACCTGAACAAACACTTCTTCGAAGAGGACATACAGAAGGTCCATAGACACATGAAAAAATGCTCAACATCATTAGCCATCAGGGAGATGCAAATAAAAACCACAATGAGATACCACTTTACACCAGTCAGAATGGCCACCATCAACAAATCATCAAGCAACAAGTGCTGGCGAGGATGTGGAGAAATGGGAACCTTACTGCACTGTTGGTGGGAATGCAGACTGGTGCAGCCACTATGGAAAACAGTATGGAATTACCTCAAAAAATTAAAAATGGAACTGCCTTTTGAGCCAGCAATTCCACTACTAGGATTATACCCGAAGAATCTTGAAACACCAATTCAAAAGAACTTATGCACCCCTATGTTCATTGCAGCACTGTTTACAATAGCTAAGTGCTGGAAACAGCCTAAGTACCCATCTGCAGATGAGTGGATAAAAAAACTGTGGTACATTTACACAATGGAATACTATGCAGCAGAAAGAAAGAAGGAACTTCTAACGTTTGCAACAACATGGATGGAACTAGAGAGAATTATGCTTAGTGAAATAAGCCAGGCAAAGAAAGAAAAATACCATATGATATCACCTAATACAGGAAACTAAAGAGCAACACAAACAAATGAACTAAATAGGCAAAGACTAGAATAGTAGTCAGTAGGGGGGAGGGGGGAGGGAGAGAAGGGGGATAAGTAAGGGAGGGGTTTAGTCAAGGAACGTGTATAAATGACTCATGGATATGGACAGCGGGGAGGGATATGGTTGCGGGGGGGCTGGGTGGGGGAGAGAAATGGGGGAAAAATGGGACAACTGTAATTGAAAAACCAAAAAAAATATATATATATATATATATATGTATATATATATATATATACATATATATATATATCAATAACATTCTAATAACTATGTTTGATGTCAGATGGCTATGGGATTGATTATGATGATCACTTAGTTATTTATATAATATCTAATCACTGGAGTTTATACCTGTGTTAACTGTAATTGAAAAACAAAATAACATTTTAAAAACTTTTATGTGTCCTTTAAAAAGCTAAAAGAAATAAAAAATATATATAAGACCACAAATAATCAGAAAATAATAAATGAAAATAAATCTAAAAAAAACAACTCAGCTTAGCTTAAACACACACACACATTCCTTTGAATTAATACCCTTAGCATCTTTAGACTATTTTATTTCCAAGGTTTTTCTTCAATTTTGTTTTAAATTATTTTCTATGCCTTATGAGAAGAAGCTTGAAATTCTCCTAAATGCTGATGTTAGAAAAATAGATATATATGATCAAGAGAAAGAGACTTGCTAACTCTTCACTCTCTGATTCCTTTTGCACAACCACCCAGAACAGTTTTGCTATTTTTAAAAATTTATTCTATTAACATTATAAAAGGAATCTCTGACCTTGTGAAGGGCAAATAATTTATCTCAAATCATAGGGGGAAGTGGATATTAATTATGTGACTGCTTCACCCCCATTTGTACAGTCTAAGACCATATGGAATATTTCGGATCCTTTATCTGCATGACATGAGAGTTGAGGCCAGCAATCATAATGCTTTATAAGTCTTTTATTCTCTAATAACAATATCATCAGCTATTTCAACTGCTATTTAAATGATATGGATTTAAGACTCCCTGACCCCTGTTCCCCCATCCTCACCATCTTGATTGTCTTTCTCTACAAGATAGAAATGTTAGGGGAGGAAGAAATTTTACTCTATACTTCTAGGCTCTTTAAGCTGGTCTAATAGTTAAATCAACATGAGACAGGTTAACAAAATAAAATAACCAAATTTAAGTGCATATGTGCACACAAGAACCCCATACACATAAGAGAGTCAGAGACCTCACACACCTGAGAGGTTTAGGGACAGAATGGTATAATGAAGTGTATATGACACACTGAGCTAAAGAATAAGTTAATATGCCTGGGGCTTCAGAGGGAAGAAGGGCAATTCACAGAACAATAAGAAGAGCAGCTGTTAAGTAACCAGAGGTTTGCCCTGACCTATAGGTTATCTCTGGTAATAAGTCTTATAAGGGGCAATGCCTTATTTCAGTTGCTTAAGGGAGAGGTAAAAATTTCCCTTGAGCTCACAGGGTCTTGATTGATTAAAATAATCGATACACCAAAGTAGCACATCTTGGAGAGGCCTGTTCTGAGCCCATTCAGTGTGAATCAATGAACGATTTCTGTCCGAGAGGCAAACTACAGTTGATATAGGAAAGTAGGCATAGCTGTCCTGTAGTTACATAGATATACTAACTGTTAGCAATGGTGCTCCCATCACAAGATACATTAACCAATATTACGAGATGGGGATGTTTTCTATTTTAGAATCACCCAAAAAGGATAATTTAAAGGAGACTTCTGCTCCAGGTAAGAGGGTGACTTTTGAGAATTTTAAGATCTCTTCCATCTCAGAGATTCTGCTCATTCTAAACTATTCTTGAAGGCCTACAGCACCAAATTAAAACAAAAACAAAAACAAGACATAATGTGTGTGTCTATACTGCAAATTCTGGCCAAAGAGAAAGCAAGTGTCATGCTGCCTGAGTGGATGAATGTGTATCTGCCTCTACATAGCCCTCTTCCAAACTTAACCCAAGCCTACTCATCTCCATGATCATCTACATAATCAGGCTACCTCCTCCCCACCCTCATGTAAGCGCAGAAGTAGAGAGGAAAAGGAATTTGAAAAGTAAATCTATTATAAATCCATGACCCTCAACTCTTGCATTTCTCTTCAGTTCCTGCTTCAGATCCACATTTCGATTTGGATACTATATGGCTGGAAGATGCGACTGTGCTCCTATGTTTTGTGACTACCCTCATCACCGTGATCATTTCCTTTGCTTACTTTAGATTCAGAGGTAAATGGAAGGGGAAGGGTGGTAACTCAGAAGGTATCAATCATCTGACTGAGCTCCAGATGTTCCAAGAGGTGACCTTCCTGTCCTTGTGCCCTAATAGCTAGAAAAAGGGAAAGAAGAAAAAACACCTATGCCCCATATAAGGGTTTCCTCATTGTAGACTTCTTGAGGCTCTTGGGGTTTCTACAAGTGCCAGTGTTAGTGCCTTAGATTCCAATGACAGTCTCAGTTCTAACTTCATAGCTGTGACAACTCTCTCAAGTAAACTTGGAAGGCTCAACTTTTTTATCTAGAAGCATTCACTCAAGCTTTCTGTATCCTGAGCTCTTTGCAAGGCTTGTTTTCTTCTATTTTGATCTCAGAGGCAGACTGAAAACAGTATTATAGTTTCTCTTTCAGAAACTTTTAAGTGTTCACAGAGGGTGGACCAGGAACATTTCTAAACCTATGTTCACAGAAGGGCACATAACTTTGAAATATCCCCTAATGCCCAAAGATGAAAGTCCTGGCTTTATTGTGCTAATATGATCTCCTTATGAAAATGGAAAGAAATGCAGACTTATTCACCCAGGAAGAAAAAAAATGTAATTCTTGATAATTGTACTCCCCGAGTAATTTACAATCCTAAAAAGTTACATTTAAAAAGGTAGGCAGCCCTGGCTGGAGTGTCTCACTGAATTGAGTACTGACCTGTGAACTGGAAGGTCACAAATTCAATTCCCAGTCAGGGCACGTGCCTGGGTTGCAGGCCAGGTCCCCAGTTGGGAGTGTGTAAGAGACAACCAATTGGTGTTTCTCTCCCTCTCTTTCTCCTTCACATCCCCTCTCTCTAAAAATAAATTAATTTAAAAAAAAGGTAGGCAAAGTTATGCAAATATATACTCTTGATTATCAGCAGACCCCCCCCCCACCCCATATACAATACAAATCCATGTTGAGTTTTTATGTACGATATAGAGTGTCAACAGTAAAAAAAAAAAAAAAAAAAAAAGATGAGCTACCTGCAAGCTTCCCGGTGAGGCTTGAGAACCACAGCATTGCACACTGCTGTTTAAGTATCTCATGCTAACCAATTGTACTGCCTGAGAGCTTCCCCGACAGGCCATCCTGACTCCTGTCTATGTTAGGGTCTGTGTCATAAATTTTGACATGAGAAATTATATTTACTTAAGAAAAAAAGGCCCTAACCTAGAACCACCAAGAATGGGTACTTTTTGTTTAAATCTTTGTAACCATTGACTCTTGGTTTTCCTTATACTACCTGTGGAAAGCTGCCAGATGTTAAGGTGGTCAATTAGGACAAGCCAAACTGACTGTCCACAGTCAAGCCTTCCCCTGCTTTTGTGGTATAAGCCAGAAAGGAAAGCAACGTTGTCTCCTCACAGTTCCATTTGCCCCATAGAACAGCATGGGCCCAGGTCAGGTGACCTGCAGTGTTGGTGGGAAAATTGTGTCTCATGGCAAAAGAAGCACCGAAATAAAAGGCTTTGCAGTTTTGTGGACTAAGGGACGTGTGGGAGTAGAGAGAGGAAAGAGAGACAGAGAATGATTAGAAGTGGAAAAGTACTGAGTCAGAGTGGAGAAGGGTATTTACTCAAGATAACTGCCACCTCCCTCCCCCCCTAAAAAGGGTCTCAGCAGAGGTGACTGGAAAGCATCTCAGCTGAGACCCCCAGTGAGAATGTCTCCAAAAGGAGGTCCTGGGCTAGGATGGCAGATATGCATAAAGCATGGCTGCCTGGAGGTGGGGGACTATGTCCCTGACAGCAACTCGCTCCAGAAACTGCAAAGCCTTGATCGGCTGGGCACCAAGCCTGATGTGGAGAGGACCGCTTTCCCACATGGGCCTGCTAGGCAAGGCCTTTGCAATTTCCTGTAGTCAGACAAGGGATCACACGTAGGACTTTGGCCTGGAGTCAGAGTCCGCATTACCTCTGTAATGTTGAGAAACAGTCCACCAGCTGAGATTAAACCAATGAAAGGGACAAGTGGGTGCTTCCTATAATACAGATTTATGCTTCTCATTTCTAGTTTCTGCCACCAAGAACAACCACCTAGTCATTATCCCTATGTCCACAGGCCTGGATTATGCAAAGAGAGAAGATGCAAATTAAATCAGACCCCTTTCCAGAATGCCTTTATTCCTTGCAGGCTTCCACCCTGCAGAAATTTCTCTCTCATTGATTTAAGCTAGAGAATTCAAATCCATGACTTCTAAACAACAATTTTCCAAAGATGTCTTTGGCATCTCAAAGAAGATCAATATGTTCTCAAACTCATTTTTATTTTAACTAGTTCCCTTTAGTAAGATGTGCATTTACAATGCCTTGAGTAAAATTTATTTCCTTGACAGTTTCCCTAGGAACTTAAGGGATTAAAAAAGCATTAAACGACTTACCTGGAACTATGGATGAAGAGACGATGGTGGAACAATATGCTAAGCACTCGGAAGCAAATAACCGTGCCCCTACAATTTTATATATAACCAAGTAATTCCAAGTGGAGGGGAAATAAAATATACTTGTATATTCAAATTTGCATTTCATTTGTAACTTTTGTACAAACTATGTTAATGGAAAAAGAAAGGAAGAGAGAAAGAAAAACAAACAAAGACCATAGAGATGGAATCAGAGGATAACAAATTAGAGGAATAACAGGAATAAAACCATTAACCAACATGGCAAAATAGAAAGTAACTCTCTGAAAGTAGAAATAAATCTACATCAGTAATTAAATGTTGTATCTAGCATTAATTAAACAATTAAAAGAAAGCTACTCTCCAGTTTATGATACATACAAGAGACTTAACCAAAGCATAATGACAGAGAAAAGTGGAAAATACAGGGATGCAAAGACCAAAACAATGCAACTTCTACAAAAAATTATGTGGAAAGATATATTAATATTGGGAAATATCTAATTAAAAAGAAATTAGTAGGAATAAAAAGGTCACTCACAAAATAAAGATAAGAATCTTATACCAAACTTCCCAAACATAAGTGCATAATACATATACACTAACAATGCACTCATATCTATAAAGGAAATACTTAAAGAAATGCAAGTAAAAATATACAACTCTATAAACACTAAGATTTTAATGCACTTCTGGGCTTCAGGAATTGGCAGATCAAATAATAGTATCTACTTCATAGATTCCTAGTGATGATGATCTGATTTAGTGTTTGTGTAGCACTTTTCTCAGGATCTAGCACTAAAGAAATTTTATTTATAAAATAAAGTAAAATAAAATAATATGTGAAAAGACTCTTAAAAATCACCATTCAAGGTAATGAAATCCAATACAATGGGATTTCATCTTACAACTATCAGACTAGCTAACATTTAAAAGCATCAAGTTGTGATGATTATTTGTGGAAATGGAAAATCATACATTTCTGCTTTGAAAATAAATTAGTAAAAACAAATGAGAGAGAAAATTGTCAATAATTAATAAAAATTATTATAGCATTAAAAAATTAAATTTTTACATTTCCACTTAGACTATGTGTTTGCTGGAGTTCTGAATGAAATTATAAATAGAAAGAGCAGGACAGAGAAAACATCTATGTTTCAAGGTGGAAATAAAAGTCAGTAAATAAATAAACTTTCAATAACTTGAATATATATTAAGCAAATACCATAGTCCTATCAGCTGCTATAGCAAAATGCCATAGACTGGGTTTATAAACAACAGGAATTTGTTTCCCCCATTTCTGAAGGCTGTGGAGTTCAAGGTCAAGCTTCCAACAGATTAAGTGGCTGCTGAGGGCCCACTTCTTGGTTCATAGATACCAGTCTTTTCACTGTGTCCTCACATGACAGAATGGCTAAGGGAGCCTCTTTTATTAAGCGAATGATGCCATTCATGAAGGTTCCACTCTCATGACCTATTCACATCCTAAAACCCCACCTCCAAATACCATTACATTGGGAACCTGGTTCCAACAGATGAATTTGAGGGGTAGGGGGACACAAATATTCAGTCTACAGCAACAATATTGAGTACACAGTTAGACCTTAGAAAGATTTACATCAACACAGATAAGGTTGAAACACAAGCACATCTTAGGAAGAATAACTCAGGTTTAATAATTATGATATAAATTTGAAAAACAACGAGATATTAAATATATACTCATAAATACACACACTTACAATACCTACAAAAGCACACAATCTGCACATCAAATTCTAGATAGTTGTATCCGGGAAAGTAAAAATAAGAAGTATTTATTGAATATTTGGCTGAATTGGCAAACAATTTAATACTTTAAACACAGAGATATACAGAAAATTGTAACCTCTACATATTTTGTTGATTGTTAGTTTGATGTTACAAATTGGAGTGTACTTATTCAAAAAATTTTACTGAACCTTTTTAAATATGGTGGGAATCTGTGGTCATTGTAGCCAAGGGATGCCCCTGTAACTGAGCAAACAGGGGCCCATGCACACGGTGCCTTGGTGTATGACCCAACAATTAGTGTTGAGAAAAACAGGCTTTTATTTACAAGATTCCAACCTTGGGGGCACTAAGAGCACTTCAGCTTGGAGCCCTGTCCTCTTATGAGAACTAGCATTTCCCTTGGTCCCCACTAGGCCATGAACCAAGAAACAAGCCCAACAGTTCCCCATCTCTGTATCTGTATTTAAGCCAGCTGTGCAAATGGTCCTGCAGTCCCTTTGGAAGGTACACTTGTGGGTTTTAAAGTCTCCATCCTCACACAGCAGCTCTCTCCTTCAGGATCTGGGGTACATTGTCCTCAGCCTCCATCTAATAGTCCAGAAAACATGTGCTGTGTTACACTGGATCATGGTGAAGGCCAGGAAAGACACAAGTACTAAGAGAGTGTCCTCTCTATATGTCCCAAGTACCAAGGGTCCAGAGAGAGTCTGGGTCTGCAAGGCAGAGCCCTTGGTGGCTTCTGAGTCAGCTAGAATGGGCACGATCAAAGCAACAGCATGCTTGCTTTCTTACTAGCCCAGGCCACACGGCCAGATCACCCGTACAATCTGCATAACTGCTTGCTGCTTCCCACAAGGCTGCTACATCATGGTGCCTTCTCTCTCATGGCTACTCGCCCTTTTTCAAATCCTGAACGGTTACTTCCCATGTGACCTCATATGTGACTCCTCCCACAGTGAGCTACATTTGTCAGTTTCCCGGAATTGTTTACATTCTTTCAGCTGCTACTTCTAGTCAGGCAAGAGTGACTCAGTGATCCCCAGTGATCCCCAGGCCTCCCCCGACTATGCCAAGAGTCTAGATGCATTCTGAAAGTCATGTACACACTTTTGCCTTGGGGCAGTACCAGAGCTATTATCTACCTACCAGCTTGCCCTTTAGTTTTGCAAAATATCTTACCGCAGTATTGTCCACTCTCCCCTCTCCCTTCCCTACCCCCCAACCATGGACTGCGAGGAACATTTTTATTTTGAGGACTTTTCTCTCTGTACCCCATTTCACTCCCAGCTCCCCCATGGTAGATATCAGGGAAACAGGCTTTCTTAAAAACTAGAAATTTTAAAGCAGAAATACTGGCTTACAAAAATCCAGGCATTAACTGAGCTCTTCACACGAGGGTTAAGGTATAATCTTGTTTTTAATTTGATTCAAGAACCAGGAGATCTTGGTGTTTGTAAATACCATCTTAAACTAAAGTAAAATCTCTTTTCTCAGATAGTGATATAATCATCTTTATTTCACCTACATTTTTAATGACATTGTCACTTAAACAAAATCCTAATTGGAATTTATTCCTTCCAAAGTGTTAATAGGTTAGTTCATTGTTTTGTTCCTTTGTATGTTGAAAAGTAAGTGATTTGTTTTATTATTGCTACTGTGAAGACAATGTGTCTTTATAAGATTGCTTTAAATACTTTTGCTTCAATTTGGTTTTCATAGTCTGTTTATGATGTGTTTAATATGGTATAATTTATATTTATCTCGCTTGAGTGTCACATTCCTTCTTGAATACATGAATTTAAAAATGAAATTCCAACCATTATTTCTTCAAATATTTCTTCTGCATTATGCTCTTTTTCTTTTGAGTGTCTAGTTACATGTATGTTAGATCTTTTCACCATGTCTCTTATCTCCCTATGCTTTTTTCTTTATATTCTTTTTTTTCTTCTTTCTGTTTTTCAGTTAGATATTTATAATTATAGTCTCCCAGTTCACAAATCCTGTGTTCTCCCTGCCTAATATGCTGCTACTCTTTTAATGAGTTTTATTTTTTTAATTATTTCAGAAGTTATATATTTTTTCTAGAAATCCCAAGTATTTTTCTTAGATTCCACTTCTATGGTAATGTTGTGTAACTCTTCCTCAACATGCATAAACAAATCAATTACAGTTATTTTAAAATTCTCATCTGATTTTACTATCTCAGTCAACTGTAGGACTGTTAAGTCTGTTTCTATTATCTGTATTATCTGTTTTTTTTTTCCTCTTAGTTTAGGTTCAGATGATTTTGTACTTACTCAGATATGAAAATTTTCATTTAAGGACATTATGATAGCTTTATATTGATTCACCTTATCTAGCTGAACTGTACTTTCCAGAATGCCCTTTCTTTTATGTTTCCAGAGTCAGTGGGTCACAGGGGAAATGTACATACAGACCTGCAATTGCTCTACTTTACTATGAATTCTCCTAAAACTTCTCTGACTCCTAAGCTAAATGTGTGTGTTAACTCTGTGATGAAGGGCCCAGGATTCTGTAATATAGTCTCCTCAGCAAGATCAGAAACAATAACCCTGAGGTATTCAGAAGCAATAGGAATAGATATGGATTTCACTCCATCTCTGTGAGGTTCTAGCTCATCGAGGTAGGTTCCAACCTCTATGTGTCTTTGCTAAAGAGGTGCATTTTACTCTCTCTTTCAGTATTCTCAAGGGACTATAGGCTGTTATTTGTAAGGTAACCACTGAGCTGAAAAACAGAACATAAGAGGTTAAGTCAAAATGCTGAAAAGCTTACTGTTCTTACCTAAATCCAGCTTTTCTTTTTGATTAAATGTTTCCCTGCTTGTTGCAAGCTTTTGGTTAGTTTCCAGAGTTCTGAAAAAAGTTGATTTCTGACATATTTTTCCCAGTTTACTTATTGTTTTATAAAAGAAAAGTATGAGTTAGCATGAAGTGTTATAGCAAAATACCATAGACTGGGTATAGCTTAAACAACAGACATTTATTTTCTCACAATTCTTGAAGCTAAAAGTCCAAGATCAGGCTGACAACATGGTCAATTTGTGTTGAGGCCTCTCTTCCTGGCTTGTAGGTAACCACCATCTCATTGTGTGCTTTCATGACCTCTTCCTTGTGCACAGAGAGGGAGAAAGTTCTCTTGTCTCTTCTTATACTAAGATTAATCCAATCGAATTATGCTAAATCAGCACTTCAAATTCCACCACTCATTTCACTCTGTCATTCAGTGTACTATATATCAGGGTGTTCCTAGTCGGGGTCCAACCATACAGATCACACAGGATCTTTTCAAATTACCAAGAACTTAGGAGTGAAACCACTTTTTTAAAAAAGCCATTCTTACAAAAATTCTATTTCTTAGCTTTACTTAGTGTCTCCCTGATTTATTTACCCTTATTTTCTGATCCTAAAATGTTGACTATGTTAAAAGTCCAATTTAAACCCCACATTCTCCAAAAATATTTCTTTGATGTAGTAAGTCCACATCAAACTACCTCTTCTGACATTTTGGATTAAAGTATAACAATTCACTCTCTTAAAATCTCATGCAGACTCTTACACATTGCTTTGGATCATTTTGCACTGTGGTAGACAAGTGTATCGTGTCTAAATGTGTTATTTTTCCCTATAGTTTATTATATATATATATATATATATATATATATATATATATATATATATATATATATATATATATCTCAGAGAAGGAAAACTCTGACTCCAAAAAACCTCCGCTGCCTTGCGGCATACCTCTTCAGGGGAAAGGCTAAGGGAGTAAACCCCAACAGAAAATCCGGAGCCGGAGTCCCTAAGGCGGTTTGACGTTGTAGTCAACACCGGCAACTCCTGCGGCGCACCTGAAGCCACGCTGTATTGACTCCGTCTTTCCCTTGGATCCTTCAGCTGCGAAGAGAGGGGGGGTCTGCTGCATGGGCAACAGCAGACCCTCCATATCACCCTGCCCAGGCTCTGTAGCTTCAGTTCCACTGGAGAGGACACTCCAGCGTCATCGCAAGATGTCGATTCAACACGGGAGGAGACAGATACCGTGTCACTCCCGAGTCGGACTGCACAACCATTCTCGGCGGTGCAGATAGACTCTTAAGAAGCTACACCATCGTCTCTCGAGATAGACGGCTGCCGACGACGATATATATATATATATATATATATATATATATATATAAAACTCTGACTCCAAAAAACCTCCGCTGCCTTGCGGCATACCTCTTCAGGGGAAAGGCTAAGTAAGGGAGTAAACCCCGACAGAAAATCCGGAGCCGGAGTCCCTAAGGCGATTTGACGTTGTAGTCAACACCGACAACTCCTGCGGCGCACCTGAAGCCAAGCTGTATTGACTCTGTCTTTCCCTTGGATCCTTCAGCTGCGAAGAGAGGGGGGGTCTGCTGCATGGGCAACAGCAGACCCTCCATATCACCCTGCCCAGGCTCTGTAGCTTCAGCTTCACTGGAGAGGACACTCCAGCGTCATCGCAAGATGTCGATTCAACACGGGAGGAGACAGATACCGTGTCACTCCCGAGTCGGACTGCACAGCCATTCTCGGCGGTGCAGATAGACTCTTAAGAAGCTACACCATTGTCTCTCGAGACGGACGGCTGCCGACCATGTATATATTCATCAAAGAAGTACAAATTAAGACCCCAGTTAGCACTGCACACCAATCATAATGGTTAAAATGTTTTCTCTTTTTTTAAATCATTTTTTATTGTTATTCTATTATAGCTGTCCCACTTTTCCCCCCTTTGCTTTCCTCCACACATCCCACTCCCACAGTCAATTCCCACACTTTTGTCCATGTCTGTGGGTCATTCATACATGTTCTTGTAAAACATTAACATCCTATTATTATTATATAAAAGCAATTATATTTTCTGTAAAATTACTAGTATTAATGTAGGTATATAGCTACTATTTTCCAGGTATTTATTTTCCATCCCTTTTTCACTGAAATTGCTTTCCAAATAGAGTTGATAGATGGACAAATAGATAAACAGAAGAAAATTTATTATAGAAATTGGCTTATGTGGTTTTGGAGAACAAGAAATCTCATGATCTGCCATCTTTAAGCTAGAGAACCAAGAACGCAGGTGATATAATTCAGTGCAAGTCTGAAGGCCTGAGGACAAAAGGAGTCATGGTGTAAATCCCAGTTCAAAGCTAATGGCCTGAGAACCATGAGCTCTAATGTCCAAGGGCAGAAGAAAATGGACATCTCAATTCAAAAGGAAAAAAGAATTTTCTCTTTCTCCACCTTTTAATTTTATTTGGGCCTTCAGTGGCTTAGATGATACCTGTCCACATTGGTGAGAGCCATCTGTTTTACTCAGTCCAATGATTTAAATGCTCAGAGAACACACTCAGAATTAATGGTTTACCAGTTATCTGAGCATCCTTTGGCCCAGTCAAGTTGATGCATAAAAACCATCATAGCATATGTCCTGAAAAATCAAACATCCTCTATTTTGTAATTTCATCCAATTTGAGTCTTAGTTTGAAAATCAGCAATTTTAGTCCATTTATATATGCGATTATGGTACATTGGGATTATTGTAGGAAAATATTTAGGTCTTATGGTATATTTATTTGCTTCTTTCCTTATCACTTTTTCTACATATAGATATTCCCCTTGCTTATGATCTTACTTATGGTGCAATTACATTTGGCATAGGTAATTTCTCATGTAAATTTTCAAGAAAGATACATATGTGATAAATACACTCAAAGGCTACAAAATATCTATGAATACTTTTATTTTGCTCTTACACATTGGTAATTATTTGGCTCTGCACAGAAGTCCAGATCCTTGGTCCAAAACGCCTTTTTCTCAAAGTTTTATATCATTAGTTCGACTTTCCTCAAGTGTTCCTGTATTCCAGATGAGTAGTTAGATATCCATAATTATGGATAATCTGTTAAGAAAGCAATGAGTGTTCTTATTGAAGGTATATGGATTCAAGTCTAATTAAAGTTAAGATGTGGTAGAAGTGTACATCAGAGGCCATGATGGTACTCACTGATATTCACAGGACAATGAATATCAAGATCAAAATCTACATTTTCTAGACAGAACAAAATTAGAGAAAGAAAAGACTGTCTTTGATATTAATGTCTTATAGAGTTGAGTTCTAGAGCAGAAACCAGTATCAACAATCATTTTTGTGTAAATTACATGTGTCATTTAAGAAGCTTTGAGTGGCTTAAATATCAGACAAGCCACAAAATTTGAGAGCTGCTCACCATAGACTTAGAGTACACCATGTAGAAAACAGAGTGAAGTCTGTCTGTCCCAAGACAGAAATACTTCAAATTCACACTGGTATAGTTAGAATATATTTGTTCAGAAAGTTAACTAATATGGTTTCGAAGTAAACTGTTAGCTCAGCTATCCAAGCTATGATTCATTTCTTGAGCAATTGCAATCCAAGAAAAGGAAGCCTGATACCTTTGCAATTGTTTGACTTAGATAGAAACAAGCCAAGACAACACACACACTTCGGCCCCTCTCAAAAAAGAAAGCCCCTGATTCAAGGGCTTAGGACATTAGTGGATATTTGGACACCACCAAATTATAACCAATTTAGAATTTATCTGATTATTTTTCAGACAGAAGGGAAACCCCTGTCGAATAGAAAGAGCCTGCATTGGAATGAGTACAGCCCTTCTCTGGCTGTTAGGCTGTTATGTTGCTCTTTTCTGTTGGCATACGACTGTTAGATGGAAATTGCTCATTCTTTGGATGGTATGCTATGTCTTCCTGTACTTATGCACTTACTATCATCTCTGGCAAGAAGCAGAGCCTAAGTATAAACCTCTCTTGGGGCAAATATACATTTGTTCGACCTTTTGTGCCCTTGTTCTGATTTGCCTTATCATAGCTTGCCCTGTTTGGATGAGCCTTCTTTCCCAATGAGAGTGGTAAAGTCAACAGGATAAGCCTTTGCTGAATTTACTAATCTAAGTTATTTGGTGCCATTTAATTTATGGTCTGAGGCTTAACTTAAATTTAAATAGCAGTAAGCCCAATCTCTGCTTATGGAAGTTTAATTCTTTTTGGAGAAAGTTTTTAATACTAAGGAGTGGTCATTTTCCTAGCCATATCTATATTCATCATTTCCCTTGGCAATATTGTTGGTGTTGTAAGTGGATAGTAAATAACAACATGCAAGAATTCAGGTTCTGTAACTCTGCCCAAATGTCTTCACCTTTTTTTATTCCAAATATCTAGAATGGAAATAAATGCTTACAAAAGGGGCTAAAATTTAGATATCTATGACCCATGTGGTAGGAAAAAATCTCTGGAGTTAAATATCAAACTTCAAGCAAAATGAGTAACATTTCATTAAGTGGTATTTTTTTTTTGAATTTTTATTCACAGGCTTAGAAGGGCAGAGTATGAAGCTTAGATGTGGTCTCTATTCACTCTCACTATATAACCCCCCATGTCCTTAAATAGACTATATTGATTTATTAGTCCCAGACAAGTGCAATGATTGATGATTAATTAGGGTTTGGAGTCACAGCATTCAGAAAGGTATAAAATAAGCCTGCATTTGTTGCTCTAGCTCTTAGACTATTGCATCTGCTCTTTCTTTTTGCTTATATTGATTCTTACACGGGAATTGCTTGTGATATGGATGGTATATATGTATACATATGTACTTTCATTACCACATTGTAAGTTTTACTTGAAGGAAAATTTCCATCGAAATGTCAAAGAGAGCCTTCCTTGTGAATCTGCCCCAAACTTTCAACAAGTAACTGGTCAATAGCTGGACATGGTTGGGCTGAGGTCTTTATCTGTTGTCATTGAGTTTTTAATGTCAATGCTAAAGCCTCTATTCCTGCATGTGTATTCTTTTATCAGTGAAGAAGAATTTGGGAATTTAGTGGAATGAGCACTTAACAAGACATGAGGTAAATCCTAAAATGTCCCCGTTCCGCTTGCTGATGTAGAATAAAAATGTGGGTAACCCATTTTCTCTAGAGCTTATTTGACCCTATTATACAAGTTTCAGAGTACAGACTAAACACACAAGGGATTTAGGAGTACGTTTGGATGATAACATCATCAGAATTCCCACCCTTTCAGGGTATAAAATAGGAAAAAAAATGAGTATGGTGAAAAATATCATCAGTATACTCAGGGTCGCATACACATCATTCATCCAAGTACTGTAAAATGGGGCTGGGTCATCCAAAACAGAGACTGGAAAAGAGAGAAAAAATTTAAAAACCAATATATATGTTTATTTTATTTTTTTTACTAATCGTGCCTTTTTATTCTGTATTTTAACTTTATTTTTATTGTTTACACTATTACAGAGGTCCCCATTTCCCCCCCTTTGCCCACCTCCCACTTGCCCTCACCCCAGAAAAGATGCACAAATAAAGGAAATATATCCCACTTAACAAGGGGGAGAGAGAGCATTGACAAAGGAAAACCTGCCTTCTAGCACTCATTTACTTGGTGTTTTTTCAGAGTCTTCGTTGGGAAAGCAACTCCAGGCTTAATAAATGGATGAGACTTGGTAGTTTAAATGAACCAGAGTGTGTGGAATTTGGGCTGAGCCATGAGTGCAAACTGTGAGGCACCTACTCATGTATCCACAGTACTTGAGAGTATCCTCTCATTTTCTCTCATACCCTTGGTTAGGAGCTAGAGAGGGAAAATGTTCTAGAAGTGTCATAGAATTAAGAAATTGGACCTCCTAGCATCTGGATTAAACAGAAATGTTTGTAATTCCAGCTCAGTGGCAGAGGACAAAATTTGAATGTGCAATGTGCACTGGACATGATTGAAGGAGCTCAAATTCAACCCACTTGAGTAACAAATGGACAAACTAAGACAAAGAAACTATGATTACTAAATTCAGATCTTTAGAATGCTATCATTGTGATGAGACCCTAGAAGGACCAACAGAGAAGTTTGAGAGGTCATTTTCATTTCCTTAATGCAAGACATTGTCACTAAACTGTAAACTCCAGAAGGTCAGATCTTTTAATTTTTTTTGTTCATTGTTAAATCCCTAGTATTTAGAAATGGGCCTAGCACATAGGAGGCCTTCGTTAAAAGAATTAGTGCTACAAAGACAACATTAACCAGAAACCAGAAACAGTTGCTAGAAATTTTTAGATATTTCAGTTATGAGACAGAATCTTATAAAATAGCTACATATATTTCAAAAACTGAAAGAGGTAAGCTAGAAAATATCTGCAGGACTGAAAATAATTTATTAAAAGGTAACATGAGATAGCACATATGAAAAAGTCTGATATGCAAGAAAGAAAAAAGATTAAAGATGGTAAATATATGGATAAATATAAACAAATGTTACATAAAACAATAATTATAATAACCTTCCATGAGGCTGACATAACATAGAATTAAAATCTGCAATGAGCAGAGTATGTAACTCAGTGGAGCTAAACATTATTAAGGTATTCCAAGGTACTATTTTTCAATCTTCTGAGAGTATTTAAGGTATTAATTTACTTGATACTTAATAAGTTATGCTTATGCTTTAATGTTCATAATGTTCACAAAACACATAATTAGATTTTAATTTTTAATCTATTCTGTCTGAACATAATTGCATTTAAAATCATTTCATCTCTTGTCATAACTGAGTGTCTAGATTTGATAATTTTGAGTGAAATATCCATGACACCTGAAGAAGTATATATTTTCCCTTGATGCACAAGCAACTATCACCATAAGTACTGATGCCAGAAATACAGCCATCAGTACAACCTAAAACTCTGGGCCTCTAACAGTTCAGAAAAATAATCTGAAGATTCTAAGATGTCACCTAAACCCTTTTTCTCCTGTTGCTGCTATAAAGGTTACCCAGCTATATCTAAATACCACCTAGTAAAGAGGGCACCAACTAGAGAAGAGATGACCAGAAAACCCATTTTTCTAATTCCACTTACCTCTATTCCAGATGTTCCAGTAGACAGGAAGGATGCTAGCATGAATCAGGAATGACAAATATTCAAACACAATTTCAAGAAGAAGGGGATGGTTATCGTGTATAACTGAAACAGATAGAAGAGAAAGAGGACGTTAGGGATACAATGGAATAACAATGAACATGCTGGATATAGGAAACCTTTTTGAAGGTCTCATTTCCATGTCTATTCAGAGCTATTTGAACTATGTCTGAGTTCAGGCACAGAAGGCAGGTTTGTAGGTGAACATAAAGCCAGGAATCAGAGCTCACAGTCATTTAGGCTGAGGATAGAGCAGGGTCAAGAAGAATGATCTCTTCTTACTAGTTCTCCCCATAATGTGCAGCTTGTAATCAGCCTCAACATAAGATCTAGAAAAAGTAGGGCCCCGGTCACTATAATTTGTAAATATTTAAGGGTCTAAATTTTATAACACCAACAAAGTGGTAGTTTTTGGTAACTCTGAATTAGCTAAGAGAACAAAGGAGCCTTGGAAGCCAAGAATTTTAAAGGCCTTAAGTTATAATGAAAGGCTCTTCTCCACAGCATTCCTGTTATTCAGACAATCTTGGCTTGAACACTTATTTTCTAGGAAGTATACTGTAGTGTGAGAAAGATCACTTCAAGGCTGGACAACTCTTCTTATTAAACCATGATTTCCTATGTTAAGCTAGATTAAAGAAAAGTTTCATTTATTGATTCATAACATTCCTAAAGGAAAAGGACAAGATTGTTGAATAATTCCAAGACTTGTAGCAAGAAAAATAACTATGAATACTTGGCTTAGATGGAGAACATGCAGAAAGGAACATGGTTTTTGTTTGTGTTTTGTTTTTGTTCTTTGTTTTGCTTATTTATTTGTTTATTTTTATTTTTAAAATTTTAGTTGACAACATACAATATTATAATAGTTTTAGGTGTACAACATAGTGATTAGACATTTACATACCTTACAAAGTGATTGCCACAATAAGTCTAGTAGCCATAAATAGTTACTAGAATATATTGTCTATATTTCCCATGCTGTACTTCACATTCCTATGGCTATTTTATAATTGGCACTTTGTACTTCTTAATTCCCTTCATCATTTTTACCCATCTCCCTGCCTTCTCCTATCTGGCAACCATAAGTTTGTTTTCTGTATCCATGAATTAGTTTCTGTTTTGTTTTGTTTATTCATTTATTTTGTTTTTAGTTTCCATGTGGATGGATCTAGAGAATATTATGCTAAGTAAAATAAGTCAGAAAAGATTGCAATCAAGGTGGTAGTGTAGGTAGATGCAGTACTCAAATCCCCCTATAAACATCAAAATTACAACTAAACTACAGCACAACCATCATTCAGACTACATGAAATCTAGCTGAGTAGAAATCCTAAAACTAAGGATATAAAGAAGAAGCCACATAGAGACTGGTAGGAGGGTTGGAGGCACATAACTGGTGGATAAAAATTGGGAGGAATATCTTAGCTGCAGAAGTGCCCCCTGAGGAGCAAGGTGTCCCAGCCCCACACCAGTCCACCCAGTTTGAGGTTCCAGTGCCAGGAGGAGAAGTCTCCATAACTTCTGGCTTTAAAAAAAGTGTGGGTATTGAGGCTGAGTGAGAAGGAAGGCTTGTGGAGTCCCAGGCATTCCTCATAAAGGGCCCACACACAACTTACTCAGACTCACTCACTTTGAATTCCAGTGCTGGGGCATCAGGAATATATGGGAAGGAATTGAGTGTCTGACATCATGACAAGAGCTGGAGGAGCAGCTTTTTCCTAGACAGAAGTGCTGGCAGAGGCCATTGTTCCTTTCCTGGGACCCCCCTCCACAGATCAGGTAGGCAAACGTCATATCTGAATCTCCATCAACCTGACTGACACTGTTTGACCACCCTAGTGATTACCAGAGACTCTGCCCCACCCCACTGGCTTTTCCATACAAATGGCCTATCTTGGTTCATACTTTGCACTTGATCTTAGCCAAAAGGCCGAGAAGCGATTGGTTCATACTTTGGACTTTCCTAAAATTTCTCATCAAACAAGCAACATTTAGCCTTGGCATACCGCATACCTCTCACTAAGGGGCCCCAGGCCCAGCACTAGCAATAGTTAGACTTTGGTTCACAGCGTGGCCTCAAGTGAGCACCTCCAAGCCAAGCACAAATAGCAGCCACCTGCAGATCTCTTTGTAGCTCATGCCAAGTAGCCCTGGAAAGGGCACAGGTGGTGGGTGACTTACCTTGACTTGTACCTCCTGGGAGATCCCAGAACCAATACATCTGGTGGACATCTTCAGATGACACAAAGCACCACCCACTATCTCCACTAGGGACACACTCAAGAGGTAAAGTCAACAGGCACCAGAGACTTGCTGAAGTAATTTCACCTCTGTGGGGTTGTCCTCTGCTCAGCTGTTTTACCATGGTGGTCACAGCCAGTTCTTGCAGCTAAATGGCCTGGGGGTAAATATCTTCCATTGACATGCCAATAGCAATCAAGGCTCAACTACAGCAGAAGGGCTGACACAGCCCACATGGGGAAGGCACACCTGGAGTGTCCAGTTCAGATGACAGAGAGGCTGTGCTACTGAACCCTACAGGGCACTTGCTACATAAGGCCACTCTACCAAATTCAGGATATGTAGCAGCTCTACCTAATACATAGAAACAAACATCGGAAAGCAGCCAAAATGAGGAGACAAAGAAATGTATCCCAAGTGAAAGAAGAGAACAAAATTCCAGAAGAACTTTAAAAAAATGGAGACAAACAATCTACTTGATGCAGAATTCAGAACACTGGTTATAAGAATGCTCAAGGAACCTAGGGGAAGAGCAGGTGAACTTAGAACTTGAACAAAGAGACAGGAAACATAAAAATTGACATTAGAAACATAAAAAAGATCTTTTCGGAAATGAAGAGTACACTACAAGGAATCAAAAGTGGAGTAGATGAAGCAGAGGAGCAAACCAGAGATTTGAAAGATAAGAAAGCAGAAAGCACTAACAGAACAGCTAAAAGAAAAAGAATATAAAAAATAAGGGTAATCTAAGGAGTCTTTGAGACAACTTCAAGCATACCAATATTCACATCACAGAGGTGCAGGAAAGAGAACAGAGAGAGCAAGGAATTTAAAACCTATGTGAAGAAATAATGACAGAAAATTTTCCTAAGCTGGTGAAGGAAACAGGCATACAAGTCCAGGAAGTGCAGAAAGATCCAACCAAGATGAATCCAAAGAGTCCCACAATGAGACTCATCATAATTAAAATTCAAAGAAAAAAGCAGTTAGTTACCTACAAGGGAGCTCCCATAAGACTGTCAGCTGACTTCTGAACAGAAACTCTGCAGGCAGAAGGGATTGGAAAGACATATTCAAAGTGATGAAAAGCAAGGACATACAATCTAGATTACTCTATCTAGCAAAGCTATCATTTAGAGTCAAAGGACAGATAAAGAGCTTCTCAGGCAAGAAAGTTAAAGGAGTTCATCACTACCAAACAAGTATTAAATACATATAATGTTAAATGGTCTTCTTTAAGAAGAAGAAGGTAAAAAACATGAATAATAAAATGTCAATGAATACATAGCTATCAACAACTACTTTAAATGCAAATGGATTACATGTTCTAATCAAAAGACATGTGGAAGGTGAATGGATAACGAAACAAGATCCTTACCTATGCTGTCTACAAGAAATTAACTTCAAATAGAAAAACACACACACACTAAAAGTAAAGGGATAGAAAAGATATTTCATGAAAATGGAAAAAAAAATCTGGGGTAGCAATATTTACACCAGACAAAATAGATCTAAAATATATAAAAAAATAAGCAGAACAAAAATAGAATCATAGATACAGAGAACATTTTGATGGTTGCCAGATAGGAGCGGGGCTGGGGGGGGTGGGTAAAAATGGTGAAGGGATTAAGAAGTACAATTGGTAGTTACAGAATAGTCATAGGGATGTAAAGTACAGCATATGGAATCTAGTTAATAATATTGTAATAAATGTTTGGTGTCTGATGTGTACTAGATTTATTAGGGTGATCACTTAGTAAGTTACATAATGTCTAGTCATTAGGCTGTACACCTAAAACTAATGTAATATTGTATGTCAACTGTAACTGAACCATAGAAAAACCTTTTAAAGTCAAAAAATAAGTCAGAGAAAGAAAAATGCTGTATGTTTGTTAAGTAAAAAAAATTTCAGATATCCCACGTAACAATATCTTCATGGATACATCTCCTAAGGCAAGAGAAATAAAGGAAAAAATAAACAAATGGGACTACATCAAACTAAAAAGTTTCTGCTCATCAAAAGAAAACATCAGCAAGATGAAAAGGAAACCAACCATATGGGAAAACATATTTGCCAATGATATCAGAGACAGGGGACTTATCTCCAAAATATATAAAGAGCTTATACAACTCAACTTCAAGAAAAGAAACAACCCAATTAAAAAATGGGCAAAAGACCTGAACAAACACTTCTCCGAAGAGGACATACAGAAGGTCCATAGGCACATGAAAAAATGCTCAACATCATTAGCCATCAGAGAGACGCAAGTAAAAACCACAATGAGATACCACTTTACACCTGTCAGAAGGGCCATCATCAACAAATCAACAAACAACAAATGCTGGTGAGGATTATACCCGAAAAATCCTAAAACACTAATTCAAAAAAACCTATGCACCCTTATGTTCATAGCAGCCCTATTTACAATAGCTAAGTGCTGGAAACAGCCTAAGTGCCCATCTGTAGATGAGTGGATCAAAAACTGTGGTATGTTTACACAATGGAATACTATGCAGCAGAAAGAAAGAAGGAACTCCTGCCATTTGCGACAACATTGAGGGAACCAGAGAGAATTATGCTTAGTGAAATAAGCCAGGCAAAGAAAGAAAAATACCATATGATATCACCTAATACAGGAAACTAAAGAGCAACACAAACAAACTAAATAAGCAAAGACTAGAATAGTAGTCAGTAGGGGGGAGGGGGGAGGGAGAGAAGGGGGATAAGTAAGGGAAGGGTCTAGTCAAGGAACGTGTATGAATGACTCATGGACATGGACAACGGGGAGGGATATGATTGTGGGAGAAGGGATGGGCTGGGAGGGGGGAGCAATGGGGGAAAATGGGACAACTGTAATTGAAAAACCAAAAAATAAAATTAAAAAAAAAAAAAAAACCAGCAATTACCAACAAGAAAGTTCAAAAAGGAAGAATTTTTTCACATTTCACTAGAAATAAGGTCTATGAAGGCAAAGACTTTTGGATCTCTCCCCCATTACTGTATTATCAATATCTAGAACAGTGGCTAATACCTAGGAGTTGCTTACTATAAATTTGTTAAACAAATAAGTCAACCTGTCTTAATGAGTTAGTGACATTCCCATCACCGCAAGAATGCAAGAATGTAAGAACGCAAGAATGGTCCTGATGCCCGTACAACACGAAGAAGAGCACGATGGTTGATGCGAAGTGTTAGCATTTGAAACATCTAGGTTCCAATCTTGGCTCTATAGTCATAGGTTGTTTGGGCTTGAACAATTTACCCCAAAATTCTAATCTTTAATTTCTTTATCTGAAAAAAATGATGAAAATAAGTAGAACCTACCACATAGGATAGTTTGGATAAATTAGTAAGATATTTACTAAAAATTATTTATCAGCTAATACACGGTAAGTATAATAATTCAAAGTCATAGGGGTCTTTGTAAATTGGGTAGAGGGCTGAGCAAGTCAAATTTTATGTTCATTTTTAGCCTTATGTTTCCCAAATCATAGGTAAATCTCATTTTCATCAGAGTTCTCAAAAGGTGCTTTGTCTTTTGAGTTGTATATATGTCACTACAGATTAAATAGTCTCCCCAAATCTCCCAGTTCCTCTCTTCCTCCATCCAGAGGAGTCTAGAATGTGTGACAGCTCTTTTCTTTTGGGAAATATTTTGTATGTCAAGTATTTTGTGTCATAATCTGTCACTACAGTTATTCAGCTTGCATGGTCTGAAGTTTCTAAAGTCAAATACTTAAGGAGTCATTTCCAAGTGTATCTGATACCCACTCTGCCCTCTGCTCTCAGTTTCCTGAAATTGAGGCTTCATTTCCTATCTCTAATCAGAAAGAAAGAAAATTTATTTAGGTTAGTTTTATAGAAAGAACAAAAAAAGAATTGAGAGGAATTTCAGGACCAATAATCTGGTTATTGGTTCGTCTATTTTTTTCTCTGTCTCTTGTTATCAAAGTAAAATATTCTGAACAATCTGAGTGATAAGCCTAACTACCCATGGTTGCCTGTGGAAGTGGACAGATTTACTACTGAGATTCCAAATGCTGGGAAATGAGCTATGAGAGCTCTGAAAGAATCAGGAGATCTTGGTAGAGATAGACACTAAAACAGCAGCAGTGCCTGGGCCCTGAGCCACATAGGAGGGAGGATGGCAGCTTAACTTGAGGCATAACTTAAGACATTGAGACCTTCTTTGGCAAATATAGCACTGGGATACATAGGATGCAAGTTTACGCATTTTTGTGTAGACCTCTAAGCATTTAACATCTGAATGAAATACCTTTAAATCTGAAATACAGAAGAACACGCACATGCTTAAATGTATCAGGATCCATAAGACTACATATGATTTTGTCAACATATACTCCAATTTTAACAAGGTATCTGAAAGAGAGAGCAGAAAGTCTTTATAGGTAGGGCAACAGGATCACAAGGCTCCAATGGCATGGAATACTGCTCCAATGGCATAGAGTCCCCAGTTACAACCCCCATTACACTTTGTACTGTGTACTCTGGTCTCTCACAAGGCTACTGGCCAATGAAGCTGGACTAGGGGAAAGCCAGGATTTGGGAGTTACTGGATGAGAATGGAATAGGATTGAACTACACCTAGTCACAGGCTGAAGCACAAAGAACATGCTTTTACAGTGCTTGCCTCTAACTTCTCTGATCATAACCACTCTTTGGCAGAGAAATATAGCCTTGGATAATGGGTGAGGAGTTGGGCTCTAATCCTGGATATATCACTTACTGGTTGCTGGATCTTTATAACTGACTTATCTATCTCTCTGTTTCTTCACAAGGGAGTAATAAAATCCACTTCTGACACCTATGATTTTAAAATCAATCTTAATTTTGCATAATTCTTTATGTCTTGTAAAGCCATTTTACTTGCATATTTTATTTCTAATTCAAACATAACATATATGTTATCATTTCCAAATAAGAAAAATCAGTGGTCTTGAAGGTTAAGTTATGTCTAAGTTCACAAAGATAGAAATAGTATATCTAGTACTCAAAAGACATATATAACTTTTGAAGCCTTAAAATGCTAAACAGAATAAAAGCTTTGTCTTTATTGAGATAATTTCCATTCTTAAACACACACCCCTCCACATCTGGCATTTTCCTTGTTCCCAGACACTTAATTAGGTTTAAATATAAATTATAAATTGATTCAATTATTTTAGTGGGTGATTGCTGAAGTAATTTAAAGATATCTGTATACCAAGGCCTAGCAACTTAACTCCTAGCTGTGTATCTTAAAAGAACACTTGCATACAAATATTACAGTTCAACAGAGGAACAGAAAATTGTCTACTACCTTAATTTCAATGATATGGGAATATGTAAATCAATAGTCATATATTTATGAGGTAAAATACTATAGTACAGTTAAAAACGAATTGTATCTACTTAAATAAGCATGGGTTGATAACATAAATAAAATCCTAAGAGTATGATAATGTCAACAGACACGTATAATGATACAGTTGTGCAAAATTTAAAAAACACAAAAAAATACTATCTATTTTTATGAATGCCTGTATTAAACCAAAAGAGATGACATGAGTTGAATCAATGTTCACCTTTTGAAAAAGGAAAAAAGTGAATAGCACCATTGACATATACAAAGGTGATTTTTACTTGATCTGAGGTAACTATAATAAATTGTTAACCAACTAACTTTGTGATTATTTTATTCTATGTATTTTTCTATACATTATATTGTCATTGTACTTAAAAGTTATAATTTAAAAAAATTCCAAGTGATCTTTGCCCCATGTCCCTGGATCCCGGGTCCAGAACAGCACTGCCAAGGAAACCTGGAGATGGCTCTTCTGTCCTTACCTGCCACGTTCACATCCACGGCGGCCTCTTCAGTGGCATCGCCATCTTTAAAGAAGCAGCGGTACCGCCCCTCATCAAAAACACTGAAATTGTGGATTCTGAGGGTGGTTTTGCCCTCTCCCAGGGCGTCCTTTGGGAGCACTGTGCGATTTGAAGAGTTCTAAATGTCTTTTGCAGAGAGCTCTTCCTCTTTCTTATAAATGGAAACCGGTTGGTGTTGATCCCAATACCAGCCCACCTGCATGTGTTCCGCAGTCTGGCGGGGGGGATGCTGGCAGCTGAGCTCAGCATGTCCACCTACCACGACCACCTGGAGGCTCCTGGGGCTACTCACAGTGAGCTGCTCTGTGGATAAAGTCAGAGACCCAGGTTTTAGTCCAAAGGTCACAAAAGAATGCTTCACCTGTATCTTTCTGCTCTGGACATACTGGCCTTCTTTCTGGTTCTTGATGCCAAGTGCTTTCTGACTCAGAACTTTACTCTCGAGGGTATTTCCACTCTCACAGCAGCACTCCAGTCTCTGCCTCATTATCCTTCAGGTCCCAATTTAAATGGCAACTCAGAGAAATTTGTTATAACTGCCCATTTAACATTTCCCCTAACCATACCTAAACATGTCTTCATAGCCATAAAACTACCTGATATTTTAAATTTCTGTCTTTATTTTCTCTCATAGCCCACTAATATGTAAGTTATGCAACAGCAGACTTTTGTCTTATTCCCTTTTTAATTTCTCTTTATTATTCCCAGTGCATAAAACATTGCCCTTACAGATTAGGCGCTGTGTAAATACTTAATAAAGGAATGGAAAATACTCCTATTGTCTAGAGATGGGATGTGGACCACTGTTGCTTAACAACATACTTTATTTATCCAAGCCACTAGCTGCTTTTTTTCAGCACCCATTTTTGGTGGATTAAAGATTGCCATAAATTTTTTTATGTTTCTTCGATGAAGAGAAAGGGTCTATGTCACCTTCTCCTGGAACTATGTGTTCTGAGATTGCTTTGCAAGTAGAATATGGAATAAGAAAGCCTGAAATAATTTCTGAGCCTGTATTAAGAAATGAACAGCTCTCATACTTTTTTGTGATTGTTGTTTTATAACACTCTTCCTGGAAGCCATGGGCTGCCAAAATGAGTCTGAATCCACCATGGCAGAAAGGCCACGTGTTGACATGCCATTTGACAATCCCAGTTGATCCCATCCTTCCAGCCTACTCCACCAAAGTGCCAGGTATGAATGAAGCCACCTTGGGCCCCTCAGAGCATCCTTCCCACCAGGATAATACACCCAGTGACCTCAGCATATGCCGTGTGGAACAGAAGAATGCCCTGGCCAGAATTTCTGAGTCATGAACTGTGAGCTATAATAAAATGGTTGTTTTTTTAAAGTATTCATTTGGGAATAACTTGTTATGAAGCTATAGGAGACTGTCATACAGCTCCTTCCATACTCTGAAGTTTTGCTCCTTTCGAATTCATTCCCATTTCTGCTGACAATGTTTTTATCCTCACCATAAGGAATCTGCACAAAGAAAAATTTGTGGACAGATCCAGCTTACACCAACTTCTTCATCCGAGGTCCTACTAAGCTTATAATTCTAAACTAAACTTTTAGTCACATAATGATTATGGTTTGTTCTTAAATATAACAGATATATTCATTATAATTTTTGCTCGTGAGAATTTGAGTCTCCCAGGGGAAGAGCAGACATTTATCTGTCCCTTCTCTAAGGTACATCAATGCAGCTCTGTGGCATGGAGTTGGGGCTGAGAAAGCCAGTCACTGAAATAGCATTTCTTAATCATAAGTTGTTTTGGGACTAATTTCTACCCTCAAAACTTTAACGGAAAAGGTGGAACCTGAGGGATATCAGTGAGAAAACATCCTCATTTCCTTCACTGCCATTTACCTCCATTGTCTTTCTTCATCAATGTGACATACCATGAAAAAGAAATAGATGTCCCTACCTGAGGTGAGTATCATCTGTAAGAGCAGAATGGTCAGAAAGTATCCAGATGAACAGGAAAATGAAGGTTCCATCACAGCTGGAAAATGAAATAGCAAGTGTGGAATCAGGCAGTGAGAATCATGGTCACACACACACACACACACACACATACACACACACACAATTTCTAAAGCCTGTCTTTGCAAGAATTCCCTTTAATATGCAATCAAATGACTTAGTCAAACCACAAATGTCAGACCCATTGAGATTATCTCTTTTTCTCTGTCCTTCTTGTGCTCTTACTATGACCCTTTGCCTTAGACAAGAGCACAAAGATATACAGAACCCAGCTATGCACATCCACATATTCACTTGGTCCCTTCTGCCCCTTGGCCTGGGCCATGTGCTCAGTGGAGAATCCTGGCTATTGCCTTTGATGTTGCTTCACTTCCTAAAGGGAACACTTGCATGCCTTCTCCTGTGGGAGACAGGCTAGCTTTAGCAAAATATTGATAAGCTCACTGTTCTGGGCAGGGTCTGACCAACCTGAACCCATGGAATTTCTAGCCACATCAACTACTTCCACAGTCAAAGGAAATATCACATCAGAGATATGGGATCTAGATTCCTCAATAGCTTCCCAGAAGGCCTAAGTAAAAACACTCATATATAAAGGGATGTTAACAGGTAATAAGAATAAGCACAAAGCCCTGGCTGATGTGGCTCAGAGGGTTGAGCACTGGCCTGCAAACCAAAGAGTGGCTGGTTTGATTCCCAGTCAGGGCACATGCATGGGTTGCAGGCAAGGTCCCCAGGTGGGGGCATGCGAGAGGCAACCACACATTGATGTTTCCTTCTCTTTCTCCATCCCTTCTCCTCTATCTGAAAGTAAATATATAAAATCTTTAAAAAAAAAAAAAAGCAAGAAGATAAATGCTACTCCTTTCTTGTTTTATTTTATAATTTCCCCCCTCACATTTGCTGCCTAAATTGCATGCCCCCAATAAACTCTTAGTAATAAGTTTGGTCTCTTTTTCTAGAAATCCAAGATACAAAAAAAGACACTGCTAAGATATGGAGCTAGGCATTAGCCTACTGAATTGAGGGACATATAACTATATTTGGTTTCATACAGTCAATAGTTAAGCAAAGTCAGACACATGAAGGATCTCAAATATGTCAACAAATAAAATATTAGATTTTACCTGCTAGAATATGAGTGTTTACATGCAAATATAAGCAGTATGATTCCATTTTGAGATTAGTATTTTGCAATACAAGAGTATAAAATAACATATTAAAGGAGAGAAAAGTTACAGATTACACGTCTCAGGCAATGGTTTAATCTACCCATTAAAAAAAATAGAATTGGAAATAATAATATAGATGAAATCAATGACACAGATAAGGGGTAGATATTTGTGAAACCTCAACTGATAAAAGAGCTCATATCCTGAATATATATTTAAAATTTTTTAATTACACAAATGTTTTTTTAAGACAGATAAGCCAAAAGAAAAATGAAGAAGAGTCCTGAACAATTTCAACCTAAAACATATCCAAATAGCATTAAAGACAAGAAAAGATGTAGAACCTCATTAAGAATAATGAAATTGCTTATTAAAATCACAATGTAATATTACCACAACCACCAGAATGGGTTCAATGGAAAAGGCTGACAATACCAACTTTTGATAAGAATGTGGTGTTATGTGGTGTGCAGGACATTCCTTGTGTTCATGGCTGGTGTGCATGCATTGGTAGGATGATACAGCTGTCCCCCCTTATTCAAGGGGAATATGTTCTAAGATCCTTTTTGATGCCTGACACTGTAGATAGTACTGACCCCTAATATACTTTTTTTTTCTATACATGCACATGCTTTGCTTTCTCTTTGACATATCTAAATTGCCAGCATCACTATTCATACCTTTGAGGAGCATTATTAAGTAAAATAAAGGTTACTTGAACCAAGCACTGTGATAACACAACAGTTGATCTGTTAACCGAGATGGCTATTAAGTGACTATCTATGTGTGGATGGCATATACAACGCAGATCTGCTTGGCAAAAGGATGATTTATGTCCTGCATACGATGAAGTAGGTCAGTGTGAGATTTCATCACGTTTCTCAGAATGGCATGAAATTTAAAACTTCTGAATTGTTTATTTTTAGAATATTACATTTAATATTTTTGGACTGTGGTTGACCATGGGTAACTGAAACTGAGAAAATGAAACCACAGATAAGAGGGGACTACTGCTTTGAAAGCACTTTAGCATCTTCCACTAGAGTTGAAAATAAACATAGCCTATGATCCAGCATTCTACATCTGGATATATAATTAAAAAACACATGAACATATGAACAAAAGATATATGATAAACATCATGATGACATTATAGGTAATAAATAAATTAGGAAAAATACAAATATCCTAACAATAAGTCTACACATAAAACCCAAAGTAATATCAGCATCTAACAAACAATTTCACAAACATAATGTTAGTAATTGTCTTAATTATGGTGTTAAATCTATCATTTATAATAATTTAGCTACATATTGTTTTGTTTTTTACATAAGAAATCATATTTTTCTAAATATGTTTTGTTTATTTAAGTTACTTGAATTTTTCCAACAACAGAGTTAGCACACATAGTTTTTCAAAACTATTATTTATTGATAAAAGTAATGAAACTATAAAGTTCTCAGAAATAAATGTACCGGACTTCCGGCCAAGATGGAGGCTTAGACGGACACGCTAGGTCTCCCTCTACAACTAGAGAGGAATACAACTACTTCAAAACAAAGGATAACTAGAAATTCCAGAAAATAAAACTACACGGAAGTCCAACATATGAAGTTATAAACCAGCGGTGCCATTTGGGCAGGTAAGAGTTAAAGAGGGCAGCGCTGTTTGCGGTCGCACCTGGGACAGCGGCGGGGCGGCGAAAAATCCCGGCTGCAGTCAAGCCCCTGGCAGTGCGCGACCCCAGCGCTGGAGAAAGCAGCCACCGCATCGCCTTGAACAGTGAGACCCAGGGGGGCGGGAGGACGGATCCCGGTCTCCTAGCTGAATAACTGTGTGAATCCATCTTGGACCCCCGCCCCCAAAGAAAGCGCCACAGGGCTGCGAAATAGGTCGCGGACAGGCGCCGGTCGCTGAATTGTGACGCGTACACAGGCGCTGCCCCCTACAGCCGGCCCAAGAAAACAAAACGCATCTGTCAAAATGAGGCAGGCAACTATAGAAATCCCGGTGACACAGCTCACCAGGCAACAGATAGAGAACCTGACAGATGAACAGATAAGAAACCTGTCAGAGGCTCAGTTCTGGGCCATTGTTATCAGGTGGCTTACAGAATTCACGAAAGAGCAGGAAAAAGATAAGAAAGAAGCGAAAAACATTCATAACGAAAGGAACAAAACCACATACGAGACAGATGGTGAGGAAAAAAAATCCAGAGTTCATTTCAACAAACTGGAATATGGAGAAGGAACAAGCAGTCAACCAATGCAGCGAGAGGAAATGGGAAGCAATAATGAGAGGATCAGAAACCTCTGGGACAGCTATAAAAGGCCCAACATAAGAATCATTGGTTTGCCAGAGAGTGAGAAAGATGAACTAGAACTTGAAAAATTGAGTGAAAATATAATAAAGGAGAACTTCCCAGACTTGGGGAAGGGAATTGACTTGCAGGTCCAGGAAGCAAGGAGAGTTCCCAAGAGATTGGACCCAGGGAGAACCACTCCAAGACACATTATAATCAAAATGTCAAAAATTAAAGATAAAGAGAGAATCTTAAAAGCAGCAAGAGAGAAGAAAAGAATTATGTACAAAGGGGTCCCAATTAGACTATCAGCTGACTTCTCAAAGGAGACCCTACAGGCAAGAAGGGACTGGCAAGAAATATTCAAAGTAATGAAAATCCAAAACCTACAACCACAAATACTCTATCCAGCAAAATTGTCATTCAGAATAGAAGGACAGAGAAAGTGTTTCCAGGACAAAATAAAACTGAAAGAGTTCATTAGATCCAAACCACTGTTATATGAGATGTTAAAGGGACTGGTTTAAAAAAACAGAAGCTAGGGAGATGAAACAAAGGCAAACGAAACAGGCAACGAGAGTGGAAAAGGAACTGTGGGTATGGGAAGCATATTGGGGGGAGGTCAACAGGGAGGGGGAGTGGGGAGAGGGAGGGAGATGATATAGGAATTGGGGATCATGGTAGGAGGGAATGGAATAGACGGAGAGAGGTTGGGAGGAACTGTATGCACAACTAATGGACATAATCTAAAAGGGGGGGACAACTGGAGGGAGGGGGGCCACTGGGTGGAGGGGAGCAGAGGGAAGGGAAATTGGCACAAATGTAATATTTTAATCAATAAAACACATTAAATCTGAAAAAAAAAAGAAATAAATGTACCAAAAATTTAAAAATTTTATTAACAAAAATTATGACACTCTATTATAATAGTATCTATTGGGAGATACTACATAATTATTCCAAATCCCAGAGAAATAAGTGTTTACAGATTGAAAAATTCAATATCATAAAGATATCAAGTCTATACAAAACATTTTATAGAGTCAGTGTACTTTCAGTCAAAATTGTGACTTCTAGTTGTTTTGTTTTTTTGGTTGTTTGCTGTATGAATCTTAAAGCAATGACTATAAAACATACATAAAACAGTGATGGTCCAAAAAAAGCCAAGATTCTTCTGAAGAAGAAAAATAATGTGAGAATATCTGAGTTAAATAATATCAAGACTTATTATAAAACTATTGTAATTAAAAAGAGTTGTTTTAGTAGTGTAGACATAGATGAATAAATAAATCAAAATGGAGATCCCAATCATAGATCCAAACACAAATGGCAACCTGGTCCATGATGGAACTAGCATTGCAAATCCCTTAAGAAAAGAGGTGTTACTCCATGAATGGTGCTGAGAGAACCAAATGGTGAAGCGGAGATTCCAAGTCTGTAAGCTATTCATAAGCTAAGTAAAAGCTATAAAAATGTTACATCGTTTTACACTAATATACTTTTATGAAGTTAGGAGATGGAAAATATCTTAAACTGTGAATAAAATGGCAATGGCAAATATTAAATTCAGCTCCATTAAATTTAAGAGTATGTTTATCTAACAATATTACAAAGAAAGCAAAATGGCTAGTCCTGATACAGAAGAATTTGAAACACCTAGAAATTACAAAGGATCAGTATCTAAAATATATTAATTATTTCTTATCATATAAATCACTAGTTGTCTCTTAACGGAAACAATTTTCTCTTCTGTCCTTGGTAAAGAACACCCAGTGTATATGGAGAAACTCAAACAATCCAAGCAGAGTGCACTTTTCAGATTCCTTGAAGCTCAGTTAGCTATACCACTGTTTTCTGGGCAATACTATGTAAACAGAATTGTAAACAACTTTCCTTAATCCCTAAAGGCAGGAAGTACACCTTCTTCTCTTCCTCCTAGGAGCCAGACTGAATACCATCCTGATGGCTATAACTCAGATACACCTTGAACCTTGAAGTGGAAGCCGTAGACTGAAGATGATGGAGGACCAGGTAAAAGAGGAGCTTGGGTCCTTACATTTACAAAGTTGCCCCACCACCCTTTTTATATTGTTCAATGATGGAACTCATATGTCTTTTTTTTTTTCTTAGACGGGTTTGTGTTGCAGTTACACAGTTATTCAGTTTATTGTTATTTTTTAATGCAAATAAGTTATAAATACTATTTATACCTAGTCAATATCTATTTTTTAAAAAGTTTTCTTAAACAAGATCAAAGAAGACCAAAAGTAAACATTTCAAGACTGGTAGGTCAACTTCTCAAGATTGTTAAAGACCTAGATTGCTTCCAGATATTTTGGATTTATCCTATCCACGCCCTCAAACAGCCATATACCATATGAATATCTGTGTGCAGCAGTTTATTTTTCCAGTGTAAGATGTATGTACATCTTCTCACTAGAGAAATCCGAAGGTGGCAACTCCACCCAATGTGTAGGACTATTTGTTTAAACTCATTTTTGGCATTAGTATTTAACAACAATTCTTAAGCAAGTACGAGTTTCAATTTGACTTGCCTCTCCTTGAAAATAGAGCATAAAACAATCTTGTTTATTATATGTCACATGATTTGAGTCATTTAAATTTTCTGTTATGAAAAATTACAATAAAGTGTGTTAAGAATATTATATCAGGGAAGATTGTGAATGATCGTTACAGTCTGTGAAAATGGAAACAGAAGGATTGCCCTTATCTTGATAAAGGCTACCTATAAACATCTCCATACACAGTTAGTGGAGAAAACAACCTTTGGAATCTTTCTCTTTAAGTCTAGTCAAAATTTTTATCTAACACAATAATAAAATAAAGATGTTAATGTAGCATAAGTATTAGAAATTAAGAAGAAAATGAATAAATGTGGATAATATAATTTATATAGAAAGTGATAGGAAAATAGATAAACACAAATAAAATATTAAAATAGTACCCTTTTTTCCAGTTTAATTAAGTTAGTTTAAATAATGCATGAAACCTCTTTAGAATTTTAAAAACATTTTTATATGCCTGAATAATTGGACAACTACCTAATGTTCAGGGAGGGGAAATATTAACATTTTAAAGATATATCACCTCATATTAATATATAGACTCAATATAATTCTAATACAATGTTAGCAGAATATAGGAACAATAAAATAGTTTAATCTCAAAATTATGTGAAAGAATTAATGTTTACTAATAGCTAAGTATAAAACAACAAAAAGTTTTTTAAATTCACTCTACCAGATAGTAATAAAGCCATGGTAAAAAGAAAACACACACACACACACACACACACACACACACACAGAGTGATCTTGGTGCAAGAAAAGAAAGACAAATCCATATAAAACAATAGAGTCAAGAAAGCTAACTGTAGTGTTTGATATATGTGGTATAAACTGGTCTTCCTCTGTTTGTCCCTTCAGATCCATTCTCATCCTTCTCCTTACTCTGTAGCTTGCAGAGCTGACCTCTATCAAGTCAATCATCTGGGGTCCCTTCCTTTCCTTTCTCCCCTGTGGAAGGCATGAGTGGGAGACTAAAGGCCTGGAAGAGAAAGAGGCTACACTATCTCTTCCCGGCTCCCTTTCATTTTGGCTCACATGCCAGTCAATTAGCTCATTCTCTACAATTACAGCTCCTCCTCATGGCCCATCACCCACGGTTCTGGATCTCTCAGGCTTTGGCAACAACACTATTTCATCCTTTGTTGTTCATGATGCGGACAGATAACTCTTTATAAGTCAGACATTGAGGATCTTGCTAGCTTACTTAATTCCAGTTACTATTGAATAAATATTTTCTTTATTCAATTATCTTCAAAATTTCATCTGACTCTGCCACAACACTGAGACAAATAGAATCACATAGTAATAGAAAAAGGATAAGTTCTTAAGGAAAACTGGCTCACTTTATAGAAAAAAGATAAATAAAACTCGGGATAATGTCTTCCTGACATTGAGGTGAAAAGTATTTCTTAAGTTACTAAAGTACAAACTATATGGAAAAATTAATTTTCCAACTTCAAGTTAAATATCTATGCTAAATTAAGGGCATTAGAGACAAAGCAGATTTCTGACATTTCTGAAGATATTTTCAGGCTAATAAGAATAAGGGACTTACCTGGAGCCATAAAAATGTCTGTAAAACATGCAGGGAAAAAAACAGAAAATCTAACAACTAAGTTGTTAAATTCTGTAAATAAGAAATCCACCAAAGGGTAAAACTGAATAGCTAAACCTGTATAAAGAAATTCATGATCTCACTAGTAATCAGGTAAATCTAAATGTATAAAAAAAGGGGATGCAATTTTTCACCCATTGAGTAAAATAAAAAAGTTGAATAATATTGAGTATTGATGAGGATAGGGACAATGGGAGATAACATTCACTACAGGAAGGAGTGAACATAAACCCATTTATTCTGAAATGTAATCTATTAATATAGCATTAAATTAAAGATTCATACACTTGTGACATACAAAGGAGATATTTGGGTATGTACCTCAGGAAACTCTTTCATGGTTGCCCATGTAGACACATAAGAAAATGTTTCTCACAGTTCATTTTGTCAAACTGGGTAAAAATGGGACATGTTAAATATAAAGACACAGAAAAATTAAAAGAAACATCTTGGAAAAAACATACCATCTTAACAGCAAGCATATTAATTAATATTTTACTATATTATTATCAAACAACATAGACTTTAAGACAAAATATTAGCAGACATAAAGAGGAATATTTCATGGTAATGAAAACACCACTCATCAAGAAAACATAGCAATTATGTATGCTCCTAATTAAAGAGATGTAAAAGACATGAAGCAAAAACTGAACAAACTAACTAAATAAATAAATAAATAGGCAAACCTTCCACTATATTTGGAGATTTTAATTCTCTTCTTTTAGTATTGACAGGAAAAGTAAGGATAAAGAAGACTTCTAAATTCTATTAAAATTTGACACTATGTTTATAGACAACTGTACCCAAAAACTAAAACACACCTGGAGCATTCACCAAGATAAATCAAATACCAGATCATAAACCAAGTCACAATCAACTTTAAAGAATTAAAATCCTAGAGAATATGTTCTCTTAGCACAAGGAATTAAAATAGAAACAATTGGTTTTAATCTAGAAAATAGCCAAATAATTGAAATTTAAACAACACATTACCAAATAGCCCATGTGTCAAAGAAGAATGTACAAGGGAAATTAGAAAATATTATCAACTGAATGAAAATTAAAACACAGCACCTCAATATATGTGAGATGAAATGAAGACAGAGTTTAGAGAGAAAATTGTAGCTTTAAATGCCTATGTAAAAAAAAAAAAAAGAGTTAAATCCATGTCTAAGATTCTATCTTATGAAGCTGAAAAACAGAAGCAAAATAAACTTTAAGAATGTATAATAAATTAAAGATAAAACTAGAAATCAATGAAAAATAAAATAAACAATAGAGAAAATCAATTAAATACAAAGATGGTTTCTTGTAAAGATAAACAAAAATTGATAAATTTTTGATACGATAGAAAAAAAAGTGTGAGAAAGCAAATTGACAATATCATTTATGAAAAGGAGGCATTTTGACAGAAATTAAACAAATATTGTAGACATTTATATACCACTAAATTCACAATGTAGATTAAACAGGTAATGATTTAGAAATAAAACTAACACAAAAAATAGAAAATATGGACAGTGTATATTTATTGAAGAATTCATATTTATAATTAAAATTATTTTACACAGAAAACTAACAGCCCACATAGCTTTATTAATGAATTTAATGAAATCAAACATTTAAGGAGCAAAATAATAAGAAAACATACAACCTTCTAGAACAGCTCATTTATTAGGCAATCATTACCTTCATACTAAAATCAGTCAAGAACTTTGCAACAACAACAACAAATAATGGAGTAGTAGGAGCCAGGCTTTTTACAGTCTAAAAAAGGAGCTACAGATATGGAAAGAGAGGAAGCTAGAATAGATTCTGTGACACTGTGTTGAAGTCAGAGTAACTGATATAAAGTCATGGATTTTAATATCTATATATGTATAGATATATAGATAATAAATGTAGAATATGTATGTACATGTATATGTGTTTGTATGTGTCTGTATATATGAGCATTTATTTGAGTTTTAACATGAAGTTATACAAATAAAATTTATAGAAACACAAACCCAGATTGAGTCATAACACAGACAGTAAAGGACAAAGAAAAAACAAAGAAAAGTATTGGTTGAACATAGTTGTCAACATTATCTCAAATAACATTTCCCACAAAATAGTTATTCATAAAAAAGAGGGAAATATGTAAAATATGTTTTTACAATGGAGAAATATGGCAGGCAACATTTTAATCAAGCAATCAAAGTTCCTACCAGAAGTAGGATAATTCAATATCATATTATACCAGACATAATGCAATGAGAATAACATAGTGTTTTAATTATGTTGTATTTCAGCCTAAAATCATTAACCTGAGTCTAATTAAGATGAAACACCACACAGCCCTGGCCAGGTGGTTTAGTTGGATGAGCGCTGTCCCATGCACTAAAAAGTTGTGGGTTCAATCTCTGGTCAGGGCACATACCTAAGCTGTGGGTTTGATCTCTGGTCAGGGTGCACATGGAAGGCAACTGACTGATATTTCTCTCTCACAAGCCGCCCCTCCCCCTTGGATGAGGATTTTAAAGAAAAAAAAAAAAAACATCACACAAACCCAGACTGATGAGTGTTCTACAAAATGATTGTCCCATAATTATCAAAAATGTCCAGGTCATGGAAGTGAAGGAAAAATTGATAAATTTTCCAAATTCAAAAAGATTATAAAGAGACATGAAAGGCAGAAACTATACATAATCTTGGATTGGATAGTTTTGCTATAAAAAACTTCTGGGACAATCAAAGTTTTAGGGAGTCTCTGGGCATATTGGTTCTTGAAACATTGATGAAAGTTGGAAACTATTCCAAATTTTAGGTAATAAGAAACTGTGACTTTCACCCTAATCTTAAGAAGGTTGATAAGCTATGGAATGATAGCTTTCTAAAGCCCACAAAAGAGCTAAGGACTTATAGAAACCTAATGAACTAAATTCAGAAAGAAAAAAAATTTCCTAGGTGAAAAGAGACCTATTTCTAGCTTCTTTCACCTCTGGTGGCATTTTCCAGAGGAGAAAAAAATCTGCCATAGACAGTAGTAAGTCAAAATAAGCTCAGCTTTTAACAATCATATGTGGGCTGAGCTGACAGATTAAAAGAACTCTTGCCACAGGGCAAGTCTGTATACATCTCCAATTCTTTCCCATGGAAATTCAGTTAGTTCATAGCAATGTTATACTAAAGATTGGGGACAGGGCATAAATGGTGAGAGAGATCCACTAAGGCGTGTAGGATCTCCCTCAAGTACAAGACAGTGGCTGCTGACAATTGAGGGAAAGGTAGGAAATATGAGAGAAATTCTTCCTAGAGACTCTTTTATTAATAGTTTTGCATTGGCCTTCTAACATCTGGGGGCAGGGGAAGAGGGTGGTGAAAGATCTCTTAAGAAACAGAACAGCTAAATTATGACAGGAGAGCACAAAGAGTTCCCAAATGAACCAAAAGGCTGGCTGTGGAAAGATGTCTCAGAGATCAGGAAGATGGCAACTGGCTTGTAAAATATAATGATATTTCATATGACTTGTTCCCCAGCTCTTGTTAAAGGAAATTCCTGACCCCATTCCCAAAGCACTTCGAGTAATGAAACTGAATGAAAAAAAGCTGAAGTTGCCATGATGCACCTCAAATACAAATTAGATTAATTTAGGCCCCCATATTAGAAGCCTGACTAAAGAAGAAATATATCTTTTTGTGACTAGAGTTAGCATTCAGTTCTTAGAATTAGCATACCATTGTCTGACATACAATAAAATTTCAAGACTGGAAGAAGCAATAAAATGTGATACATTATCAATGGAGAAAAGAACCAGTAGAAGGAGACCCAGAGATGCCTCAGACATTTGATTCACAACTCAAGAACTCTAAGACAATTATGACAAATACAGAAAAGTGACAATATGCATGAACAGAGGGACATTTCTTCAGAAATATGGACACTAAAAACCAAAATGGAAATGCTAAATATAAACTATATGATATTGAATATACAACGTAATTTGAATGGGTCAACAACAGACAAGACACCACAAAAGAAAGGAGCAGTAAACATGAAGAGAGGTCACTAGAATCCAAACTGAACTTAAAATATAAGAAAAAGTTTTTAAAATGGAACAAAGCACTTACAACATTAACAGAATAAAGGACAGGAATCATATGACTATCTCAACAGATGCAGAAAAAAGTTATTTCACAAAACTCAACACATAAAATATGGATAGAAGAAAACATTCTCATTCTGATAAAAGGTATCTACAGAAAGCCTACAGCTAATGTCATAGTTAATGATGAAACATTAAACCCTCTTCTTTTAAGATAAAGACTAAAGCAATGATGCCTATTTTTATTCTATTTAACAGTGTACTTATCCTATCCAGTGCAATTAGGCAAGAGTAAAGGCATAACAATCAGAAAGAAAAAGGTAATGCTAATTCTATTTGCTGATGACATGAATATATGTGTAGAAAAACCCATGAAATCTACAAAAAACCCTAAAGCTAATAAATAAATTTAGTAAGACTATAGGAACTAACATCAACAAATAAAATTTAAAAAACTACAATTAGAAAATCAAATTTTAAAAATACAGTGGAGGGTGGACTGATTGAACAAAAAGGCAAAAGAACTCATGGGCATGGACCACAGTGTGGTTACTGCAATGGAGGGGGGGATATAAGGGCACTAAATAGTAATGGAAAAAATACAATAAAAATTATGTTCTAAAAAATCTCTTTGGAAACAACAACAAAAAAACAATTTAAAGAAATAGAATACACAGCTAACCTGAAAATCTCCATACATTTAAGTGTAGAGCAAAACCGCCTTCTAACTTCCGGCCAAGATGGAGGCTTAGACGGACATGCTAGGTCTCCCTCTACAACTATAGAGGAATACAACTACTTCAAAACAAAGGATAACTAGAAATTCCAGAAAATAAAACTACACGGAAGCCCAACACATGAAGTTATAAACCAGCGGTGCCATTTGGGCAGGTAAGAGTTAAAGAAGGTAAAGCTGTTTGCGGAGCGGCGGGGGGGGGCGGCGAAAAATCCCGGAGGCAATCAAGCCCCAGGCGGTGCGCGACTCCGGGCGCTGGGGAGAGCAGCCGCAGCATCGCCTTGAACAGTGAGGCCCAGGGGGGCGGGAGGACGGATCCCGGTCTCCTAGCTGAATAACTGTGTGAATCCATCTTGGACCCCCGCCCCCACAGAAAGCACCACAGGGCTGCGAAATAGGTCACAGACAGACACCGGTCGCTAATTTGTGACGCGTACACAGGCACCGCCCCGAACAGCCGGCCCAGGAAAACAAAACGCATCTGTCAAAATGTGGCAGACAAATATAGAGATCCCGGTGGCACAACTCACCAGACAGCAGATAGAGAACCTGACAGATGAACAGATAAGAAACTTGTCAGAGGCTCAGTTCTGGGCCATTGTTATCAGGTGGCTTACAGAATTCACAAAAGAGCAGGAAAAAGATATGAAAGAAGCGAAAATCTTTCATAACGAAAGGAACAAAACCACATACGAGACAGAAGGTGAGGAACCCAGAGTTCATTTCAACAAACTGGAATATGGAGAAGGAACAAGCAATCAACCAATGCAGCGAGAGGAAATAGGAAGCAACAATGAGAGGATCAGAAACCTCTGGGACAGCTATAAAAGGCCCAACATAAGAATCATTGGTTTGCCAGAGAATGAGGAAGATGAACTAGAACTTGAAAAATTGAGTGAAAATATAATAAAGGAGAACTTCCCAGACTTGGGGAAGGGAATAGACTTGCAGGTCCAGGAAGCAACGAGAGTTCCCAAGAGACTGGACCCAGGGAGAACCACTCCAAGACACATTATAATCAAAATGTCAAAAATTAAAGATAAAGAGAGAATCTTAAAAGCAGCAAGAGAGAAGAAAAGAATTATGTACAAAGGGGTCCCAATTAGACTATCAGCTGACTTCTCAAGGGAAACCCTACAGGCAAGAAGGGACTGGCAAGAAATATTCAAAGTAATGAAAATCCAAAACCTACAACCACGAATACTCTATCCAGCGAAATTGTCATTCAGAATAGAAGGACAGAGAAAGTGTTTCCAGGACAAAATAAAACTGAAAGAGTTCATTAGATCCAAATCACTGTTATATGAGATGTTAAAGGGACTGGTTTAAAAAACAGAAGCTAGGGAGATGAAACAAAGGCAAACGAAACAGGCAACGAGAGTGGAAAAGGAACTGTGGGTAAGGGAAGCATAGTGGGGGGAGGTCAACAGGGAGGGGGAGTGGGGAGAGGGAGGGAGATGATATAGGAATTGGGGATCATGGTAGGAGGGAATGGAATAGACGGAGAGAGGTTGGGAGGAACTGTATGCACAACTAATGGACATAATCTAAAAGGGGGGGACAACTGGAGGGAGGGGGGCCACCGGGTGGAGGGGAGCAGAGGGAAGGGAAATTGGCACAAATGTAATATTTTAATCAATAAAACACATTAAATCTGAAAAAAAAAAAAAAAAAAAAAAAAAAAACCGCCTTCTAAATAACCTATGAGTCAAAGAAAAACATCCTGCTGGAAAAGAAATGCCATTACAATAGCATAAAAATGAAACATATAGAAATATATATAATAAAATAAGTATGGAATTTTCACAATGAAAATCATAAAATATCTTTGAGCATAATTAAAGAAGATTCATGAGTAGAGAGATATATTATGGGCACAGATTGGAAGACTCATTATTGTTTACAGTCCTTACTTACAAGTTTATCTATGAACTAAAACTAACCTAAAAATCAAGCAAGTTATTTTTTGAGAACATTACATAGTACATCAAAATTATATGAAAAAAGTCCAATAATTTTTAAAGAACAAAGTTGGATACCTAACTCTACTTAATCTCAAGATGTACTATAAAGCTATAATAGTCAAAACAGTGTTGTATTGACAGAGGGATAGATGCATATATTGATAACCAATTTTTGATAATGTTTCAAAGTGCAGAAAAGTTGGGTCCATTTCTGGACTCTGTTCTGTTTCATTAATCTGTTAGTGCATCTTCACAGCACTGGCACACTGTCTTTATTAATGTATACTGAGCTTTGAAATCAGATTGTCCAACTGAGTTCTTTGTTTTTAAGAATAGCCATGTGAATGTCTACAGATTTGAAGATAAGGCACACCATCTTCTACAAATAGCTATTCAACTTTAGAAAATCAGCTCTGGCTTGCTCCTGGGCTCTGGTAGAGACTAGATGCCTCCTAATGAGACACTGGGAGACCATAAAGATCTAGACTGCTTCGTGAACAGCAGCTGATAGAGTGGCCAACTGGTCGGAATATTCAATGAACCAAGTAGGAAGATTAGTGGCAGGCACTCTGGTCAAGTTCATGTGCCGATGCATCTCTCACAATGAGCACAAGTTACGAATAGATTCATGAATTATTTGCATGGTTATTCAAAGTTGTTGATGGCAGAGAAAACCCTTAAAAATCAAGTGGATAAGGTGCCCCATTCTGCGAATGTGAATCAGCCTTTTTTTGTGAGCAACCCTGGTATTTGTTAAATGGGTTTCTGTACAAAACAGCCATGGTGGTGGGATGAGGCCTGTGCATGAGCTCAATAAGCTGGATTTTCTCTCCCATGGTTTCTGCCTACTGACATCACTGATTGCTCAATTGCCAATGGCAGGGATTAAACATGAAGCCCCGCATTTTCAACTGTTCCCCTGGGTAAGAAACTATTCTCCACTAATTGATTATTTTGGACCTCTGCCACCATTGAGAAAATGGCAATTTGTCTTCACTGGATTGGATAATTATCTTGTATATGCGTTTGCCTTTTTTTGGCTGCAGTGCTTCTGCCAGCATCACCAAGAACAAATTTATAACAATGCCTTATTGTCATCATGGTGTTCCATATAAATGGTTTCTGGTTGAAGAACTAATTTTACCATGAAAAGTTCAATAATGAGCTACCACTTATGAAATTGACAGACCATACCACATATTCCTTTACACAGAAGCAGCTGGTCTTATAGAACATGGGAATGTCCTATTGAAGACTCAAGGGCGATGCTAACTGGAAAGCACCATCTATCTGCAAAGCTGCACCACCACCCCATAAGAATCAGTCTATCTTTAAATCAATGACTTATGTGTGGTGCCTTTTAATTCCATTGCCAAAATACATAAGTTCACGACTCAAGAGACAAACGTGGAAGAGGTTCTCTTACTATCATACCCAATAATCCAGTCGTTACACCCTTGCTTCCCACTCCCATACTTTTGAGCTGTTGGTGTAAAGATCTTCTCAAGGGGTGAATAACTTCACAAAAGTGAACAATATTTGCCTGGTAACATGGAAGTTGATACTGCTACCTGGTCAGTTTGAGCTCATTCATAGGTAAAATCTAAAGAACAAAATAATTTTTAAAAAAATGAAAACAGACCCATAGACTCAGAGAAGAGACTGCTGCTTGTCAGAGGGGAGGAGTGTTGGGGGACTGGGTGAAAAATGTGAGGGGATTAAGTACAAATTGGTAGTTACAAAATAGTCATGAGGATGTAAAATACAGCATAGAAAATACAGTCAATAATATTGTAATAACTCTATATTGTGCCAAGTGGGTACTGGAAATATCAAGATGAACACTTTATAAAGTGTATGATTATCTATCAACTATGCTTCACACCTAAATACTAAATAATACTGAATGTAAACTGTATTGAAAAATAAAATTTAAAAAGAAGCCAAAAATAAACAAAAGGCATGCACCTATTTTATTATATATATTTCTTACATAGACAGTATGTATTTTATATATTTCTTTATTATTCACTTATACATCTCCACTAGGAGAGCATGAATGTGTCCTGTCTATAATGGCCTGCCTCTAATCATCACACTGTGGCACATTGACAGCTGGCCTTTTAAGTTTCTGAAGATGGCAGCACCTTAAATCTGAGGGAGACCCTCAGGAAAAATCCTTAAAGGGGAATATACACAAAGACAGCCCAATTAAAAAATGGGCAAAAGACCTGAACAAACACTTCTCCAAGGACGATATACAGAGGGTCCATAGGCGTATGAAAGAATGCTCAACATCACTAGCCATCAGAGAGATGCAAATAAAAACCACAATGAGATACCACTTTACACCAGTCAGAATGGCTACCGTTAACAAATCAACAAACAACAAGTGCTGGTGAGGATGTGGAGAAACGGGAACCCTAGTGCACTGTTGGTGGGAATGCAGACTGGTGTAGCCACTATGCTAAACATTACGGAATTTCCTCAAAAAACTAAATACGGAAATGCCTTTTGAACCAGCGATTCCACTGCTAGGATTATACCCGAAGAATCCTGAAACACCAATTCAAAAGAACCTATGCACCCCTATGTTCATAGCAGCACTGTTTATAGTAGCCAAGAGCTGGAAACAACCTTGGTGCCCATCTGTAGATGAGTGGATCAAAAAAACTGGTACATTTACACAATGGAATACTATGTAGCAGAAAGAAAGAAGGAACTCCTGCCATTTGCAACAACATGGATGGAACTAGAGAGAATTATGCTTAGCAAAATAAGCCAGGCAATGAAAGAAAAATACCATATAATATCACCTGATACAGGAAACTAAAGAACAACACAAACAAATGAACAGAAATGAACAAGGAACAGAGTAACAGTTATCAGGGGGAGGGGGGAGGAAGGGAAGGGGTTAAGTAGGGGAAGGGTTTAGTAAAGGAACTAGTATAAATAACCCATGGACATGGACAACGGGGTGGGGAGTGACTATGGGAGAAGGGTGGGCTGGGTTAGGGGTAAAAATGAGGGAAAAAGTGGGACAATTGTAATAGAAAAACAATAAAAATAAAATTAAAAAATAAAAAAAGAAAGAGGAATATATATCTTTTGCTCTTGTCCTGAACCTGGACATACTTCCCTGCACTTCCTGTTTCTACTCGTGTCTATAGCCTATCTGACAAAAAAGAAGGAAAACCTGTTTTCTCCATTTGCTTTTCCCAGAAACTATTTGCTACTGAACTCATCATGGGAATCAAATAGTTTATCTCTGTGAGCTTTTCCAAAATGGGCTGGTAGTAAATTTCCCTTCTTAGAGCAGAGAAGGAGACAACATAACAAGAAAAATATTTTTTCATTTTGTATTTTTTAAATAATTGTTATTCTATTACACTTGTCCCAATTTTTCCCCCTTTGCCCTCCCCACTCCTACAGTCAGTTCCCACACTGTTGTCCGTGCCCACAGGTCATTCATACATGTCCTTTGACTGATCCCTTCCCCTTCTTTCCACCATTATCCCCATCCCCTCTCCCCTCTGGCTGCTGTCAGGCTGTTCCATGTTTCCATGTCTCTGGTTCTATATTGCTCATTAGTTTATTTTGTTCATTAGATTCCTCTTATAAGTGAGGTCATATGGTATTTTTCTTTCATCAAATGGCTGTGAAAAATAGATTTAAAAAAAATACAGAATGGAACCTGAGAACGGCCACTGCTAGGTTGGAAGAGGAGCATTAGATGACTCACCTATATGTGACTTAACCCATGCAAAATCTGAATAAGTCCTTGCTACTTTTATGTTCCCAGAAACACACTTATAGCTGTTGCTGCCATATGATGAGAATGAAGCAAAACAGAGCTGTGCTGACAACCAGATCCCTCACAGTCGTGATTCAAATGAGCAGACTCAAGTCAAGCCAAGGCAAGTCACCACCAGCAATAGAAATAGAAGCATAAATAGATCTAAGTATCAGCCAAACTCCTAAATGAAGGAAATCCCCTGTCAAACATCACCATACAAAAATTCAATTTTGTATTTTTTGTCTGTGATAATTTTTCTTCTGTAATTGCAAGTATCATCAATTGTCATTGTTTCTGAAATCCTAAAGAAATTAAAATAATCTTCACATTTGGGGTAAAAAGAAAGAATTACTCAGAGAAGAGACTTGAATCCAACTTCTTGGTAATTATGATCAAGAGGTTAGCAAGTTAGATCCAGAGTGAAATGTGGCTTTTCATCAGCCACTGAGTGTGGGCACTATGCTTGCCCAGCAAGGACTCCTATGATTCACACTTTAGAGCATCTCCATGTATAATATGGTCACACTCAAACACACATTTCCCCCTTTTGCAACTTGGGCCAGTATCTTGCTTGTGTCCACAAAGTACCTCCCAGTCTCTCAATAGTGACATATTAGAGATTTCTACTGCACAAAACCCACCAGATTCCAGACCACAGCCACCAACAGTCCCTGCCCCACATATCCAGAGCCCTGTTGGGAATGAGATCAATTCAGTATTGGCTGCTATCATGACAAAGCACAGAGGGAATTATGTCTCAATGAGATAAAAGACCACTTATAGCAGAAAGTGTGTGAAAAAGACTAAAGGTATAAAGATATGATCATAAATCAATATGTTTTATACTAATATTTGAAACAGGTTAAATGGTTTTTGATGATGACCAATGAAGTCTAAGAAGGCTCATAAACAACAACTCTTTATCACTGATAAAATTACTGACTTAGTTTAAGAACCAAATGGGTTTGTTAACATTCCCTGCTCACCCATCCTTCCCACTCCTGTTGTCTTGAAACCGCTTGAAAGGAAACCGGTGTTTGGAGAATAGGTATAATATCTAAGATTTTACACTAGTCTGCATTTAGAAAATAAATCGAATCTCTGTGGTCACTGACTTTTGACAAATTATCTCTAAGCAAATTGAGAAAACTCTGGGCTAATGCTGTCACCAGCCAACCATGACACCTTCTCTCCTTTTGATGGGAGGAGTACAGTTGTGGAGCAAGAGACCAGTAGTTTTGGGGGAGATTTTCTTTTCATGGAAATCACAGGAATGGTTTCCTTAGGGTAACTCTTTCTTTATTTTCTGCCTGAAATATGTAAAATGAGTTTGTGGTAAGTGGCTGGTGAGCTTTATAGAACATGCTTCCCTCTTAAACTAACAGAATAAAGGACATTCTTGCAGTATGAGTGGCCAAAGAGGAGTTTGGGTAAAAGTTTTCAGAGTGAAAGTCAAAGAACTTTGAAACTAGGGGTTTCAGATGGCTTTTCCATATGGTCACTAGATCCTATCTGGTTATACAAGGACTTGTCCTGAATATAAACATAATTGCTAATAACTCCTATGCATCAAGAGCCTACCATTGGTCTCAGAGTGTTAGGTATGTTAGACATACTGACTCTGGTTCTGACAACTATCCTTCAAGGTAGATGTCACTGTCTTGTATGCATAGGCTAGCGCCAGACATTGTTTTCTTGAATAAATGAGGGGAAATGATGTGTAGGTTGGTAGATGATCAAAGTAAGAAACATAAAAGTAGTACCATCTTGGTTGGATAGCATCAATAACAAAGAAAGATGGGTTTTATCTGATAAGAAAAGAATATGACTTCTGAGGAAGTATACGTGAGGCTTATAAAATGCTGCCTCAGCTTCTATTGTCTATTGTGAGAGAGAAAAAGCAATTAATGACACCCACTTGGTGGGAGGTGGTTTCCATGGGGCTGAATCAAGTTTTTTTAAGGGAGTGTATTAATTAAGATTCTCCAGAGAAACAAAACCAATGGGATGCTTATATATAGAGAGAGATTTATTTTACCTCATGAAAATATGGGTCTTGTCAGGTCTGAGATGTGAAGGGGTGGCCAGGAGTATCGAAACCCAGGGAAGGATTAATGTTTCAGTCTTGGGCCCAAATGTAGAATCTTTTCTTCTTTGGGAGCCCTCAAAGTTTTCTCTTAAGCCTTTTAACTGATTGATTAAGGGATTAAGGGTCACCCACATTATTTTTTTTTTCAGATTTAATGTGTTTTATTGATTAAAATATTACATTTGTGCCAATTTCCCTTCCCTCTGCTCCCCTCCACCCGGTGGCCCCCCTCCCTCCAGTTGTCCCCCCCTTTTAGATTATGCCCATTAGTTGTGCATACAGTTCCTCCCAACCTCTCTCCATCTATTCCATTCCCTCCTACCATGATCCCCAATTCCTATATCATCTCCCTCCCTCTCCCCACTCCCCCTCCCTGTTGACCTCCCCCCAATATGCTTCCCGTACCCACAGTTCCTTTTCCACTCTCGTTGCCTGTTTCGTTTGCCTTTGTTTCATCTCCCTAGCTTCTGTTTTTTAAACCAGTCCCTTTAACATCTCATATAACAGTGGTTTGGATCTAATGAACTCTTTCAGTTTTATTTTGTCCTGGAAACACTTTCTCTGTCCTTCTATTCTGAATGACAGTTTCGCTGGATAGAGTATTCGTGGTTGTAGGTTTTGGATTTTCATTACTTTGAATATTTCTTGCCAGTCCCTTCTTGCCTGTAGGGTTTCCCTTGAGAAGTCAGCTGATAGTCTAATTGGGACCCCTTTGTACATAATTCTTTTCTTCTCTCTTGCTGCTTTTAAAATTCTCTCTTTATCTTTAATTTTTGACATTTTGATTATAATGTGTCTTGGAGTGGTTCTCCCTGGGTCCAGTCTCTTGGGAACTCTCCTTGCTTCCTGGACCTGCAAGTCTATTCCCTTCCCCACCCACATTATTGAAGGTGATCTGCCTTATTCAAAGTCTACTGATTTAAATATTAATAAACTCTTTTTTTTTAAATCTTTGGAGCAACATCTAGACTGGTTTTTGATCAAAAACTTGGAACCATGACATATTCAAGTTGACATATAAAATTAACCAACAGAGGGAAGAAGAATTATATAAATAAGGTGAAGATACAGATAGAGTGAATTTATATAGAATGAGTATCCTGGGTAAATAGATAGCATGGATAGAAAAAAGAAATGAAAGAGTAAAGGTATAAAAGGATCCAAGAGGAGAGGATATTGCAGGAATTTGAATTTTGAAGTGGGTTATAATAACAAAGACAAGAAACATGGTGGGATTGATATTTTTCAAAAGGAAGACCAGAGCTGGGGAGGTCTCCCTGCTTTTGAGGGCCAAGCAGGATAGTAGACTGAGTCTTTCTCACTGTTGAAATGGAGTACTGATGGGGTACAATACTGATTTCTGGGTGAAGATATTCTCTTAGTTAGGAGTAGAAAAGGATGAATCACCTTAGCTCCTACTCAATGTTAGTCCCTACTGCGGTCAGGAAGCCCTAACCTCTGAGAATAGACTTGAGAATGTCACAAGTTTTTCTATGCTACTTGAGTTGAAATACTAGCTGTTCCAGCCTTTTCTCAGTCCTCTAACCCACACTTTTAATATTGGTATTATAAAATTTGAGATGCCTTTGAGATTGGAGTGGGCATCTCAAACATATCACTTCCCTACTTTACATTTCTGAGACTCATCCAGTCCATTTCTCCCAGGTCAGCACTCAACTGGCTTCCCGAATCTGGTCTAGAACTGGTTCATGGGAGCCGTTCTTCACTGGAATTTGATCTGTGTACCTGCATGTGTGAGCAGTGCTGCTGCCGTGGTCCTTTCAAAATTCTTGAGAATGGCCCAGACCAGTGTAGCTCAGTTGGTTGGGTGTTGTCCCACAAAGTGAAAGATCTTGAGTTCGATTCCTGGTCAGGGTACCTGCCTGGGTTGAGGGTTTGGTCCTTATTTGGGGCACATACCAGAGGTAACCAATTGATGTTTCTCTTTCTCATCAATGTTTCTCTCTCTCTTTCTCTCTCCCTTCCCCTCTCTCTAAAAATAAATAAATAAAATCTAAATAAATAAATATGTTCTTGAGAATGACTCTCTAGCACGGCTCCTTGCCTTGGCCCAACCCAACTTTGTTGCAAAGAACACTTCATGGAGCATCCCAATGAAGTATATTTTAAGCCCTTTCTGAGAATATTGCTGACAATAGCTTTAGGTAGGGGGCACATGCGTAGCAAAACAAAATAAAACAAAACCCAGCAATAACAAACCTCTCTGTCCAATCTGCTCTTTGAGGTTATTTTAGCTGATTCCCTGAGCTCCTGGATCCTGAACTCTGCCAGTCTGCTGAATAACTGCTGTCAACCTGCCTGATCTGAAGTATTATAGTTCTGAGACAGTTTTGCTGATGTCCTGGGTCCCCAACGAAGGGGAACTCCAAATTCTGATGTTTTAATGGTCTGTGTGATAACCCCCACCACACATACCTTGTTAAGTAACAGTCACACTGGTCTATGTTGTAATCCTACCCACTTTTGCTGTGTGATGCACAACCTGTGGGAAGTCTTTATGCAAGGGAAATATTAATTCTGATCTCAGAGTATTACTGCATCTATTAATGGAGCTCAGTCTCATGTCTGTGAAACCAAACTGCCGCACCACTGAACAAAGGTCGGTGCTGATCAACTAAATGTAAATGTGATGAATATGGATATGACATTGACATTCCACCTGCATTTATCTGGGACAAGAGAAACTTAAGGACGTTGGTCTTGCTCACTGATCAGTCAGAAATAATTGATTATCATAGCCTTGTTAGCAGTCAAACATGACAATTCTGCATAAACATGGAGGTATAGACCATTCACTAGACAAAAGACTTCTGAAAATGGCAAGTTCTTTCTCTCTTGCAATTATATCTTGTAAGATACTATATATCTATCAAAACAGGTAAATCTAGGGTATGTAGGAGAAATCGATTTTTTTAGTCCTGTTTCTCCTTTACCCACTACTACCCCAGCTGAGTTCTTGTTACTAAATATTTAAGGAGAAAAAAGAGAGGAAAGAGTGAGAAACATAATTCTCTTTTACTGCCCCAACATATTTCCTTCCTTTGTAGGTACCATTTATATGGCAGACAATTTATAAACTGGAAAAGCAGGAGTTGCAGTTTCCATAGGCTCACTGCAGATACAGTATATGTGGAATTATGTGTGTATCTTAAGTAAGGCTTTTTTCTAGCTGAAATATTCTAGAAGATGGGATTGTAGATAGGGAGCCATGGCAGATACCCACTACCTAAAACATTGAGGGGACCACATTGTAAAGTAGATGATTGTCTAAGAGCTGTGCTGCAAACTTGAAACTAATACAAAATAATGTTAAATGCAAACCATAATTGAAAAATGCAATTTTAAAAATAATAAATGAAACTGACTCACACACACGCATGCATGCACACACCCAAAAACATGACAGAAACTTTTTTGCCAGATCAGACTTTGGACTGAAAAAAGATATAAACAGAAAGCCTAGGAGAGAATCCAGGTTATTCCTGGATTATACTGTACTGACTGAATATAAAATAGAAAGAATAATTGACAATAGTATCTACCTTCCCTCCCATTCTTTAGATATGTTGTTTGATTCCTTCAGTTCAGTTCTCTTTCCTGGCCCTGCCTGAAACTGTGTTTTCTCTAGTCTGGGCTACTGCCTGATTTCAATAGATTCTGATAGGAAATGGAGGGCAGGAAGGGAAAGGGAATGGCCAAAATGAAAAGAAGCCTGTGTCTTCATATAACTTTTCATTCAAATCAAACAACTTTGCTTCTCTAAAGCAGATATAGTTATGCATTATTTTAAGCAACTTTCTTTCACTTTCTAAAGCCTCACTTACTTATCACTAATATGGTAAGAAATAAAATAGCTCACCAACATACCTTACAATTGTGATGGTCCTTAAAGCAGGCTATGTGAGAGAGCTTTGAAAAAAAAAAAGCAATGGATACAATCACCAAACAGATGACAATATTCTTGCCTTTATACAATATAATATTCCAGAGAGCCCCTCCATCCCAGAGGTTTGTCTTTCCTTCCCAGATTCAGCAAGAATGTCCGAGGTCTAGTAATCAGCAGCCAGCCAGATTCTGTCATACTTTTTTTCATTAATAACGTGAAGGGCTTCTGTTGAAGCCTGAATTCATAGGGAAATGAAGGAAACCCAATGGAAACAGAAGCTGTTATCTGATATAAAGTCCCAGTTCTCGAATACAGCATGCACAGAACAAAGGGGGGACATCTAGACAGAGAGTTCATACAGGCCACTTGGACCTGCTTGGTCCCTAGAAGGCATGGTAACAGATTGTGGTCACTGTTGTTGGTGACAAGAGGGCAGAATCCAGAAATAATTCTCTCTTTTTTTAAAAAAAAATATGTTTTATTGATTATTCTGTTACAGTTGTCCCAATTCCCCTTCCCTCTGCTCCCCTCCACCTGGTGACCCCCCTCCCTCCAGTCCCCCCCCCCCTTTTAGTCCATGTCCATTGGTTGTACATATAGTTCTTCTCAACATCTTCCTGTCTACTCCATTCCCTCCTACTACGCTTCTTAATTCCTGTACCATCTCCCTCCCTCTCGCCTTACCCCCTCCCTGCTGACCTCCCCCCAGTATGTTCCCCATACTTATAGTTCTTTTTCTGCTCTCGTTGCCTATGTAGTTTGCCTTTGTTTCACTTCCCTAGCTTCTGTTGTTGGTTCTGGTGATGCAGTTTTCATTTTAATGTTCATAGTTTTGATCCTCCTTCTTCTAAACCAGTCCCTTTAACATCTCATATAACAGTGGTTTGGATCTAATGAACTCCTTCAGTTTTACTTTGTCCTGGAAGCACTTTCTCTGCCCTTCTATTCTGAATGACAGTTTTGCTGGATAGAGTATTTGTGGTTGTAGGTTTTGGATTTTCATTACTTTGAATATTTCTTGCCAGTCCCTTCTTGCCTGCAGGGTCTCCTCTGAGAAATCAGCTGATAGTCTAATTGGGACCCCTTTGTACATGATTCTTTTCTTCTCTCTTGCTGCTTTTAAGATTCTCTCTTTATCTTTAATTTTTGACAATTTGATTATAATGTGTCTTGGAGTGGTTCTCCCTGCGTCCAGTTTTTCTGAAATTCTCTGTGCTTCCTGGACCTGAAAGTCTATTTCCTTCTCCAAGTTAGGGAAGTTCTGCTTCATTATTTTTTCACATAATTTTTTAATTTCTAGTTCTTCTTCACCCTCTGGCAATGCTATAATCCAAATGTTCATTTGCTTATAGCTGTCCCATAGGTTTCTGAGCCTCTCCTCACTTCCCTTACTGTTTGTTTCCTCTTTCTGCACTGGTTGACTGTTTGTTCCTTCCCTATGTTCCGGTTTGTTGATTTGATTTCTGGATTTTATTTCCTCACCACTTGTCTCATATGTGTTTTTGTTTGTTTCAGTATGAGTAGCTTTCATTCCTTTCCTGTCTTGTTCCAAATCTTTTGTTAATTCTGTAAGCCACCTTATAACTATAGCTCTGAATTGAGCCTCAGAAAGGTTTTCTATTTGTTCATCTGTCAGGTCCCGCATCTGTTGCCTGGTGAGCAGCGTCACTGGGATTTCAATAGTTGTCTGCTTCATTCTGACAGATTTGTGTTTACCTTTGCTTCCTGGGAAGGCTATAGGGGGTGGAGCTCCGTGCACTCGTCATTACCTGGTGAACAGCACTAATCGGCGACCTTTTTCGCCACACTGTGGTGCTTTGTGTGGGGGCGGGGGTCCAAGATAGATTCCTGCTGTTACTCTCCGCTGAGAGACCAGGATCCATCCCTCTGCCCTCTGGGCCTCACCATCTGAGGCAATGGGGGTATTGCCTTTCCCAGCATTGGAATCGCGAGCTGCAGGGTCTCAACTGCAGCCAGGATTGCTCCCCTGGCATTTACCGTAGTCCTGCTGCTATGCCCACTGCTACCACAGAGAGGACCATGGTTTCTTGCCCCTCCTACCCGTCTGGATGAGCACCGCTGGTTTATAACTTCATACGTTGGGCTTCCATGTAGTTTTATTTTCTGGAATTTCTGGTTATCTTTTGTTTTGAGGTAGCTGTATTCCTTCTTAGTTGTAGAGGGAGACCAAGCATGTCAGTCTAAGCCTCCATCTTAGCCGGGAGTCTCCAGGAATAATTCTCTTAAAGGCTACCAGGTCCTGGATTACAAAGACTTGGTAATCTGGTAGTTAATGATAAGCAGTCAGAGGCCAACTTCTACGAGAACTATCAGAGGCAACAGTTTAGGATCAGAAGTCTCTATCAGGGTGAATTAGAGCCAGGCAGAGACCCTATTCCAAAGAAAATAGGGTTCCAGGCAGAGCCAGGGCAAAAATTATGACTATAGAAATCAAGCAAGGAATTAAAAAAATAGAACAGAGGTTCAAGAAGAAATAGACAGCATTGTTAATCTTCCCTTATAACGACCTGATCTTATTCTGAGCATTGCAGAACCAGTCAAAAAACTATCTCTGTTCATCTTAAATTTTGGCAAACAAATGCCCAGAGAGGAACAAAGATGTGAGAGGGGACACAGACTTCATAAGTCACATCTAAATATTGTGGAACCTGAAAAGTTGTATGTCACACCAGGGCTAAGCAGTAAGATGGACAGACCGCAAACTCCCTGAAGCACGAGGAATACCAGTTTGGGGGCCCCTGAGAGGTCCCAGAATCTGGGAGCATAAAGTAGATATAAAACTCTTCTAGCAGCTTCAGTAATAAAATCTGGATATGACAGAAAGGCACATGACATTTACTGACTGTACATGTGATCCAGATCTCATTTAGGTATATCCTTCCCCAATATCCCAGATGTCCCTAAAACCCTAACTAGTTCCATATTTGGTTGGAAGTCCAGAAACCTCTGAAACTTCTATAGAATCAAAATATCTATGTCCCCTGTATCTCTAGCTACTACCTGTAAGCATTCTGTCTCTGTTTGGTTTCCACATAAACCCAAAAGCAGGCCTCAGTGGCTTTAACAGTGTCCACGAGGAACTGAATATCCCAAGCACTTGTGATATTCATTGCTCTGCCAATGACTTGAGGTTCATAGAAGTGTCACATAGCTGATGACACATATGAAACTATTATAACAACCTCCTTCTCTTCTCCTCTTTTCCTTTTAGACTCTCTGTCCTACACAGAGAGAATACTTTCAACTTGTCTAGTGTGTATTATTTTCTCACCTTTCACTAAAGTCTTAGCACTAGTTGAAGCCTAGGCTTGTCAGTATTTGCCTGCCTAAAGATGGTTTAGCAAGCCATAGTTTCCAGTAAAAGCAGTATGCTTCTGAGATAAGATGATAAAATCTCTCACCACCAGTAAAAGAGAAACATATTTTCTACTTAATTACTTTTTCCTCAGAATAATATTTATAACATGATTTCTTAAATCTGAGTTTGGCTAGGTCACATATAAGAAAACTGGAAATTAAAAAGGAGGACCAATCCCCTGGGTGAGGCAGCAATTTTGGCACAGGTAAGCTGAATCATGCAAGCTCTGCTAGGCAGATCTTTATCTTCAAAATACATTATGAAATATTATTTCCAGAAAAAGAGGACTATAAACCAGACCAATATCCTGTTCAAAATGTCTTTGAGGGCCCTGATTGGTGTGGCTCAGTGGGTTGAACATCATCCAACAAACCAAAAGGTTGCCAGTTCAATTCCTTGTCAGGGCACATGCCTGGGTTGTGGACCAGGTCCCAGGTTGGAGGCATGTAAGAGGGAACCGATCAATGTTTCTCTCCCTCTCATTCTCTCTCCCTTCGCCTCTTTCTAAAACACTTGCTGGAACACGCATAAAAGCAGAAAGAAAGTCAGGCCCCAGAGGGCTAGAAACAAGGGTAGGGATGCAGACACCAAACCATGGACCCCAACAGAACTTGTGAAAGCTTGACAAGAGCCTCATGCAAAAAGAACCAGGGTTATAGAGAGAACAAAGGCAGGCACTCTCTTAGTCAATTCAGACTGCTATGACAAAGCACTACAGACAGGGTGGCTTATAAACACCACTCATCAATTTCTCACAGCTCTGGAGGCTGGGAGTCTGAGATCAGGGCACCAGTATGGTGAGGTTCTGGTGAAGGCCTTCTTCCGGGTTGCAAACCGCCATCTTCTCGTCTCCTCACATGGTGGAAAGACGGCAAGTGAGCTCCCTGATGTCTCTTTGGTAAGGGCCTTAATCCCATTTTGAGGACTCCACTCTCATGACCTTATTACCCCCCAAAGGCCTCACTTCCTACTACCATCACATTGAGGTATACATTTTAAAGGACACAAGAATTCCATCCATTAGAGGTTTCAGACAGAAGAACGTATCATTGGACTTTATTGCATGTCCTTGATACACAGAAGGATGGTGAAATGGAAGTGGGAGAAAAAGATTAGTGTATGTACCTATATGTATTATGAATTTGGTATCTTTGTGCTAGACACCTTTATCATTATGTATCATAAAATCTTTCTCTTTATCTCTACTAATGCTTTTTGCCTTACGATATATTCTGTCTGATACTGGAATAGCTACATTACCTTTCTTTTGGTTGCTTTTTGCACAGGGTATCTTTATCCATTCTTTTACTTTTAAATCATTCTGTATTCTTATAATGAAAATCTGTCTTGTTCCCACAGCCACATTAAAATTATGACTAAACTATGAAACAACCATCATTCAGAACTGCCTGAAATATGGTTGAATGGCAGTCCTACAGCAGAAGAATTAAAGAAGCAGCCACACTGAGGCTGGTAGGAGGGGGAAAGATGCTGAATGGGCTGGTTCCACACCCACGTGTGGTGGATAAAAGTTGGGAAGGATATCTCAGCTACAGAGGAACTCCCTGAAGAGCAAGGGGGCCCATCCCAAACCAGGCCCCCCAGCCCAGGGTTCTAGTGCCGGAAAGAGAAGTCCCCATAACATCTCGCTGTAAAAACCAGCAGGGATTGAGGCTGAGGAAGATGAAGGGCTTCTAAAGTCCCAGGTGTTCCTCTTAAGGGGCCCAAACTTACTCAGATTCACTGCTTCTGAGCTCCAGTGCAGGAGCAGCAGCTGGAAAGGCATCAGAGGTAAGCTAAAGACCAGAAGTTTGAAAGATGAGTCACACTTTGATGCAATAACCATCTGTCTGGCTTGCCAAGGCCAATCCATAATTATGCTTATTCTTTCCAGAGTAATTATTAAGAACACTCCCTTTTATTTTTAGAAGTGCCCCAGCTTGGATGATGACATACTTATGAGGACTGAGCAATTTTTGTCCAAGGACACACAGCTAAAGTGTCGCAGTGCTGGAATTCAAAGCAGGCTCTCTGGCTCCAAGCTCTGTGCTCTTTCCACTGCTATTAAGTATTACTAATCTGGACTAGCAGCCTGAATTAGTAAATTTTTGCAAATGAAATTTAAGAAAAATAAATTACAACTATTACTTTCAAGACTATACCATACATCATACTTAAGGCAATAATTGTTGGCACATAAAAACCCTTGGGGATTGGTCTTAATGAATAAATAAGATGTGCATACAATGTAAGCATCTGGTTTTAAAGAGATTGAAATATGTATTTTCTTAAGCATATCAAACACTTAGTATTTACATTTTCCATTTGCCTACATGTTTTCCCCATTAGCCAAACAAAGGTAATATTTGATGTTTAAGTGGTCATGAATTTCAAATCAGTAGAGTTCAGATTAAATTGTTTTTATGTGTATTAATAAAACTAATAAAATGGGATCACTGTTCATAAAAGCTTAAAATACTAAGCAATAATTTTAATACCATGTAAAACAGTGTAAACTATAAAAATTATACGTATATCACTTCCTTTTAAATATCAAATTACAAAATGGTGGTTCTTTTTAAAGAGAGAAACTTGAGGGTGTATTTGCAAAGAATTCTTCCTTAGGGAAATATTTTGAAATATTAAAAATGTCTCTGAAAACCACAAAAAAAGAAAGAAAGTGTCTTATGGGAGAAACATTTTAACTTTTTAACCATTGTGGCAATATTATTCTTCTATTTGGAGTATTTAGTTCATTTATTTTTAATGTAATTACTAACGTAGTTGAGTTGCTATATACCATCATACTAATTATTTTCTATTTGGTCTATCTGTGTTATGGTACTTTACATCCTTTATATTCTTCTTTTCACTTAATCAACTTTGTATTATTTTGTTTGTGCGTCTTTCATTTGTTTATTAGTTATACAATATTCCTTTTCTCCTCTTTTCTGACATGTTGTGAATTAAATAAATGTTTTCATTTTAGTCTTTCATCTATTAAATTTTTAGTTTTACATGCTATTGTTCTTTAGTAGTTATCCTAGAGGTTGCTTCATTCATCCTTGATTTACTACCATAATACAAATTACTTTTATGTATATTACTTTATCATGTAATAATATGTAATAATACATACCACTTTTTAATATGTAATATGTAATAATACATATTTTACTGCTTGATCTTTAGATCTTTTAAATTTCAATTAGCTTTTCCCACCTTTGAATTATTATTTTATTCATATTAGTTATACATATGTGTTCTACTATACAACACATTTCAATTATCAAGTAGTAATTATCATTCACCAACATATTTATCCTGTCTTGTGTTCTTTATTCTTTCTTGCCCTTTTATATTTCCAACCGAGATCATTTTTCTGCCTGAAAAAAATTTTTTAGTGTTGTTCTTAGTGCAGATCTACTGACTACATATTCTATCAGCTTTTATGTCTCAAGAAATGTTTTATTTTATCTTACATTCTGAAGAATATCTTTACTGAGCATAGCAGTCTAGGTTGCTATGGATGTGTGTGTGTGTGTGTGTGTGTGTGTGTGTGTGTGTGTGTGTGTGTGTTGTTCAGCACTTTATAGCTATCCCATTGACTTATGAACTCTACAGGCTCTGTTAAGAAGTCATCTGTTTCAACCTCATACCCTCAAAATTAATTTGCCTTTCTGGATACAAAAATGGGTACAGAGCTATTTTGTAATAAATCATAAGATTATATTACCTTTGTGAAATCAGTATACCCAATGAGAAGTGTAATGTGATAGCTCAAAAATACAACATTTCAAATAAGGATGATACTCCTGAAAATGGAGAAACTCCATTTTTTCCAATAGACAACAAGAGTGTAGCCTTTGAATAGCTCTAGTCATGGTTTGATGATCTTTATGAAGAGATTCCCAACTAATGTGCAATGAATGAATTTTAGGTGAGCCAAATGATACTTACTTCTTAGTTTTCATAGTGGCCAGGCCAGACAAAGGGCCTGGACTTCTTGGATAGGTCTCCTAATGCCAGAAGCTGACATGAGCCCTTAGATGGTAGCCAATGCAGAGTAGGAACTGATGGTGGCCCTAAGTCCCCACAATCCACTATGCAGGTTCATAACTTCTCTATCACCTGTAGACTAGACTACTGCCAATGATGGACAAAGAAACCTCATACCTTCAAAAATGTTCCTTTACTTGTTCCTTAGAAGTGAGATATGTTGCCTGAGGATTGACCATTGGAAGGAAGGATGGGCAGGCTATACAAAGATCATAGCAGGTACAGTTCCATATGGTGACCCCAAATATCTATCTTGAACTTTTTCATATATTTTCTAACACTTTACAACTGAAATACTAAGGGGGGGAAAAGCTATCAGTGTGGCCAAAATACCATTAATGAAGCAAAACGTCTCTCAAAGTAAGAAAAATAATTGCAATGAATATGATATTTTAAAAGGTATTTTCCTTCAATGTGGTGAGATGAATTCTGAATTGGCCCCCAATTATCTCCACCACTTACATTCACTCCCTTGTGTAATCCACCCCCCTTTGAGTGTGGGCTGGCTTATCAACTGATAGATTATCAACCAACAGACTACCTCAGCGTTGGGGCATTTACTTCTGTGATTAGTTATGAAAGATTCTGACTTCCATTTTGTTAATGTACTCCTTCCTAGCATTAATGAAGCAAGTTGCTAAGTTGATAAATCTCATGTATCAAGGAACTGAGGGTGGCCTCTAGCTAATAGCCAGCTAGGAACTGAGGCACCCAGCCCTACAACCCAAAAGGAGCTGAATCCTGCCAACAAACGTAAGTGATTTGAGAAGCAGATCCTTCTCCAACAAACCTTCAAGTGAGACCCTACCATGGCTGATACCTTAATGAGATCCTCTTGAGAAACCCTGAAACAGAGGACCCACAATAAGCCATTCCCAGTTTCCCAACCTACAGAAACTGTAAAATAATAAATGTACATAACTTTAATCTGCCAAGATTGTGGTAACTTATTGTGTAGCAAAAGTTAATTAATAAATACACTATGTAAGAGCCCTTGCATATTAATAAGAAAAATGCGCATCTGGATGGGAAAAATAAATGACAAAAAAGTAAATCAACAATTCATAGAAGGATATATATAAAAATCTTAACATTTTATGCTCTATGTCCTCTAATTTCCTTAGAATATAAATCAGGTTTGAGGACAAAGAGTAGTGTTAGGGGATGTTACCTACAGTATTTATAATGGTAAAGTTTTAGAAACAATCTAAGACTCTACTATAATATATTCTCATAATCCAATTATTTCTCTAATTCAGGGTTTTTTTTTTTCCCTTACATGGCATGAAGATGAGAGGCAGGTATAGTACGATGACTCCAGTAAATCATCAGGAAAGAAGACTTTATTCTTTCTGCCTTGTCATCCTGAATTAGCTGGCTGTCATCCTGAATTAGATGGCTTTCATCCTCAAGGACAGCTCATAATCATGATGACTTATAGAGCTCAAGCCATTATGTTCTCTTTCCAATCACAAAGAATGAGGAATGGGAAAAGGTTAAATGGCATGTGACAGACAGGTCAGGGCTCTTTAAAAAGCTTCCGCCTAGGCCCACCCAACCGTTCATTTGTCGCTCCTTTTCTGCTTGGGATGGTGCGAACCGTAGTTTCTCAACTGAGTACATTGCCACCCCCTTGTGAGTATATCAGTCAGGGCCAAGTCAGGAGGCTAAAACCACCCCAGATGTTCAAATATGGAAATTTTAACAAAGTATTGTTGCCTAGAACAGTTGAATGTGTCCAACTGCTCAATAAACTCTGTTTGGAAGTAGCAAGTACAAAAGAGTAGCCCTGGGCTGTGAACAAATATGAAATAAAGAAATTGAAGAGTGAGAGAGTGTTCTGCATGAAGGTAAATATTTACATCTCTTTGAAGAGGGCATGGCTACAAGAGATACATGCATTCTGCCATTGGCACACATACTGTAAAGCTGCTTAGTTCTGATGAGAATGTGGAAAGGCTGGAGATGTTTTGTAAGTTTCCCAGTGTTGCAGAAGGGTGGATGGATCAGAACTGTTCTGTAGAAGTAGCGTGCCATTGCCAGAGGGCTGGAGTGTCGCAAGAGTGGCTGTTAGTTCAAGATTGTGATCTGTAGACACAGCTACTACTCTGTTGTGTGGAGTTTCTATAAAAGTGAACCAGGTCAGGTTGATTCATCATGTTGTTGAAGTCTTCCACTGATTTTCTGACTATATATCAATCAATTGTTGAGGAATGGAGTTTTGAAATCTCCAAATAAATGTATGAATTTGCCCATTTCTCATTTTAATTCTATCAGTATTTGCTTTGTGTACTTTAAAACTCTGTTATTAAGTACCAAATGATTTTTAATTTTTATGTCTCCTAGTAGAATGTTCCTTTTACAGTTATGAAATAACTCCCTTACCCCAGATAATATTTATGTTCTAAAATATACTTTTTTGATATTAATATATTCAGTTTAGCTTTCCTTTGATTAGTGATAGCATCATTTCTTTCTCCACCCTACTACTGTGACTTAATTGTGCTCTTTTATTTAAAGTGGGTTTCTTGTAGGCAGTGTATAATTGCTTATTTGTATTTGATCGTCTCTGCCTTTTAATTGAGATGCATAGACCATGTATATTTAATATGATTAGTGGTATGATTGAATTTAAATCTACTATCTTGCTATTTGTTTTTATTCATCCATTTGTTCTTTTTCTTTTTAAATGTAATACTCTTATTATGGAAACTTGCAAACACACACAGAAATAGAAAGATTAATAAAATAAACTCTTATGCCTTCAGAGAAAGCATGGTCCCGCTGTTGGCTTTGTTTTGAATTTCCAGCCTCCAGAAGTATGAGAGAATGAATTTCTGTTGTTCTAAACTACATGGTCTATGGTACTCTGTTGTGAAAGCCCTGGAAAACTAATACATTGGGGAAGTCCTTCAACTTGAAGAATATCTACAAAAAACTTACAGATAACATCACACTTAATAGTGAAAAACTGGATGCTTTTCTCTAATAAATTATTTTTTGCTTTTTATTTCTGAATAATTTTCTCCCCTTCAGTTTTTCTCATCTATTTCTAGAACTTCTGTCTCTCAGATGGTGAACCTCCTAGATTTATCCACTACACCAATTTTTACTTTTAAATCTTTGTTAGTATGTTGCCTTTTAAATATATTGGAAGTACAGGAGAAGTTATTTTTGTTCATTCATTTATTTGTTTTTGTTTCTGTTTGATATTATTCTGTTCTCTAAATATATCTTTTTTCTGTTTTCTGTCTTTTAACCTTGGTGTTTCTGCACCCTTTTCTCTTGTACTTTGTAATCATTTTACCAATTTACATTTAAGACTGAAGAAAGCAGAAGGCAAAGTTAGTTGAATGAGACTTATGGATTACAAAACTTTATCAGCTGCCAGGGAACCAGCCATTTTTCTGGAGCACCTCCCTCCCTGGAAAGTACCAGGATATAGAGGGCTTTACTAGGTAGAAATAGCTATAGTTACTTTTCTAGACTTTAGAATATAGCTTGTTCAATGTCTTTTTAAATAAATCTGTTTCATTTTATTTCTTTGTTTTTGGTCTGTTTGATTAGTGGGCTTTGACCAAGGGATAAATACTGGCTAAAGGCCATTCTATGCATGAGGTCTGTTCACTATTGCATATACAAGTTAACTGTTGCATGTACAAAGCTTGCATGTAGAAGCTGACTGTTGCATGTACAACTTGATGCATATACAAGTTGACTGTTGCATGTACAAAGCTTTAACTAATTTCCCTGTTTTTTTCTCCAATTTTCATTTCCATTCTTTATGATGCATGAAGTCTCAAGCCTTTCTAGGATTTTACCAGGAAAGTCTACTGCTTTTAGCTGCAGCTTTCTTGGCATTAAGAATGGTCATACTGAATATAGTTGATAATATTGTAATAATTATGTATGGTGTTGGGTGGATACTTGAAATACCGGTGGATGCCTCTGTATGTTATATAGATGTCTAACCACTATGCTCTACACCTGAAACTAGTATTACATTGAATGTCATCTGTAATTCAAAAATTAAAAAATGTAAAAGAATGTCAATACAAAGCTGATTCCTTTTCATTGTTCAGGTTTCAGCACCAATGTCACCCAGAAAACTGTGCTATAACCTCTTTATCTGAATAAATCCCACCTCTAGTTACTCTGTATCATGGCTCCCCATTTTGTCACCAACATAGCATTTATCATTATCTGATCATGTTATTATTATTTATTTTCCCTACTAAAATGTAAGCTCAACGGCAGGAATTTTCTTTGTCTTCTTCATAGCTATACCCTCGGTGCTGCTACCAACTCCTGTAACATGAGAGGTGCTTGGATATTTACTGAATAAAGGCATAGTCATGAGATATTGGACAGGGTGGAAAGAAAGACAGATGCTTTAGCTTCAGCTCACGATTCAAATTGCCTATGCTCAGCCTCATTCCCAGAACATCTCCTCATCCAAAATTCATCTTCACTCCGTGGACAGAGAATCAAGGATGACAGGATCTCTTTTTCACCAGCTCTCACCTCACCTCCTGTTTCCATGTTCCTGGTTTGTTGTTTACTACATCTCTTTGGTACATTGCAGATTCACTGTTTCTCATGATCTTCCCAAACACAATGCTTATGATTTGGCCTTGACCCTGCATACCTTCATCCTGTCACTTATCTTTGTTGCAGAAGAGCAGAATAGTTAAGAGCAAACAAAGGGTAATAAATATGGAATTAAAGAAGACGAAGTTCCTCTGCTTCTCATTTAAGACAAAACAAGTACTTTACCCCAGGACAGGGCTCTGGCAGGATCTTGTTCATTCATAGACTCATAGCCCAAGATTTGACCCCTTGTGAGGGTATAGAGGTGGAAACCACTCTCGCATCATAAAAACAGTCTCAAGGACATCTGCGGCATCTGCCTCAAACATGCATAATACGGGATGCCGGACGGTTTAGCCTCAAATCCTTTATAAGCTGAGAGGAGGTGTATATGGTTCAATTGATAATAAATAAGGTTAAAAAAACATGTTTGTGCTCTGATATTTTATTAACCATGAGTGGACACCTTGACCTACAAAAACAATGAAGTTGGATGGGCATTGGACAGAACCATTGGCTGAGTTCCTTTGAAAGTTAAGCCATCAAAGCTCTAAAAGTATATGAGTGCCACCTAGAGGTAAAACTAGTACTGCAGCCTTTTAGAAGGCTACCCATGCAAAGGGAGCCACAGAAATTTGTTCCCAGAGATGGCTATTCACAGCCTGATGGACGTCGTTACTATTGTCAGTAAGGCAGTAAGCAAGTTTCTTTACCTCTGGGTCAAGATATGCTTCCACCTTCCCTGACCACTGCTGACCTCCCCTCCTGACAGTTTCTAGTATATTTTCTTTATCATTTAATTAGTCTTGTATCAGAGCACTATCTTCAACAATTTTTAAATTAAATACATGTATTTTATTGAGCTTCTATATACGACATAAAATGATAGGCACTAACATGCACAGCATATAGGGATGATATATTTCCCAATTTCAGGGTAGGCAATCAGCACTTAGTCAACAAATATTTTTAACATATTCTTTCTGCTCAGCAATAGGACTATCTGCTGATTCAAGGCAAGTCAGTCTTTGGGCTGGAGGGGATATTGTGCAGTCCCCTCCTTCCCACAGCGGGAATACCCTGTACAACATCTGTAAATGTGTTCCCTGCCCTTGGTAGGACAAGATCCTTAGGAAGAACACCATCTTCAGGACAAGTGAACATTTGCAAATCATGGGTTTGGGGGTCAGTGAGATGCTCTATTGAATCCTAGCTCTGTCACGGAATGTGCAAACTACTGAACTTTGATTTCCTAGTTTGTTAAATGGAATGCTAAGACTTACCTCATGGTCTTATGGTAAGGATCAGCGAGAGTATTTGTGATTTACATATGATACAGCCCAGTTCCTGAACCAGGAAGGTGCCAAGAAAATATTAGCTTTACTATCATGTTGATAATAAGAATTTGAAGTTACAAGATTAACTCACCTACCTTGTAGAATGGCTGCGAGGATTAAATTAGGGACACGTGTGTGATAGACTGCCAAGTGAGACAGCACTTAAAAATTTTTTCATCAAGAGCAGCTGCCAGTGGCTTCTGTCTGACAAACATTGTAAGTTTTATCACCTTTAAGTGGATCTTAGGTTTCTCTCTGAACACTTTAGTTGCACCTGTTAGTTAGTACAAACAAAAGACCACAAAGTACACACTGAGATGTGGAATAGGTGGAATAGGATTCTTTGAGGTGTACAAAGATTGTCCTTTGCAAACCCTCCCAAGATCTGGCTACTTAGGAGAAGGGGCTCAGTTTGCACAGGGTTGAGGAATTCTAAGAAAAGAAGGGATTCAAGCCAGTCTCTTCCCTCCTGAGAATAAACAAGATTAAGATCTCTGATAGATCGAGGACACTTAGAAGACACACCAAACCACTTTAAGGATAAGATGTTCTTGAAAAAGTCAAAGAAGGTAGCTATTATAAGCAGATAAACCTTGAACAATTAAATGAGAAGTAAAAGCCTTGTAACCCCCTTTCCATGCCTCAGACTGGTGAAGGGGGTAATTCAAGCATTGCATCTGGAATATGGTAGCACTCAATCAATAGTGGTTCTTATTACCGATATTGTTCCACATGGTTTCTTGCTAATCCAACCCAGAGCTGCGTCATCTGGCAGCAGCCTCTCTGTGAAAGCTCGCTCAGTGGCTAGGCCAGAGCCCCCTAAGGATGGGGGGTGGGGGGGGCAGGGAGACTGCAAGGCAGGGGGGCCAGGTCAGGCTGCCAGACACAGACAGGGATCAGAATTCTAAAATATTTTTCGCATATTTTTCCCCTTTGGTGCATGGTTTTCCCTAACAGGGAAACATTTGAGAAATACCTTAAAATAATGCTTGCCCTTTGAACATTTCTAATAAGAACAACTTGCTGTAAGTGGCGTATCTAAAGACGACTGCCCAAGCGGCAGATGTATTTTTTTTCCTTTTCCCCTACTAGTGTTACGTTTCTTGCACAGTTCAGCACAGAACAGAGGAAGAACAAATGGGATGGAATGAAGTAATAGTTCTGATGGATGTGACAAAGTCCAGAGGCCTTGGATTATCTCTTGGGTGGGTTGCATTTTCTCTCCCAGTGGACTTCCTGTGTTTGCTGCATGAATACCACACTTTTCAGGACTGGAAGCCACACGTTGGTAACCTCAACAAAACAGCAATTGGAAGATAAACCGCCAGTACTAATTTGCATCTTGATATGGCAGCTTTCTTTATAATGCACACTTAATCACTTTAGAGGCATGGGAAATAAATCATATTCCCATGGCCTATTGTCCGGATTACCTTATAAATACAAACAGCCAGAGTTATCTTTCGGTTTATTGGTGACAAATATCAGCACATTGTCCTTATGATGCCGTAACATCATCTACTACCATGGGATACCAATTAAATTTAGTGAAATTCCTCAAAAACAGTCTGGAAATTGCCAGCAATGGGAACTTGAGAGATCCAGAAAATACCCTGTGCCTCTCTCAGCCTTGGCAGCATATGTAATCACCTGGGGAGGTTTAAAAAATAGCAATGCACTGGCCCCACCTCAGATCTATTAAGTCAGAGTCTCCAGGGATAGGACCCAGTTATCAGGGCATTTTGAAGTTTCCCAGGTGATTAATAAGTGCAGCTTAGAATGGATGTCGTGGATGTAAATCAGCCTCCTGATCGTGCAGGCGAGGCTGAGGCCCTGCAGTGGGGGCGGCTGGGGCAGGACTCCCAGTGGCACCTGGGAGAGCTGTGGCTGGAGCCTCAGGCTCTGCCCCGGTTGGCATGCTTCCTGGCCGGCTGCCCTGCCTTAGCAAGTCTTTGCTTTGCTTTCCTCTCCCCAGATGGTCCACCTCTGCCTCCACGTCTCTGTTTCATCCCTTGATACATCAGATTTGTATGGAGCACCTACTATGGGCCGGAAAACTCCATTGTTGGAATATGCTCCTGGTCAAACCTTTTCCATGGCAGTGGTTTGCTTAGCGTTCCTGAAAGGCCATAAGCAACAGCAACAGCTTCTGACTGACTGACCACAAGAGGGAGCCAAGGGCCCCGCTGTTCTTTGCATAGAGCCGCAGGTTGGACAAAGCAGAGGGCGAACATATTGCAGGAGGCAGGCCATCCAAGGACAGGGTGAGGGCTTCAAGAAATGACCTCTGATGACCTTTCTCATGTGAATCGCTGTGCTACCTATTGTGAGGAAGGCGGTGGGCTACCCAGAATAGAGCCGGCTTCACAGCCTGGTGTCCTTGGGGCCTTACTGGTTGATAGTACACCTTAGACCTTCATCTATACAAAAAAAAAAATCATAGAAGGCTATGCAAGGATTAAGTGCGACCAAGTATGTGAGTGTGCCTGGAATGTACTAAGTGCCCGATAAATAGCGGCTGTCATCTTCTGATGTCTGTTACCCTGCCTTTTTCCCCTCTGTCCTTCATCCTCATTGGCTGTAGATGGAATGTTTGTGTTCCCCAAGATTCATGTGTTGAGATCCTTGCCTCCAATGTGACGGTATTGGGAGGTAGGACATGTACGTGATGAAGTCATGAGGGTAGGGCCCCTCGTGACAGGATTAGTGCTCTTACAGAAGGGACCCCAGGGAGCTCCCCCCGCCTTTCCTCCGCGTGAGGACACAGGGAGAAGAGCCGTCTGTGAACCTGGAACAGGTCCCCACCGGATGCTGACTGTGCTGACCTTGGACTTCCAGCTTCTAGAACTCTGAGAAATGATTTTCTGTTTTTATTTGCTACCCCCTCGATGTTATTTTGTCCCAGCAGCCCCAGTGGACTAAGAAACCATCTTGTTCACTTTTCCATTTCCCAAAAAGCCAAGTCATGTAGGGAAAGCCTGAGCTGCAGAGTACCCACAACTCTACTGTGGGTAGGAGGTCACTCTTCAGCCTCCTCTGAGGGACTGTCCTATCAGTTTTAAACTGTAAAGTTGACATCCCCCAATTATGAGACGAACAATGTCTCAAATGGTCCTGTTTGTCACCATTCCTTCCACAAGATCCTTAGGCTAGGGATCTGCAGCATCACAGCTCTGCCCTCCCCACCTCTCCCTGATGGCTCAGCCCACTGTGGAGGAGTCCTTGGCCTCCAGACTTTGTCGGACACTCCCAGGTGTGGAACTCACTGCCCCACAAGGCAGCCCATCGATAGGATGGCTGTCTCTCCTTTAAGCAAAAGCTTGGCTCTCCACCAGTGCTTCTCCCTTGGACCCATCAGAGATTTGGAGTCAGAGATACAGCCTCCAGCGTCTGCTCTCCTCCAGACTTTAACTAACAAATCCCTCCCCCAATGTGTGGCTCCCACACCTGAAGATGGCTGGCTCCATGTGCTCTGACCAGGGCGAGGGCAAGGAGACTCTCCCATGTCACTGCTGGCCAGGACTGCATGCACCTGGGAGCAGCTGGTCAGCCTGCCTCTTCCCATTCCCGGAGGTGAGGGGGGAGGGGCTGCCCCCAGTGCTCACTTTGTTCTCACATGAATGCTGCAAATCACTGAGCTCCTTCAGACTAGAGCTTATAGTTGGGGACCTGGACATAAAGCCAAATCAATTCCCTCAGCCCTTTCCTCCCTGTCCTATCCTCGCTCTCTCCCATTCCTCTCGAGTTCAGCTCTCCTGGTCTCAATATTTTTTATTTTATCCTCACCCAAGGACATATTTCTTGATTTTAGAGAGAGGGGAAGGGAGGGAGAGATAGAAACATCGATTGACTGAACCCACAACCTAGGCATGTACCCCGACCAGGAATCAAACCCATGACCTCTTGGTTTACGAGACATTTCAACCAACTGAGCCACACCAGCCAGGGCAGTCTTAATAACTTACTGAGCAATTCCAACTCTTAGCTTCTTTTCTAGACAAATACAAACCAGTTCCCAAATGAAAAACTGTCTTTTCCATCTTAGCCCGGCACTAGCAGAGTGGACCCTGACCTGTAGGTGGAATGACTGGTCCCTCCCAGGGCTGAAATGAGAACATCCCTTTTATGTGGATGCATCAGCCCTTCCCCTTCTCCCTCCCTCCCTCTGAGTACTCACACACACTCACAGAGCCTTGCCACTTGGCTGTAGAACTTAAAGTCTCCTTAAACATGGAGACTGTCCCTGTCGCACCCCTGTATCCCCAGCAAAGGCCTGGCACCCAGGACAGTCCCAATAAATGAGTGCTGGACTGCAGACAGCCACCCGAGAGCAGCTACTTAGAGAAGCAATGAGAAAAATGAGTTCTGTCTGGATGTCCTGCTGCTTAAATCCTGCATATAACGTTCTAACTGGAAGGTTTTAAATTATAAGAACATTTCTGTGAGCTCTTCCTCCCTTCCTTTCCCACAAAGCTCAGACTCCACCTTAGGCTCCAGGGATGTGGTCCCTTATCTCTTGGCTGCAGCTTCTTGGGGAGGGTATAAGGCAGTTCTCTGGAGGGTTCCAAGCTCCTTCTTGACCTGACTGTGTGCTCCCCTGGGATTCTGGGGAGCCCCATCATCAGACAGTATCTGCCTCACTGAATATCCTTCAGCCCAAGGGTTTTCTGTGTAATCCAGGTTTGCCTGACTCCCAAGCCTGCACCTGAAACCACTGACTGTCAGCCGTGAGAGGTTCCCTGTGATGAAAGCCGTGCAAGTCAGCCAAACCGGCAGGTCCCTGAACTATAGGTAGTAGGAAGTCACAGAAGGAGCTAAACTGAGCTTCAAGAGGAGGCAGCAAGGGTTGTTGGAACAACTTCAGAGGCTGGATGACTATATGTTAAGGAATGCATTTATTCATTCATTCGTTCATTCATTCCTAGAAAAGAGCCATATATGATAAAAGCAAAGGTTCTAGAATCAGAACTGGCTTTAAATCTTGGGTCTGTCACCGAAAAAAAAACCTCTGTAACCTTGGGTAAGTCACTTGCACCTCCTCTCACTCTCACTCAACTGTAAATTTGAGAACAATTATAGCTCTATTTCATAGGTTGTTGTAAAGAATAAATAAGAATGTGTATAATATAGTCATTTAATCCTCATAAAAGTCTAGCAAGATACATATTGTTATTCTCATCATGCAGATGAGGAAACCAAGGCACTGGGAAGGGAAGGAAGTCTTCCAAATTTGTAGCTTGCCCCTGGCAGAGTGGGCCACAGCATACAATCCTGCCTGCCTGGTCAGCCTGTGTTCCTTGTCAGCATGTGTGGGGTGCCCTGCCATCTGGGTGCCCACCGCTTGTGAAGCCAGGCAACACCACAGCCCAGAAAAACCAGCCTTAGTGCCCTCAGGATCTACTTTTTTCCCAGGAGCTCTTTGCAGCACCAGAAATGAATTTGTCCTGCCCCGCGTCCTACTGAACAACATCTCCATCAGTACCAGCTGCCTTGCTCCCACCTGCGATGGGCAGAAGGTGCTGCCTTCCAGCTTCAAACAACAACCTGCGCAGCTCTCAGCCGCTGGGGAAGCCCACTGTTGACAGGCCTGTGTAAAGGGAGAGAACTAGTGCTCCAAGCAGGTGCCGTCAATCTCTCTGGCCCTGGCTGTGGCGGCAGGAGACACTATCCCAGTGTGAGCTCGGGAGGTCACTCTCAAGGGGCCCTAGTCCACCTCCCTTTCTCTCTCATCTCAGGCAGGGGCTCCTTGTTTTCTCAGTTCTCTTGTCCCCTTACCTAGAAGACAAGCTTCCCCACCCCAAGCACTTCTCTGGGAGCAGCCGTCTCTATATCATGAGCAAAAGGTAGGTTTTATGACTCTGACAGATGGTGAGCACATAAGACTCACCCCAGATAGCTGTTTAAAATAATCTCCCTGTAAGAGATTTTGATTTGGAAAAACCTGAGGTAAGGCCCAAGAAGCTGTTATCTTAACTGTGGGGATGCCTGACACCAGCCTTGGGGAACACACTGCTTCAGTGCCCCTGACTTGGGGTCTGGGGCCAAGACACCAGCCATTGAACCTCAGCCAGGAGCTGCGAGGTGAAAGTGACAAAGCACAGGCTTCCACAGCAGACAAACCTGGTTCACATCCCAGCAGCACAACTTTCTAGCTATGCAGTTTGGGTCTAATGATGTCACATCTGTGAGTCTCAGTTACCTTGTCTCTGGGTCCCCCTCTCTCATGTTTATTTTTAGAGTTATTGTGAGGACCAAGGGAGGTACTGGTCATCTGCTGTGTGGTCCAGAGCATGTAAAATCGGGTTCTCTGTAGTCTCTGCTCACGCCTCAACCACAGGGATCTCGTTTCCATGTCTCTGCCTTAGCATATGAGGTAACAGATTGATAATGTCTGGGTATGTCTGTCTGTCTGTCTGTCTCTCCCAGTGAGCTGTGAGCACCATAAGGACAGGGGTCATGATTAAGCCCTCTATTTCCAGGGCCTAATGCAGAGACTGGCACACAGATGGGGCTCTGTGAATTGTAGGAACTATTAAAATAAAGAGAGAACATCTTCAATGTGTTCTTCCACCCATGGATCCTCAGTCAGTTCTTGCAAGAATGACAAAACCTACCACTGTTTAGTGAACAACTACTTGGTACCAGGCACTATGCTAGGGACTTGATGTACCTCACTTCTAATGCTTACAAAATCCCTCAGAGTATAGGTTATTACTAACATTGATCTCCATAACTTTTTCTTTCCCTTAGGAGTTGAATGTGATTTGGAAAGGTAAGATATCTTGCCCAAGGTCATACAGCTAGAGGATGTCAGAGTCAGGACCAGAACTGAAGTCCATCCAACCCCAAAGCTTGTGCCCTTCTCACTGCAGCAATGTCCTCTGCCTGCAGCTCCTTTCCTGTCCCCAGGACACGTGGAGGTCATGGTGGAAGGCACAACAGAAGCCAAGCAAATCCCAAGGTCCTCAGTGCACCTTAATACTCATCTGATACATCCTCATCTAAAATTTTCGGCAGGCTGACACCATAAAACCATAGCCTTATTTAGTGTTTCTCCAAGTCTAGTTCTGAGGCAGCTCCATAACTCTTGGCCGGGAATATTATTTCAAATAAGTCATGCAGACAGCTGTGTAACCAAGAGGAGAGATAGATGGGTCCCGGAATGCCCCTTTGCTGTAGATCATAACCCCCCCCCCACTCCCACACCCTCCCCCAAGCTGCCCAGACAGAAAGGGTCAATGATTAATTATGCTAAGATAAACAGAGTTAATTTTCTTCCTGGATAAAACTAATTACAACTGTGTTTGTTTTGGTAGGACACGGAATTACTGTCCCTGGTGACAAATCTTCCTAATTGAAAAGAGTGTTTATTTTAAAGGGGTGGGGGCTGGGGTCACTAAACAACAGTTAGCTGGTGTTTTCCCCATTTTTCACTTGAAGAGGGACAGTGATTAGGTGTTGGCCTCAAAGAAACATACAAAATCCCTTTCTCTGGGTCCCCCTCCCTCAGGCCTACTAGAGAGCCTCCTGGGCAGCAGGATGGGGGAGAAGCATTTGGTAGTTTGGAAGAGGTTTCCTAGAATTCATGCCCTGTGATAAGTTAGCTCTTAATGGTGGGTGAAATCAGGGTAGCACCCTCTTCAGCAACCCAGTGATGAACGAGGAAGGAGGGCGGTGAAGCCCACCACCCAATACTATCATAAACTGTGGGCGAACATGTGACCAAACTCAGAGAAATTCTTGTAGCATTCCACTAGGTCAGATTCAGTGCTAAGACACTGGGGAGAAAGAAAACAGAGGAACAGAGTCCCAGCTATCGGTGAGTCCATGACCAAATGAGGGAGCCAGGGAATCACTGTGAGGTGCTGAGGGACAGGCAGGTGGGGGTGGGCGCACGGAGAAGAGGTGGCGGTAGGGAAGAAAAGAGACTTCAAGCAGAGAGACCAGCAGGAGCAAAGGTGTGCACGTGTCTGGGGTGTTGAGAGAGCTGTAAACAATCCAGAACTGAGGCATGTACCAGCTGAAAAGTCTAGAAAGGCAGTTGGTATTGGGATCATGACATGTAGCATTAGTTTGCTAGAGCTGCCATTAAAAAGTAGCAAAAACTGGGTGTCTACGATAACAGAAATTAGTTGTCTTATACTTCTGGAGGCTAGAAGTCCAAAATCAAGGTGGTGGTGGCAGGGCCATGCTCCCTCCAAACCTTCTAGGAAAGGATCCTTCCTTGCCTTTTCCAGTTTCCAGTAGCAGCTCCAGGCGTTTGCTGGCTCGGGGCAGCATAACACCAGTCTCTGTCTCCATCCTCACATGGCCACTCACCAATGTCCCCCTTTTATAAGGACACCACTCATATTGAATTAAGGACCCCTTCTCCAGTATGACCTCATCTAATCACATTTTGACAACCCCATTCCCAAATAAGGTCTCATTCTGAGGAACCAGAGGTTGGGATCTCAAAACAGCTTTTGGGGGGACACAACTGGTTTGCAGAGGTCACCTCAGGAGCATGAAGCTTCCCCTGCAGGTGGAGGGTAGACCCTGAATGGCTGTAAGTAATGGAGTCATTTTGTTTGGTGGGTTGTTTTTGTTTCAGAAGAGTTCCCTGGATCCAGTGTGGAGGACGGACTGGTGAGCATGATCGAAGGTTGGAAGACCAGTTAGGTCAAAGTTGTTCAAATAATCTGGGTGAGTCTGGATCCCATGCAAAGGTTGACAGTAGCAGAAAAGATCGGTTGGAGAGAAAAGAATCTGTGACAGGGAATGGGTAGAGTTCTAAGACTATGATTCAAAGAATGTCGTGATTACAGAAGGTCATGATTATTGGAATTGTGAGGAGCAAGGGACAGCGAGTCCAGAATGACTTACGGATTTCTGACAGAGCGACTGAGCTCAAGGAGAGGCAGCCTGTTGCCAGGGAAATGAGTTGTTTGGGACAAGTGGCATTTGAGCTATCCGATCAGAGATGTTCAGGAAGCAATTGAATGCGAAGATCTAAAGTTTAGAGACACTTCTCTCTGGAGAGGGAGGTTTAGAAACCAGGAAGAAATAGATGATCACTGAAACAGAGAAATAGAGTGAGAAGAGAAGAGGGTCCAAGGCAGAAGCCTGAGGAACCTGGCACACAAGGGGTTAAAAGAGGCAGTCAGGGACCAAGGGGAGGAAGCACTGTCACAGAGGTGGGCAGGAAGCAGAACAGTAGCCAAGGCCTGATTTCTCAGCTGTCCCCACCCCACACCAAACTCCCTTCCTGCCACTGTGGTGCACAAAGTGGAACTGATGTTCCCCCAAGGGTGTGTGTGTAAGTACATGTACGTGTGTAAGTGTGCATGCATCTGTGTATGTCCCTGTGTCTTGTGTGTGTGTGTGTGCATCTACTTTCTCCCCCCAAACTCTGCCACTTCCTTGAAGACATTAAGGATCATGTCCTCTCCTTCTCTGGCATCCTTCATGGGTGCCCCGAAAAGAGTTTTGTACAAAGCAAGAAGCAAGTGCTTATTGCTAACTATGTAAATAGATGTAAATAAATAAACCTCCATCAAACACTTCTCTAGTGCCTATTATGAGTAAGATTGTCTAACAGCAGCCTAATACAGGGCCCCACATCAAATAGGCCCCCGCTAAATGTTGATGGAAGGAAAGTGGGAAGAGGGGCAAGGGGAGAGGACCTGCTGGCCATCAGCAACATATAAAATAATAAGAGTAAGAGGCTCCATAGGAGCCATGTGCTTGTGAGACAGAGGAAGGAACAGGTTCTGGGAGTGAGGACATCTAGATCCTAATCCCCTCTCACAGCAACTCAACTTTCTGGGCCGTTTGCTCTTCTATAAAGGTGGGAATTCAGGATAAAATTTTCCCAGGGTCCTCAGCCTCTGTGAAACTGGAATCCAAATTAACCATGTTCAAAGTCACAGAGAATATAGAGAAAAGCAAAGCTCTATTTGATTGCTACCTTTACACGCAGGGGTGCCTATGTTTTCTCATGTAATCACTATCCTTGTCCTCAAAGGAGGAAACTGAGGCCCAGAGAAATGTGATTTGCCCAAGGGCTGTGAGGACACAGAGCCGGAGGGGAGCGAGGCCAGGAGAGCACCCAGGCAGAGGCAGACATTGGGAACGGAGCCTCTGGAGCCAGGGTGTGAATCCTGATTCAGGCAAAAACAGGTCCCAGGCAGTTTCGAATTGTTTGGGGCTTGGAGTTGTTCCCACAGCAGCTAAAGGCACTGGCTCAGGGAGAAGGGTCCTTCCCGTAGCTTCTCAAAAAAAAAAAAAAAAAAAAAATGTTCTCAGACGTCTGGGCCAGTGGGGAAATGACAGTGTTGTAACCACCGTGGGCAGGGCTCTGACCCGGGGCGTGTCCTCCCCAGCCTCAGCCTCCTCCTCCTTAAGTGCCTCGTCAGTGAGCAGTACCGGTCCCTTTCAACTCCGGGGGGCTGTGAAATCTCTCACCCTGAGTTCCCGGAGCCTGGGGTGTGACCTGCGCTGAGCCTGGAGTGTGACCTGCACTGTGCCACCGCGACACACGCATTCTTGTGCATGGCGGCCCTGCTCTGGAATTAAAGCAGCGGCTGAATCACCATTACCTGTAGAGCTCTTGTGGGGAAGAGGTGGGAAAATCGTAATTATAAAAATAATAAGAGTAAAAGAATAAATGAGGTTAAATGTGCATATTGAGGGCTGAGCACAATACCTGCAACACGGTCAGGCCTCAGTCAGTGTTAGTTAGCCTTATTCAAGTCAGAGACCTGAATTTTTTTCCTAAGTAGTGTGTTACTTTGGACAACTTATATAATTCCTTTGTACCAATATTTAATCATCTATAAAATAGATTTATATTTTACCATTTCTTTCTTTCTTTCTTTCTTTTGGGGGGGGGGGCAAATGCATATGTCTGGGCCCCTCATCAGACCCCTGGTATTGGATATGTCAGGGCGGGGCCTGGGGACCTGTGTTGTTAGAAATCTCCCAGGTGATTCTGGAGCCACCGGCAGAGCCTGCTGTGCAGCAGCCTCACCTGCACTTTGCATGCAGCACCTGCCTCCTGGTGCACACGGAAGGTACTGCAGGGACCACACATGCCCACGAAGCTCATGCAGAGGGCAGAATGGGACTCTAGGATTTCTTATCTGGGTAACAAGCCATCAGACAGAACTGGCCTTCACTACTCTGACACCCTCCAGCAATGTAACCAGAGGTGTACTTAGAAAATCTGGGCAGAAATCCAGTGTCAAATATGGGTTCTTTCCAGGAATAGCAAAAATGCTCCCCTTCTTTCTCGTGTGAGTGGGAAAAGTGTTTTTTCTAAGTAATGTTTTCTGTGGTGGTGATAAAGATGGGGGAATGAGAGAGGAGACAGTGAAAATGTAGAGAAAAAAGAAATGCATGTGTCTGGGTTTGTTCAGACTTTCTCTTTCAGCAGTCGAAGGAAACTTGCCAGTAAGAGAGGGCAGATAATAATAATGGCTCACCCTCAGGTAGAGCAGACAATGTGCCAGGTACTGGTCAAGGCTTTATCTATACTATCATGTTGTTCTTCACAACAGCCCTATGAAACAGGTACTATTATTGCTGTGGTCTAAATGTTAGTGTCCCCCCAAATTTATATGCTGAAATCTTAACCCCAAAGGTGATTGGATTAGCAGGTGGGGGGCTTTTGGGAAGTGATTAGGTCATGAGGGTGGAGCCCTCACTAATGGGATTTGTGCTGCTGTAAAAGAGATTGGAGAGGTCCCTACCCCTTCTACCACGTTTGTGATCTGGAAGAGAGTTTTAACCCAGCTATTCTCGTACCCTGATTTCTGTTGTTTATTAGCTTCCCAGCGTATGGTGTTCTGTTATGGCAGCCTGAGTGGATGAAGACAATTAGTGTCCCCATTTTACATATAAGGAAACCAAACACAAAGAGGTTAAGTGACTTGTCCAAGGCCATGCACCTATTTGATGCCTCTCATCCTGATCTAACATTTCACCTGCTTAAAATTAGTTTTCCCATCATCTCCCCATTTCTCCTCTACAGTTACGCTGTCTTGGTCTCACTAGGAGATGCCTAGGGAAATGGAAAAAACTCTGAACATAGGCAAAATGTTTGGGAAAATATCACAAGTAAGAGCAATAAAGTTAAGTTAAATGTTTTCCTTGGACTGGAGTGATACACATAAAATTACTACAGTTAGTATTTCAGAAATGAAACTCCTACACTCAAGCCCTGACTGGTGTAGCTCAGTGGTTTGTGCATTGTCTCACAAAACAAAAGGTCACTGGTTTGATTCCCACGTGCCTGGGTTGTGAGCCCAGTTCCCGGTCAGAGCACGTACAAGAGGCAACTGATGGATGTTTCTTTCTCACATGGATGGTTCTCTCCCTCTCTTTCTACCTCCCTTCCCCTCTCTCTAAAAATAAACTTTAAAAAAATCTTTTTAAAAATTCTACACTCCAAATCAACTGTGCCTCAGTTTACCTCATCTGCAAAATAGAATAAATAAAATAGTAACTATAAGAGCAAATGAGGTAACTTACATACAACACATTGCCTGTCTCAATATTTGGTAGCTTTATTAGCAAATTAGATGTAACCGTTTGATTGAGAAACCTCAATTCATTGGGTATAAATAAAGATCAATTTGTTTTCTTCATTCACTGCAGTTAACCATACTCTGTCCCAGCTAACTGTCCTGAGAAAATCCCATTGCTTTCTTATCAATATCAGTTGCTCAAAATCCAGTCTAGTCCAGTTCACAATTTCAATGTCATATCCAATTTTTTGCATCCAATTATTCTCCCTTCAGTGTTTGCCAGACTTGTAATGCAAGTTCCAAGAGTGTGAAGGAGGTTTGATCTTGTCTTTCACTACTCTCCTTTCTCTCCTGGGTCTAGTGCCTCTCATGTTGAGGAGAAAAGGGAGACTAGGATGGAGAGCAGAAGTCACAGGAAATAAGTGGATGCTTGTCACTGGTGGAAAGCAGTCTGCCCTCACATCGGCTTTATCCATTTCCCTCTGTTGCCAATGGGTTGATCTCTTATCAGAGAATGTGGACCATGGAACTGTACATTTTTAGAGGGAGATGTTCATCTTCCTGCCAGTGTTTTCCATCCCTGAGAACAGCTCAGAGAGGGGAAGCCATGCCTGCCTTTATCTATAAGCAATCTTGCCCCCAGGTCCTCTCCTTTTGGATGTCAGCTTACCTGGTTCACAACCAACAGAGCTCTCACCTTCTCCTCCACTTTCTGTTTTTTCTGGAGCCCTGAGCCACACAGCGGTCTTCTTTCTGTGCTCCCCAAGGGCTGAAGGGAAGTTGGTGAGGTGGGCACAGAGTAGAGCACTTTCTTTCTTCCTAGAAAAACATCACTAGAGTACCTACTCCCCTTTAGCAGTAAGATGCCCTGCCAAGCCTAGATCTCAGAAAGCTGTAGTAAGAAGCAGATGTCAGGAGATTTCCACTTTTGCCCAACATAAAGATACAGGGATTGAATTTACCCTCCTGTCTAAAAATAAACAAACAAAAAGAAACAGACAAAATATAAAAAAACAACAGTTTTCAAGAAGCATGGCCGCAAAGGATAATGATCCCTGAGAGACAAGAAACCAATGAGGTAAGCCTTATGATTGCTCCAGCTTGCTGTCTTGGGAGAGTTTCCAGACTTTGGTGCAGGGAATGAAAATCTGAGGGAAGAAGATGAAGCTGTGAGTCAGGGGACCAAGTGAGCTGGAGTTCCCAGGATGAAGCAACAAAGAGGAAGAGCTGTATAGAGAGAGCACCCCAAGGAGCTGCAGAGGGTCCCTCTCTGCTACGTAGGATAGTACTGGTTGATGAGTCCATGTAAAGAAACACTGGAGTCCAGGGGGAAATAATCTGAAAAGATTAGACAACAGTGTCCAGAACTCACCCAGGGCTGAAAACATTACATCTTCCCCCAGCCAGACTGAAAGAAACCATAATTCCTGGGTCATCCATAGAGCACTCAAGAAGGGTTTTCTCAGTAGTGGGAAATAATTGGCCCTAGATTGCTGCAGATATGACAAACAAATCATAAAACAAGACCCAAAAAGATCAAATTGTTTTCAAGTAACAACATCTCAGAACAAAGTTCAAGAAGACTCAGGAACACAAAAGATCCTCCACTCAACAAGGTAAAAGTCACAAATTCTGGCATATAATCAAAGATGGCCATGCGTGCAAAGAAGCAGAAAAACACAGTCATTAATAAGGAAAATAATTAATCTGTCAAAACAGTCTAAGAGCTGAGACTGATATTAAAATTAGCCGACTAGGATGTCAAAATAATTGTTATAACCGTAGTCTATGTTTTCAAAAAGTTAAGTAGAAACATGAAAGATATCAAAAAGATTCAAATAGAACTTCTAGAGATGAAACTACAGTGTCTTAGATGAAAAAAAAATACCCTGGATAGGATTCAGGGTAGATTAAATCTGGCAGAAGAAAATATTAACTTGAAGATGCAGCAGTGAAAAATAGATAAGAGCAAATTAAACATAAAGTAAGAAGAAATAAAATATAAAATTCAGTGTGGAGATCAATGGAAGAGAAAACAGTAAAACAGTAGGAAAAAGTCAATGAAACCAAGAGCTGGTTTTTTAAGAAGATCAAAAAATTAATCACTCTCTTGGCCAGCTTGATCAGGAAAAAAGAAAAAAGACATCAGGTATAAAATCAGGAATGAAAGAAGCAACATCACCACACATTCCATAGATATTTAAAAGAGAATAAGAAAATGTATTTTTAAGATGTTATTTATTTATTCTGAGAGAGAGGGAAAGAGAGGGAGAGAAACATGGAGAGAAACATGGATGTGTGAGAAAAATATCAATGAGTTGCTTCTCTCACGCAGCTGGACAGGGGACTGAACCCGCAACCCAGGATTGTGCCCTGACCTGGAATCCAACCAGCAACCTTTTGCTTTTCAGGATGATGCTCAGCCAACTGAATTACACCAGTCAGGGAGACAATAAGAGAATATTGTGAGCAACTGTACACCTATAAATTTGACAACTCATGAAATGGACCAATTCCTTAAATGATACAAAGTACCAAAGCTTAGTCAAGAAGAAACAGATAAACTTAATAGCTCTATGTCTCTTAAAAATGGAATTTGTAGTTTAAAAACTGTCCACAAGAAAAACTATGGTCCAGTTGGCTTTCCTAGTGAATTCCACCACATGTTCAGAAGGAAAACAATATGAATTCTACACAGATTTTTCCAGAAAAATCAAAAAGGAAGGAAATGCCTTCCAGCCCACTATTTGATGTCAACACTACCATGACACTGACACCAGAGAATGACATTCCTAGAAAAGTACGAACCAACATCTTTCAAAAACACAGCTCCAAAATTATAAACAAAATTTTAGCACATCAAATCTAACAATATATAAAAAAAGATAGTACATTACGGTCAAGTGGAATTCTCTAAGGAATTCAGGGTGGGTGTATCTAACATTCAAAAAATCAATGCAAGTTCTGGAGATTTGTGTCACAACAATGTGAATATATTAGCACTTTAAAATGGTTAAAATGGTAACTTTTATGACATGTTTTTTGCCATAATTAAAAAAAAATTTAAATCAACGCAATTCACTATATTAGCAAACCAAAAGATAAAGATCGCATGATCATCTTCATAGATGCTGAAAAGCATTGAACTAATTCCAACACCCTTATAAAATTCAATCAATACAGAAAAGACTCAACAAACTAGAAAGAGAAGGGAACTCTCAATCTGAAAAAAAGAATCTATAGCTAACAGTTTATTTAATGATAAGAATTTAAAAATTGTCCCTCTGATATTAGAAACAAGAAAAGGATGCCTAATCTCACCACTTTTTTCAACATTGTACGAAATGCTTTAATTAATACAATCATTAAAGAAAAAGAATAAAAGATATCCAAATTGAAAAGTTATAAATAAAATTGTTCATATTCCTGGGCAATATGAGTATCTATGTACAAAATCTAATGGGATGCACAACAAATTAACTAGAACTAATAAGTACACTTAAAAACAACAGAATATAAGATCAATATACGAAAATCAACTGTATTTCTATAGGTTACCAACAAGTAATCCAAATTAAGAATTTTCCAAAACATTTACAAAAGTATCAAAAATACTAAATAATTCAGGATAAACTTGAAAAAATATAACAAAAGACATTGAAAAGTACAAAGCATCACTGAGAGCAAGAAAAGATGACCTACATAAATGGAGTTATGCCTTGTTCATGGGTCAGAAAGCTGATTTATGCAATCCCAATCAAAATCCCAGAGGAAACTGGTTCTAAAGTTCATGTGGACACACAAAGGACCTAGATAATCAAAACAACTTTGAAAAAGAAGTGTTGGTGGAATAACTCTACCTGATTTCAAGACTTACTACAAAGCTACGATAATCAAAAGTGTGGCACTGGAATCAAAATAGATAAATAGATCAATGGAGCAGAATACAGAGTCCAGAAATAGATTCACAAGTCTACAGACAACTGATTTTTGATGATGATATAAAGGCAATTCAGTGGAGAAAGAACAGTCTTTTCAACAAATGTTGTTGAGAAAATAGATATGCATGAGCCAAAAAAGAGAGGGTTTAATCCATAACTCACACCATATACAAAGGTTAACAAGTGGGACCTAAATGTAGACCATAAAATTATAATATTTTTAGAGGAAAATATAGGAGAAAAAAAAATCTTTGTTACCTGAGGATAAACAAAGTTTTTTTAGATTCAACATCAAAGTACAATCCATAAAAGAAAATTTTGATAAGTTAGACTTTTTAAAAATGTTAAACTTCTGCATCTCAAAAGGCACTCTTAAGGGGATGAAAAGACCAGCTAAAGACTAGGTGAAAATATTTATGGAGAATTTATTTGAAAAGGACTTGTATCTGAAATCTATAAAGAATTTTCAAAACTCAATAAGAAAACAAGCATCCCAATAAAAATGCATAAAATATTTGAAAACATTTCACCAAAGAAGCTATTTGGATGGCCAATAAACACATGAAAAGATGATCATCATCATTAGTAATTTTAAAACAATGTGATGTCACTAAACATCTATAAAAATGGCTATCAAGACTGATCAGTCAGTGACATGAGCAGTTATACACATGGGATACAGTATTATGAGCCACTGTGAATGGAGATGGAATAACCAATTCGTCTCACGGGCATGGTCTAGACATGGCTAAAAAAAAAAAAAGACTGATCAGGCCAAGTGTTGGCAAGGATGTGGAGAAAGTGGAAGTCTCTTAAACTGCTGGTGGGAATGTAAAATGGTAGGACCACTTCAGAAAACAGCTTGGCAGTTTCTTAAAATGTAAAGTTAACCTTACAATCTAACCACTCCACTGAATATATATGAAAGTATATGTCTATAAAAGATTTGTACATAAGTACTGTGGGAGCGGGGGGTGGGTAGGGCAGTGGAGAACAATGAGGGGAAAATTGGGACAACTGTAATAAAACAACAGTTTAAAAAAATAAATTAGAAAAAAAGACTTGTACATGAGTGAGCATAGCAGCTTTATTTGTAATAGCCAAAAACTGGAAATAACCCAAAGTTCCATCGACTGGTGAATGGATAAATAAATTATTGTATATACATACAATGGAATGCTACTCAGAAACAAAAAAGAATGAGCTAATGATACACGCTGCAACATGGATGAATCTCAAAATATTTATGCTAAGTGAAAGAAGCCAGACAAAAAAAAAGAGTGTGTACTGTATGATTTTACTTACACAAACTCTAGCAAATGCAAACTAATTCTATAGTAACAAAAATTAGATCAATGGTTGCCTGGGGAGACTAGGTGTGGGATGAGAAGAGGGGAGTAATTTACAAAGGGGTGAACTTTTACAAAGAAAAACTGGGGATGATGGATCTATTTACCACCTTCATTGTGGTGATGGTTTCATGTATATATACATTATGTCAACACTTATGAAATTCTACACTGTATGTGCCCTAGATCAATTATTCCTCAATAAAGCTATTTTTAAAGAGGCAAGTATCAATCTCTGGTTCATGTGTACCCCCAAATTCCAGTGGTCAGGGGTCAAGCTGTTCCTAGAACTTTCCCTGCTGCTCTGGTGTGCTCTAATAGCAGGCCGGGGATGAGCCTGCAGATTCAGCGCCTCAGCAAGCATCTAACCAATGAGTGAACTGCCAGCCCCCTCTTCCTGTAGACACTCCCAATCTCTAGGGGTCTCTCTCTTGGAACCTCCTTTCTCACTCAAATTAAGTTAGGGGAGAAGTCAAGCAGAGGGAGTATCCTCTCTATGAACATTGCACTTCCCACTATAATTATAACAAATTTCCTTCTGTCTCCTGACCTATCTTCTTGTGCTGACTTGGGGGTGGGGCGCTTCAAAGCTGCAGTGAAGGTTGGGTTTATCTGATCCCAATTGTTAGCAGCTGCAGGGCAATCTCTGCTCAGATAGCAAAGTCCAGCAGAGAAGCTGGATTGGGGGGAGCCTTGCTGTTGGCCCAGACCATAGCGGGTGGGGAAGAGGCTTACAAATGAGGAGTGGGTAGATGCAGTTATGGGCCCAGAAAGCTTCAGGCTGCATATTGAGCTAAGTCAACAAGTCTTTAATGACGTCTCTCTTGGGGGGATTAAGACTTGGGTCAGCCAGATCTTGAAGTCAGCAGAGTTTTGTCTCAGGCACTTCCCCCACATTCTTCCTCCCCCTTTTGCTCCTCCTTTCAGCATTTCAGCATTGCTGAGTAGGAAGAATAGACAACTCTTATGTCTTATGTTTTCTCACTATGTATGTATTCTTGTTAACACACAATTGTTTCGCCTTGACCAAAAACAATGCCTACTGTGCAGTGAGTTCTGTTCTGGATGTTCTGAGAAAGGGTTGTGAGGGGAAAATCCTTCTAAGGCTCCCATAGGAAAGTCCAGGCTTTCTCTCTGAATCATATCTATAGTCTATCCTTTACTCTCCATGCCCGCAGAATGACCTCTCACTTCTCACCTGACCTGAAATTCTCTGCCTCTTTTCTGAGATTCTTGAGCAGGCCTTACAAGGATATCTGAGACCCTGGCTCCCAAGCAGGCTGGGGTTAATGTGAAACTTTACAAGCATATCTGCCAAGAAGCATTCTTCTGAGCTCCCAATTTTGCCCAAATGGGCCACATCAATCACTACTGAAACTTCATTCTGAAGATGTGAGAATAAGGGCCTGGTTATTTATGACAATGTCCTGAGGACTTCCTTCTGCCAGCTGGGTTCCTCAGCAGGAAAGATGGTCCTTAAACTACCCACCTCTCTTTATAAACAAGATCCCATTCTTTCAGTGGGTATGAATGCCAAGAAAGGGGTGAGCTTAGTGGGGGCAGGAGGCCTAGAGAGGGAAATACAAAGGCAGATAAGCTTACATTGAGCCTTAGAGCTAAGGGAAGGTCACATTGCCCACCTCATAGCAAGGACACTAAAGGTCCAAGACCCCTGGCTGGTTTGGCTCAGTGGATTGAGCGTCGGCCTGCGAGCTAAGTGTCGCTGGTTCGATCTTCCAGTCAGGGCACATCAGAGAAGGAAAACTCTGACTCCAAAAAACCTCCGCTGCCTTGCGGCATACCTCTTCAGGGGAAAGGCTAAGGGAGTAAACCCCGACAGAAAATCCGGAGCCGGAGTCCCTAAGGCGGTTTGACGTTGTAGTCAACACCGGCAACTCCTGCGGCGCACCTGAAGCCAAGCTGTATTGACTCCGTCTTTCCCTTGGACCCTTCAGCTGCGAAGAGAGGGGGGTTCTGCTGCATGGGCAACAGCAGACCCTCCATATCACCCTGCCCAGGCTCTGTAGCTTCAGCTTCACTGGAGAGGACACTCCAGCGTCATCACAAGATGTCGATTCAACACGGGAGGAGACAGATACCGTGTCACTCCCGAGTCGGACTGCACAGCCATTCTCGGCGGTGCAGATAGACTCTTAAGAAGCTACACCATCGTCTCTCGAGACGGACGGCTGCCGATATACGATATAAAGGTCCAAGAGGCCACACAGATAGAGCGGCAGGACTGAAACTCGAAGTCAAGTGCCCCATCTCTCAGTCAAGTGTCATTTTCTGAAGTCATTTTCATTTTCAAAGGAAATTTCTGAGCAACTGGGAGATATCTCAGAAGCCTGCCCTGGATATTGAAACCTCTTTCTCCTCTCTTGTGATCAGGATGAAATTTCATTTTCTGAAAGGTGGTGCCTCAGAATTTTCTTCTGCATGAAAGAAAGGCGTGTCACTTCTCAGAATGCAGGTAAAGAGGGAGTAGGAGAAACACCCACAGCAACCTCTGTGAGGTCAGTTTATTACCTCCGTGTTGTAGATTAGCAAACAAAGGACCAAAGAGTTAGAGCAGTTTGCCTAAGTCAGTATTTGAATCCATGGTTGATTCCATCTGAATGGTTTAATAAATAATAGAAAATATATAAAGAAGTCAAAACGGCATCTTTATTGGTTAGGGTTGGAGATGTACCTTATGGCAGATACTGCTCAGCAAACCTGCTTACTCTTCTTTCTGACCATCAGCTGGGCTACATTTCCTAGCATTGTTCACTGGTAGGTATGGTCATTTGACTTAGTGCTAGCCACTGGACTGTGGGCAGAAATATTGTAGGACACTTCCGGAAAAGACCCATAAACTCCTCCCATATGTAATCCTTTGTTCCCACTCTCTTTCATTTATCTGTTGATTGGATGCTCCAAGAAGCTCCTACAACAGGATTTTTCAACTTTAGCACTATGGCATTTGGGGCCAGATAATTCTTTGTTGTGGGGACTGTCCTATGCATTGTAGAACATTTAGAAACATCTCTGGTCTTTATCCATGGATGCCAATAGCATCCCCATTTGCCAATGTGACCACTAAAATGTCTACAGACACTTCCTAATATTCCCTAGTGGGGTAGAGAAGGGGTACAAAATCATCCCTGGTTGAGAAGGATGAATCCAGAAAACTTAAAAGTCACACAGTGGGAAGAACTTGGATCCTGAATGAATACATGGAACAGAGCACCCTTCCCACACTTGTCAGGATCATGACCAAGAAACTAAGTTTTACTACACAATGCCACTGCAATATGGGAATAGTTGGTTTAAAAGGTGCTTCCCCTGACTTATACAATAGCACTAAATGATCTGTGTAAATAGACAGACTTACACAACCGGGCAGAGCACATGAGACCAGGGACCACCCCAGCCTACAAGATAAGGAAAACAGTTTTGCTGAGCTCTACATGCCCAGAACTTCTGCCCAGATTCATTAACCAGATATCAGATAAGTCACTTCTCATCCACAAGGGCAGAGAAATCAGGTATGCATTTGGTGGGAAAGCTGTCTTCTAGGAAACCTCCTATTCATGAAACCAGGAGTGCTCCCCATCCCCGGTCTTGTCCCAACACCAGAAAATCTTCTCAGTAGAGAAAATGCCCTGTATTCCGCTCAGTACAAAACATGGCCTGTGTTCTCATTTTCTCATTAAATATTTTTTTCTTATTTTGTTACTGAAGTTAAAGCTCAGGCTTTTGCCAAGGTCAAGGGCTAGTGTGTGACCAGACTGGGGCCTTGCTTTATCACCATGGTCCATGTTCAGCCAATCAAGAACAGGAGTTGGTCTGTGACAGAAAAAGAGGATGGGCCACAGATGGGTAAAACCCACAGCCTTGCCCTGAATGAACTGGTGGATTTTGTTCAGAGCTCCCATTGTGCAATTTATTTTTTCTTTATCATCCTTTGTATTTCCATTTAGTAAATAGCCCAGTGCTATACTTCCTGCTTCCCATAAAGCTGTCAAAGGAATGACGTGAGTGACCTCAGTCCAGGAAAGGCAGACCAGGGGAAGGAAAACAACTGGCTGGAAGTCAAAAAACACAGATCCGTGTCCAGATCTGATCTGCCATTTACTGATTGTTCCAAATGGGACCAGTCACTTTCCTTGTCTAGACGCCTCTCTGAGGTTTCCTCAACATCAAATGAGAACACTGGGTTGAGTATCTCTTTCAATTTAAGTGCTAACTGCACTGAGAAGCATTAAACTGTGATCCTGTTTACATGTGTACTGCTGATGGTAACCATGTGCTGCTCCTTTGCTCTCCCTCATCTCTGCTGTGTCTAGCTCAAGCCTTGGATGTTGTGATACTCAACAAAAGTTGCAGTAGCTTCCAATGGGTCTTTGTTAGCCCAGACTTTCTGAAAGTAACAGAATTAGATACATTCGCAGGCCCCCTCAAGCTATGATAGCCTAGAATTCTGGGATCCTACGATTCTAGTAATCTAATATTCCAGATTCTAGTCTGAATATCTGAGAGGCTAAAACGTGTTATATTCTCAAGCAATAAGAGTGTAGAATTCTGAGTATTGCTTGAATTCCTCCAAGAAGTACATGAGATTATATAGCAGTGATAACTCAGATTTGCACTGTTTCCTGACCCCATGTGCCCCAAATTCCTAATAGGCCTCTCACATGTCCTCATGAACACATTTGGCCAGCTAGGAGGAAGCACCATCTGTGCTTCTCACTGGGCCATTTAGTAAATAGAAATGTGAAGGATGATGAAGAAAGGAAGTGGATTGCCCGTCCCGTTTCCTGCCAGGTCTACATATCTAGTACTGAGCATCACTAGGTCAGCCCCACCCCACTCACAAACAGTGATTAGCAAGAATACATTTGTCTAACCCTCAGGGGTAGACACAGCCCTAAACTTAAGCTGAGCTCTTTACTTCTTAATATTCTTATCATTCAACATTTTAGTATTTCCTATTTCTAAGCTTCAGAATTCCAAGTTTCTCACAATATTCAGTCTGAATATTCTTGGATTTTAATAGACTAGTCTTTTAAAAAATTACATGTAAAATACTATAATTCTAAGGCAGTGGAAGATACTAGAGTAGCCCCAAATCCCTGGGATGTAGAGAGGTAGAGAGGCCTTATCCAGTTCTGTGCAAGACTGCCCGAGGGAGTGACAGGCCTCAGGTGTGTGAACATAGCCGCGTGGAAAGAGTCTTGCAAACCAGAATGGAAGGAGGCATCAAGCTTCTTCAGAGAATGCTCTAAGCGGCCACACCCTAGCAGGCTTCCCAGGCCCTTGGCAGGCAGCGAGAACCAATTTAACAGCCTCCAATCCAATGTGTTATTTATTTTATAAGTGACTATAAATAGCAAAATAAAACTGAGAGTTGATGTCTGTGAGCAGGCCCCAGAGTTATTAAAGCTGCTTGTGGTCTCACATTTGGGAAGTTCTCCGACCAGGGAGGAGCGAGGACCCCTGGGCTCCTGCAGGCCTGGTTCTAGCCCCACATCTTCCAGGGCTTGGAGTGTGGAGGTCTGATCCTTCCCAACTTGGCTGTAGACCCCTCTGGCTGTGGTGAGTGGTGGGAAGGCGGGGTACTTTGGAGCAGTGGAAGTGATTTAGGCATGTGTCAGGAAACTGGGGCCCGGCCTGAATCTCAGATTTCATAAGAAGCTCAGGGGCTGGCAGAAATTCTTGGTCCAACACATCCCGGAGCCAGGAGCACCATCCGCAGCCAGAAGCAGTGAAGTCGCAACTTGAAGGAAATTGAGGGCTGAAAGAAAATTTTCTCTGCTGTGGCAGGGCTGGGCCTCGAACAGAAATAACCCCAATATTTTGTCTGGTGCTATGGAGAAGATTTGACAAATCTTCTCCTTTAGCAGCCAATCAGGTGGTTTTACTAAGCACCTTCTATGTGCTAGGCAAAATGGGGGACAGGAGGTTCTTTCATTCTTGAAGGCCTCACACAGGCTAGTGCCCCCCAAATAAAGCCACAGTCCATAGCCTGGTCTTCAAGTCTTTTACGACCTGATCCCAGGTCCCTTTCCAGTCTCACCTCTGGCCCTTTCCATTGTGAACCCCACTAGCTCCCCCAGTGTGCTATATGGCACCAGCACATCCATCTGCAGTCCCCGGTCCCACTGTGGGAATGCCCTCTCCCCCTTCTGGTGCTCAGTGAATCACAGAACCAGGTCAAATGTCTCCTCCTCTTCTACAAATTCTGCTCTGACACCACACACACTCAGGCTGCTTTTCTCTCAAGGTGTCCTAATGTTCCGCTTAAATATCAGTCTGCCCATTAGACTGCACTTTTTCTCATATCTGTGTCTCCAGCTCCTAGCACAGGGCCTGGCACAATATTTTACGTAGGACATTACAGACATGGGGCAGTGAGAAGTGCGGTCAAAGCATGTCTGAATAAAATGGTACAATCTGGGCATGTTCCATGGACGCAGAGTGGCAGCTAAATGGACAGCAGGAGCAAGGCAAGGGTGAGACATGAGGACAGATGGTGCCAGGTTTCAACCCCAGTGAGACGCTGGTTTGTCCCTGTACTAAGGGCATGATCATGAGCATTTCATTTAAACCCATTGTCTTCCCTTCTAAAATGGAGTGGTCATGAGGATTAACTGAGTTAATACATGTAAACTACTGACACATCGTAAGCATTCAAGAAATATTAAACTTTTGTAGTAGTAATAGTAATATGCGAAAGGAGCATCATTGTGTAGGCTATAAGAAAACGTAAGGTCTTGCTAGCCAAGTTGAAATAAGCAATATGGATTGAAGTTTTCTCACCCCACACCAGTATGACTCCATCCTGTGACCCTCATGGACAAAGGTCAAGTGCACTGCTGAACCACAGAGCCAGGATAGGGCTCTCAGTGTGCTGAAGAAGCACTCAGGTACTTAGCTTGTGAGGTGGTCTGTTTGGACTGCTTTCCTTGTCAGTCCCAGTCCTGAGATAAATTCTCATTCTCTCTCTCTCTCTCTCTCTCTCTCTCTCTCTCTCTGTCTCTCTCTCTTTTCCTCTCTCTCAACTTGAGCAGAAATGCTTTATTTCCCTTAGCTTTCCTTTTCTTAGCTTTGTCTTTTACTTGGTTCTCTGCCTCTCTTCTACATTAAAAAGATGACTAACAGCAGGAAATCAGAAGGCCTGGGCTCCTGCCCCAGCTCTCCCCATAACTTCTGGTGAATTCTGGGCAACTCCCTTCTCCTCCCTGAACCTAAGGGCTTCTTCTCAATGGTGAAACCCTCAAGCTGCATGTTGTTCTAAAGTCCTTTCACTCTGAACATCTGTACATCCCTGTGGCAATGTTTTCTTGTATGGAAACCCCTCCCTACCCACAGGAATTATAGACAACTTGATTTCATTCATCATTCAGCCAATAGTTAATGAGAACACAGAATATGTCAGGCACTATACTGGATGCTGGAGTGATTAAAACAGAATCCCTGCCCTCCCGGAGCTCACATTCGAGAGGGTCTAGAGGAAGATCAGATGATAAACTTATGACTGCTCAACCAGGGACCACTTCAGGAGGAGAGAATCGATGTGTACTGAATGCTTCATGCAAGCCAGGCAGCGTGCCAGACATCTAGGTGTAGGTCATTTCAGTTGATTCTCACAATCACTTCATGAAATAGTTATTGTCGTTTCCATTTTTAAAGAGAGGGGCACTAGGCTAAGAGACACTCATAGCTTGGCCAATGTCACCCAACTAGGTGTGATGGAGATGAGTCCAGTACTATGCCAGGTGTCCTCTCCACGTGAGCATGCTACTCGGTCTATTTCACTTCTGGGTACAGCAGGAGAGTGAACTCCAGGTCCCCACCCTAGGAAGGGCATCAAGGCAATCCCTCCAGCCCAGCTGGCTTCATGGGGCCTCTATGTGTCAGGCCACGGCAGCTCAGTCCCTGAGCCCCACTGTCTCAGCAGAGAAAGCTGTGAGATTTGTAGCTGCATTTTGCCCTCCTGGCCCATAACCCTATAAAATACAAAGCAGCCTCTAAGGTAGAAAAAAAAGGGGGGAACAAAACTGAAAAAATAAACACTGATGAAGATTAAAAATGACTAGTGAGTCTTGGGAATTTATGTCTCATAAAGTAAGATGGCCAAGGAGGCCAGACAGGGAGCAGACAGCCCTGACGCCCCTGCCTTGTGGATAATTTATCCCAGAAAGTAGAGGTCTCTGTCGGAGGCTCACAAAGGCCATGGTGGTTCTCTGGGTCCTCCCAGCCCACAGTCTGAGCAGCCTGGCCTGTCAAGCTGAGTCAGATGCTTTGTTTTCCCAGACCAAACCCATACATTTGATACTTTTTCATTTCTTTTCACATCTATGATCTCTTCTGAGGGTCATCTTACACACCCCATGAGGCCAGCAGGATAGGGACTCTTATCCCCATTTGTCAGATGAGAAAATTAAAGCTGACAGAGGATGATTCATCCAGGATATCCCAGGGAGTCATGACTTAGAGCCCAGCCATTACTGGTTGATGTGACAGCCCCCATTAGATACACATTATTTTTCCTTCTCATCCTTTTCCCTTAACTCCTAACCTAGTCCCAAATGAACTTTGTTCAGCCAATGAATGAATTCAACTAACCTCTACTGAGTAACGGTATTGATTAAGAACTGTGGCACATAAGAGGAACAAGAGTAAAGATGCTAATTGACAAATTAACACTTAAAAAAAATAGTGGTGGTGATAATAAAGGTCATGTTAACAGAGGTCTCTCTCCAATACAATAATCAGAAGAATAAAACAAAAAGAAAAAGAAAAAAGAAATGAAAGTTTTGGAGAGAATCTGGGAAGAGATGATCAATGTTGGAGTGAAGCACCAGAGAAGCTGTCTACGTGCTAGGTTCTTCCAAAGCAATTCCTTGGGCATCAGGAAGGGTTTTGTAGTGGATAACTTTTCATCAAAAGAGTTCATGGGTAAGAACATGAGTTAAGATCAATAAGCAGCTGACAATCACTCTGGATGCTTTTGCTAATGTCCTGGCTCATTCTTGCTGACTGTGTGATGGGCTCTGAGACACTATGCTGCCCCCCAACTGCCACAGAGGTAAAGCCTCAGGCTTCAGGTTTTGAAATCTGATTAACCTAGTTTTTGATCCCAACTAGTTATATGCCTTGAGTTCATTTCTCAGCCTTTCTGACCTTGTTTTATCATCCCTTAAATGGAGATAGCAATACCTACCTTAAAGTTTTGCCTTAAAAAAAAGTTTAATGGAAAGAGAATCTTAAAATTTAACTATGTTAATTCAGACTTCATGGGAGGCCCCAAGATAAAGGGTAATACATCCCCAAATAAAATCTAAGACCACCATGCAAGGGCTGCGAAAGGTGGTGTTGAAAACTGCTTGTAATTCTTTGCTGACCACCCACCTCCAGCGTATAAAAGAGGTGGGAAAGGCCAAGACCAGAACCAGGATTAGATAGGGATTTCTGGAAAGAGCTGCAAGTACATTGTGCATCTTTGTCCATCCTCTCACTAATCTCAAGCCCAGAAAAACTGACCTTAATGGGATAGTTGGAGAGCTTGGTGTTTTCCTGTATTGGGGGGGATACACTGGACTGGAATCACACTCCCACTGCTGGATGGATCTAAAGGGCAAGAGGCTGGCTGACCAGCTATTTTAACAACAGAGTAAACTAAAGGGAGGTTATTGCACTGGGCACCCACATTCTCAGAGTTTACCAAGCAAAGGATACAGAAGTGTTTTCTCTGAACCAGATCTGGACCACATGAGAGGCAGATGGTCTAGGTCATCTTAGGCCCTGGCAGAGGATCATGTAGAGAGAAAGAGAACCTCAGCAGAAAGAAGCTGGTCATGCTGAGAGATGCCTAGGGTCAAGGGAGGAGTCAAAAGCAACCAGCTGGAGTAGAAATGCATTTACCAACATCAAAGGATCACCTGGATGGGGAGGAGGATGGATTTTCTCCAAAGAACCCACAAAAACACCCCCTGAGAGAACAAGCAAGGTTTCATGCCTGCCAAGCTCAGAGAGCACTGACCCTGGATCCTCAAGTCTATACTAGTCAGGTAAGAACTCTCCTGTATTCCCCTCCTTCTTTTTCTCCCTCTATTTCTGGCAATGGAGAGATCAGAAATCCACAATGACTAGCAAGATGAAGAAGGAGAAGTGATGCTGTAGGTAGAAAAAGAGAGAAGAAACTGAGCCTCATTCTCACTGTAGGAGACTGACCAGCAACAGTCCCAGGTTCAAGCGAGTAGTAAGAAAGAAAAATTACCTTCAACTGCAGTCCGAAGTTTATTATTACCGTTATTGTTAATAGTAGTAAGAGTAATACCCTGGACAAGACATGTGAATTATTGAGCAGAAACAATGTTTTCTGAATTCAAGTAAGTGGGGAATCTAAGAGAAAACAGAAGAGTCACTGAACAAATTTAAGTTTCCTCAAACAGGATGGAAGAGATTGAGCCCTGCTGAGTCACTGGTGAAAGCTGTTTCTTGATTATAACCCCATGAGTCTTTCTTATTCAATGTAAGTTACATGACATGATGTGTGTCATCTCTGGCATGCAGCTAGACTAGAGTATATCTGAGTTTGCTTCCACCATTTCTCTGGGACTGGTTGAACAGCAGTGGACTAGGTCAATCAGCTAAGGTATCTTTGAACAGCTGGTGTGTATCTGACTTACACTTCATTCCAGAGGTAGAGATAGAAGAAGATTCAGTCTTAACCCTTGGTGAACACAGAGTTCACAAGATTGGGAACCTCTTAGGGATATCCAGATGAGGTGACAGAGACCCAGAGAGGAGCTATAATTTCCCAAATCCATTGTAGAGCTGTATATGGAAACTGACCCTCTTCTTTCCCTGTTCTACACCTGTCTCAATACTCTATACAACCTCCTCCTAGAAATCTAAGACAGAGTGGAACCAAGGGCCAGGTTAGCTAATCTGATGGTATCTACCATTTCTTGAGTACCTGCTATGTGTCATATCCCTTATGTATGTTGGTCTTAATTCTCACAATCACCTGCCAAGGCAGGAGTATCAACAGCCTTTGCACATATGAGGAAACTGAGATCCATGAGGTTAAGTTACTTGACCCAAGTCATATGGCCAATAAGGGGCAAAGCTGGGATTCAAACAGGTCAGTCTGACTCCAGAATTTAGTGGTCTTGTCACACAACCTTATCACTGAGAGCTGCTGGAGTCAGGAAAGAGATGTGTCAGCAAGTCTACAGTCAGGTCTGGGTCCTCAGAGTCTCAGATGGAATCTCCAGCTGTCCCACAGTGGGAAAGAATCAGTCCAGACTGACCCACAAACTTACTGATTGTTCCAAAGCCAAGATGACTGGAGTGTGCACTTTACCAGTTTCTTCCAAGGAACAAAAAGTGAGGAAAACATTTTTAAATCATAAAATGATGTGAATAATTTTTTAATTAGTTGGCAAATTATATGACTGGGGGTCTTACTATGTTCTCTAAAGCAGATATTAACTTTAACTTTTTTCTTTCCTTTGCAACTTGGTTCTTTGGGAAAGTAGGTGTATGCAGGTGTGGTAAGTTCTCATTACATTTGGCAGGAATCTTGACTGGGGTTAACAGGAAAGTACTTTCAGATTTTTCTTCTGACAGTGAACTTGGCCTCCATCACTCCGTGATGAAACCCAACTCTTTGCAGGCAGAAACAGAATTTTAAAAAAGGGATAAAGAAAGCAAGAAATTAGAGGCGAAAAACAACTAAAGAATAAATAATCCTCTTAAAACAGTCACTGGGAGAGTCAATAGAGAGGGTCCTGGATAGGGGCAGTATGGGTTCTGGTGGGTGATTCACTTACTAGCTGGCTTTCTGAACTTGGACAGGTCTCTGTCTCCTCTGCTGAGAGAATTGAGTGGGAAATCATTTGATAAAGTGATTTAATTTCTACAAAGTACTGTCCACATAGAAAGCTTTGAAGTATCCGTGAAATCTGGACCATGGTCCTTGGGTGTGCTGGGAGCCAAACCTAACACCAACAAGGGAGCCTTCAGGGTGATATGTACAAAAAGGATCTCCTTTAGCTGATCTCCTGGAAGGGACCCTGAAAATCTACAGTGTGGGGATGAGATGGGAGTGTGTGCTGGGCATGGCTAATGAAGGTCAGCAGGTACCCTGTCCCTGAGCATGCACACTGAATTGCTTGTGTATATGGGTGTGGTGTGTGTAAATTCCCGCATCAGTACTAGGGGATTGTGGGTATATTTATTTATTCATTAATTCCACAGTTGAGCTTTGAAGATTTGCTAGGTGCTCTGCCCTGAGTTTTGGGGATTCAGTGATGAACCAGACAGACTAGACTCTGGATGTGTGTGAGTGTGTTTAAGCAAGTGTGAGTCCTTAGGAGCATGAGGGAGTATTTAAATGTATATGTGAGGATGTGTTGTGGGTGTGAAAACACATGTCCATGCATATGAGGGAGTGCGTACTTGTGTGAGAGTCTTCAAGCAAGTGTTTGGGAATCTGGTATTATGTGTGTGTGGTGACAGAGAAAAAGAGAAAAAAAATTCTTGGCCACTCAAGAGGTCATCACATTTTGTTAAAATGCCTTAAGTCTTCAAAAGGCCCTGAGCTACCTCATCCAGTCCTGACAGTTCAGATAGAGAACCAGGGGTCCAGAGAAAGGAAGCATTGTGTGGGAGGTCAGCCAGCAGCAAAACAAGGCCCAGAATATGCATCTGCTGATTCTGAGCCCAAGGGGCTTTTCCTAATGAAGATGTGTGAAAATGCAAATGTAAACTAATTGAGGAGCTGTGGGGAAGAATCTGGGGGACAGAGTAGAAAGGCAGGCCAGGCCAGAGTATGGAGGGTCCCGAGTATCATGACAAAAAGGTGAAACCAATTTTGAGGAGCCAGAAGATGGATCTGAGCAGGAGAGTAGAGTGGAGAAATCTGCTGTGGAGAAAGTCAGTGGAAGAGACACTGTTGGGAGAGACCCATAAAGAGGCAGGTGTAACCATCCAGGTGAGAGGGAATGAGGCCTGAATTAGGGAGGGGTGAAAAAAGGAGGGGGCAGACTGAAAAATGTATCCAGTCTAGAATCAGAGGTGGTTGCACCCTTTGGAATCTGGAGGGTGAGCTCCCGTTTATTCAATCATTTACATGATGAGACATTTTCCCCTAAACCTGGGAACTATAGGAGCCTGGAAGTTTATACAAGCACCTCATTAAAACCTCACAGCAGCCCTTGGAGGTGGGCACTATTTTCTCCATGTTACTGATGAGACAACTATGCCTTCAAGTGGGGAGCAGCTACCACAGACACCCAGTCTGACTTGGCAGATCCAAGACCAAAACTCAGGTCTCAATTGCTTCATATTAAGCAATAAATCAATAATCACTTATTGGACATCCACTTTGTTCCAGGAACTAGGCTTGGCACTTTATGTACATTACTTCATTTCAGCCTTCCAATGACCATTTTTCCATCTTCCAGAGGAGAAAAATGAGACTCAGGGGTGTGAAGTAATTTGTCCAAGGGTGCACAGGTGGCTCAACCAGTACCTGAAGCCAAGACGTCTGATTCCAATGCCCATAGTCTTTCAACCATGCTGCATTTCCTTTCTAAATCAGAACCAATGTGTTTGCAACATAGCTTAGGATGAACTGAATTTAGGAATTTCCATCTCTGGAGAGCATCCAAGCTTAGAATGTAGGCCAGTTCAAAAAGTTTTATCAAAAGCCTAGGTGACAGTCCATGCTTGGGACTGAAGAGTCCCACTTCAAGAACCACATAAAAGAATTCAGCTTGGGCCTCCAAAGTCCCATTCCTTGCCTTTTAGAGACAGAGCACTGGTGACTCCCACTGTGTTCCCAAGGAGAACCACGTGGGACTGTGGGCTGGAAGTCAGGACACAGAGAACACATGGCCCCACTAATCTCATTGTGAAGCTCTGGCAAAGACTTTCCATGGATCCTTTCAGCAGTCTGGGATTCTACACCCTTGCATACACCCATCAGAGACACAGTGTGCTCTTCCTTAAGTGACAGAGATGCTGGACCTTTGCACCAGTGTCAGCCTGGCCTCCTCACGCGAAACAAGTGAGGCACTGAGAACCTTCACGCTGCCCTCTCAGATCTGCACTGTCACCGAGACCATCCTGTTCAAGGCAGACGGGATCTTGAACCCTCCCATCAGAGGGTAAAATCTAGAATTTGTCTTGTTTTCCTAAGCTGGATATCAGGTTCATCTGCTCTGAGACTCTCCGACCCTGCCACTCTTTCTAGATATTTCCTGCCCTCGCCTCCATTCCCATTTCCTCAAATAGCTGACTGAAGTCCTATAGAAACCAGGCAGGACATCCAGAATCTGACTTTCAGGACCACCAAATACTTCCCAAGGTTCCCACTGCTGGCCCTAGTCAGAGGCCCTGGATGGGGCATCAGCACAGATGGGACCCAAACACCCCACCCCGCCTGAACTTGGAGCTCCAAAACTGGTCATTTTGATGGACTGAGGCCATGCCAGTTCCTACCCTCTCCTTACCTTCCCCAGAAGCTCTGCTGCCAAGCCCCACCATGCCTTTGGTCAAGCTTATCAAGTTTACCACACTTGAGCTGATTTCTTCTGACTTTTTGTTCCCAGCGTCTTTAACCTCATTCTATTCTAATCCCTGAAATGAATTCCTGGCCCCACTTGAAAGGCCTTTCAAACTAAGTGAAAGTAATCTTCTGCCCCCAGTGCGTTGACATCAAGACACCACGGGTACTTCCTTCCTGACCAGAAATGCCATCAGATAGTCCAGTAAGAGTTTGGCTTACTGCCCTCATCAAGGTCTCCCCAATATCCGCTCCAAAAAACAGTCGTCAGAAAACACACCCAAGAAAGTGTCAGGAAGCAACTAGTCATCTGAATTATTTACTGTCCCCTGGAACGTAGCCAAACTAGATGCTGGCCATACAGATGCTGGGAAAATATTTATGTGGGTCCTGATGGGTGCTTGGCCAGGAAAGACTGCGCACTGTCATCTTTTCTTCCTGTTGATAAGGCAAAGCTACACATGTCAGACTGCTCTTAGAAGGGCCTAGCGGCAGGGGCCTGGCATCTCATTGGAGTGGGGTTAATGGCTGCAGCTCTTGGTCCTATTCCAGTGTCTTCCAGCAGCGAACTCTGCCCCTCCCAGGGCCTCAGAGTCTCCATCTGTAGCATCATAGAGTACATCAGATGAACTCAATGTCTCTGTGATCCTGTGAGATTGTGACTCAGACAGAATCAGATCTATTTTCCAGATCTGCCATCATGATGCCATTGGCTCATCACAGAGCTATTTTTCTTGGCATCCTGGAAACATTCCTGAAATTCCAACATCCTAGAGTTTCTCTTTCCACTGATCCAGTTTTTTTTTTTTTTAACCAAGCTCTGGCCAGTTTTATTAAAGAAAAATTTTGCATGATTTACTTCCACCAGTCTGTGCTGGCATGCTTCTAACGATATCAGAATCACCTGGATCAGTGATAGGCAGTGTGCATACTGTAGTATTTTCCATATACTGTGCCCGATTCAGTATTATTGCCACAGTAGTGATGGGCACCAGTCTTGGCCAACATAGCATAGGATTCTATTTCAGATTTCCTCGAGGCTGGACAGTTGTTGGTGTGGATGACCACTTTGGCTTTGCCTTGTCTGATCATCTTCTGAGTCTGCTTGTACCCCAGCATGTACTTTCTACTTTTCATAGCAAGTTGGAGCCTAGAGTTGATTGACTCCAGAGACTTTTTTGTCTTCTTTACAGCCACCATCTTTTTGCCTTCGACACAAGACAGACACCTACCAAGCACAGCCGCCAAGGGGGCCGGGGAGCAAGAAAGGCTGATCCAGTTTCTGTAATCAGATGGGAGAACTCCATCTGGAGGAGAAAGATCTGAGCTTAAAATAAAAAGGGTACACTAAAAGCGGGGAAATTGAGTTCCAGCAGTGTTTATCATGTATCCAATATTTGCAAAGCTTGCTGCTGAGCCAGTGGGGACAGCAAAGTGGCCCCTGTCTTGTCCTTTAAGCCACACCAAGTCCCAGTCCTGTCCTCTAAGAGCTCACAATAAGTGGGGAGAGTGACCCACAAGGCTCATCTTATCCCCAAAAGGACCCTTGTGTTTCTTCTTCCTACCCATGAACCTCAGGACCTCTGCCTGCTGCCCTCTTCTGTCCTGTAATTTTGTCCTTGTCCATGATCACCTTGGACTCCTTGCTGCAGGGGGTTTCAGCTTCCCAGCTCCTCAGTCCCTGTGGATGACCTGACCTCACAAGTCTTTCTCCATTTCAGAGTTTACAGCTGCTCCTTTTGGAGACCCACCTAAAGTTACAAAGTCACAGTCACAGGACAATTGTTCAGGAAAACCTCAGTTTTTTCATTGCTTCTACTCAGGGGCTCCCGCTTTCTTCTCTGAGAAACTCAATGATGTCTCAGCACCTCCTGCCTACCTCAGTTTCCTTCATGCTTCCTTTTGCTCTTCAGACCCACCGCTCTCAAGGAAGGTTCCATATCCCAGTCTGAAGGTGCAATCTGGTAGCTGAAGTGGCCATTGAGAATACGGAATGTAGAAACCTCTTAGGCTTGTTAAGCACAATCAATGGCTATTTCATCAAGTGAGTAACCAGGACAGGCAGCAGTGAGGGGGCCTGGCATCACTTCAGTTTACCTGGTCTGAGGGACAATTCACTGTGGGCTCTCCTTTTCTTCACTCAGCAGACTCACTTACCCCTGTTAGATACTGAACATTGTGCAAGGCATGAGTCGGGGGATGTGCAAATGGTAGATAAAGCCTTGCTCTCTCCACCTGCCCCAGGTTCCTGGGATCCTCAAACTAGGCCCTGGGACATCACCATGCCAGCCTCTTAGCTCCTGCTACCTCATCCACTCGTCACAGCTCTTCCCTTGTCACCTGCCTCAGTCTTGGAATCATGGCACTGTAGAAAGTCAGAGCTAGAAGGGCCCTCTGAAACCAGTCTAAGACATCTTAGACCATCTATGAAATCAGTAAGAATGGATCTCTGTGATGCAGCCATGTGACCAAGGACCACAGCCTGCAAAATTCTGATAGTAGAATCATGTTCTATTATAGACAAAAAACAAAAACAAAAAAAAAAACAAAACAGAGAGCCAGTGAGAGACCAAGCTGGGACCCAGATAGCCAGACTAACAGTCCTGCATCAGGGCAAAATGCTCTGCTATTCAGTGCAGACATCTCTTATCATCCTCATAAAAGCCCTAAGAGGTAGGCTTTGTTGACATCCCCGTTGTTGAAACAAAGAAACAGACTAAGAAAGGCATAATAACATCCCCGGTTATGTAGCTTTGAAGTGGTTGAGTATAGGTTCAGACCCATGTCTGTTTGATCCTAGAGACATTGTGTCTAGAACCCAGGAACTCAGCTGTTAAAAACACATTATGCTGATGAACCAATGACCAATGTTGTTGTAATTAGTTACAACTAGGCCCATCCTCCCAGGGAGATGCCTGTTAATATTCCTTCTCCGTTCAACAAGAAAAAAATAACTAAACCTCAAACAACATACCTTAGTCCTATGATAGTGAGAGTACAGTATGAAACCCAGGGGAAGCAACAACCAGCACCACTAGAGGTTTGTCACAGAGGACCAGAGGGCTTCTCAGGAGATGGGACTGGGAAAGATGAGTGGCGATTCACCAAGAGAAAAGGCATGAGGAGCTCAGACATGCCAAGCTCAGTGGGCATCAAAGCAGTTCTCAGCATCTGGGAAGCAGTTGAGAGGTGGGGGGAGGCAGGAGATGTCACTAAGGAGGGAGGCTGAAGGGCCTTGGGTGTGAGGCACTGACATCCTGATCTCCTAGTTAAGGCTCCAGAAATATATAAGTTTTCAAAAAGAGAAGCAAAACCTCATCAATGGAATAAGACTCTGGGGATAAAGAATTAATACCTCCCAGGGAAAGGAGCTCACAATATTTACAAAGATAATGACAGCTCACATTTGAATATCATTCACAAATCTCAAAATAAAACTGTCAAGCCAACTAATTTCTTCCTAACATCAGTCCTGAGAGATAATGTTACCCCACTTGTAAAGAAGGAAAAAGCAAGGCCCCAAGTCACGCAGAGCAGCTCTATCCCCTGCAAGTCCAGGGCTGTTGGTCAAGGCACTCCTCTCTGGATAATCTGCCGGAGGGGAGCGTGCAAACTGAACCTGGATTTCTGCCCCCGGTGAAAGTCTGGACTAGGTCCTCTCTACATCTAACTTTGAGATTGTAAAATTTTGAGACTCAGCGGCAGGCAGGCTGGCGGTCTCGCGGGGCTGCCGGTCTGAGCCGTGGGTGGTCAGGAATGTCTCAGGACTTCCTGGGCCCAGTGTTCCAGGTCGGAGTGTCTGGATTAATGATCCATCTCCAGACAGAGGGAGCCGCGGCCCTGACGCCAGGCACAGGGCATCGATTAGACTTTACACTCTGAGCTTGCTTTCATCTGAGGCTCTCCGGGTGGGCTGGGGCCTAATAATTAACATTCTCTGAGCCCCACAACATGAGTGAGCTCCAGGAGGGGAGAAAGAGTCCCTGAGCAGGTCCCCATCAGTAGTGGAAGTGCCTTCCACTCCCCCCCTCCACCCCCAAAGAAAAGCCTGGGCCTGGCTGCTTGGCAGACAACCATATTTCCCCAACTGACATTTCAATCCTGCCTGGAGTTCATATAGTAAGTGGTTTGGGTCTCATCTTTGAGCTTCACAACATTTCTGTGGAAAAGTAGTACTAGGATTACTATCCTCACTGTACGCATGGAGGAACTGAGGCCCAAAGAAGGGCAGGGGGTCACCCAAGAACAAAGGGGCCAGGATTAGAACTCAGGTCTTCTGCTTCCCTCCTTGGCACCTTTCTAAGGAGGCTGTCTCTTGCAAGGATGTCTAGGTCTTCCTGGCTCCTCAAAGTGAGGGGAGGTAAGAAGGTGATATGATTATTCCATTTTATAAGAGAAAACATTACAGAGGTGCCCTGTTATTCATTCATGCATCGGTTCACCAAATACTCACTGAATAGCTAGTATGTTCCAGCCTCTGTGCCAGGTGCTATGGGTAGCAGAAAATAGTCCCTGACATGAGGAACTTACACCAGGTGAGAAGGGGCACTAGGAATAGGGCCTGAGAGAGGTAGATATGCGAATGCTAAGTTCAGTGGGGTGCCACAGTGCTTTACTCGTACATCTATTTAATAGTACGGAGCACTTCGGGCATAAGGTCCCAGGGAGGGCATGACCAAATCCACCCAGGGCATTGAGGTACAGGCAGGAGTGAAGCTGTGATCAGAAAAGGCTTCAGAGGGAATATAACTCAAAAATGAAATCTTAAAGGTGGGCTAGGTGTTAATCAGGTACAGTAGTCCCTCTCTATATCGCGGTTCATTTATCACAGCCTCGCTGTATCGTGGGATTTAAAAAATATTATATGTAATTATTTATCATGGATTTTTCACTATATCACGGGGTTTTGTGGTACTGTATACATATGTTGTTAAAGTTACGTAGGTTTAAGAGTGTAGAATGTTTAAGAACATAAGTAGTATTTATAAAAGTGTGGAAAAGGTTAATAAGGGAGTGGGAAAGGTTAATGAGGGACTGAGAATGGTTTATAAGTGTATGGGAAGGGTTTATAAAGCCTTAAAATATATATAAATACTAAAATAAATGTGAGGTTCCTACTTGGCGGATTTTCACCTATCGCAGGGGGTGGGAGGGGCAGGTCTAGAACATAACACCTGCAATAAGTGAGGGAATACTGTAAATCTGTGAATGAGAGGTAGAGGGGGAGGTGAGGGTGGGATCAGCCCCAGGGAAGGGAAGAGGTGATCCAGACAGAGAGAGAGGCATGAAGTAACTCAGTTAACTGGGAACAATGGAGTTGGCTGTGGAGTAGGGTTTGAGTAAGAGATCGTAGGAGACGAGTCTGGAGAAATCCACAAGAAACAGATGAAAAAGTCCTCCTAAGCCAAAGTGAGGGAGGGGGCTGACTTTTATTGTGAAGGATCTAAGCAAGGAGGCAACGTGGTCAGAACCACATTTTAGGAGGCTCCCTCCCGCTGTGGTGTTGAAGATGTACTGAAGAGAAGAGGGATTGAAGTCGACACACCTAGGGGGCAGATGTGATGGTAACCTGCTTTGATTGGTTTGTGGCCACAGAGGACACCAAAAACGCTAGTCTGGTCTGGAAAAGCCTCATACAAAAACGTACTCCCTATGGTTGTGGACTGATGCCCCAGTTCATTGGTCTGGACCCAGTCCATGCTGCTCTGGTCTGAGAAAAACCACAGCATCTCTTTCTCTCTTCATATGCAGTCCCCATGCCCCTTCCCCACTTCTGCACATACGCATTTTCCCACAGTGGGTTCCCCACTGCCCAGTCACTGCCACTGGCACATGGCGGCAAAGCACCACAGCTTCACAGCCCTCTGCTTCAGACCTTAGATGATGCCATAGTTTCTGGCCGTCCCCATTTATTCAACATCAAGTATAGATTGAGTATCTAATATGTGCCAGGCACTGCTAGGCTCTGTGAATGTGTCCTCTGCTCTTGCCTTGAAGAACCTCGATAGATAAAATCCAAACTCCTTAGGCCAGCCTTTCAGGATCTTCTTAGACTGACCCAGGCGACCTCCACAGTCATTCTTCCCCTCTCTCCCTCTTATACTGTGCACTTGTCACGTGGAGCTGCTTGATGTTCCTTAAACACCCTACACAATTTTGTTTCCAAATAGCAATATCTTTTTAAATTAAAATTTGAATATATACACACTCTAATTCAAATAACACCAAAAGGTGAAAAGTAGAAAGTAAAAATTTATTCTCTGCCCCTCTCACTCACTACCTTAAAAATCCTATTCCCCAGAGATAAACACTATTAACATTTGGGTAAATATCCCTCCAGACTCTTTTAAAACTTCCTCTACTAGCATATCTAGCATACCACTTTTCATAAACTTTTTCCTGTCTTTCAAGACTTCTTACAATGCCTTACTCTTTCCTCAAAATATTCTCTGTGGCCCCACAGGCAAAATTAGGGGTCCAACGCTTATAACAAACATAGTACCTGCCATCCTGTATTAAAATCATCTGTTCACGTAGTGTGCCTCCATTGGGTTGAATGTGAGAATGTTATTGAAGGCGACAATCTTTATGAGGACAGGACTGTGACAGTCTTGGTCTCAACTGTATTTCCAGTGCCTCACATGTAGAAGGTGCTCAATTAGAGTACACAGTGGATGGACGGATGAGTGGGTGGAGGGATGGACTGACAGCAAGGGAGAGCTCCTACGGCGTGCTCTGCAGGATACAGGGAAGACTATCCGATTGGCACTGAGTGATGGAAAGGACCTCAGCTGGTCCTTTCCTTCCGGCCCTGCCTTCTACCTGATAGAAGTTCCTTACCCTCGCTAAGCTTCAATAGCCCTACCTGGAACTAAATAGTGGAGCTGGGTATTTCCCCCGAATCCTCCCCAACAGATGCTCCAGAATGCTCAGCTGGCCTGTGGCCCAGCACCCCTATTTTACACCTCTGTAATTACCCACCTGCATGCCTTTTATTATAGAGATTGGAGTGGGGGCAGGAGCTCATTAAATAAAGGGCAAAAGGAAATTGCTGGCTTGCCGAAATGACATTGTTGGCATTAACTAGATTAACTTCTGAAATGAAAAGCCCACAAAAGCAAAACCAAAACAGAGAAGGAGCCACGGCTTCCGCTGGAGGCTTCATGGTTCCCTGCTTCAGCCTGCCTGACCCCCAGCCCAGCCCCCTAATCGATCCTCCCTGGGGAGGTCACAGGAGCCACTTCCCTGTATTCACAGAGGACTTCATCTCGGCAATCCCAGGAAAAGACAGTGAGCACTGAGCCCCAGTCCAGGACTTGAGATGGAGCCGCTCCCAAGCCCAATGCTGGTGCTAAGATACAACGCAGAGGGGGTGAGAGACTCAGACCAAGGCACTTGCCCGGCTCACAGTGTTTGCCATCATCAGAAGAAGCAGGCAGATACTGAGGGAAGCAGACCCAGCCCTGCTAGTTGGTCAGACCTGCCTCGAGGGACAGGAAAGGATGGAGCTAACTCTCCGGTCTCACAAGGAGACAACCACTCCTTGTAAACATCCCAGAACATGTGAGAAAAACCCTCCATCTCAGATGAACCTGGAATCTTCTCTGCCTCTCTGCAGGGAGTCAGCTTAGGCAAGTCAAAGAAGGGAGAAAACGGGCAAAAAAGCACCATCTCCTCTGTGCCTCATCTAGACCAAATACTTTACATGTATTTTTGTAAAGACTCTTGTCTTCCAAAGAGTCCAGGGTTGCTCTGTTCTTCACTGAATAGACAGCAAGCTGAGGCTGAAGGAGGCTAACCAACACTCTCACTGCTAGGGACTATCAGAGCTGGACTTTGCACCAAGGTCTTCAAAGCTCCAAACCTCAGAGTTGTCTCCGCTCTCTAGACCCTGTCCTTTCCCATAGAAGCTTATGGTCTGGTTGTGCTATGGATTCAGTGATGCCACACTAGGTTATTAACCTTTGACTAGAAAGTATGAATCCTGTTATTCCTCTGAGATGCTGGACACCAGAACTGTCAAATCAATAGTCCAATGAGCATTTTAAACACCACTTATACTCTTTGTCTTCCTGAAGAAGGGGCAGGCTTTTGTGATGTCCTACTTTGGAAGAGTGATATCTAATGAAAGAATTCTAGGCACAGGACAGAAGAGATTCTTTTATGTAGGTGAACATTCCAGAACCCCTCAAACCTCATCCAGCTGCCATGAGCCCCACACCTGGGCTTGGAGGCCACCAACACTCTCATGGGTCAGTCCTGCTCAGCATCACCAGATGCCAGACTAGGTCACTGGGTATCATTAATCATTGCCAAGGGGGAAGTTAAACTGAAAGCCAGTTCATTAAAGATTAAGCTTCATCTCCGTAGCCCTTGGGGAAAGGGAGCTTTGGATGGAGAGCAAGGTCCTATTCCAGGAGGTCACCTGCTGTGACAGTCTTCCTGGAGAGCCTACATTGAGGGGTCAGGGGGCTTGGGTTCTAGTCTTGGCTCTTCTCTCGACCTGCTGGGGGGCTTGAAAGGGCACTTCCTCATTCTAAGCTCCCATTTCCTCCTTCGATCCTAGAAAACATTCCTTTGGTTCTTTGTGGTACTCTAGCATATGTTCCCCTAAGAACAGTCTTGTTTTCTCAGGCTATGTTAGCTCTGTACATGCAGGTTGTTCGGTGCAAGTTCATGTGTTGTGTGTTCTTCATGGCAATGGAGAATTGGCAACCAATCACAACTATACCATAGACCTGGAGCTCAGGGATTCACGGCTCTCCTCCTGGCTTCCACACTAGTCAGATTGCATCTCTGACCCCAGAATATGGCCTCTTAGCAGTCTGACAGAATTCTGCATTCGACCAAACAATTCCTGGTACCTCCCTTTGAATCATCTTATCTCAATGGGATCTGCTAAACCAAAGCTTTGCACTGGGCCTTCACAAATCTTAATCTAATGCCAAAGAAACTCCACAATGGATAACGATCAACTAATAAACATATACCTAACCACTGTGTACTCTATACAACACAGTGCGATAGAGTTGGGGCTCCAGTCATAGTTCCAAATGTAAATGGCACCATAAGCATTCCGGATTTACAACCAGAAATTTCTATTAAGGTGGGACATCTGAAGGTAGTGGTGGTGAACAATAATAAATTTTTTAATATTACGGTAATAAGATGAAGGAAGCATTTGGGATTGGCAACTAAATATGTCCTCTCTTTTTCTGACTCTTTTAAACACTCTTCAAGAAGAAAGTCTAATCACTTTCCTGTCTGTAGGTGGCAGCACTGATCCCTTTCACTCCCCAAGGGGAACCTTGATTTCCACTCCCCTTAGGGGAACCTTGAGGACAAGTGCTCCAGAGCACAGGGTAATGCAAGGATAAAATAAGAGAAACTGGCTTCGGAACACATAACCTCACACATTGCAGATATAAGCATATCTGGTGAATCCACAAAATTTCCAAAGTCTCACTCCACTTGTAAAATAGCCTCTTCAGGATTCTAGCAAAATACCAGAGATCCCCAGTAACTTTCTAAGGAACCATTGCAAGGAGTCCATAAAACTCTAGGAAGATTCCCCAGAAATCCACCAGCCACCACAGAACCCCCAGTGGAAAACCCTCAAGTGTCAGAATAGCAGAGAGACAGAGGCAGACAATACCCTGGCCCCCTCAGCCTGTTCTGCATCAGCCCCAAGGGTCTCATGCCAGGGGTTTCTTTTTATTCTTTTTTAATATAAATGTAGTCTTCCTTTTTATAATGATGTAACTAGACTTTATTATTTTATTTATTTGTTGTTTTTTTTAGAGAGAGGGGAAAGGAGAAAGAGAGGGGGAGAAAGATCAATGTGTGGTTGCCTCTCATGCGCCCCCAATTGGGGACCTGGCATGCAACCTAGACATGTGCCCTGACTGGGAATCGAACCAGCGACACTTGGTTCACAGGCTGACACTCAATCCACTGAGCCACAGAAGCCAGGGCTTACCCCGGGGGGGTTTCATTTGTCAGGCATTGCCCAAATCTCCTATTTGTTGAGGGCACACTATGTGCCAGGCAGGTTTCTAAGGACATTATGTGCACTGAGCCATTTACTCCTCACAGGAGTACAGGCACTCCTACCACCTCACTTTTCCAAGAGAAAACAGTGGATCCAAGAGGTTAACTTCCCAGAACATCCAGCCATCACCTTGTAAATATGAGGAAACTGAAGTGAGAGGAAGAGTCATGTTCAATTTCAAGTGGCAGAGGACTGAGAGCAGGACAAGGACCCTGTGCACATCTTCTCATGAAGAGCTTACTGAAGCAGTATGATGATGCAGGACTGATAAGGAGTTGTGGGGGGCAGAAATGGGGGCCTAGGCTCAGGACACATCCCACACTTTCTTCGAAGTCAGGAACTTTCTTGGACCTATTGCCAGTGCTGCCCTGAACAATGTGTGGCCTCAGGCAAGTTCCCTCACCTCTCTGAGCATGTACACCCTCCCCCAAATGAATGAAGAGTATCTAACGAGATAGTGGCAAGAGAAGAAAAAAGAAGCTTTTAAAAAGTATAAAAGCTCTCTTGGAGGTATTATTATTAATTATTATTATCATCATTATCTTTCATGGTTATTAATGACCTGTTACCTGTGAGGGATCTGTCATCCAGGAATTTCTTTAAGCCCTTCTCGAACCTGTTTATATTTCTAGTCAGCAGAACCTCCCTTGCTTTTGATCCTCTGCTCCCAGCACAGGGAGCTGCAGACAAACTCCCTTGCCTCGCAGCCTGGGTTTGAAGGGCCTTTCTCAGTCTCTTTTGTGGGTCCCATCATGGCAAATACCTTGAATTCAGTGCAATATAGCCTTACTTCCTCCCCCCAAACCCATTGGTATTCCCAGGTCTGTGTTAGGGACCTCAGGAGTAAGGAGAAAAGATAGAGGCATTGCCTTCTCAAATTGCCCCTCTCAAGCCCAGAAACCCTGGGGAGGGTGGCAACATAGGACTCCCTCTTAAATGCCTATATCAGGGCTGAGAACAAGTTTCCCACCTCACAGCCCCAGAGACCATACAAGGACCAGGGCATCATCACCTGTTCTCAAAGCCCATTTTCCTCTTCATACCAGAGGCAAAAGACTGGGAGCCCTTTCTCAAAGACTGAATAAGCCAAAAAACGTAAAGCAAGCTCAGCCAACTTTGACTCCTATTCTGGGATGAGCTCTGCAGATTTCAAGTTCAATAAGACATGGATAGTCGTGCCCTCAAGAAGTTCATAGTCAGATAGGTGAGACCAAGGCATAAACAATCATCTTAGAAGGCAAGATCAGCTTAAGGTCTTAATAGGAGAGTCAAGAGAAGCAGTGTAGAGGAGAGCCTAACTATTCCTTCCTGGGACAATCAGGAAAGGCTTAACAAAGAAGGGATGTGAACTGGGTACTAAAGGATGCATCGGAGTTGGCCAGGAAAGTGATGAGCAGAAGGGAGGAACTTCTAGATCAGAGACAGCGTGAACACATAGTGTTCAGCAAACGGAGATGGACTGCTCAGAGGATGCGGGGGTCCACCTGGGTGGGAACTGCTGGGTGTGTGCTTCTGCCTGTCACCGACATTGACAAATGACCTCATTTCCTGGCCTTTAGAAGAGAGCCCTATTGACAATTGAGCTTTGAGCCCCATAGGAGAACTCCCTGTCTCCCCTTAGGTAAAGCCTTTGAATTTCTTGGGGTGTGAAGGGTGCAGAAGCTGAGCATCAATATATCCCCACCCTCATGCCAGTGTTGAATTTTTACCAACACTATGGGTCACAGAACATTCCAGTTGAGCATGGTTTCTCAAACATAACCCAGCCCTTTCCCTTAACTACCCCTTCATTGCTGGTGAGGAAACTGAAGAGAGAAGCCCCTTCCTCACCAGCAAAGGAAGAGGGGTGTGAATGGAACCCAGGCGTCCTGCCTCCCCTCTTCCCTCTGCTCATGAAATGGGGTTAAACTCACCCAATCCAGCTGGAGGAAAGCTCCAGGCAAATTCGAGGTGATTATAACAGTAGCAAATTATACTCCATGAGCTAATTAGGAAGGGATTGGGGCCCTCAGCCTTAATTAATATCTAGTCCCTAACAACTTAATCCTGGGTGAGATCATAGCAGGGATCTCCCTCAAATGTTGAAATTCTTTCCTCCAACAAATCACGTATATAAATACATATATTTTAATAGCAACAATTATAAAGTTCTCTGCCAACTTATGGGGCTGTTTAACATTCCTGGGTTGAGGCCACAGCATTTTCCCCCCAGTCTCCTCCCTCCCCACAACCAAAACCTAATGAATAGTAACTCTTTTGTGGCTCTGCGTTCTATTTAACCAATATCTCCTACCCAATGGGTCTTCGCAGGGAGTTAATAAGCAGTCTAGGAGCACTGCCTGAGGAGGTCCACAAACCTAATCATTAACTGCAAGGCCTAATCAGCATCTGCTTCCCACCCAGAGGCCCCCACAGCTACACAGCCCTGGTCCTCCCAGTAATGGATGGAAAATCGGTGATTTCCTGACAGTTAGCAACCAATTTTCCACCAATTAGAAGAGAGATGGTGGTCTCTGAAGGGAGCTGATGGCCCCACTGCGCAGAGCTGGGAGGAAGAGACATCCTAGAAGCACCAAGGGACCAAAAGCTGGGGAGGTGAGGGGGTAGGGGCTGGGGTCTCCTCCCCCACACTCCAGCTACTCCCCCAGCCAGGGATAGTTAGCTTGTATCAGTGGAAGGCAACTTCAGGGGACAGAGGCTACACTGGCACCTCCACCAGAACTCTTCTCCCTCAGTGACCCTGATACCGATAAACCTGCCCCCTCTGTCCCTCAGGGCCAACCAACATGGGCTTCTCCTGCTGATTCTCTGTGCCTGGGATAGTTTAGAAATTCCTCTAAGGCAATTGGTGCGGAGGCTTACTGAGCCTAAGCTCTGGAATTGGACAGTTGTGCCCTGAAATTCTGAAATCATCTTTTTTCAGTTGTGTGTGACCTTGGGCAAAACATAAATTCTCTGGGCCTCAGTTTTCTCATTTGTAAAATGGGGTTAATCATAACCGCTGATAGGATAGTTATGAGGATTAAATGAGATAATTTGGGCAAAGCATATTATATCACATATTGTAACGTTCGATAAGCAGGTGCTCTTATTATTCTTACTGTTACTGTTTTCATAATGAATGATGCTATTATTCATCAATTATTAACAACAATGCATGTCAGGCATGTGCAGAGTACTATGAAAACCACTTACCTTAGACATCTTGGGGCATTTGAACCTGGAGTTGCTGGCCCTGACTCTCATCATCTCTCCCCTGATTACAGCTATGGTCATCTCCCACCTGGTCTCACACCTCAGTTTATCCCCCACACCAGCACCAAAGGGATCTTTCTAAAATATGGATTTGACTCTACGCACACCACTGGCTGGATTAAGACCCTGCAATAGTTTTTACAGCACAAACTCCTTACCTGTGCCTCTTAAGCCATGAGCCATCTCTTCCCTGCAAACTCCTCAGCTTCTTCTCTCACCACTCCTGGCCCTGTTTCTTAGCATCCTAAAATGGAACTGCTCTTTAATGGCCATGGTCCTTTAGCATCAGACACACTTCTCAGGATGAATGGGAGGATTTAGTGATGAAAGAAAGAAAGAAAGAAAGAAAGAAAGAAAGAAAGAAAGAAAGAAAGAAAGAAAGAAAGAAAGAAAGAAAGAAAGAAAGAAAGAAAGAAAGAAAGAAAGAAAGAAGAAGGAAGGAAGGAAGGAAGGAAGGAAGGAAGGAAGGAAGGAAGGAAGGAGGAAGGAAGGAAGGAAGGAAGGAGGAAGGAAGGAAGGAAGGAAGGAAGGAAGGAAGGAAGGAAGAAAGAAAGAAAGAAAGAAAGAAAGAAAGAAAGAAAGAAAGAAGAGAAAGAAAGAAAGAAACCACCTCACACTCATTAGAATGGCCATTATCAACACGACAAGTCAAGTAATAAGAAGTGTTAGAGAGGCTGTGGAGAAAAAGGAACCCTCATCCCCTGCTGGTGTGAATGTAGACTGGTACAGCCACTGTGAAAATGGTCTGGCAATTCCTCAGAAAATTAAGAATACAGTTACCATATGACCCAGCAATCCTTCCCCTGGGTATCTACCCAAAAACTTCAAAAACATATATTCATAAAGATATATGCACCCCTGTGTTCATTGTGGCATTATTCATGGTGGCCAAGACATGGAGACAACCAAAGTGTCCTTCGAAGATGGGACACACATATGCAATGGAAATACTACTCAGCCATAAGGAAAGATGAAATATTGCCACTTGCGACAACATGGATGGACCTTGAGACTATTATGCTAAGTGAAATAATTCAGTCAGAAAAAGCTAAGAACCATATGATTTCACTCAGACATGGGATATAAAACTGAAGCTCATGGACACAGACAGCAATGTGACGTTTCCAGAGGGAAGGGGGTGGGAGTTGGAGGGGGCCTAAGATATGGCGACAGAAGATGGTTTGACAGTAGGTGAGGGGCATACAGTGCAAATATGCAGATCTTGTATCATAGAAATATACACTTGAAACCTAAATGGTCCTATTAACCAACATCATCCCAATAAATTTAGTAAAAAATTTTAAAAAGAAAGAGCTTTGTCCACAGTAGGTGCACAGGAAATGTGGCTCTCCCTGCTCCCAGGCCACAGCACAATACCAAAAAGAGGTGTCATAACATTGCTGACAGGCTTTTGAGTCATAAAAGAGACAAAGTCATCCTCAACCTTACATGAGCATTTACTGGACTCGATTGTACTCTAAATTCTCAGATAATTGGCCATTCTCATCTGATAATTGTAACTGAATCAGACACCACGTCTCCTTCCTCAAGGAGCTCATTCTGTCGGGAAGAAAATAACAAGCGGATATTTAATGAGTACTTACTCTATGCCAGGCACTCTGCTGGGAAACTTTACATGGATTATCTCATGAGATTATCTAATTTGATCTTCATAAGAGCTTTAGGAGTAAGATGAACATATAATTTATCATACAAACCAAGACATTTCTGGGAGTGAAGGGGGCACTAATAATAATTCCATGGGGACAACAGGCATAAACCTTGCTGTCCCGGGCCCACCAGGACAGTTGGGTGCCCTGTCTCAAAGGCAGATGTATCCTTATTTTAGAAACAAGGAAATGAGGCATTGGGCGGTTAAGGATTACACCCATATTTACATCCCTCTAGAGAGCAGAGTTCAAACCAGGACCTCTGACTCTAATCACATGTGCACAAGTAGTTAAGATTCAGGTGAAACAGAAGGTTTCCTAAGAGAAAGGGACATGACAAGCTGGAAGTTAAGAAAGGAAAAGGGGACAGCAAAGGGGAAGGGCTGCCAGCTAGAGGCACTTGAGCTGAAGGCCGCGGGCATTCCAAGGCAGACGGGGAAGGTGCCCAGGAGGGAACACGGAGGAGCGAATAGGCGGAGGCAGAGAAGTGCCTGAAGACGAGCAAAGGGCTGGAGTCTCAGTAGCAGTGAGGGGGAGGGGGAGCTAAGTTAGAGACTGGGCCATGGACACAGGCCAGGATGATCCCAGAGGCTGTAGGAAATAAGGAGGAAAGAAGGGTTGCTTGGCCTCAGCCCGTCTCTTCCACACTTGGTGCCCCATCCTGTCTCATGGGACATATTACCCTGCAGCCCTCGATGAGCTTCAGGTTCTCTCCTTTTCCAAACATACCTTTCACCCACTTGCCTCTTCCAAAGCAGGCTAGACAGCCCCGGGCCTCAGTTTCCCCTCAGAGAAGTGAATGCCCCCCTTCCTCAGACTGATGTTTTGAGTTCTCCACATCTGGGCAGGAGGGGGTAGTAACCTGGCCATGGTCACTAGGCAGAGCTGGAGCTCAGAAAGCATCCTCTTCTCTTAGTCTTTACTTGTTCCTCAGACTTCCAGTGCCCACCCCTGCTCTCCACCACTATTACTCTTACCCATCCGAGCTTCCAGCTCCTCTTCCACAGCACCCAGCAGCCTTAATGTTGCTTTCACAGAATTCCCAAGGGAGGAGGCAGGTGGTGGGATCCAGAGGTGCTGATTGGCACCACAGGGGGTCCCTGTATTCCAAACTGTGGAACTGAGAGCAGGGTTATCTCATGCCCATCTTGGAAGAGACTCTAGGTGCTGAGTCTGACCTGCATGCGCAGGTCTGGGGAGGTAGCACTATTGCCGGAACGAAAGGAGCCCCACACCCACAAGGGCCAGGCATGAGGAGCACCTGCTCGTGCCTCTGCCTTCCACGGGCCGCTCAGGGTCCATACAGCTCTGCCTCCCTCAATGCTTGGAGGTCCCTGGGACAGTCTGCCTGGTCCTACTCACCCAGCACAAGCTCAGGGCTCGATGTGGCTGATCGCAACTCTGCTCCAGCCTCACCTTTCTGAGCCACCTCCACAATGTCACCAGAGGGCTGTCTAACAACTCTAGTCATGTCACTCAGTAGCTCCCCATCACCGACAAGAAAAATGTTTGAGCATCTTCCCATATAGCTCAAGGGGGCCCTCCAGATCCAGGCCCTGCCCACTTCGGCAACTTTACCTCCCTCCAGTGCCCCCACAATCACCAATGCACCTTCATTCAACCACTTACTCATTCATCAAATATGTGTTAAAGGCCTTCTTCATTTTAAGCCCTTTGCTGGGTGCTGAGAATCATTTCTAAAATGATTCTAACACCCAGTTCCAATGTGTGTAGGGGTCCCACTGCACCAAGCAATTCTCCAATACTAGCTGGAGTCCTAAAACGCAACTCAATTCTGATACCGACCGTCTACCTGGAGAGAGCGCCAGATTCTGCCAGTTAAGGGCTCAGTCCCATGAGATGCACTCCCTACCCCCACTGTGCTTCTGACTTGCTGGCTAGAAAACAGAGGTTCCCACAACCCCCTCCTTGGGCTTAACTAATTTTCTAAAGTGGCTCACAGAACTCAGAAAACCTGTTTACTCACTAGATACCAGTTTATCACAAAGGATGTTAAAGATACAGAAGCAGCCAGCTGAGGAGATGCGCAGGGCGAGGCGTGGGGAAAGGGCGGGGAGCTGCAGTGCCCTCTCCAGGTGCATCACTCTCCCCGAGCCGCCACGTGTTCACCAACCTGGAAGCTCTCCAAGCCCCACCCTTTCGGGTTTTTAGGGAGGCTTCCTGACATAGGCATGTGTGACTAAACCATTGGCTGCTGGTGATGATTCAATCTCCAGCCCCTCTCTCTCCCAGGGAAATCAGGGGGTGGGACTGAAAGTATCAATCCTCCATTGATCTGTTCCCGTCAATCAGCCCCCATCCTTAAGGGCCTTCCAAAGGCACCTCATTAACATTAGCAGTTATGGTGGAAAAGAGCTTGTTATGAATAACAAGACTTCCATTTCACCTTTATGTCTCTGAATTGATTTTACGAACTGAGGACAAGTGACCAAAACACTATAACAAAGGAGGCTCCCATTGTTCTTATGGCCCAGGACATTCCAAGGGCGTAGGGAGCTGTGAGCCAGGAACCATGATCACCAAATATGTATTTCTTATAAATCACAATATTGCATTCCATTCTCCAACATCCGCATGCTGTGTGGGTCTCCTCTCCCAGCCTCTCCTACCCAATATACTCCTGTTCACCCTCCAGGACCCAGGGCTGGAGCCCCCGCCCCACCTTCTTCAAGGTTCCTACCGTCTCTCAATTGTCTGTTTGGATGTCTCCTGCATGAGACTAGAGTTCCTCAAAAAAAGAGCTTGGGCTTGAGTCAGTTCTCTCACTATAAAATAAATTTGTCACACTTCCCAGTTTCTATATCCCTGGCCCAACATTTCTTTTTATATCGTCACCCACTCCACCACCTCCTTGCCTGCTGCTAGACCTTAGGACACTTGTGGGTGCATTAGAAAAATGTGTCTCCTCTCCTGATTGGTTGCAGCCCCATACCGGGTGTGTGGCCTGTGAGCAGAGAACTGGCTGGATCTCACCACCAGCTTGCCCCTTGGCCAGGCACTCATGTGCAGGACACACCCATATAGTCATATGCGTGATTCCCAACCCCCCACCAAGAGGCCCAGCCAGTGATATTTGCGAAAATACTTTCAACTCTCAGTCACACTAGCATCAGGGGCTAATGGGCCTCCTGCCTGCAGACTGCTTCTTCTAAAGGAAATGAGTATGAAAAATTATGAAATGATCATTGGAATTGTGGATGTTCTGCACACCGGTTGGAAGGCATGTAAGACAGGGGCCTTCCCAGCCTGCTGCAGGTGCCATCACTTCAATGGGTACCGCTCATGGCGAGGGCCGGGCCAGTCTCCCCTGGAAGGACTTCCAGCCATCTCACTTCCTTTCTTCTCTCTCTTTAGTCTTTGTGATCCAGCCTCAAACCTCCCTTCCCAACCTTTTACATATTTGCACACACAAAAGTCCCCATGCACACACACACACTCAGTCCCACACTTACTCACTGAAATGGGCTCTACAAGTTGAGATCCAGAGAAGCTGAGAGGACCAGAAAGAGCATGGTTCTGGACCAAGTTAAAAAAACAAGGGAGGGTGACAGAAGTCCCTCTGAACCCTGCCATGGTCAGGGTTCACCTGGTGTTCACTCTGTAGGACTTGATTAGACCAAGGTAGCCCACCAGTGACACAAGGGAAAGCTTTGTTCTGAGAGAAAGCAGCTCAAAGAGCAGGGACTGGGTAGACCCTCCCCAAATCTCCCAGGGCTGTCATGCGAGGAGGAAGCAGACACACTCTGGTGACCCAGAGAGAAGAGCTAGGACCAGTGGGTGCTGACAAAGGGGGCAGATCTGTACTCAGTATTAACATCCCAGGAGGCAACCTTCCAAGGTATTGGGCTTATAGTCATGGAGATGTAGGGGCAGATGCTGGATGGTCAGTGTCAGTTTGACCTTGAAGACCTTAAGATGTGAATATCATTTTGTTTCATGGTCTAAGATTCTGTGACTCTAACACTCCACATGTTAATTGTTATTTTATTCTATTAGTACATGATCTTAAGATTTCTTAAACTCAGTGAGTAAAAAAAATGCTAATATTTTATTATTCCCTGACTCTGGAACCTGAAAAACTTAGAATTCTAAGATTACCTGTGAGGCACGGTCATTTGTGTAGATTTCTTTTAAAGATGTGTTGAGTACATGCTTTGCACCAGCTACTCTTTCAGGCACTTCACATCTATTACTTAATTCAACAGTACATAATTTACAGGCACCTTATGTTGTGTACTATTATTATCCCTATTTTTCAGATGAGAAACTGAGGCCAGAGAGGTTAAGTGACTTACCTAAGGTCACACAGGCAGTATATAGTGGTCTTATCAAAATCTAGAGTCAGTATTCTTAACCACGTCCTAGGCTGCCTCCCTGTGTTATAAAAGAAATATGTCCAGGTGGATAGAGGTGCACTGGTCCAGCCCAGAGTTGAGTTATGGGTCCTGCTGGATTCCTGCTCAACCCAACTCCACCATGGGCTGAGGGTTCTGTGCCTCTCCCTTCCTCTTCCCACCTTTCCAGGGAGTGTTCCCTCCAAGATCTCAGGTCCTGAATTCCCCAGGCAAAGCCAGCCATGTTCTGTGGGCTGGGGTCCAAGTTTACTTAAGAAGAGGAAAATGTTATTATGGAAATTACAACAGCATTAAGAAACAGAGCGTCGCTGTATCAATCCAGGACCACAAGAATGCTCATCAACTTAATAGCTTCCTGTTGGAAACCTTTTGAGCTATGCCTGAAGCTGGCAGGCATCAGGGCACAGGAGTGAGGCCAAGCAACTTGGTTATACTTTCTCCCCACCCTCTGCCCTTGGGGTGAGTAGTGGAGCCCACTGAGGGGACCACAGAGAAACCCTCCCTGCCTCTTCATGCCCTGCAACCCTGAACAAGACAGCAGCTCAGTTTCCCATTCTCAAGACGAGCCATGGTGGTGGAGGTGGAGGTGGAGGTGATGGTGGTGGTGGTGCTGGTGGTGGTGGTGAGTGGGTGCACATGTGCACATCTCTGGTAGTGCACATCTCTGGTAGTGCACAGTGGGGAGAGGGCTGGGGCTCCTCCTCTCACCCACCCCATTCCACACACTCAGCCTAACTCAAGTACAAACATGGTTGATGATCCTTAGACCTTCTCCCTGGACCCAGGACCCAATGCAGAGGGTCTGAATCTAAGTCCTTGATAAAAAGAGGGCTTTCAGGAAGCAGCTGCTTTCTTTACCTCCTAAGGCTAAGGAGAGAGAAAGCCAGGTTTTAACTCTTTCTCTCTCTCTCTCTCTCTCTTTTTTTTTTTTTTTTTTTTTTTAAGAAAGAAGAAAAGAAAACCATTAAAATGAAATTCCTGGGGCTGGGATCAGCCAGGAGTCTGGCACGTGTCTCCTGCTGGGTAATTATCTGGCATTTAGCACCCCTCTCCAGCACTTATAATTAGCAGGGAACTTAAGATGCTGTCATCCTACCTCCCAGCCTCTCTCTGCTGCACCCAGAGGCTCAGAGAGAGGTCCACCAGGGTGAGGGAGGGGACCATTGCAGCAAGAATTGAAACTGGACATCAGGAAGGGCTTTCAACAGAGAAGGGACATTTGACAGGAGAGCAGTGAAGGGTCCTCTGGGGAGCGCTTTGATGTCTCTAGCCCCAGCCATCTCTCCTCTCTCTGAATTCCTGGCGTGTGTGCAGGCTGGGCTTCCCACAGGGTGATATCGTGGCTTTGCTGAAGAGTCTGTGTCCCAGCAGGGTCTCATTGCATTGACCAAAATGGTCACAGAGGCCCCTTGGGTACCTGCCTCTGTGCTGGACCCTGAAGACAGAGATGAGTCAGACCCACCTGGAATTGCAGGTGCTATCCTGGAAAAAGGAGGCATTTGGGGGTACAAACATAATACAAGTTTGAAAGTGACAAGAGCTGAGGGAGTCAGGACCACCTACGTAATTTGGTGGGGTCTAGTGAAAAAAAAATTATTGAAGCTATGAATAATTTCAAGACAGTAACAGCAGATTAAACCAAGTGTGGGACTCTTGAAAGCATGGGGCCCTGTGTGACCACACAGGCTGCGTGCTCATGAAGCCAGCTCTGGAGAGGTTTCCTCCTCACTCTGGAGGGAGGGCAAGTAGGTCTTGTGGACTAAGGAAGAATTCCTGGAGGAGGCCGCATTTGCATTGGGCTAGTTCAAGGGGTCAGTATTGTTTAACAGATCAAGTTCCCATCATCTATCTGGCCAGCTTTCTAATCAACCAGGACCCACTCCATGCTCCCTCCTCAGGAAGCCTTCCCTACTAACCCCAGGCTGAGTTAGGACCCTCTGGACTCTCATGGCCCTACTCCTGCACCCCCTCGGCCCTCTGCTTCTCCAGAACCCCTATTTCACTCCATTACAGATGACCTGCTCATGAAGCTGCCTCCCCAACAAGCCTGTATGCTCCCTAAGGACAAAGTCTGTGTCTCATTCCGTCTGCATTCTTCGTGATCCCCGTGGAAGGCCTGGACAAGGCAGGTACTCAATAGTGGTTGACTGATTGAGGAAGGAACACCCCCAGAGGGAGCAGCTTGGGCAAAGGCTTTCTTTGATTGGGTTTAGGGAACACAATGGTGAATCTTTGCCTGTGAGGCTGAAAAGCTAAATGGAGATTGGATCAGGAAGACCCTAAATGACAAGCCAAGCACAGGGTGCTCTGCAGGAAGGTTTGAGCTTTTACGGATTGATCTGGCTGCTGTGTAGAGGATGGATTGGGTGGGGGATGGAGGTGGTGGAGAAGAAGCAGTCAACCTGGCAGGGAGGGCGATCAGAAAGCTGTACCTGTGATGAAATAAAGGTTTGGGTGTCCTGGGCCAGACGACAGTCATGGGAATGAAAATAGAAGAAGAGCTAGATGTGAGCTTTGAAGCCCCAACGACCCTGGTGGCAGCAACACCAGGTCACCAGCCAGCTATTCCAATTATTCCTAGAAATCAATCTCATTCATGGAGGCTCAGATAAAACCTGTGTACAGTAATGGATGGGGAGCTTAGAGCAAGGAGATAAGAGGAGGCCCAGAGTGCAGGGTGATCAGGTGAGGCTTTGCAGGAGGGGGAGGTGCAGTAAGAGGTTATCAAAACATCCCTCAAATAGCAAAGGCTCAGAGCCCGTCTGCCCAGCTGTGACTGTGAAGGGACACACAGGCTCATCCCCAGGCCTGGGGAGACCCAGACATAGGGTCCCTTGAACATTATTGAGGACAGCAGGGTAAACTGCATCAGTCTTGCTGCCCTAAGACTTACATTGGAGGTCTGGTGCTTTCTACTGGGGAGCAAGGGGTGAGGGCGTGGATTAGGGAGATGCCCTTTGAAGCCCCTTCCCACCCTGACTTTCTGGGACCCTGGGTCCATGACTCGCCACAGTGGCATTTTGTCTGTAGGATCAGGAAAAGGAGAGTCTGTTCTCAGCACTGGGCAGGTGATGTAGGAGACAGAGGAGTGCTGCCTACTCACTCTAAGCTGGGCCAGAAAATCTGTGTTCCCATCAGCCTCAAATCCCTCCGCACATGCTGAGAAGGGACCCACAGAACATCCCTCCTCCCGAGATGTGAGAGAGGATGTGGGAGTGGAAGGTTTGCTCAGGGGCAGAGAAAGAGAGTTAGAAACACTGGGGCTCCCCAGAGCAGGAAGGACCAGGATGGGGAGGCTGGGGTACCCAGACTGGTGATCAGAGGGTGAATTAGAGCGTTACACTAATAATAAACACCTGACTTTCCCACAGCACCTGCTGCTGCCCGGGCACTGGCCAGTGTCCTCCTCACTATCCTCATTTTATAGAAGAGGAAACCAAGACACTGAGTTGAAGTAAACGTTCCCAAAGCCACACAGCTAGAGAAGGAGGAGCTGGCATTTGAACCCAGGTTTTCTGGCTCCATTTGATCACTGCATTGAAATTATTGTCCATTTGCCAAGGGCTTGCTGTGTACCAGGAACCCATTTCCCTTGACCCCTGGAAGGGATTGTAATTCTCATTTTACAGATGAAGAAGCTGAGGCTCAAAGAAGAGGAAGAGGCAGAGCTGGGATGTGAACTTGTACCTGTCTCGGGTCTTGCACACACGCTCCATTGGATGGAGCTGTGCTGAATAGATGCATAGAAAGCAAGCAATGGGGTCTCTCCAGAAGAGGACAAAACCTCGTGGGCCCACCCCTCCCACGTCTGCAGACAGCTTTTCCTCACAGCTGCGGGTGGAGGCAGCCGGAGGTTGGCCGGAGAGGCCCCATCTGCCGACACTCAGGGCTGGGAGGAGATAGCGCTTTTTATCTCTGCGGAGAGTTCAAGAGTTTATTCCCACCCCAGGGCAGTGGGGAGCCTGGTGCCCATTCTTGGAGGGTGTCCCATGATGGGACAGATTGGGGGGCACTTCCTCTCCATCACACTCTCCTCCACACCCCACCATCACCAGAGGACAGTGGGAGACACCTTGGATGGAGCCCTCTGACCTGGCAGAGGCTCTGGTGGATCGTGCTGGCTCAGAGCACAGGGCTGGGTGTTGAGCAGTCAGGGGTGTTGGTGGGAGACTGCAGCTCTGCAGTCAGGCACAGTGACCAGGACGTGGGTGTGGGCACCACCTTCTGACCGTGTGACGTCAGACATGGCATTTCCCTCCTCTGAGCTTCAGTTTCCTCCTGTGAACAACTGAATGATCATTCCTGTCTTGGAGCATTGTTGTCAGGGTGAAAACAAGAAAGGTCATGTATTTCAGTCTCCTGGCTCACAGGCTGACCTATAGCTGGGGCTCTAAGTGGACCTCTCCTTTCCCATATGCACCATGTGAATTGGACTCCAGTCAATGAAGCAAAGTTCACTCCAGTGTCCCAAAGACAGCGTGGATGAGCTCACCCCTCCTCCAAACTCCTCTGTGCTCCCCAGGCCCTCAGCCCGGCCTTCAGGGCCTCCAGGAGTTAAGTGGCTGCCTGTCTCCAGGCCGTTTCCTGCCTCCAGTGCCCCAGGTTGACTCCTCCCTGAACAAAGCAGGCCCTATCTTGATCTCCAAGGCATCCTTCAAGGCCCAGATCCTCTACTGCCTCCTCTCTGAAGCCACCCCCAGACCCCTGAGGGAGAATGAATCATTCATTCCACTCTGCTCCCACAGCTCTGAGCTCATTCTGCTTCGCGTTCTGGGTAGAGATTCATGGCTCTGCCTCCCCAGCATACTGTGGGCTCCTGCAGGGCAGCAGTGGGAGCTCCATCTTCTTATAAATGCCTGGCACAAAATCGGTGCTCAGTAGGATGTTGTTCAATCGATTAATTCACTAACCAAACAGGATCTCATAGAATCAGAGCATCTCAGAGCCAGTAGAGCCTTAAAGATCACCTAGTCGGCATGCCTCATGGTCTAGACAGAGAGGCCTAAAGGTGGGGGAGAGTTGCTATGGGTAGAGAAGGACAGGCCCAAGGTCTCACAATGAGATGACAGCAGAGGAGACACGAGAATGACATCCTCTGTGGCAGAATGAAGTCAAGGGGTATTAGTTCTGATTTGCAATTGGATAGACAAGGACCAGTCAGTGGCTCTCTATTGCCCTTCAGATAAAGTCAAAATCTGTTATCCTGGCTCCCTAAGTCCTTTTGTGATGTGGTCCCGGACAACCTGTCCACCTTCGCCTCTGGATAGTGCACACACTCAGGTTACATGACACCACTCCAGCACCTGGAATGGGCCTTCTCTCATCCTTCCAGGCCTTACTTGCTTTGCTGTTCTTTCTGCCTGGAACACCCACCCCTTTGCACAGGACACTCACCACTCCTTTGTCTGGCCAAATCCTGTAATCCTTCAGGTGTAAGCTTGGATGTCACTTCCTCTGAAAAAGCTCCCTTGTCACCCCCCCCACCCCCCCCTCCTCCTCTTCTTGAGCCTCCTATGATCCCAACTGTCACTCAAGGCTGCAATCGTCTGTTTGCAGACCTCTATGTCAGAGACTGTTCATCGTGCCCTGCTGGTGTCCAGCCTGAAAAACAGAAATATGAATGAATGAATAAAAGAAAGAAAAATGAATGGATGGATCAAGTGTAGAAACTGGAAATCCAGACCACAGGCAGGGACACTATTGTTCCCAGATTAACTTCAGGACCTATGCATGGGGACAGGCACTGAGCTGAGAGGAAACAACAGCCAGTTTATCAACCTGAGCCTTCTGGGTTTTTTTCTTTTTATTTTCTTCTTCTTACCGCCCCCCCCCCCCCAGTGACCTTTGTTCTTTCTGGCAAACTTTTGAATCATTGAGGAAGTATCTAGGAAGAAGAAAAACCTTGGAAAACTTCAATCAGCCCCCCAGCCTGAGGGCCTTCAAGGCCCAGGTCTCCTGTCCCCTGGCCAGCCTGGTGGAAGGAATTGCGTGGGCAAAGGCCGGGAGGCCGGAGGAAGTGTGGCTGTTCAGGTAACAGCAAAGAGATTGGGGAGCGGCAGGGATGAGTCTAAGAAATGAGCAAGGAGTTTGTGGCAAAAGACCTGAAATGCCAGGCTAAGAGTATCAAACTTGGCTATGAGTTCAGCCCCTTTGTTGCATGTCGGGCACTCCTCCCTTCCAGTCCCCACCTCAGGGAGATTACAGTCTTGGGGGGAGAGGAGAAAGTAAGAGGCACTCAGAACCCAGGGTGAAAGGGATGTGATACCAGGGGACATGGAGGAGCCTCCAACCCAGCCTGCCTGAAGAGGCTTTCCTGGGGACATCGTTATGTAGTGGAAATTCGAACAACAAATAGGACTTCTTTTCCTTCCTTCCTTCCTTCCTTCCTTCCTTCCTTCCTTCCTTCCTCTCTTTCTCTCTTTTATACTTTCTGTTTTTCTTTCTTTTTTCCCTTTGTCTGCTCTTTCTTTCAGTTGTTAAGTAAACGATCACTGAAGAACTACTATATATCTACCACTGTGCTAGGCACGGCTATATGAGGTGAATCAACAGGCCTGTGGCCCCTGCCTACATGAAGATTATGGTCTCCTGGGAGACAGACATAAAAAGTGGTTACACCATATGCACATAGAAACACAAAAATCCCCACAAACCTGTTAAGGTCTCAAAAAAAAGAAAGAAAGAAAGACTTAGTGTTACAAGAAAGCATAACAGACCTGTGATCTGCAGGGTGGAGAGGAGCTGGTCAGACACAGAGTGTGAAGCGTAGCATCCAGGGTCAATGCATGTGAAGGCTCGGGAGTGGGAAGCAGCATCACATGTATAAGAAAACAAACAGACAGACAGAAGGCCAGGGCAGCCAACCAGCAGTGAGCACGGGGGAGATTAGCACAAGATGATCAGGGCAGGCCATTGGTCAGGGTTCAAGCTGAGAAACAGAATGGCTGGGGGTGAGAATAAGGGATTTATTTTAGGGACCTGAACCTCTGCAGTTGTAGGAGGTGGTTTAACAGTCTATCTGAGGCTGTTGTCCTGGTGTCTGATGCTGGGGCCTGTAGTCACCAGGACAGGGAGTTGAACAGAAAAGACATGAAGATGCAATCCTGAAGGTCTAACTCCTCCAGAGCTCCTCCGTTTGAATTATGCTGGTGGCTGCAGGGGAAGTGGGCCCTTCGCCATGGAGCTAAACAGTCCCCAGGGCCAGGAGAAGGAGAAACCAAAGGACAGTGTGGCAGGAGATGGAGGAACTGCAGGTGGGCTCCGGCCCATGCCAACACAGTGACTGGCCCCATGCCCAGGGCCCTGCACTGCCCTTCTGAGTGCTTCACTTCTTCCACCCAAATCTGCAAACCCCCTCTTGTGCCCCTTGCACACCTGGGATATGCAGCAAAGGGAATTCTGGCAAATTAGTTCCAGCATAATTAACTTGACACACTACAAATGCAAAGTAGGTAGGCAGGGGCCAGATCAGACTGGTCCTTGTTAAGTTTGGATGATTTTTAAGTCATGGGAAGAGCTGTTTGATTTTAAGCAGGAAAGTGGAGAAATTACATGGTCCATTTTATATGTTAAAAGGTGCCCTTTGCTGCTGAATGAAGGATAACTTAAGAGAGAAAGGAGATGGAGGCAAGGGGTCCAGACAGGAGGTTCCTGGAGGGACCCCAGCAAGTGAGCATGGGGGTCTAGGGGGAGGGGTGGGCAGCAGAATCAGAAAGAAGCAGGTCAATCAGAATGATCTGGTATTGGGTTGAGTGTGAGGAGAAGAGAGAAGGAAGGTGATTACCCCATGGCTGGGGAAAGCATTTACTAGACTGGGAAGAATGAGAAGAGGGAATGGTTGGGAGATTGGAGTTCAATGTCCAAGAGTCCGCTTTTGGACAGATGAGTCAGTGAGGCACCCAGGCTGGGGTTGGCAGCTAGTATTTGAGGTCTGAAGATCAGGAGAGCATTCAGACTGTGAGACAGATCTGAGCATAAGCAGCATATGGGGGGTATTTGTGGATGCAGCTGAAGTCCACTGAGGGAGAGGGGGATGAGAGAGAAGAGAGGGAGAAACCCTGGCGCCACCAAGGGGTTTTAAGGTATGATCCAAATTTCATTCTAGAAAGATCTCTCGGACTGTAGCATGGACAATCATTTGGAGGGTGGCGCCGGAGGCAGAGAGATCAGGTGTTGGTGACCAACCACAATCTTTCAGTAAGTAAAACAGCATCAAGTGTTGCTGCTTTAGCCTAAGACTATATGGACTAAGTTAAGCAAAATTAGATAACTCCTGCTCACCCCTGTTAAGACATGGTGGGTGGTGAGTGGGTAAGCTACATGAATGAAGCCCATCCAGTTCCCTACTATTCCCCTTATAATTACCATTTTAATGGACATAATAAATTTAATTGCTTAAATGTTGCAGTGGATTTGGAAAACAAAATCATTCAGAATTCAGGGTTCATAAAAAACCAAAGTCCTGTTGATTCTACCTCCTCAAAATTTTGTAAATCCATCCATTTATCTCCAGTCCTGTTTCTACCACCACAGCCCGTCCAGCATCATCCCTCATCTGGTTCACTGAGCCAGTCTCCCGGCTGGTCTCCAGCCTCTCCCCCTCCAGGCCGTCTTCCATAGGCGTCACCGACGTCTTCTCTAAGTACAAATCCGACCATGTCACTCCAGCTAAAACCCTTCACTGCTTCCACTGCCTCCAGAATAATATTCAGCCTTATCCACAGGCTCCAGGCCCTGCCTGATCCTGGCCTTGCTCTCTCCGGCCTTAGTTCCATTGCATGCCCCACACTCCCGCCCCAGCTTCCTCCTACCCCCTGCTCTTCATCAGCCATTCACACCCAAGAAAGAGCCAATGCAGGTCTCAGAATGAGCCTTGCCCTTTTCCCAGTTTTGCAGGCATTGCTCCTTTCCCCTGGCACATTCCCTTGGTCTAGCACATTCATATTTAGACTTCAGAATCCTTGTCTGGCCCCACCATTTATGGGTACCAGTCCCCTCCTCACCTACTGTGTGCCCATAGACCTTGTGGGTTCCCTTCAGAGAATGCACCACCCTGTACTATAATGCTTGTCTCTTTCTCCCTAAATAACACAGGGACCCTTCTCCCTCCCTCCCTCCCTGCCTCCCTCCCTCCCTTTCTTCCTTCCTTCCTTCCTTCCTTCCTTCCTTCCTTCCATCTTTATCCCAGTTTCCAAAGGCTTTATGGGTAAATATGTTTTAGGAAAGAAAAATTGATCCTATTGCTTCCAAGTCTGTGGAATGAAGCACTGTGTCCAGGGATGGGGACTGCTGCTTTGTCCCCCTGTCATTCATAGATCCAGTCAAAGACACGAGACTTGTAGTCACCAATTCTTTGGGCTTAAACCACAGGCTGTTTCCTTTTCAGCACATTTCCCTGAGTCACTGCCATGAGTGACATTGACCACTTGACTTCAGAAGTCCCCTTGGATGGTGCCTGGCTTAGATCGCACTGGTCTGGTTTCCTCAGGCACCACTGGTCCTGTCTTCACCACACTCAGCACCTGCCAGACATGGCCACGATTGGCCTTGAGTTCATGGATTTCTCCAGACAGAGGAAGAATGGCCAGTCCTTCAGGTCAGCATAGTGCTGCTTCGGGTGTCCATCTCCATCAGACCTAAAAAAACTTCACGGCCACAAGGCGGCACTCCTTCTGCTCAGAGCTCTTGCTGGCCTTATCCACCAGGCCACACCGCATGCGCTCTGGCCTAATGGCCACGAAGGTACCATGAAGGCTGGCATGGCCCCAGCAGCTGGGTCAGGGGTGTGGGGGGACCGGAGCCACCCATTTCTTCTTCACTGCTGTATCTGAATGCCCAGCACAAAACCTGGCAAGTGGTGGTTGATTTTAAAAAATGTTTTCTAATAATTAAAGGGATCTTGGAAGACTTTAGATGGGAAAGCTTTCGGACTATTTGGAGCAACCTCAATGAGAATCAGAGAGATAGGCTTTCCCATACCCTCCATGGAGCCCACATTGCAAGAGGGAGACAGACAGGAGTGGGCTCCACATCCCAGTTCCATCAGAAGGGCAGAGCTTTCCTCCCTGACCCTGCACCACACAGAGGTGCAGGGGGGCTCCCCACCCCCACATTGCTCTGTGCTGCTGAGTCCTCTGTCTCCCAGGCTGTCTGGCTGGGCCCACTCCATACAAGATGCCCAGGGCCTGCTTCACTTTCTCCAGAACAGAAGAGGGTCCTGGGCACCCCTTCTCCCTCTGTTTATAGCCAGATGAAGCTCCAGCTGAGCCTGGAGCCGGAGAGAAAAGAAGATCCAGTCATTCTCAATTTCCTACAAACCTGACACTCAGTCCCTGTTGCAGAAAAACCAAATCACCTTCCACTCTTGACATACCAGGAAATCACAGTATCTCAGAGCCACAGGGACTCTAAGAGAGCACCCATTCTGACCTTCCAATGCTTTGCTCCCCAGTCATTGGGCAAAAGAGGAAACGGAAGTACAGAGACAGGTGGGGACTTGATCAGGCCGACTCTGAGAGTCAGTAAGATTGTTGGGGCCACACACCTCAGGTCTCTTGCTTCCTGGCTCCACATTCTTTCCAACCCTAAATCAAATAATTACCTGAGAATTCACATCGGCACCCCGAAGGGATCTTTCTGCAACCTCACTCTGCTGACACACCTCCTGTGGCAGAGTTAGCACCTCTAGGCAATCTAGATAGCTCTCAGTGTTAGAAAGGCTGAACCTGACTCACTACCCTCTGGGGACTTGTCTGGAAACTCAGAGCTTGGGGAGATTGCGTGGAAAGAAAAAACAAGAGAATACTGTGTTCCTTGGAATACCCTGGGATAGAGGAACGCAGGCTGGCAGCCTGCCTCCCTGTTAGAAAAGCCATGAATTGGGGCAGAAAAGGAAATGGGGGGGGTGCCCCCTGGACCACATTTCCCAGAAGGCTGGGGAGGGGCCACAGGCCAAAAACTTGGAGTTTGGAGGGTAGGGAGTTCTATGGGGCAAGTTGTAAAGTTGGCAAAGCCTGTGATCCCTCCCCTGTGACCTCTCCCCTGTGACACCCTCAAATCTTCAGTAAAGTGACAAAGTGTGACAAAATTCCCAAGGCAATTAAATTTTGGGAGAAAAAGGAGAAAGCGACATTTTGTGTGGGGTCTGATGGTTTGACATGCATAGAGGAGAGTGGACTCCCATGAGCAGGGACAGAGAAGCATGACAAACAACTGTGGAACAGCCTGAGATTTAGACCCAGCTCTCCCTAAATCTCCAAGAGTGTGGAAGTCCCACAGGGCATACAAATAACATACAAAGATGGTCTGAGCCATTCAACATCTTTTTATTCCTTCATACGATAGACATTTATTGAGTGCCAACAATGTGCATCAGGCACTGGGGATACTATTATGAATGGGCCAGACTTGGTATCTTGGGCGCTCTGTCCTATATTCTTAGCTAATAGCTCTTCAACGAGTGTCCTACCTCCCCAAAGAGCTTGCCCGTTTCTCAATGGCTGGAGCTTGTAACTGCTTCCTCCCCATCATACAACCTGCACACTGAGTCTCTAGTGATCAGTTTAGAGATTCATGGACAGGTTCAATTTCATCAGCCGCATTCATGGGTCAGTCATTTAATCAGTTAAACACAGCAGTGGCCACCCTGACCGGTGTGGCTCAGTTGGTTAGGCATTGCCCTGCAAAGTGAAAGGCTGCTGGTTTGATTCCCGGTCAGAGCACATGCCCAGGTTGTGGGTTTGGTCCCCAGTGGGGGCACATGCAAGAGGCAATTGATCCATGTTTCTCTCTCGAACTGTTTCTATTCCTCTCCTTCTCCTTCTCTTCCCCCCTCTCTCTAAATGTAAATAACAGGCAAAAACCTAGGCTAGGTCAATAAGAGGGACTAGTGCAGACTAGGAACAAGAGTCCAGGAGGCAGGAGACCTGGGCTTGAGCTGCCTTCTCCCATTCACGCACCGCGTGGTTAGAAAGAATGGTGATGCTCATAGGCAGCAATCTCTCACTTGATCCGTGAGTTAGTCATGGCAAACTCAGCAGATTCTATTATCCCCACTTTACAGAGGAGGACACTGAGGCTTGAAGAAGTCCAGTAGCTGACCCAAGGTCACAGAGCTGGATAGAGGGGGCCCCGGGATTCGAGGTAGGTCTGTCTGGGCCTGCGGCCTCGTCCCTCTGCAGCACAGCGCCCCTGGGGCACATACTCCAGTGACAGGAGCACCAGAGTCGAGCTGATTCATGAACTGATGGCTCGAGCCTCCCTGCATCCCCGCCTAATGAATCTGTCGGCTCTCCCACCCAGCGCCACTGGCCACTGACCAAAGAGAAGACAAGAAGGCAGGATGAAAGTTGGGGGAGGGGAGGGGGAGACAGAACAGAGGCAGATGGGAGGGTCTCAGAGCATCCATCACCAGGGCCAGTTCCCCCTGGGATCTGAGTTGCTTGCTGTCTGATCTGTCCATGAACCAAGTTCCCATCCAAAAGTCGGCCTGCCTGACAACCTGTCTGTCACTCCCCCGGGTGAGCGCCTTCCCAGGCTCCCATGGCCTCAGGCCTGCAGGGACCCAAGCAAATGGGTCGAGTGTAGCTGGGCTCTGACAGGGAAGGGAAGCCACCAGACACCAACAACAGATGGGCCCATGTCTTAAGAATCAGCCAGATTTGCCTCCTGCTTTTGGGGCCGATTCTCTGAGCCCTTTGTCGCAACCCTAAATTCCTTAAGCTCCTTTGCAAAGCCTTATGGGGTTTTCCTGAGCATATGAGGTGTGACTTCTGTTTGGGTACGTCTCCCTCCCTTGGCCTTCATCCTCACCTGGCCTGAGTCAGGAGCTCATGCCCTCGCCGTATGATCGGTTTTAATTCTGCTTGATTGGACATGTGTGGTCATCACACATCCTTCCTTGTCACACCCTGTTGGCCCCAGAACATTTGGGACCAGGACAAAAGGGGGGTGGTAGGGACCTGGGCCAACCGGGTGGGGTGACACTGCAAAGGTGGGATCCAGGCATAAGGGTGACCATTCTAATTACAAACTCTGCCCAGTTGAAGTGTGTGTGTTTGTGGGGAGGGGGCTACTGTTGTGATGTCCTTTTGGACCGGCTTCATCTCAACAAACATTCATTGAGGCCTGTTTTGTGTGGGACCCATGCTGGGCCTCTGGTCATAGAAAGGGATCAGATACAGTTCAACTCCTGAAAGTTTTCTAGATGGGTGTGGACACCAGCTCAGTAAAAAAATAATTAAAAACTAGATAATAATTGCTCTGAGAGGGACTGAACAGACTCAAGGTAGAAGAAAGGGCTAAGGAGGAGGTGAATTAGCTTTGTAGAAAGAGTTCAGACCCTAGACTCAGACAGAGCTGAATTCAGATGACACCTTGCCTTTATTCGCTGACTGCTCTAAGTCCTGGTGACTTATCAGTAAACTGGGGTGATAATATCACCCATATCACAGCATTGTTCCAACTATTGGACAGTTGAATGTTTCATACAATGCCTGGGGAGATCAGGCAGAAGCCTGGATGGCTTCTTGGAGGAAGCAGTGCTTAAAGGATGAATGGAAGCTGCCCAACTACTCAGGCATCTGACCATTTAGGAATGTTAGAATCAGTCCAGTCAACACCTTTTCTGAGAAGCCTGGTGCTGTGCCCACGTTCTATGCAGCATTGCCCTGTCTGTCACTGTCACTAGGTCATAAGTTGTTCAAGGGCCAGGACTCCTACCTCATGCTTCATGGCATCCATAGTGCCTACTGCCAATGGCACTTGAGGGGGGCCCTAGCCCTTGAACAACTTACAGCCTCATGGCAGTGACAGATACACACATCTCAGAATAATTAAGGAATGTTTTTGCAGAGTGAAATCCAGGAGAAAGGAGATATAAAGAGAAGAAACAGAAGGGAACTAATATCTTAGCCCCCACTGTGTGTAATTCTCCCAAAACACCGCTGTGTATTTTATAGTCTCCCTTTTGCAGATAAGGAAATGAAAAAGCTCACAGAGGCCCCGTGACTTGCCCAAGATCAGGCAGCTGGAAAGTAGCAGCCCCAGGACTCCTCATCCCATTCAGGGATCTGCAGGCCCTTTCATCATTCTGGGCTAACTCCAGTTGGCCTAAGGATATTTGGCCGGAGCCTCAGGACCCAGAGGGCAGCCCCTCCCCACCCACCCTCTATCCCCACCCCAGCTGTGCAAACAGACTCCAGCTGGCAGGTTCCAAGGAGGGCTGGGGGGAGGGTCTGGCAGGTCTGACAGGTCAGGGTGAGCTGGGCTTTCCTGAGAACAGCTCCCACCCCAAGGTGGCCCAGAATACATCCTCTGCAGGCTGGGGAGAGGGCCTAAGAGTCTGGCTGGCTGACTCCAGGTGCTGTGATCTCAGCCAACAGGCTGACTCTAATAATAACTCCACCCCACCTCCCTGCTCCAAGTGTAACAGGGCCCCTCCCTGGTCAGCTCTTTTTTTTTTTTTCAAGGACTGGACTCAGTGCAATCCCTGGGTCTTACAGCAGGCCCCAGGTGTGGGTGACTTCAGAGACCCTGTGCCTCCCACTGCACCATCTTGCCACTGAGTGTCACAGGAGGGACAGAAGGCCAGGGAACCCCACTGGCCTGCTCCCCCTGCCATTCTGTCTGTCCTCTCTGCCTCAGAGTCTTACCTTTCACAGAATTAGCTTCATTTTCCCCTTCTTCCCTCCAGGGCACAGGCAAGGGCAGATGTTTTTGTGCAAGTGTCTTGTCACCAGTTCTGCAGCAATCTCAGGCAGGGAGTGAGTGCTAGAGAGAGACCCCCTGCAAGGAGTGCTGTGCAGGGTCCCCATTGTCTGACACCCACATCGGAACTTCTTTCCAGCCTGGCAGTGCAGAGTGTGAATTCCCTTAGTTGAGTGATTCTGTTTCTAAGGATCAGGTAATCCACTTCTTGGAGGAAATGGGCATAAAGATTGATTCATTCACACTAGGACCAACCCAGGCTGCTACATACACTCAGTGGGGGGGGCGGGAGGGGGCATGTGCACTTCCCTCCATTCTTGGCTCTCAGACAATCCATAAGAGTCTTCCACATATGCACAGAAGCCACCTTGCCCTGCATAAAGGGAAGCATAACCTTGTTTGGGGATCCCTCCCCTGAGGCTGCCTCAGAACTCTTGAGTCTGCGATCAGGCCCCTGTGAGTCAGAGGACCATCGTCTGCAGGGGGAATCTTTCTAGTTCAAGAAAACACACCTATCCCTCCTATAAATGGAGTCCGAGGAGGCAGCCGGTCCAGTCCAAGGCACACACTAGAATTCACAAAGATTTTGCCAACCAGTTAATAGACATTTAATGCTCACCGTCTATGTGCTAGACGTTTGGGACAGGATGGGGGTGGGGTAAGGGGGTGGTGGAGTGGCAGAAAAACCTAAGAGCTTAAAGTCAGAAAACACTGACCTTGTTTCATTCCTCATGTCAGACTAAGATTGAACAAACATGTTTTGCATACCAACTTGTGTTGGCCATATTCACATGGGTGATCTTATTTAGCTCAATTCTCTATATCATACATGTAAAAACTGGGACCCAGAAAATGTGTCATTTTTCCAAGGTGACAACTACTGTCTCCAAGGGTTCAAAGAGGTACTCACTTCATAGAGTTGCAGTGAAGATGAGTTAATTTATGTAAAGTTCTTGGAACAGTGCTTGACACAAAAGTGAGTGGTCAATAATGGTACTCATCGTCGAAGTGCTTGTCCTAAATTCTGTCCATAGGAACAGCAGGAACTGAATTCACAGAACTCAAACCTCATTTTTTTCTCCTACCATCCTAAGCTTCTTTTGAATTTTGTTTGTTTATAAACATCTCCAACAAAGAACAATTGGGTGTTAGCGCTATACGAGGGGCATTGGGGAGGGTGAGCAGCTCCAGGTCTGGTGTTCAAAGCCCCCGGTAAACTGGCCTGTTCTCCCTTCCTCGCTTCATCTCTCTCCTCCGTTAGCAAAGGCTTTCCTCAGTCATACTGGCCAAGAACTACTTCTACACGGAGCTAACCATGGTTCTCCTGCTCCCCGGTCTCTGTCCAAATTCAAGACTTTCAGCCTCTGTCTCTGTGGGCTCTGGAGTTCCAGGATTTGCACCCAGGGGTCCTTCTGCTGAGATAAATCTTAAGATCCATTTGATATGAGAGATCAGCTGGCTTTTGAGTCAGAGTCATGACACCAAGTTCCAACCTGCCACTCGGGTTGTGTGATCTTAAACGGGTTACTTAATCTCCCTGAACCCAAGTGTTCTTATCTGAAAAATGTGTGTAGTAATTCTCATATGGATTGCATTAAATGAAAAACTGTAGACAGAGTACTCTTTTCCTTCAAGATTTTAATTCACACACAAACTACATTAAGAGATACAGTTTTCTCCATTTTAGTTCTCTTCCATAAGCATTTTATGACCTTTTATGACTACTCTGTGTTACTCATACTGAAATCCAGTTTAAGAAGGCATAAACTGAACACCAACCAAGATATTTGGTCATTTTGAATTTCATTTCAAAGTGGTCGATGACATGCTCAGAGAGTCTCAAACCCCATAGGAATGACCCCTGGACCTTATTGAGAATTCTGTTTAATCTTGTCTTCAGCATGTAGCCACAACCTTCTCCATCTTTCAAGGGCCGTCTTCAGGTTGAATTACAACTCTACTCTCAGGGACAGAGGCTGGGTCTTATTTATCACAGAGTCTAAGAAAGCATCCAGTAAATCCATGAGTGAATGAACCACCATGCATTTCGGCCTTCCACCCTCCCAGCAACCCCATCATCCACTCATCAAGTGTGAGGAAAGGACTCTGTCTTGTATAGGGAGTTCCCCCTTCAAAGACGAGAGCCTCCACCTTCATTGTCTTCTTGTGCTCTTTCTTCTAGGATCCTTCTAGCCAGGTCTGTCACTCTCACTGGAATCCTCTGCCTTCCTCACTTGATTTCTAGTGCACCCTCTTCTATTCCTGTCCAAGCAGGGACTCACACCTTCATGCAGGTGGAAGCTGGGGCTGGCACCTCAGAAGGAACCATGTCCCCAGGTCCCCAGCTGGAGGCCTTTAAGGACATTTGGATGAAACATCAGCTGCTCTCTCAGTCTTTCAAGTCCCAGGGTGCCAAATCTGAGCCTAGGCAGATAAGGAAGCTAGATTTTCATGTGCACATTTGGTGGAGGGGGAGGGGAAGCTGGGGAAGGGCTGAATCTCACTTAGCCCAGAAAGCTTTTCTTATCTATAAGTTCTTTGAAGTTGGGGAGCTCTCAGAGACTGGTAGCCAGAGGGGAGCCTTTTCTCCACACACAAGTCCCCATCAGTTCTCAGCTGGAGATTCTGGTCCCGTCCTGGAGTCATTCTGGGTCTCAGGGGTTCACAGCTCATACATTCATTCTGCAGCAGCATGCAGTGCATCTGAGCCTCGCAAGTGATGGGCTCTGTGCTAAAGGCCAAGGAGGCTGAGGTGAATGAGACCCACATGCTTATTTGCAACCACAAGAGCTCTCAGCTTGCTCTCTGCTCAAGAAGGGATGCAGACATGGAAATAGAGACAGTGTACTGAATGCTTACAATCTTAGGTTCTGGTCTGGGATGTGCTGCCTGTATTTGACGCCTAAGTGCACCCTAACAATATCTAAGCAAGCAGTGGGGACTTCAGCCCCTGCTCACACACCTCCCAAGATGGGGCAAACCATTTCCCTTCTCGATTTCCTTCCCCTGCCCCAGCAGCCTGTCACAGCACTGGAGCAGCTGGCTGGCAGACTGTGCTTCCTTCCTTAGAACTAAAACAACCTGTCCCATGTGTCCTCTTACTTGCCCTAACTTTGGCCCCTGGGGCTGCCAGAACTGCTGTGGCTGCACCTGTCCCAGGACATCCCTAAAGAGAATTGGAGACAATGTCAGGTTCCCACAAAGCTCAGTTCCTAAAGGTTGTTTTGGTGCAGAAAGGCCACTCTAGTGGCAGTGAGCAGAAGGCGTGAGAAGATGGTGGGGCTGGAGCCCAGGAGCCCAGGAACATGCCACATGAGAAATGACTCACCTGAGTCAGGCAGGAGCTAGGCTGGGACAAACCAGAAGGCCACTGGGCAGGAGACTAGATGGGAGGTCCTGCTGGGTGTTGGGAAGAGAGGCTGATTTAGAGACCCAGCGGTAGGGAGCACCCCAGCCAATGAGAAAGCCTTGATCCCTCTCTTGGGCCAACAGAGGAGATAAGACCAGTAAAAAGGAGAAAACAGAAAACAGGAGCAACTTTCCAGCTCCCAGCCCCCGGCCCCACCCACCCTCCAGCCAGATGTGCTTTTCTCCCTCAGCTCCTCCTTCCTCAAGCATCTATTCTCAGGCTGTTGAAGCCCCTGCCTTAACAACTGGAGGGTAAGGCTGGTACCTGGCTCATCTCTGTCCCATCCCAGCCCCACCCGACCCTGTGCCTTGCCCAGCACCTGCACATGACAAAGTCTCAGTAAATGTGCATTGAACAAAACATCACACTGGTTCATGCTGGTTGTAGCCGGTGCAGAAGCTGTGTGTCTAGGGAGTAGGGGGGGTCAGCCAATTTTAGGGTCTGGATACCAGGTCTTAGCTGCGGCTTTGTCACTGACTTAGTTTGCTCAAGGGTGACCTTGAGCAGGTCTTTTTATCTTCTATGGGACTCATTTTCTCTATCCAAGAGGATCACATGAGACAGCCCTAAGTTTACTGAGCCATAAAATACCCCATGATGGTCCAGAAGGACCCTCCACATTTATTGGCACACCCTGTCGGGAGCACCTAAGACCATCTTCTTCCTCCCAGGGCACCTCCATCTCCCCACCAGACCATTTCTGAGCCCTGGGAACCAAAGAAGGAATGTGACCAACTGTAAACTCAGCCAAATCAAGCCCAGTCACCTTTGCTATTTAAAACTTCTCTCTCTGAGGCAGTCTGTGGAAGCTGGGAGGAGAAGCAAATCCCTGCTCATTTAGGAGTCTACTTTGTGGTGGCTTTAAATTCCCCAGGATTAAGAGACCTCAGCACCAGCTTCCCACTGCCCTTTTCTCTAAATTCTCCCCTGAGGCCACTTGGCTGATTGGAATGTTCAGCCATGTTCAGCCCAGCCCCTCAGTGACCAGGCAGGACAAGCACCCTTTCCGGGGACACTTCTAGCTGTCCTGTTTCCCAGAACTAGCCCACACAGACAATTTCTGGCCCGGGCATTTTCAAGCAGCCTGAGTTTCATAGCCCAGAAGGCTTGGATCCTCCAGGGCTAAGGGTCGCTAGGGATAAAGTTGGCCAAGGCTGGAGCCAACTGAGGATGGACTGTGGGGTCCAGTGTTGCAAGCTCCTGAGCCCTGTCATGTTTGAGCCAGAGGAGAGCTTCAGGATCATATGTCATGCACCCCCAGGGTACAAATGAAAAAGTGAGGCACAGAATGGGCAAAGCACTCACCCACAGTCACTTGTCCCAAGACTGACTCTTGAGATACCAAGATAAAGCTGTATTCATTTAACAAACCCTTACAGAAAACTGACTATGTGCCAGCCACTGTTCTAAGCACTTAATAAATATTATTTAATTCCCCTAAGAACCCTGAAGTAGGTTTAAATTATCTCCAATTTATAAATGACAAGGCTGAAATCACTTTTCCAGGGTCACACAGCTAATGTGACTAATTTAAGTTTGAAGCTGGGTCTGTCCTGTGCTCTTTCTCTATGCCATATTGTTCATGCAGCTGGAGGAGAGAGAAGTTAAGTCCAAGTACCATGCAGGGTCGGCAGTTGGGGATCCAGGCCAGGCAGCATACAGGTCAGCTGGCCAACTCTGAGGGCGACAGGCTCACACACAGCTGGCAGAAGGCCCCAAATACAGGCCTGCCCTGCATACTCACTTCTGCCCCAGCATCGCTGAGATGCACACCTCCAGAGAACCCCATTCACTTTGCATTTAATGTGAATTGCGCCCCCAAGGTTGTGCATTGCAGTGACAACCTAGGCCTCACCTGCACAGGTGGCTGTCAGCCAGGTGTGAGCCTCAGCCATTCAACCAGGGCTGCTTTCTTGGGGCAAGGACTCCTCAGCTCAGAAGGGAGGCCTTGCCAGCCCCAGAGGTAACATGCGCCAGCTGCTGCTACAGCCCCTGCCAGTTCTGCAAGATCACGTGGAGGGCAGCCTCGGTCATATGTCTAGACTGACTGAAAATGGGGCTCGGCATCTTGGGAGAAGTTTCCTGAATTCCTTCCACCTTCAGGAATGGAAACTGAGCTAAGAGGGAATTTGTTCTAATTATAGGGAAATAAGGAGAATTGAACAAGAGCTCCTCAAGGTTGAACTCCTCTGTAGGGTTCCTCCAACACTCCTGTTCTTCATCTCTCCAGTGAGAAATCCCAGAGCACCAACTCCGTGCCAGCTCCTGGCTGGGCTTTGGGCACAGAGAGGGTTAGACTGGGGCCCTGCCTTGCCTGTCAGGAGTGCCCATCTAGTGGAGCAGTAAACAGTGAACCTACGAGCTCAGCCCACAATGGTACAGGTGCCATCAGCAAGGAAGCTTGGGGGTGGAGAATGGCTAAGAAGCACAGGTGTCCCCTGGAGGTCAAGGGAGGCTTCCAGACAAAGTGCCAGTTGAGGTCCTCTTCCCTGCCTTCTCCCCCCACTGCAGGGCCCAGCTGAGATGTCACCTCCTTCAGGAAATCTGATTTCTTCAGGACACTCCGATGGTCACTTACCACTTACCCATCCAACAGATAGTGACTGAGGATAGAACAGTGAGCAAGAGAGATGAACTGCATGCTCATGGTGTTTGTGGCTGCTCCCTTGCATAAGGAGTCTTTGCACACATTTCACCCAGCAAACCAGCTCAGAGTGTGTACGCATGTGTGTGCATTTTCTTGCTCTTAAGCATTTCCCAAGTTTCTTTCAAAAAGTAGTCAAGCATTATGCTTAAGAACCTAGCCTCTGGCATCAGACATGCACATTTGAATCCTGAATTTGTCCCTGTGTAATCTTGAGCAAGTTATTTAGCTTGAGTCTCAGTTCTGTTGTCAGATTGGTATGATGAAGGCTGTGTGGGTTCAATAAAATAATTCACGTTAATCACTTAACCTAGCACTTGGCTGTTGCTGTCTTTATGAACAAGGCCCACAGTGTGTCAGTCCCTGTACTTAGTAGGCACTTTACAAATGCCTGGTGCTTGACTGCTCTTTGGCAGAGAATGGAGAGTAGATATATGTGGTTTTTTAAAAAATATTTACGATGGTAAAATATACACAAGAAAAATTGCCTTTCTAACCATTTTTAAGTGAACAATTCAATAACATTAAATACATTCACAATGTTGTGTAACCATCACCACTATTTATCAATATCTTTAGAACTTTTACATCATTCCAAACAGAAACTCCATACCCATTAATAACTCACCCCTTTTCCCTCACCCCAGCCCCTGCTAACTACTATTTCTACTCTCTGTTTCTATGCCTATTCTAGGCACCATATATAAGTGAAATCATGCAATATTTGTCCTTTTTATCTGACTTATTTCACTTAGCATACTGTTTCAAAGGTTCGTCATGTTGTAGCATACGTCTGAATTTTTGTTCCTTTTGAAGGCTGAATAATATCCCATTGTATGTACATATCACATTCTGTTTATCCTTTTATCTGTTGATGGATGTTTGGGTTGCTTCCACCTTTTGGTTATTATACTATAGTGTTAAAATGAGCACAGGTATACAATTGTTTTTGGGTACGTTCTGATGAGTGAAATTGCTGGATCATATAGTAATTCTACATTTAATTTTTTGAGGAACACCATACTGTTTTCCATAGTAGCTGCACCCTTTTACAGTCCCACCAGCAATGCCATGTGGCCTTGAACTAAGATTTAAAGGGGTGTGAGATGTACTCACAGGATACCTGGCACTCTTCTCTAGAGAATTCCCCCAAAGCAATGGAAGCGGAGTGGTGACAAACCGGGGAAGCCCAAAGGAGCTGCTTAGAGTGAGAGGGGACCGAAGTTACACTGAGGGGAAAGGGTTGAAGGGCCCAGAGTGTAGGGTCTGGTAAGAAGGCCCATGTGGTGTGAGGCTGCTGCATGTGTCCACCGTGCTGCCTGGGGGCAGAGTGAGCAGCCCCAGAGTCACAGTGAGTCCTGTCACAGGGATCCAGGGAAACTAGATTCATCTCAACATGAGGAAGACGCTCAGAGAGACTGAGCTTTCCAGCAATGTGAGTGGGGAGATCTCTGTCACTGGAGAGCTGCAAGGAATGACTAATGTCCTTCTGAATGGGAAGCTAAAGGCCATCGGTGTTTGTACTAGATAGCCTCTGTGAGCCTATAGAGCAGTGTGTTCTGAAAGTTTGGGATTCAAAAATTCTGTGGCTGGATTCCATTTGAGCCCATTTGCAGGCAAAGGCTCTGTAACTTGCTATTCCTGCCCATCCAGATGAATTCTACCCTGACTTCACCGAGACCCTATATTGGTATTGGCACAGACACTGCTCAGCCCTAGCAGGGGTGAGCTTTACTTCTATTTGCCAGTGAGGATATTATGTGATGTCTTAAGTTCCTGTGGCTCCTGTCTACCTTTTCTATGAGAAATCATACTGTGTGCATGCAGAGGCTGCAGGGAAGGGCTTTGGAAATAGTACAAAGAGTGAGGAAAAAGGGTTCTCCTGTCTGGCCAGTAAGGGCCTTCAGAGTCTACCCCACCCCACCCCCTGGGGTCCCCTCCCAGCCTCTTGCCTAGACACAGAACTAACCTTATCTCTGCTCAGCACTCAGCCTCTGTTCCAGCCATTCTCTCTCTTGCACCCTCTCTTTTTCCAACCACTTAGCATATGCTCTTGGCCAAGCCTACTTCCTGGGATACCTCTGATTCTCTCTACCTACACAAATTCTGCCATTTTTTAATGGCTCATCCAGTTTTCCCTTCCTATAGAAAGCCCACAGAGATCTCCTTCCATAAGGCTTTGTGTGCTGGGGTACCTACTCTTTAAGGCAGTCCTTCATAGATGTTCATTAAGTATTGACTTGACCCCTGAGCTGTATTGTAACCACTGAGGATTGAGGATACATCAGTAAAGACAGGTGACATCTCTGCTATCAATGAACATATATTGCAGTAGGAGACACAGAAAATAAACATGGAAACAAATAAATACATAAAATCACTGGTAGAGGCATGATTGCTGCAAAGACAATAAAACTGGGGATATAATGGAAGCTACTTGAGATGGAATGGTTAGGGGAGACCTCTCCAAGGAGTGATATTTGAGCCAAAATCTGAATTATGAAACACGCCAACCATGAGAGAATCTGGGGGGATGGGGCTACAGGGAGACATCCAGGATGTGTGAAGGAAAAGATCCCTGAATAAGTCTGGTTTGTTGAAGGCACAAGAAGGTGGTCACTTGGCTGGAATAGGGCAAACAAGGCAGTGAGGGGATGACGTGACCATCGAGAGACAGGCGGGGGAGATGATCTAACCGCGGTGAGGCTTGCAGTGGGAAGCCCTCTAAGGGTTTTAAGCACAGAAGGGGTAGGATCTGATTTATGATGTGCAAAAGAGCACCCTGCTTGCTGTATGGAGAATGGCTTATAATGGGAAAAGATGAGAAGCAGGAAGACCAATCAGGAGCCTACTAGAATAGACCAAGCCAGAGATGACATGGCTCAGACCTGAGGGGCAGTGGTGCAGATGGTGAAAAGGGTCAGGTTTGAGAAATCTGTTGGAGGTCCAACCACCTAAGGACTGGGAACTGGAAGACCGAACAGAGAAGATGACACTTCTCTGGGTTGTTGGGTTGTAGAGGAAGATGAGGAGTCCTCCAGATAGAGAAAGAGAAAAGGACATTCCAGGCAGTTTTTTTTTTTTTTAAAGATCCAGAGGCAAAACCAGAGGTGGTGTTTTCAGCATGATGGCTGGAAATGACAGGTACCAATGAGTTTTCAGAAATGACAAGTGAGAGGTCAGACAGATAAGTATATAAAGGTCTTGAGCATCATGGGAAGGGCTCAGTCTCTATTTCTTGTGGGTCATAGGGAGACATTGAAAGTGCTAGCACATAGGAGTTTTACCATATATGTTTATGTAAGGACCATCTGTAGAAGTCCCAGCACAGGTAGCTGTGGAAAATGCTTTCACGGGTATTTCATGGGACCTTGTTGAAACAGCCTGATGTTTAGCAACTGTAAATTTTCCTCTCCCCACACCGAAGACAACTTGGTGCCCAGGTTGAGCTCTGTTCTAGGATATAGTCTGTCTGTGAGTTCTCTGGGCATCTAGATACCTGGAGCCAGGTGGCCACAGGCTGTAGACAAGAAGACAGCTATGGGTCCCAACCAACCTTCATTGATCTTATACAGCTTAGCAGGTCATGCCCAGCCTTATCCGCAGAGAGCATAAGCCCGCTCCCATGCACCTGTTGTGGTTTTACGAGCTACTACCAACAGAAGCTTCCGGATGCAATTCCTCATAGACTTTATCACTTGCTTGTCCAAGATTTTAGAGAGAGATTGATGTGTTCACTCCAGCCATGGCTTGGTCTCCAAGAAGCTATTTGACTTTATGCAAATACCTTGCTCTGGGCCTCGGTTTCCCAGAAAGCAAAAAGGTGGAACTTAGAGACCTAAGGTGTTTTCCAGCTCCAGAACCCTCTGATCTGTTCACTTTGCTCCCATTCATCTCAGAACCCATTTCTCTTTCTGTTCTTCCTGTAGGGGAACAAAGCCATAGTGTTTGGATGGGGCCTATTCCATGATCCGTCTCAGTCCCCTGGGGCTCAGAGGCCAAGTCAGATTCCGCTGAAGGCAAAAGCAGACTCCTACAAGGGTCTGCTCTGCCCATGCATTCTGGAAAGCTCTTGCAAAGCCTGAATTCCCAGCCCACACACTAGAGAAAGCTGTCCTCCCTTTGAAACTTAAGAAAGTTGCAGGCACAGCCATTTACCTGTCACATGTTTTTATAATTTCCCTGGCACCTTCACTAATCATTGAAGCAGGTTTTGGCAGTGGAGTGAGCTCCAGGTCTGAGGCGGACGTGCTGGACCACAGCTTGTGTGGAGGAAGAGAATTGGAGCAGAGATTATACAGCACCCCTCCTGAGGGTGTCCAGCCACAGGGGTCTGCTCATGAATATTTGGGGGTGCTGTTGAAATCTAGGAAGCAATCTGAATTGCAGGAGGACAGGACAGATGTTGCATTGGAAAGTCGAGTCAGTGAGTTTCTGTGAGTCCAGTCCCATGCAGTGTAAGGAAGAGTGAAGAATTATGGGGTTGGTTAGAAGACACTGAGCAGCTCAGAATTTGGGAGTGGGGGGCGGTGCAAAGCACCTGACATGTTCATGTAGTCATAAAAATCACACTTTATCCCTTTTCCCAACAGAGATCAATATGAGTGCGGCGCCGGGCACTAGGGTAGGGGTACACTGTAGGACTTCGCCCCAGTCCTTTCCTTCCCAGAAGTAGAAATTAATTGGACATGAGCATTGTGGTTCCAATTGCACACACTCAGGAGAAGGGGAGATAGTGTGGCCTCAGATGACTACTCGTAAGGCTCTCTGGAGGTGGGGACATACCAGGCACACCAGGAAAGACACAAAGGGAAGTAAATGGCTCTGCAGCACCAGTGTGAAGAGCTTGGACTTTGGACCAAATGGGCTTTGTTTCTCATCAGTAAAATGGGAAATGAACTATGAAGGAAACATACCTGGTTCAAAGTGGGATGTCTTGACATATTTGGTTGGGAGGGTAGGGGCAGGAATGAGAAAGAGTCTGGGGGAGAAAATTTCGAGTATGGCTTCCTCCTCAGCCTTGCTTAGATTCCCCTCCCCTGCCCATGGCCAAGGTTGCAGTCGGCAGGGTCTGGGCCAGCACCCCGGGTCTTGGTGGCCTGTTTGCCCTGCGCTTCCCGAGGCAGGCTCTGTGGGCTCGGTGAATCTCCACAGGCCAGGGGGGCCCCACTCGAAGGCTCACACCTCTGGAACTTGAGATATTGGTCAAGTTCAGGCTGAGGGAGAGGAAGGCAAGTGCTACATCGGCTGGGTCTGATGGGGGAATGGGCCTCCCCGGTGGAAAAGGAAAAGAAGGGAAGGATTATTGCTGCAGCTTGTTTGTAGAGAGCTGCAGGTCTCAAAACACCCCCACCCCAACTCCCTGCCCCAGGTTTTTGCTGGAGGACTAGCTTGAGAATGAGACCTAGCAGGAAGCCTGCTGAGTTAGCCTGGTCCCTCACTCCTCCAGCTGTGTATGTCTGAGCATGGCTTCACCCTCATATGCCAAGTAGAGGAAGTCCTCACTTAACACCATGGATAGGTTCTTAGAAATTGCGATTTTAAGTGAAACAATGTATAACAATACCAATTTTACCATAGGCTAATTGATCTAAACAGGAGTTCAGTTCCTATATGTCTTAGTTCTGCTCACAAAAACATCACCAAACATCTAAATAAATAAAGAACCAAAACACTTCTAATATTAAACATTGAAAGAAACATGAGCTATCCATACATTTAAGAAAGATTAATAAAAACAAGTAAGGTGATTATTTTCTAACCTGCTTACTCCAGTTCAAGGTCAAGGGTTCCCAGAGCCCATCCTAGTAAGCCAAGGCACAAGGCAGGAGCCCACCCTGGGCAGAACACCTTTCCATTGAAGGGTCACCCACAGCCACAGTCACACTCCCTCGGTCTAGGACAATTTAGATATACCAATTCACCCAACGTGCACCTTTTGGGGATGTGGGGGGACACCAAGAGTACCAGGAGAAAACCCGCACAAACATGGGGAAAACATGCAAGCTCCACACAGACAGTGGCCCTGGCTGGGAATCAATTTTTTTCTATTAATGTTAATAACAAAATGGCTTTGAAGGAAAAGATGATATTCAAGGACCTGCTATATTTGCAGCATGCTCTGTTTGATACAGTGCATTCTTGACTCAGATTGTAAGCTCCCACCAGAAAAGGCAAAAGGGAAAGGAGGATATACACGTTTATTGAGCCCTGTATACCTTGCCCTGGGCTGAGCACCTCTGATATGCCATCTCACTCAAACCTTGCAATAGCCTTCCAAGGTAAGGACCACTGTCTCCATTTGACAGATAAAGAGCCCGAGGCTCAAAGAAATGGAAGTTCTAGGATTAGAACCTTAATCTGCTGGACTCTGAAGCTTATTTAGCTCCAGTGTACCAAAGCAAGATCCTCTGTGGAAAAATGTATACATTCTGTGGTGAAATAAGTTTGGAAAATGCTGCACGTTAAGCTTTCCTCTTGAGTCCCCCAGCACACAGTAGTACATTTCAGGCTGTGAGAGGTCCTGCCAAGAAGATTCCTGACTATTTTACTCAGTCCAGCACTCCCGGAAGGACACCTCAGTCACATTATAGCTGCTGACACCCCCCCCCCGAAGGCCCCTGGGCATGTGCTTTGGGATATGCTATCTATAACACAAAGATCACCAAAGGAGGAGTGCTCAGAAGAAACAAGCTCTCTGAGGAACTGAAGGAGGACCAGGCAGACTGAATTTGATGTGAAAGGGGGGGGGTGGTGGTAGGAAGAAGAACAGATGCAGTGGGGGTGATTGTGATGAGGGGTCTGGACAGGGAGGCCCCAGCCCCAGCAGAATCCCAATGTCCTAAGTACCTGAACTGTAAACACCTTCTTTGACCACAGAAGTCTGTCTTTAAAGCCAAAAGCAGAGAGTCATTCTAATTATACAGTATTCCCTCACTTATTGTGGGTATTACATTCTAGACACCCCCGCAAAGTAGAAACCTTACATTTATTCTACACTCTTAAACCTACATAACTTTAACAACATACGTATACAGTACCTCAAAATTCTGCGATATAGTGAAAAATTTGTGATAAATAATTAAATATAATATTTTTTAAAATTCCGCAATACAGTGAGGCTGCGATAAGTGAGCCGAGATATAGAGAGGGACTACTGTACTATCAAGCATCACAGGCAGGAGGCAGTAGTTGAAATGAATGTCTGTCTCTGCTGCCTAAGGAAACAGGCAAAATGGCGCATGAGGGACTTGAGTTAGACTTTAGTTGGCCATCAGTAGAGGAGTCTAAGCAGTCCCCTGTCAACCACATGCATTGTCCTACCACCATCCCTTTGCGCATGTTCCCCACCCTGAAATGAACTCATTTCCACACATTTCCACCTTGCCAGCCTCCACTAGGCAGTGTGTCCGTCAGGGAGACTGAAGACTCCATGCTTCCTGCCTTCTCTGGAATCAGGAAGTCCCGAGCCATTTCCCCTCCCAAAGGAGATGCTGGAGACTTAAGATACCAACATCAGGACCTGGAATCTCAGTACCAAGCTTAGGCTAAGACATGGTCCTGCCCAGTTCCGCCCAGGACAGGGTGCACCTGGAGCGATGCCCACTGGTGCGTCACCCACTGGTGCATCACTACAGCGTGACAAGCACTGCTGCATCCAAGTCACCCAGATGGGAGGCTCCTGGAAAGTGTCAGATGAGACCCAGATGAAGGGGAGAGGCGGGGGCATTTATAGATGGGAGGGTAATCAAAAATCTTCCAGTAATATCTCACACTTGCCTAGAGGGGTGTGTGTCAAAATGTGGTCCCCAAACCAGCAACGTCAGCATCACCTGGGAACTAGTTAGAGAAGCACATTCTGTATGCCTCCCCTCCTGGACCAACTGAGTCAGAAACTTCGGTGCAGCCCAGGCAAGCGTTTTAATAAGGCCTCCTGGTGATTCTGAAACATGCCAAAGTCTGAGAACCACCGACCTGGAATCATTCCTGTTATGATAATTGCTCCTCAGGAGAAGTAGCTTTAATCTCCCCTCTCATGGACAGTGTGGCTCAGAGAGGATACATGTTCCACGCCAGGAATCACAGCGGATAAGCTGCAGAGCGGGCGCTCCCAACCCAGCTTCCCGGCAGGCAGGCAGGCAAGCAGGCAGGCAGAGCAGGGTGCCCAAGGTACTAAGAGAGCTGCCTGCTTGCCTCGGCCCCAGAGAAAGCATTAATTGGCTCATTAATAGCTGTGATTAGAGAGAATGGAGAAGCCTTTATCTTTGAAGTGCCTGGCTGTGCGCTAGAAGCTCATGCAGTGAGCTTGCTGTGGCTAATTAAAGCTGAGCTGCGTTTCCTGTCAAGAGCCCAGAGTGTTAAGGGCTTCAAGCGAGAAAAATTAAGCTTCCATTTCATTCAGGGGTAATGGATAGAAGCAGTAGAATGAAGATGAGAAGAAGGGGCCTTTTCAAGGGGCAGGGCCCCTGGGCTAGGGGCAGAGCTCTGGGTCTCTTCTGAAGTATTTGAGTGAAGAGATACTGCGGGCTTTAGGGGGATGTGGGGGTTCTCACATTCCCACAGTGGTAACCCTAGGCCTGGTATTGCCTGCATTCTTGTTTTTTATGATTTTTTTTTTTTTAGCATTTCAGCTTCTGGCCCCAGCTTGCCCCTGCTCAGGTGTGTGACTTGGAAGTATTGAGGGAGGCCTGGGTGACAGTCCTGGTGGTGACAAGATTTCAGGAGCTGTAAGGGTCTAGTCCCTGCAGGCTCTCAGTGCTAAAGCTATGACTATGATTTTATCAGATGCCTTTCCTGGAGTCCTCCCTGAGTGCCAGAGACAGGGCCAAGTGTTTTCACGCCGCAATCTCATGTAATACCCTCAGCAGTCGCACAGAAAATGCACAAGGTACAGCTATGGTAGTGAGTTGACTTGCCCACAGGCACGTGCATCTGAGCAAAGGATCAAATCCAGCTATAGCTGAATCAAAGTCCTTTGTTTTTAACCACTAATATTGCCAAACTTTCCTGATCCTGGAACTTCCTTTCTTGGGGCCTGGGTCATTTCAAGTTGAGAACGCTAATTCCACCTCACCTTTCCTCCTGGTGAGGGGACCTGGGACTTCTCATCCCTACTTATCCTTCTCCCCATCACCTTGCCATTCCACTTACAGAGGGGAGGTGGCTGAGGGCAGAACAGGTTTTGAGCACACACTGTGGTTGGATCAAAGGGTCAAATAAGACCCCAGCTATGTGGTGTCTAGTTTGTAGAGATGATATTTCTGAACCAGAAATCAAGATATGTGGTCTAAAAAATGACCTATTCTTACTTGATTAATTTATTTCCCTGAAAACTTTGATCAAAACAATCAAATCAAAGAAAGTTTGTGAGGATATATAACCTTTAGTGAAAAGGATATTACATAAAAATAAGTACAAAGATGAGCTCAAAATTGATATTTCAGTTCAATAAGACCAGATAGTTTAACTGAGCACTATCCCAGGACACCCAGAGAGCATCTTTGTATTTCCAAACGGTCAAGCCTTCCCCTTCTTCAAGGCCTAGGGGAAATGCCCCCTCCTCCATGGATCTGCCTCCCGCCCCTCACCTCCTCAATTCCCTGCCACTCTCTCTTCAATGACCTATTTCAGAGTTGAATGTGGGCCTGCCCATCCCCACTCCCAACCAGTACTGAGATTCTCCGAAATAGTTCCAGTCATCTCTGCCTACCCAGAGCCCACACTGAGTGAACAAATGAATGAATGATCACTTTGTTTCTTGAGCTAGAACTCATCTCCTGCTTCCTGAAACCCCCCAGGGCTTTGTGCCTTCCTCAGGTCCTTCAGCACAGCTGTGATTATGGGTCTCTGTTTCTGCCCTCTACCCCCAGAGGTGAGGAGTGTATCCAGGGCAGACACCAGGTCTGACTTGCCTCTTTATCCCCAGTGCTAGGGGTACAGAACTGGGGAATAGTGCCCAAGAGACCTAAGGAAGGGCTTGTAGAAAGAAAGGATGAAGAGAACAATAACTTGCATCTAACCAAATTGCCTTAAAAATACTCCTTCCTTTGCAAAGAGTTAATCTGTACATGTGGGCCCACCGCTCCTCAGCCCTGCCCCCTCCCCAGCAACCTAAATCAAATTAGAATGGGTCTAGGCTCAGCTGAGCCTAGAAGGTAGGGCAGGGGCAGAGTCAAGCTGGCAGCTCTGCCAGGGCAGAGGGTCCAAGGCCAAATGACTACTATCATCTAGGCTTCCTTCACATAGCGGTGGGGTAACCACCCCAGCTCCCCAACCTACTCAGCAGCTCACAGCTCACTATGGTATGCTGGGCTCCTCAGAGGTCTGCATGCCTTTGGCCTTAGCACAGTAGAGAGGAAAATACAGAGAAGCCCTGGCTGCTTCGCTGATGTTTCTGCCCCCTTCACATGCCCCCACCCCATGAAATAGGGTGATAATAGCAATGTCACCTGCATTGAGATACAGAGCACAGTAGCCAATGGGATGGGCAATGAAAATCATTACGGCAGACCTATGGGTGGCACCCTACCCATGATGGCTTCCATCAGGCCAGCAAGTGGTGTGGCATGTGGAGAGGAAAGCAGGTCAAATCACACTTTCCTGCCCTTACCACCTGGCTTTCTTCCTCTTCCTGGAGTTGATGGAAGCAGGCTGGTGCTGCACAGAGGGAGAGGGCTCTATCCATCAATAGGCGCAATGAGAGACCCACATTCTGAGCACACAGTCCACACCAAGCTCTGGGCTATTAGACACATCCACGCATATTACTTTATTAATTTTCACAGTCAATATCCAGAGGATTAGCCCCCTGAAAAAGATGGAGAAAATGAGACCAGAGACCCTCAAAAAGGTAAAGTTAAGTGCCTTCTGTTAATCTCCAAGTTCAAGGCTGAGCCAGACTTGAAACTCGGGGCCTGCTGACCCCACACTCTCGTACTGCCTCCTCCACACCACAGACATCCATTCAGCCTCACTTCAGCCATGCACATGCTCTGCTTCATCAGGCAAGTGCTTCCTGCTGTGCCTACTGAGGTCCTACCACCCCCCACCCCCCCAAGGCGCTCGCTACTCAGTTCCAGTCTGCTCAGTCACGTGTCCACTTCCATGGCCCCTCAGCTGATACTTCCTATTTCTGTTGTAGCTGGAATCAGATAGTAGTGTAGATTGTAGCCTGCCTTTGATTGGGAAGGACTGCATGAGCCTGGGCCTTTCCTTCCAGACTGGGATCCTTGGGGAAACAGAACCTATACCTACTCATATTTGTGCTCCTACATACCACCCAGCACACTGCTTTGTTCAGACCCTGTGCAAAAGCGGGACACAGAGCAGATGTATCTACTAATGTGTCCCTTCTCCAGGCCTGTTCCCTCACTGAATGGTCGGTGAGTTGGACTAAATCAATGGTACAAAAAGGCCAGGGTATAAATCCCACATAACCTACCTGCCCCATTGCCTCTCTGACTTGATCTCTTATATTCCAGTTGTGCTGGTCTTCTTCTTCTTTTAAGACATCAGTCAGCCCTGCCTCAGGGCCTTTGCACCTGCTGTCTTCTCCACCTGGCATGGTCTTTCTCCAGATTTCCCCATGGTCCCCTCCTTCACTCCTTCAGTTCTTCCCTTTCCTGACCACACTATTTAAAATCATGTAAACAAGGAACAGTAACAGTTACCAAGGGGTGGGGGAGGAGGAGATTAACTAGGGGAAGGGTTTAGTAAAGGAACTAGTACTGTATAAATAACCCATGGACATGGACAACAAGATGGGGATTGACTGTGGGAGAAGGGGTGGGCTGGGGGGGGCAGTCAGGGGAAAAGTGAGACAACTGTAATAGAAAAATAAAAATAAATTAAAAAAAAATCATGCCACCTTCCTCCCACAGCATTCTTGGCCTCCTTCTTTTGCTTTATTTGTCTTCATTGCATTTATCAGCATCTTACAATTTTAAAGAAATATTAGGTTGTCAACTAGCTACCTTGGACTTACCTAGAGAGCTGGTTTAAAACTGCAGACACCGGGATCCCAGGAGGGAACTAACTCAGGATCTCAGGGGAGGGGACTATGTCCAGGTGTTTCTAACACATAGGCAGAGTTGGGGACTGCTATGAAAAACCACTGGAACAAGCTAAAGTCCCCCCCCAAGCCTCAGCCTCAACTCTGGTTTTTATTCTATCTCTCCCCCCATGCATCGTCCCTCAAATTACATAGAACGCTGCTGCTCTTTGAGCACATTTTGTCCTTCTGTTCAGCCTTTGCTCACATTCTCGTCTCGTCTCTAACTGTTCTCTCCAGGACTTGCAGCTCATTCTCCAAGGCACTGCCCTTGCATGCCATTTTCTCTGAGAAGCCTGTCTGCTCCCTTCACCCCCCACCCAAGTCAGAGCCGCTATCTTTCTCCTCTATACTCAGAGGATCTTGCACATACCTTTGTTAAAGGATCTGTCACACTATCTTGTCGCCAACTTTTCCAATGCATGTCTTTCTCTGTAGACTATGACTTTGAATAAGGCAACAACAGAGTCAGGTTTGTTGATATTCCCAGTGCCTAGCACAGGGCTCAGCACACAGTTAGTGCTTCATAAGCACTGTGTGTGAGTGAATGTCCTAATGAATGTGTGGGGGGTTAGGCACATGCATGCTTGCAAAGTCGGAAGTTGTAAGTTTAGTATAATTTGTCTCCAAACTGACCCAATGTTTTCCAATTTCATCTTAGCTCAGTTGACCATGGATTATAGCTCAAGTCTGTTCTTAGGAGAGACCCTGACAAGCAACCTCCCACCTGTCTATCAATGAATGAACCCAGCTTAGCGGGCAGACTTCCCCTCCTGGAGGGCCTTGCTCTCTCCCAAGCAGAGCAAGGAAGGCAAGCCTTCTGCTGCAAAGGTTCTAACATCAGATGAGCTCTAGGGAGATCATTTGTTCAGGGGAGGACTTTCTCTTACCTCCCCAAGTCTGGTGACAGATACTCAGCCTGTGGCATCACAGGATATGAAGACATTTATGCCTGATGGTGCTCTAAGCAGAAAGGAACAACAATATCACACACACACACACACACACACACTCATACAATTACAAAACAGGAAGTTCTACAGTTTGGCATGAATTATCAGAGATTATTGGATGCGGCATCTTCACTCTTCAGATGGCCTGAGAGGGTCAGAGAAATCAGACACTTGTTGAAGTCACTGGACCCTTGCAGGACTCATCCCCTTTGAGAGGGAGGTTCCTACCCTGCCATCCTTCCCCAGCTCTCACCCCTCGCCTGCCAGAGAACGGCTGGACTTCCTCTTAACAAGAACCATGATTAATGTCGGCTGGGCCCAATTAGCGCCAAACTCTCTCTGGCCGCCAAGTGCCCTGCCGGCCAGCAGCTGAGGCCTGTCTGGCAGGACATATTTGGATGATGAAGCCATGCTACGTACTAAGCTCGGCACAGGAAAGAGCAGCTCAATTTGGATGCCCACCAAAGGCTGCCAGGCCTGGCTCCTTCCCATGAGTTGGGAAACAAGGCTTTCCTGGCAGGGGATAAGGGCAGTGCTTCCTGGGCAAGAAGGGCGGGACTGGCCTGCACGAGCACCACTCCAGAGCAGAATGCCCTCCCCAGGGCTTGGCGGGGCGCAGAGAGTGTAGGTGGTAGGAGAACCCTGAGCTGGGAGCCAGGAGACCTGGACTCAGAGCCAGCTCCTCCACCAACGCCTTTTTGGGTGACCCTGGGCACACTGTTTATCTTCTGTTCTACACCCCAACTTCTCCCTGCCTCAGGAGACAGGTGGAGAACATTTGAGGTCCCCAAAAAGTGCCCATTCACTTCAAGCCTCAGCCGCCCTCATTCATAAACTGGGACAAGCACGGCACCTCCCTCACAGGGCTGACTTGAGAATTAATATACAGTGCCCGGCATGTGATGATGGCCAAATCCGCCATGACCTACCCTCATAGGACTAGCGTTACATTGAGGCAATCATGCTACCTCTTTCTTAGGTTTTTAATATGCCATGTTCACATGGGTTGGTGTGAAAATCAAATTCAGAAACTGAGGCTCAGAAAGTAGCTTGTGTGAGCTAGTACAGTATTCCCTCACTTATTGCAGGTATTGTGTTCTAGATGCACCCCCCCCCCCGCCCATGAAGTAGGAACCTTACATTTATTCTACAGTCTTAAACCTATGTAACTTTAACAATATATATACACAGTACCGCAAAATCCCACAATATAGCGAAAAATCCGTGACAAATAATTAATTTTTAAAAAATTCCCACATTACAATGAGGCCGCAATAAGTGAACCGCGATATAGAGAGGGACTACTGTACAACTAAGAATTGATAGAATTGGGTTCTGAATTTAGATCCACCTGACTTGGCAGTCCACGCTCCATCCACAGGACCAGGACCCACTCACCACCCACTGGCTCTCAGACTCTGCTTTTAGCAATGGGTATGCAGCTTAGAGCTGGCCTGTAGAGCTCAGATATACCAGCAGGCATAGCCCCTGCCTGATATTCCAGATCATCCCTCTTCTGCTGAGGGCAGTACTTCTGAAAAGTCCAACCTTCTAGCAGACAAGGCTGATGTGCAGGCCCCAAGGAGAGGACCACAGGCACCAGACTCTGTCCTGACCTGCCTAGGTGCATGCCCGACCACACTGGGCCACTCGGCCTCCTCCATTTGCTGTCCTAAGAGGCTCAGACTGGGAAAAAGAACACATGGCCTCTAATCCCAATTCTGTCATTGGCATTTCTACAAGACTTTGGACAAGTGCTTTGAAATGCAGGGGACTAAGTGTTCCTTCTAGAAAATGGAAGTGCCATGTAAACTGATCGGTTTGGGTGTCTTTCTCACAATAGCATTTTTGGCTCCCATCAACTTTTGGGCAGTAGGATGACTGATTGCTCTTGGCTTTTTGCTTTATTCTGTTTCATCAACATCTCTGGAAAAAAAAAAAAAAGCAACCATTCCCCTTCATTTATGAATACCTCTGGGACACCCAGCGGGGAGGTAAAGAATGCAAAGAAGATGGCTGTGGAGCCCAGACCAATCTGCAGCGCTTCATCTCCACTCGGAGGAGGACAGGCCAGAGTCCTGGCCAAGCCCTGTGAACATGAGAGCCTGCAGCTCCCAGAGAAATAAACACGCTTCAGAGAGAGATGGGAACCAGCGGAAGTCAATAAGCTCAGAGGGACTTGAGACATTTTTGGATCTTTAGGCAGAGAATTAATTCATTTGGGGGAAGTTGTGGGTTGCTAGATCCCAATCTGATCTAGATAAATAATGAGCTGCCCACGAAATGCCTTAAGTTTCTATCCCAAGCCTGTCATCATCCCCCTCCTGCTGTCCTCTTTCCTTCCTTTAAAAAAAAAAAATTGCATTTATTGATTTTATAGAGAGAAAAGGAGGGAGTAAAGGCGGTGGGGGCGGAAACTTGTTCCGCTTTTTTATGCATTCATTGCTAGATTCTAGTATGTGCCCTGACCAGGGACGGAACCCACAACTTAGATGTATCATATGATGACAGTCTAAAAACCAATTAAGTTACCTGGCCAGGGCTGTCCTCTTTCCTTCCGAGGAGCTGGGACCCAGGGCTCTTGGTTTATCCTAATCTACCACAGGCACACACCCCACCCCAGTACTGAGCATGCAGAAGGTGCTCAATAGAAGCTCCACTCATGATCCTCAATCCTCATTAAACAGCGCCCCAAGTGGACTCTGTAAAGATGTGGTTACCAGAAGCCAGGCCTGTTCTGAGTAGGTGGCAGGTGTCCACTTTGGCTGAACTCACGTATGTTGCAGCCCATGAATTCCGGGAATAAATGATCAGCTCAGATGCGATTAATCTCAGCCACAGCATCTCTGTGTGTGACTCTGATAAGTGAGCATGTGGCAGAATGTATGAACACTCAGAGTAGGGACAGCAAGAGACACCCTGATCCAATCAACTTATAAATGAATACATGTCTGTTTATTAATCAGCAGATGGTGTCTTTCTGATCTTCCGACTGCTGGGCGTGGGGAAGCCAGAGGACTTGAGACAGAAGGAAGAGATATGTGAGAATGGAATGAGCACTGGTTTACAAAAACCATTAGTCACTGGATGGGGGGGGTGGTCAACGACAAAAAACAAATTTAACCCTTGGTGTTACTATAAAGAATGACAACACTAAGATTTCCTAATTCTATAGAAATTTCTTACTTTCCTAGAATTTAATTTCACATTCATCATAGCATCATCAAATAAGCTTTATAATGCTCATTTTATAGATGGTGAAACTGAGTCAGTGAGCAATCAAGTGCCTTGCTCCAAAATCTTAACAAAAATTATTAAAAGTTTCTGTGCTATACTTCTGAAGTCATAGAAGGTCATCAATTTTACTAGTTATGTTCTAGAGTGAGGATGATGTGAAAAGGATTCTAAAAGATTAATCATCAATCATTAGTTAAATTTTCTTCCAAAGTGCCTTCATAGAAGATGAAAAACCTTATGAAACTAACCTATGGCAGGTTCCCTCTGAAATACATTTTCCTCTTTCTGACTTTACTTTAAATGGCTCAGTCCTTGGGTTCTATTCTTAATCTTTCTCTTTTCTTATTTTTTACACTCTTTTTATGTGGTTTCATTCACATCTGTGACTTTAAGTGTGTCTCTCAATTATCCATCTCTAGTATGGATTCTTCTCTGAAAAGTCACACCTGCATGTTCTACTGTGGGGTACTTTGCCTGACTAACCCCACAGCACTTAAAACTAGACAGAACAGTTTCTCTTCCTCAGGTAATACTGTTCTTTCTTTCACATTCAAATATGGAACAAAGAAGGAAAGACGGAAAGAAGAAAAGAAGGAAAAGAAAGGAGGGAAGGAAGGAAGGAAGGAAGGGAGGGAGGGAAGGGGAGATGGGGGAGGGAGAGGAAGAAGGAAAGAAAGGGGAAGAGAGAGGAGGAAGGAAGAAAAAAAGAAAGGAAGGTGGGTGGTGCTGGAAGTTTTAAAACATTTTCTAGTCAACCCTTGATTCTTAAGATGAACAAACTGGCTAGAAAGAATCATATCTAGGACTGGAAATCCTGGTTTCCTGACATTTGGTTGGGATCTTTATAAGGGTAGTGACACAGAGCACCGAGAAATGACATAGGGAAGGCAGAGGGCCAGGGTGGAAAGCTGGGCCTTTGCTGCAGCACGCTCTTCACAAAGTGTGGTCATTTACTAGTCTGTTTACATGACTGTCTTCGCAATGTCAGCTCTGTGAGACCAAGGACCATGCCACGTTCACTACTGTATTCCTAGCACTGAACACAGGCCCTGCACCATTCATAGTGGCAGCAATATAGAAAGTATTTAGGAATTGATTTAACCAAGAATACAACAGACCTCTAAGCAAAAGAATATAACAGTAATATAGAATATAGAGGATGATCTGAATAAGTAGGGAGATATTCCTGCTCATAGACAGGCTGGCTTAATGTTAAAAACATGTCCCTTCTCTGAAATCGATATAAACATTTAGTAAAAGGCCAATCAAAATTCCAGTTAATTTTTTGAGAACTCAATACCCTTACTCTAAAATATATATGGAGAAATACAAATGCATATAACCTAAAAACTTTAAATATAGAAAAAGAAAGATGAAGAGATGAGAACTCACCTTTCCAGATGTTGACATGCTACAAAACCATGGTAATAAACACATTGTAGTACTGGCACAAGAGCAGATAGACCAATGCGCCATTGGTATAAAATGGAGAGCTCAAGAGATACATACAGTCACATTCATACATATCTTGCGCTGGATATTCTCTGTTTGCCCTTCCAGATCCTTTCTCCACCCTTCTCTACTCTGTTCTTGTTCCAAGAGTCTGGCCTCCCTGCATTGCATTAACCATACTCCCCTGCCTGTGATTCCCAGTTGAGTTTGGCTATTCAGAAGCACTAGAGAGAGGTTGGATGGGAAAAAAGATAGCACACCAGGCTAGGTCATCTCTCCCTGTTTGCAGGTAAGTCCAGGGTGCATTGCTCTTCTGAAGATTAGAATACCAGCTATAGTTTTCTTTGGGTTTTTAGTCACTCCCTTCCCTTGCCACTTCATGTCTGGGGCTGGTGAGCTGGAGAGTGAAGGATAATAATATCCCCATTGTTGCTGAGTGTCCCACCTACCCTTGTTGGTCTCCTTAACCTGCTAATCTTTCATTGAGCTCTCCTCAGTTACTCCCTCTGGGCTTGCATTTTGTTTTCACTAGGTTCCTCATAGATAGATAGATAGATAGATAGATAGATAGATAGATAGATAGATAGATAATGGATGGTAGATATAGACAGATAGATTATATGTGTATAAACATACAACTGAAATAACTTGATAGATCAGTTCAATACAAATTGTTAAATAAGTTGTGTTTAGAAAATGACTCCTCACATGTGGAAGAAGAAAGCTGAGGTCATTGCTAACTACCAGACACAGAGGTGATATTGTATAGATTGAAAGGACAAATGTGAAAAGTAAAATAAAAAAAGTTAACAGAATAATAAAGTTAATAGGATGCAAAAATATAAAGTTAATAGTAAATGTAGAAGAATATCTTTATGACTTAGAAATAAGAAAGAATTTCTCAACAAAAATTTTAAAAGTATAAGCAGTAAGAGAACACAATGAATTTTATTCCATTATAAAAAAAGGATTTCCATTCAATAAAGGGCACTATGGAGAAAACAAATAAATAAAAGACAGGAGAGAATATATTCACAATGTCTAAACAGACAAAAGACAGACATCTAGAAGATACAAGAAACTCTTGCAAATCAACAAGAAAAAGAGAAAACTCAAGAGAAAAGTGAGCGAAGGATATACACAGGCAATTTTCAGAAGAGGAAACCCAACAAAAGACAAAAAACATATGGAGAGTTGCTCAAAATCATTAGTAATCAGAGAAATTCAAGATAAACCACAGTGAGATATCACTTTATATGATTTATGCCAATAAAAATTAGAAAACTGGATAATGGCAATATAGGGTGGGGCAAAAGTAGGTTTACAGTTCTGAGTATGTGAAACAGGTTACTGTTGTATTATATTTACAAATTTTTGTATTGTTTTCCATGCAAACAACTGTAAACCTACTTTTGTCCCATCTTGTATTTGCAGGGATATAAGATCCTCACATCCCTCAGGCTGGCAGAATTGTGAGGTGGCAGAGCCAATCTCGAGAACATGCTCTATGATTTAGCCAAATTAAGTATGTACATATTTTATTACTCAGGTATTGAATTCTGGAGTATGCATTACCCCAAAAGCAAATCCAGGTTTATAAGAATATACGTTCAAGGATAGTCATTGGAGCATTATCTGTGGAATCATGGAGTTGGAGGCATCCTGGAAGATTATCACTCAGAGAATGAACAGGCAGAATAAATGAGATACCACCACTGCATATTATGCAGCAGTCAGAAGAAATATAAATTGACTGTAAGAATCATACTTTCTGGTGCAAAAACTAAGAACAGAATCAGATTAATAATACATTACTTATACAAATTAAAAATACATGCATACCACATAACAATATATATTTGCAAGAACATATACAAACAAAAACACACATTGAATTACTAGTAAGAATGAAAAAGAGAATATCATTACAGATCTATATGGTCATTTCAATAGATACAAAAATGTATGGCTGTGGGGAACAAGAGAAATGTATAAAATTTAACTGTATTTTATGTACTTATCAAGTATAGCCATAAGTTGAAAATTTTTTAATGTTTATAAAGGTATCAAAAATTATAACTTTATGGGATAAATTTTACAAAAAGATGTACAGATTTTATACACTGAAAACTTCAAAATATTGCTGGGGGCAGGGAAGTTAAGGAATCTAAAAAGAGATAAGCCATAATTATGGATCACAAGACAATATTATTTAGATGTTAATTCTCCCCTGATTAATTTGGAGATTCATTTCAATGTCAATCAAAGTCTCAGCAGGATTTGTGAAAAAAAATTAAGAAATTGATTCTAAAACTTGTATAAAAAATGCAGGCCCTGGCTGCTGTGGCTCAGTGGATTGAGCGTCAGCTTGCGAGCCAAGTGTCACTGGTTCGATTCCCAGTCAGGGCACATGACTAGGTTGCACGTCAGGTCCCCATTTGGGGGCGTGAGTGAGAGGCAACCACACAGTGATGTTTCTCTCCCTCTCTTTCTCCTTTCCCCTCTCTCTAACAATAAATAAATAAATAAATAAACAAACAAATTAATTAATTTAAAAAATTTTTTTAAAATGCAAATGATTTAAGACAGCCAAACAAATTAAAAAATAAAGAACAAAGTTGGAAGACTTATATGGCTACTTTCATGACTTATAATAAAGCTATAGCAATAAAGACAGTGTGCTGTTGCTATAAATATAGATATGTATATCAATTCAACAGAACATAGAGTTCAACTATAGGCCCACACATAAATAACCAATGATTTTTGGTAAAGGTGCCAAGGCAATCTAATACAAAAAAAGACAATCTTTTCAACAAATGGTCCTGGGACAATGGATATCCATTTCCAAAGAAAGAAAAGGAGGGAAGGAAGGAAGGAAGGATGGAAGGAAGGAAGGAAGGAAGGAAGGGAGGGAGGGAGGAAGAAAGGAAGTTCTTGATTCTTACCTCACATCTCATACAGAATTCAACTAAAAGCAGACTACTGACCTTAGTGTTAAACCTAATACTATAAAACTTCTAGAAGTAGACAATGGAGAGAAAACCTAAGTGACCATGGGTTAGGCAAAGGTTTCTTAAATAAGACACAAAAAGCCCAAATTATAAAATTTAAAACTGATAATTTGGATTTCTCCAAAATGAAAACATTTGCTTTTCAAAGATGCTGTTAAGAAAATGAAAATACAAGCCATGTACTGAGAGAAAACATTTGCAAAACCATGTTTAACAAAAGAATTGTAAACAGATTATTTAAACAAATATCACAACCCAGTAAAAAGCCAAACAGCCCAGTATAAATGAGCAAAAGTTTTAAACAAAGGCTTCACTAAAAAAGATAAAAGAAACATCAAATAAGCACATGAAGAGATACTTCACATTATCAGTTAGTACAGAAATGCAAATTAGAACCACAATGAGACAGATACCACTTCACAGCCACAAAGGTGACGGAAGTCAGCTCTTCTCAGAGGGTTCCACACCCACAGACTCAACAATTACCGATGGAAAATATTCGAGAAAAAGTCACATTTCTGTGACATATCCTATGCAGTCAGGCCTATGCTTTTTGCATCTGTACAGACTTTTTTTGGTGGTTATTTCATAAATAATACAGGACAACAACATGTATCAGATGTTACAGGTAATTTAGAGATGATTTCAAGTACATGGGAGGATATGCACAGGTTATATGAAAATACTATACTATTTCATATAAGGGACTTGAGCATTTGTGGATTTTGACATTTACAGGGGTCTTGGAACCAATGCTCCTCGGGTACCGAGGGATGTATGCAATTACAAGAATAGACAAGACTAAGAGTGGATGAGGTCGTAACTGGAACTCGCATAACTCTCAGGGTTGCTAAGTGCCTGACACAGGAGTGCTGCAATGGTATCCATTACCCACAGCAGCCAGTAGGAGCAGCTATGATGAATCTGATCTATGCACAATGTTAAATGAAGAACTCTTGACAGTTTCTACCCTCATCAGGCTTCGAATTGTAGTCTTTCCCTGTCTATGTGACAATCCTTTGAATTTGCTCCCTTATGAACTTACTTCCCTAGTCCTGAGCTAATGCTTTATGTGATGGCTGGAAATGATGATCATGCCAGTGGCAGCATGCTTGTAAAGTCTCAGGGTAAAAAGGACCTAGAACTCTGAGGAAATGGTCAACATCACATGCCCTCATCTGACGATCGGAGAGGGGAAGACAGAGATGGGACTGCTACACACACTGCACAGATGAAGAAAACGCTCAGAGACAAAAATTGGACTAACGTGGGGAAGTTTGTGCCACTTCAGAGGCTGATGGCGTTCCAAGGCCATTGCTTCCACACCAAGGCGGCTGTGGTAGAGTCACAATGTCGAGTTAGAGAAAAGCTCGGTACTGTAAGGTCCTGGACAGATCACGGCGTCTGTCTTGGCCTCCAATTCCTCCCCTTGACTGCTGCCCTGGTGCCCTTCCTGGACCCCCTGAACTCACTTGCCACGTCAGCAACTTCCACACTGACGTCTAAACCAGGTTCTACAAATGTAAATCAGATCCTGTTACTTTTCTTCAAAACCTTCCTATAGCTTCTCAGTAAAACTGAAATTTCAACCTCTTACTTTGACCTACAAAGTCTTCCTTCCCCTCCCATCTCCCCGATTTGATCTCTTAGATTTTTCTTTCCAGGGTCCTATGTGTCCAGCTTTGTTGGACTTCTGCTTCTTGAACACACCAAGATGACTCCCTCCCTGGACTTTGCACAGGCCAGTCTCTCAGCTGAGTGTGCTCATCCTCCTCCCTTCTCCCGGAAGACTCCTTCTCATCATCCACAGACATTCTTTGTCACTTCCGGAATCTCCACTGGTATTAGTTACTTCTTTATTATTGTTCTGCATTGACTGGAAAGTAAGGTCTTTGTGAGCAAAGACCCTACCTATGTTGTTCACTGATTCCTTAGTAGCAAGCATTGACTAGACTCTCAGTGCATATGTCTTGCCTGAACGAGTGAATAAACAAATGAACCCTCTCCCCCTCTTTACAGAAGTCACCATCATTACCATGTGCATCACACTGAAGAGGCGCATCCTAAGCAAGCATAAGCTTGTCCAGCACATGGCAGGCTCTGGAGCCACACTACCTGGGTTAAGACCCTGGCTCCACCACTAATGGCTGTGTGACTTTGGGCAAGTTTTTGGGCCTCGGTTTTCTTATCTATCCGATGAGGATAATGATAGTTTCTCCTTCATCCAGGAAGTTAAGAGTTAACATATTTCACTGAAGTGATCATACAGTGCTGGACACGTAGTAGATGTTCAATATAAGCTAGTAATGATTGTATCCCTGAAACAAGCAACTCTTTAAGACAGGGTTTCTCAGACTCAGTGCAACTGATATTTTGGGTTGGATAATTTTTTGTTGTGGGAACTATCCTATGCGTACGGGAGGTTTAACAGCATCCTGGCGTCTATTCAAGCACCTTTCCAGTTAGGATAACCAAAAACGTCTTTAGGTATCACCAAATGTCCCTGTGGGGTTAGGAAGGGCAAAACCACTCGCTATAGGACATGGACTTTGATTCTGATGGACAGATACAAATTTGAAAGCTCACAGAGTCTGAATAACTTGCCCAAGGTCATAGGGGTACAAAGCGGGGGACCAAGGTTCAAACTCCTGGCTTCCTGGCCCCACAGCACATGCTGTTTTCTCCATCGCTCTCTGTACTGGAGGCCTAAGCCCCCCTTTGCTCAACCTGGTCCACTCGCACACTCACAGATGCGTGCTAATTACACAGCAATGTAAAACGTTATATGTGGTTTGTTATTTTATATCCAGGAACATGGTCCACAGCCTTCATTACATAAAGCAGCTGTGTGTATACTTGGGGTCTAAGTGCTATTTAGTGGTCAGCTCGATGGAGTATTTTGTTTCAAGCATCACATTTCTTTTTTCCCTTTCCATATGTCTATTGAACCCTACATAGAGGAATGAAGCCTTGTACAGCTTGGGTTAAAGTGAAAGGCAAAAGTCTCCTAAATGACAATCGTCCCACCGTCCTAATTAGATTGGGAGAAGCAGCTCAGTATGTGCCGTGTGGTGTAAAATGTGTCCCACAGTAACTGTGTGTATGTGTGCGTGTGTGTGTTCACCAACCACACCCAGTCTGACCCATACAACCTGTGCTACACCGTCATTGGTGTCTTAAAGAAGCAACTGGTTTTGTAGAAAAAAATAGACAATCCAAGCCTTCTAATTATCAGCTGTGTGGCTGGAATATGTCACTTGTCCCCTCTGAGACTCAGTTTCCTCATCTTGAAAATGGGGGTAAAAATATTAGTCTTGCAGTGTTGCTGAGATCCTTTAGGTAAAGAATCTGGCACCGAGCCGGTCGACAGTAACCCCCAGCTCTTTTAGCTCCTTCACTTGCCAGCGCCCTAACCCTGCCACCCAGCCTCCATGCCAGCCCACTCTCCACATCACCCCTCTCCTCCAGCCAGCACGTCCTATGCCCTGCTCCACCTCTGTCCCTTCGCTTTCCTCATTCCTCTTACCTGGGATGCATGCAAGGCTCTTTCCCTCTATTTATAAAGTCCTACTTTTTCTTCATGGCCTAATTCAAAGCCCACTGCTCCCAGGTGTCTGACCCTCCAACTCTCACTGACTTCTCCTGGACTTTTACAATACCGTGTTACTCACTTGGCACTTAAATGCATTTTAACCAGTCACCTGAATACTTAATGTCCTGTAGAAAAGTCACAAGTAGCCAGGCGTCAGGACTCCATTGCTTCATGCCTAACACACTACAGTACACGTGGGGCCCAATAAGTATTTGTGAGTTTCACCGTGTCAGTGCATATCATTGTCGTTACATCGCGGACGGCTGCACACAGGATGTGGACACATCTTGTCTGGATCCTGACATGTAGCGACTCTCAAGCAGCACCACAATTTATGCAGCACAGGCTAAGATTATACCCTGTAAACATCAAGATGAAGCTTTTTCAAGATCATGCAAGGCCCTTCCTGGAGCTGTCTTACTTCTGAACCACCCCCAAGAGTTCTTGAATTCTAGCTCTCCCCATCATCATTTACAATTCCCCAAATATGCCAGACATGTACACTTCTGTGCCTTTACGTGTGCTGATCCCACTGTCTGAAATGACCTTCCTTGCTTCATTCTTCCTGTCCAAATCCTGCCCATCTTTAGAGATCAACTCCAACATCACCTTCTTGGCAAAGACCTTTGCTGATCTCCCCTCTCCTAAACCTGACTTTCTTCTGTCCTAAGGCTGCTCCTCCCTCCTCTCCCCCATTCATTTCCCAAAGCACCCTATTCCTTTGCATGTTTGTCTCCTTCACTGGGTTGCAAGCTCCCTGAGGATGAACAAAACCTGCAGCCAATTCCTCTGTGCTCTCCATTCCCTGACTGGGCTGGATCTCAGTAGGGCTTTTCATTTAAATGACTGCCATCTTGTAAAGCAACTCCAATACCTGACTGTGCTTCTATGATCATGCTTCTATTTCCCCACTCCTGCAAGGGAATGAATGCCTAAATCATTTCAGTGTCTACCTTCCTGGCTGGTTCCTTCCATCACTCTAAGCTGTCTTAAGCACTGCTGACCTCTACATGATCCTGGACTCTACTTCCCTTCTTCTCCACTCCCCAAGGCAATCACGTCTTTCCATCTAGGATGGAAATCAATCTAGGATTGATTTCCCACTGACTAAAGCCTCAGAGGAGAAGACAGCCTGGGGAGTAGGAGGCCATTGGGCACAACTGGGACAGAAGTTGGAGCTGGAAGTCAGGCCAGGCCAGGTCCACTGGAAAGCACTAGTCTGGTCAGAGGCCCTGGTGACAGCTAGCCAAGGGGGCAGCCCTCAGGCCCAGAGCAAAGCTTCTCCTTTGAGTCAGCAGAGCAGGAAAGATCCTCATCACCGGAGAGACGCCCTTGGGCAGGACTCAGGGCTCCTGGATCTTCTCAAGAGGCAGACTTTGTTGGTTTAGTTCCGCTACAAGGCTTCTGTTCCTGCCTGAGCTGTTACAGCCTACAGATTCCTAGTACCCATCTGATTGAACAACTTAATTAAAACGCAATAAAAGGAAAGTGGTCCAGATGTGCCCGGGGAAAGGAGGCAGGCACTTGAGTTCACTGCCTGCCTTCTGAGCCCTGTGCCCTTCCCATCCTGCCTAAAGGTGACTGAACTCCAGAGTCAGGCACAGAAGACTCTTAAAGGTTATCTGCTCTGTGAGCTTGTTCATACTGATGATAGGGAAACAGGTCCAGTGAGGACAGCTGAGCCACTTAAAGCTGCTGGGTGAGACATTAGCAAAAGCACGATAAATCTCCAGGACTTCATGTCTATCCAGTACGTATCTCACAAACCAGGTACGAGAGAAAATTGTCTGAAAACACTAGACCCTTGTTCTTGGGGAGCACTATCTCCTGTTTGTTCTTTTTTAGTAACAGCTTTATGGAAATATAATTCACATACCACACAATTCACCCTTTTAAAGTGTACAATTCAATGGTTTTAATATAGTCACAGAGCTGTGCAATCATCACAACAATTTTATAATATTTCATTACTCCCCAAAGAAATGCAGGAACCTTTAGTTGTGGTCCCCCAATCTCCCCTTTCCTCCTACCCCCGAGGAACCACAAATCTACTCTCTGCCTCTATATATTTGCCAATTCTGGACACTGCATATAAATGGAATCATATTACATATGTTCTTTTGTGAGTGGCTTATATTTAGCATGTTTTAGAGATTGACCCATACTGTATCCATACTTCATTCCTTTTTATGGTCAAATAGTATTCCACCATTTGCAAATACCACATTTTGTATATCCATCAGTTGATGGACATTTGGGTTGTTTCTCCCTTTTAGCTGTTTTGAATAATGCTGCTATCAATATTTGTGTACAATTTTTGTGCGGATCAATGTTTTCAATTCTCTTGAGTATATCCCTAGGATGCCTGCTTGCTATTGCATCTCATTAACAATATCAGTAACAATACCAGCCAAAATCCTAAAGCATGATCGAACACATTGACTCAGAGAAGCATGAGAACAGGAAGCTCGATGGAGAGAGACACCGAGAGGTTAATTATTTTGGCTCCGGTCACACAACCATAGGATAGATAAGGTCCAAGAAGAGATATCATAGCTGGGACTCATGACAACTAGCCAACAAAACTTTTATTTTAGTGAAAAAAACCCCTCAAAACCTGGAACATTTAAAAAATCACACCATATTCATGTAACGTCACTTTAATTTTATGGATCAGTTTTTAACTTGGTCAGCTCCTTTTTTGTCTGCCTTTGTCTCCCAGTTACCCCTAGAGACCATCACACTCCCTCTCAGTGGAATTAAGTTCTCCTCCCACTCCCCAACTGTTTCACCTCATCCTCACCAAGCCGAGTGCTGGTACTGCAGGCAGTTTTGGAGCACGGGGGAGTGGAGGCTCTTTAAAGGACGCTCTTTTGTCCCAGCTGCAGTTCTCAGAGCTCTGTGTGTGGGCAATGTGGAGCCACACTGTTCTCCCATACTGTCTGAGCACTTGGGCCTGCTCAGCGTCTGCCACCAGATGTGTGCATAGCTCGGAGACTGAAGTTGCTCTGGACCCTTAGCAGGTAGAACTACATGAAATTGTGAACATTTATTAATTTCTGATCTACAGGACTGGCAATCTCATGTGGTTCAAACTGCCAGTTTCTGGTGTTCCGCTGTGTTCCTCCCAAAGGCCCAGGTCTTGTGCCCAAGGAGCCTTTCTGCCCCTCCGTCCCAGATGGTCTTCCTCTCCCAACTTTCTACAGTGGCCACTCTCCAGCTGCTCAGCTGTCGGAAGGCATCAGTGGGAGTAGCGGGAGAGCACTGGGCTGAGAGTCAGGAGACTTCAGCACTTCCTGCCTATCTCCCCACAGGTCGCCTTCCACACAGTCTCCCTCCAATCAATACCTCCGAAAAGCACAGGTCTGCTCCAGCCACACTCTACTTCAAATCTTGCAATGACTCCCTATCACCTTGTACACAAAGTACTAACTCTGCAGCCTGGCCAGGCGACACAAGCTCAGCTCCTACCCTTGGCTTTTGCTCCAGCCACACCTAACTGCTCACACACCCCTGAAAAAGCCTGCATGCTCTCATCTCCATGCCTTTCACCTGGAAGAATTTGTGCATCTCCTTCATTCAGCTGCCTGTGACTTACCCTGCAAGACAACTCCCAGGAGTCTTCCCAGAGCCTCCAGGCTGTGTTAGGAGCTTTTCCCTGTTTCCATTGACCTGTACTTCTGTCTCTCCTGTTACTCATCATCTGTACTTTAAGCATCTCTTTGTGTGTCTGCCCCTGTCCGTTTCCTCCTCAAGCCTGTGGGCTGACAGTTCTACCTAATTCATACCTCAGTCTTGATTGTCAGGATTGGAAGAGTCGGCCAACTCTCATTTAACAGAACTAGGCAGTGGTGATTGTGACTGAGTTTCCCATGTACTGGAAATGGACCAGAGTCTTGGGCCTGGACCCCTGGCCTTATCTAAGCTTCATTTGCCTCTCAGGAGCAAAGGGTCTGGTTTTAAGGGCTCTTTCAATTGTTATCGGCTAAGGAATTACGATATGAATCCTTTCCGCCCCGGCCCCTCACAGGGATCCCGTGTGGGGCCAAAGAAACTAATGGGACACGACTGCCTACATAGGGAGTTCCAGAAAATTTTGAGGAAGATTATTTTGTTTTAACTCAACTCGTGTTTGCGGAGCACCCACTAAGCGCATGTCAGAGTTATGGGTACAAAGTTGTACATACCAGCTTCCCTGGATTCCTTTGACTGCTGCCTTCTCAGCCAATCTGGGAGCGCCTGCCCACTCCTGACCCTCTCGCTGTCCACTCCCACCAGAATCTGCACATCAGATGCATTGGGATAGAGTAGACCAAGTGCCCAAACTTGCCGCTGCCCGCCGGGTCCGCGTCCACTTCAGAGCCCACCGAGGTTGACAGAGCAGGACCTCGGACCGGGTGCCCTCTGGCGGCCGCGTACCGAAGCTACGGCCTGGCGTGGAACAGGCGAGGGGAAGGGGGAGGAATAGCGGAGGAGGAGGCGCGGGCAGGGGAGGAGAGGAAAAAGTTGCGCTGGGAAGTTTGGAAAGTTGGGAAGTGGCTGCTGCGGGCTTTGCCTCCCTCCGCGCGTGTGTGAGGGAGCGAGCGAGGGAGCAAGAGAGGAGCGAGCGAGCGCCTGCCATGCCCATCAGACCCCGCCTCGCCGTGCCCGGGCGCGGAGCTCGCCCGGACTCTCTGCGTCCCGGCCCGGCCCGGCGCGGCCCCCCGCCCCCCGCGTCCCGCGCCGGGTCCTCCCCTCCCCCCGCCCCGGCGGCCCCAGCCCCCCGCCCGGCCCGGCTCCGCGCCGCTCTCCCGCCCTCCTCTCTCCCTCCCTCCCGGCCGCGGAGCAGCATGGCGGAGCCCGGGCAGCGGCCGCGCGGCCGTCCGCCGCCCCTCTGAGCCCGGCTCAGGGGCAGCTGGGCACACAGATCCGACCCCCGCCCCCGCCGCGCCCGCCGCCGCACTTGTCCCACTGCGCGACCCCTGGAGCGCGGCGCACCCCAGGGACCTTGCGCGCCCCGGGTCCCCAGCATATCCCCAGGACCCCGTGCACCGCGGGATCCCAGTACTGCCCCAGGAGCCCCGCGGGCCCCTGGACCGCGACACAGCTCTGAGACCTCCGCGCGCCCCGAGACCCCCAGGCGCTCTCAGAACCCCAGGGCTCGGCCGACGGGGCTGCGCGCCCCGGTGAGGAGCTCCGCCCCAGACGGTACCCCTCTTCCAACTGACGGAGCCCCGCCCCCGAGGGAACCCCAGGTTCGGCAGGGACATCCAGCCACGCCCCAGAGGGCTCCCAGCATCCCGCAGCTGGAGCCCCGCGCTCTAGAGGAACCTCGGTGCCCAGCTGGGGGCTCCCCGCCCAGCTGAGGGGGCGCCGCCCAGGAGGGTCCCCCGCGCCCCGCGGGCCCCGGCAGGATGCACGCCGCCCTGGCGGGGCCGCTGCTCGCCGCCCTCCTCGCCACCGCCCGCGCCCACCCGCAGCCCCCGGACGGAGGACAGTGCCGGCCGCCCGGATCGGTGAGCGAGCGCCTGCCCGGCCACTCTCCCGGCCGCCCGGGCACTGCAGCCCCGTGGGGACGTTGGTTTGGGGTCCTGCCTTCCGCACCCACCTCAGCCTACCCGCTCCACCTCCGCCCTCCGGGTGCTGCCTCTGGCACCCTTCCCTAGCTTCTGGTGCCCCGGCTCCAGTTCCGTGCCGGGAGCCGAGATGGGGGGGCTCCTCGGCCGTTCCTTCAACTCACGCTGACGCTCTTGGGCTCTCCCCAACTTTCGGTCCTGCTCGGACGTCCCTCTCTGTGCGCCTTTGACTCACTTTTTTCTTGCTTTTATCCTGTCTTTATCCTCCTGCTTTCTCTCTGCCCACTCTGATTCTTTTTCTACCACCCCTCGCCCTCTTTTCCCTGACTTCCAACAGACCTTTCTCTCTTAGCCACACACGGCTGCCTCCGAGACTTCCCCGTCTCTCCTGCCCTTGCACTCCGACCTAAGGCAAACCTTCTCCCTGATGCAAGTTTCCCACTTCTCTCTTCATCTCCAACCCAGCCCCTAGCACCCACTCCACCAAATGCCCCATTTCACAAAAAAGGGGGAAGATTCCAGAGGAGAGGGAAAGCAGTGACAGGAAATGCATGCTGCCCTAATATTTCCTTGGGGTTGAGTAATTATTGGTTCTCTTAATTTTCCTCCCAAACCAAGGAATCTCTTGATTTCCCTCAGTGTCCTCCCTCAGAGTGTTAATTAATACATTGAAAATAACCCTGAATTGGAGGCCAGGGGACCTGGAGATGATTTTGTAGTGTCCTCACTCACTGCTTCCTTAGCAGAGAGGTAGTTGACCTTAGGCAAGTTGCACCTCCAGCATCCTGACTCCCGCTGAAACGGGGAACTCTGTGACCTGCGGGCACTTGGAGCTGTCTATACCTCTAGTATGCTGGGATTTACAATTGTTGATTGTTAGTAAGGTAAGGTACCACTCCCACCATCCACCCCAAAACATATTTTTCATTGTGCTAAAATCAGGTAGAAAAATGTTATGAGCTGGCCTGAAGCTTGCAGGTGCTATGTGGACGGACAGTCCACAGGGTTTTCTGGATGCAAAATGACTTTGCCTATGAGAAATGACAATTGCTTTCTCATGCCCCTTAACCCTGGCCCTAAACTGGATCTGGACACATGACCCCTGCTTCTATGCCCCTCTATGTTCACCCCTATACATGCCCTTGTAAGAGCTCAGTTGATAAGTGACAGAGAATCAGTGTTGAAGACCAGGTGCATCAATTTAGGGGAGCAGCCCTGAAAGCATAGGTACATTTCTTGGTGCTGATTCTATGGCATCCTCCTCTCCCAAGCTGGGGCCTGAGACTTCACTTAGCCCGCAGCTTTTAAAGCACTTTCTCTCATCTGTGGTTTCAGCTGGTTGAGCAGAGTAGCTGACACCCAGATCTGCTCTCCAAAAGGAAAACTGTATCCACCCTGGTGAATGGGAAGTTGCTGTTTAAATAGGTGTGCTATTTTTAATAGGTGTTCTGCTTTCAAAGTGCTCTTGGCAAGTATCTTCTAATGGTTGGATTTAAGTTATATGACTTCCTCCCTTCTTACCAGAGCAGGACTCTTGCTTCCCCGCTCCCCACTCTCCCCATGAAACACCACTGGTGAAGGTTTGGCTTGGCCAAGCATGAATATTCTCAGGTGGTGTGGCAGACCTTGGCACGAACAGTGAAAGCTAATCATAAATAACGAGAGCTTCCTTCATTGCTCCTTCCTCTGTGCCTGGCAGTGCTCTTAAGATGTATTCAGATATAGTGTGTGTTTTTATTCTCCCATCAACCCCTAAGGTAGCTGCTCTCACCCTCCATTTTACAGATGGGGAAACTGAGTCTGTGGGAAGAGAAGCAAGGTGCTCAAGATCATACAGCTAAGACAGGGCAAAGCCAGGATTTGCCTGTGGGTCTTTTGGCTTCCAAAGGCTTTGCTCTTTCCCGTGGCCCTATGTAGGTGTCTGATGTCCGTTCCCACCTCCTCCTGCCCCTCTGGGTTAGCCTTGGTTTCCTCTGCTGCTACCAGCCTCACTGCTTTCCTTCTTTTCTTCTCCTGCAGCAAAGGGACCTCAACTCCTTCCTGTGGACTATTCGGCGCGACCCCCCTGCCTATCTGTTTGGCACCATCCACGTCCCCTACACCCGCGTCTGGGACTTTATCCCAGACAACTCAAAGGCGGCCTTCCAGGCCAGTGCCCGCGTCTACTTTGAGCTGGACCTGACAGACCCCTATACCATCTCAGCGCTGGCCAGCTGCCAGCTGCTGCCCCATGGGGAGAACCTGCAGGACGTGCTTCCCCGCGAGCTCTACTGGCGCCTGAAGCGCCACCTGGACTACGTGAAGCTGATGATGCCCTCTTGGATGACACCCGCGCAGCGGGGCAAGGGGCTCTATGCCGACTACCTGTTTAATGCCATTGCGGGCAACTGGGAGCGCAAGAGGCCCGTGTGGGTGATGCTGATGGTGAACTCACTCACAGAGACTGACGTGCGTTCCCGAGGCGTGCCCGTGCTCGACCTGTACCTGGCCCAGCAGGCCGAGAAGATGAGGAAGAGCACGGGGGCCGTGGAGCGGGTGGAGGAGCAGTGCCATCCACTCAATGGGCTCAACTTCTCCCAGGTAGGCACGTGGCCCTTGGCCCCCTGAGCTGGGCAGCCCCTGTGCGCCTTTGTCCTCTTTGATGGTCTTCCTTCTCTGGCAGCTGGAGCCCTGCCCTTCCCCCAAAGGGAGACGGTCGGTCTTTGGGGGTCTTTGGGGCTGTGGAGCGGCTCTCCAGCTGCTTTGGGGGTGGTAGGAGGGCAAACTGGTATGTGCTGGAACTGGGGGTGAGAGTTGAGGTGTTTGCTTCCCTTTCAGTGGTGTTACCTGTGGGGGATAGGCACTCCCCACCTGCCGTGCTTGCCTGTGCAGGAAGAATTTCCCTGGAAGCACCAGAGGGATGAAAAACAAAAAGAGGGAGCTGGAAGCTTGCGTTCGAAGCCCTGGATCTCAAGAGCAGGAGGCTGTTCTGAGGCTGGAGACAGCAGCATGTAAACAGAGGACCCAGAGAGGGAGCCAGGGGGCCTGGGCCTGGGGGCAGGGCAGGTGCCGTGAGTGGACCTGGTGTATACAACTTGCTGTTTGACCTTAAGCACTGTCGAATTCCCCGGACCTTTGCAAAGCTCCAGGCGACCCTCGGACTGCCTCCCTAGGCTGGGAGAAAGCCAGCCAGGATAGTTTTGGGGTTAATAATTTCAGAGAAATGTGTTCACTTACAGGTTGACAGTTCTAATTTCTGAAACTAGGAGTGGGGGCAGGGAGAAGGGAGGAGCTTAGGAGGTTTAAAGTCTCTGGCTGCCAGAGACCTGATCCAGCAAAATGTCATTAAAAGCCCTGTCCCCATGGGCAGAGGTCACTCGCAACTCACTGGCCCCAAACTCAGCTCCGAGGCCCTGGGAACAATGAATTCACATCTGTGCTTTGAGAACTGTCTATCTAAGATGTGGGCTTGCATCAGGCCTAGTGGCTCCTGCTAAGAGGCCCCAAGACTGGGCTTGGGCTGGTGCCCCAGTGAGGAGTGAGACGTGACCCCGGAGACGTGCTCCTCTGTTAAGGGGACAGCCCCATAAATTGGCCAGGCTAGAAACTACCACTGGGACCCGCACTGCTTGCTGCTCCAGAGATGCTGCAAGCTCTTCCCCAGGGAAACAGCAGCAGAAACTGATCCCCCGTCAGAGATCTCTTGCCTTTGTTTTTCTAGGGGAAATGCAATATTGTCCCCGGGGAGGTAAGAAGCCAGATTGATTTGCCGGCCAAATGAAAGGCGGGTTTGTCGGTTCTCCTGCTGGCTCTCCCATAATTGTGGAGTCCTTACCCAGAGGGCCCTGGTGGCAGGAATATTGGGGCAGTTAGTCACGCCCAGCAGGGCTCTGACTATGCCTGACTCCTTCTCCATGGGGGAAAATCCTGTGCATTCTCTGGCCCAGCGCTGATTCCTCTGAACATACCGGCTTTCTCCCTCTGAAGTGACTTTTCCCTTGCCAGCCTCTAGAGCTGATATTATCTGCGTTGCGCTCCCCAGTGCTCACCGCCCATCTCATTTTGGAGGCAGGCTTGTGGGAGGCCTCCTGTTCAGAGGCCTCATGTCTGGCCTCGATATCTTTTTTAGGCTGGGGAGGTGGGTCCCCCTCTCAGCTCCCTCTTTGTACCAACCACAGCGGAATCCACAAGAGCTGAAGGGAGCACACACTCGCTCTGGTTAAACAGCCCCTGGCTTTAATCTGTCTCTCTTAAAACAACAAAACTATCTTTCTTCAGGGTCTGGAAGCACTGTTGTTCAACCAAATGATGGCTTTGGTAGGTTGAAAACATTTGCTGGAAAGTGTGTGAGGTTATGTTTTAGGAAAAGTTCCTGAGAGCCATTCATCGGCCAGCAAGGAGCCTGCTGACAGTCTCCAAAGCCCATGTTTGAAGATCAAACGGACTCAAATCTCTGGTTTCAAAAATGCGCCCACCCCATCACCAGCCTGGGCCCGCTCTTAAAATTGTTCTTCGGTCCAGCTCCTCAAGAGGGCTGCAGGAAGCAAGTCCCAAACAAAAGAAAACAGGTCTCCTCTTGGTTCCCTAATCTCCATACCCTTCACCACCTGCCAGAGTGTCCGACCCCACCAATTTGTCCTGTTATCATTTTGAAGCAGGGCGATGAAATCTCTCCCCTATCCATCCCCATGGGCAGCCCTGGGCTAATTGTGAAGGGAGGGATTTCAGAGCTTGGGTGGATGGGGTCGTTAGGGATCCCCCACCCCAAAGTCAGAAATGCAACAGCCTTCTCAGTAAAATTGTATGCGCGCGTGCACAGTTTGATATGAACATCTGTGATGCATTATTGTACCAAAATATCTGTTAAGTGCATCAGATTTTTATTTTTTCTTTCCTCTCAGCATTACTGTTATTGCAAAATATTTGGGGGGGGGGCGGTAATGAAAGAGGAAGGCGGGAAATAGAAGCCTTAAAAGAGAGTGCTTTTGTTAAGACCTGGGATTTTAGTTTTAATTTGAATATTTCTCAAATTTTTATATTTTCTTCTGGGCAGAAATACCTTTTTTTTTTTTTTTTTTTTTTTTTTGCTAAGTGGAGAAAGGAAGCTTACATTTTGGAACTCTGTGGAATGGGGAACCACTGAAAAACTTCCTTCCATTTTTGCAGAGCTTAGAAGATTGGGCTCATTGGCCCTAGTCTGTGATTTTAATATAAAATGAATGTGCTGGACCCAGCACCACCATGAGTTTGCTGTGTGACCTTGGGCAAGTCAGTTCCCCTCTCTGGGCCTTATTTTTCCCCATCTGTGAAATGAGACACCAGGATGAGGTCATCACCCAAGTCCCTTCCAGACCTGACATTCCGTGGGACTGTTATAATCAATTCCACGTGCCTGGCACTCCATAGGAAACTCCGTATGCTTTTCCATTTTGTCGGATTCTCACAACCCTGTTGTTTTCTAAGGTGAGCAGTCAGAAAGGTCGGATGACTTGCCCAAGGTCACATGGTTAATAAGGAACAGAGCCAATCTGCCTGACTCGGAATGAAAGGTGCACTCCTCCTGCCACCATATGTGACCAGGTATTTTGTGTCCTCTTGTGGTCCTTCCTTCTGTCCTTTCTTGTTTCTTTCTCCCCTTAAGGACTGGAGGGCTTAAAAGTTGACTTAGAAAATTTATGCCTATGGAGAAATTATTCCTTTTGGTCATGGGATTGGAGTGGGGATGGTGAAGGTAAGTCCTCTAAAGATTCCTCTGATGTGTTACAGACAGCTCAGCCTGGTGGGCTGAGAGATAGATTTGCCTCTAGATTTCAGTCCCAGCTCTGGCTCTAAAGCCAATGATTTGTGTATAACCATGGCATTCTTATCTATCAAAAGGGGCAGTAGTGTCCAGCCTTTTACAATTGAGCTGGCTTTGAGAAGACTTGAGAAGACACTACACGTGGGAGATTATTGAGAAAGTAACATGATGACCTAGATGTAGGTCTCACACTCGGAAGGGTCTGGGCTGGTGCCAGGACCGAGAAAGAAAGAAGAGGGAAGCCTTGTCTCTGCCCTGTGAGCACCTTCTCCCAGCGGCCATGCCCACTGCCCGTCCTTTGTAGAACAGAGGAAAGCTGGAGGGATAAGGGGTGGTGGTGGCCTCAGCCCTCAGGGGCCTGTGGGTACCTGAGCCTTGAGCCCTGGTCTTATGACAGTCTTGGGACCTGCAGATTTCAATCAGCTCTGTCAGCTGCCTCCAGGGACTGGTACCAGCTGCACACAAACTTGCTGGGCTGATAAGGAGACCTCCTTCTCCCTCTAGGGGGCCTCAGTCCTCCCCCACCCATCGGTGGAGGAGCTGCATATGAAGCCCTCTGAGTTAGGTGGTTCTCTGTGGCCCAATGAGCAGATGAAGACCCTGCTATTCTGTACTTTGCTAGTTTTAATGACCATGTGGTGTCACCGTCCGATGTGGGCAGAGCCTAAACACTTGGGCATGGCGGCCAAGGTTATACAAATGTTTGTAAAATAGCTCTGCAGGGAGTTAGAAACCACAAAATCATCCTTTATTGAGCTCTGTCTCTGTACAGGGCTCTACATTAGACCTTGTAAGTACATCATCTCTGAACCTCACAGAGATGTGACAAGACATATCATCATCTCTCTTTCGCAGACAATAAATTAAGGCTTAACAAGGTTAAGTCATTTGGCTGTGATTACACACCGAGGCCAGGAGGACTCAGGGTTCAAACTCGGGTGTGTCTGATGCCAGAGTCCATTTTTTTTAGGCATGTGAGAGCTGATGTGATTTTTGTTTTTAATAGTCAAAAGACATTATCTGGTGATGTTAAGTGTGTGTGTGCTTGAGTGGTGGGAGATTGTCTTGGTAATATATATATAGAGAGAGATAATTAAGAAGTGCCCACACTGATTTTCTCCTGACTTACAAAATGGATCTAAAAGTAATTCTACAATTAGAATTCCCTAAGACATCCCCAGCTTTCCAAGGGACCATTGTGAGGATGGTGCCCCCACCACAGGCTAAGCATCACAGTTAATTTAAATAAAGGGCAATCTCCTTGGTTTATAGTCAGAGCTCTTGTATCTACACCCTGCAGGGCCATCATATATAGCCAGGTGCTCAATTAAGTATTCAGAGAAAGAATGAATGAAAGGTCAGAAACCATGATATGAGTATCCCTGCTTCCCTTCCTTCCATCACCCAGCACTATTGAATGAATGAATGAAGACTCCATGAGTGAAGGTCCTCCTCCTTAACTATAATAGCTCCATGCCTTCCTGCAAGGACACAAAATTGAAAATTGCCAGGTGGGTTGCTCAAATACAAAGGGGGCTCCAGCCCTGACACCATTCTTACCGTACCTGTGACTCCGGGCTAGTGTTCTTCCCTTTCTGGGCCTAGGTTGTTCTTTCTGTTCCACTAGAGTGTTGACTCGGTGATATTTAGGGCTGGCCCAGATCTGACTTTTGTGGTGCTCGTCTTTGGCCCCCATATCTTGGAGACCCTGAGCCACCCAGAGCTATTGTGCCTGAGATCTCTGCAGCTGGGAGGGGCTGGCAGTCTTTGATGGGCTGTTGCTGATACCTCATTGTCTGAAAGGCTGTTGGTTCCAGTGGGTGATCCTGCTGCCTCTTGCTGCAGTTTGCAGAGCAGAGAGAACCCCAGCCTGTTGCAACACAGTCTGCTGGACACCGGTCCAGCCATGGAGACTTTTTCTTCATTAAGACTCCTCTCCCTCACTTTCTCCTCCATTCACCCAGAGCACCCTAGCATCAGGCCATGCAAAGCTGGCAGCAGAGACCTAGGAACAGCCTAGTTTTTGCTGCAGAGAGTTCACTAATGAGCCAGGGAGAGTGGGTATCATCAGTCCTTTTGTATAGCTGTGGAAACTGAGGCACAGAGGCCGGTGCATCAGCCTCTCCTGGGTCCTGGCTCTCCACACCTCCCATGGAGGCCCCATTCTCCCTTTCTCTTCCTGCCATCTGTCTCTCATTTCTCAGGTTCTTTCAGAACCTGTCTCTCATTTCCCATTCTCCAAGAATGACCATTCCTTAGTCCCCTGTCCTCTCTGAGCCTCCATGGCAGTCACGGCAGCACTGACCAATGGTCTCTCAAGTCCACTGCACTAGTCCCTGCTGGTGGCTTCCCATCAGATCTATGTGCCCTCCTGAGTGAGGGATCAGACACCTCCCCAAGGCAGCTGGGCAACCCTAAGGACCTCAGACTATGCTGAATCCTCTTCTCAGAAGTCACCAACAAAGTGAGAGGTCCTCGGTCAGTATAGGATCAAAACACAGGCTGGCTTAGTGTGCACTCCAGCTCCTAGACAGGGAAGCAGGCTTCTCCTGGCCCCATCTCCACCCTGTTCTCTGTAGCCTGCCACACCCACTGTCTCCCACACTGAGCCCTGTGGTTGGGAGCTGTTCAGCAAATGTCCATCACAGGGTGTGGAAGCCCCGTGGAGGACCTGCTGGCATTAACCCCTAGGCGTGTATGTTCTCAGATTCTGTCTGTGCCCAGAGAGTTGTTTGCACAGTGCCCCTGCTGGTGTGGCAGGCTCTGTCCACTCTCTTTGACCTGGCTAACTCAGGCTTTAACATTTAATATAGTATTACAACCTGGAGGGGTGGGAGGGGGAACAAACTCAGAAGCCAATGCACAGGATGACTTAGGTGCCTCTGTTGAAGGTGAGTGAGAAAGCTAGAGGTGACCAAGATATCATGAAATATTCTAGCCTCAAAATTAGGATTTTATAGGATGAAAGCTTACAGAATTACAGAATCTCTGAAGCCTAAACCGGGACTCAGAGGCTCAGGGAATCTAAGAATGGTGAAATCTTAGAACGTTAGGCTCAGAGGCATTTTTAGACTCGAAGAATCTTCACGTTGTGAAATCCTAGCCTCTCAGCTTTGAAGCATTTTCAGCTCATCGTCACAGACTTCTAAAATTTTAGAGTTGGAAGGGACCAGTTCTCAAGAATTTCAAGAAGTCCCGTCTGAAAACTCATTGATCTCCTTCCCGCCGCACACCCGCCAGCCAGTCCCAGGCCCGAGACAGAAAGCCTGAGCGCTGAAGCGTTTTGTGACGGAGATAAAAATGGGAGCGTGCCTTTGTTAATAGTTCCCATTTGGACATCTCTGAAAGCCAGGGAGAGGTCGCCTGGTAATGCAGCTTTCCGAGGGAGGAAACTGAAGAATGCGAGGCGCACCGCAGCCTGCCAGCCAAGCTGCCGGCGTTCTTTCCCCCTCAAGTTTGCTTCTAAATATTATCCACTTCACTCCCTTTTATCTCCCATCACTGGCTCTCTGTCCGCCCACTTAATCCACAGGCAGCCGGTGGCCCAGCCTCTAGCTCTGCTTGGTGGCTGCCAAGCCGTCTCGAGGAGCAGCTCCTCCAAGATCCGCAGGCTTTTCAATCCGCACTGTGCAGCCGCTGGAACACAGAACTGTTGCCCCAAGCTTGGAAGTGCTGTTGCTCATCCTGGGCCCCCTCCCTTTGCAGGAATTTCCTCCTTTTCTCTTCCACTTCTGAATCCTGTGAGATTTTCAAGGCTTAGCTCAAAGCTGTACCTCCTCCAGGAAGTCTTCCCAGAATGCTCCAAAATCCAGTCTGCTTAGGAAGACCTGATCCAAAGCTTTGCTTGGTACCCCAGCCATATATATTCTTCCCTTCCTTGGAATTTTTTTATGACATTTTATGATATTCTTTCAGCACTGATATGTTTTACTTTATATTATAATGATGATGGAGGCAGTCTTTTCTTTCCCAATAGACTCAAATTCAAAACCTAGTTTAAAATCTGCTTACAGCCCTGGCTGGTATGGCTCAGCCCTGGCAGGTATGGATTGAGCACCGGCCTGCGAACCAAAGTGTCACTGGTTTGATTCCCAGTCAGGGAACATGCCTGGATTATAGCTGGGTTCCCGTTTGGCGGCCTGTAAGATGCAATCCACCACAACCAACCAATCGATGTCTCTCTCCTTCTCCTTCTCCCTCCCTTCCCCTCTCTCTAAAAATAAAAAAATAAAATATTTTTGAAAAATATGTTTACAATTGACTACAAAATTAGACTGAAGGTGCTCCAGATCTGACGAGGGTGTTGGACGCTAAAAACAGACTGCATCTTGGCCTCCGTGTGCATAGAACACCTTTAGGCTTCCCGCCTGAGCCATGGAGATGACTTCTGTACTAATGCTGGCCCATTTGGTAAGGACTCTAGCATCCATGGGTCCCTGTGGGATTGCTCTCTCTCAAACCTGGAAAATGTTGTTGTTTTCTCTTCCTCATCTCTTACTTGCAAACAAAGGCTTCTTTTTTTCTCCTCTTTACTCCCCAGAGCACACATGAGCCTCTCCAGGCTCACCCCCATCCTCCCACTTTGTTTTTATTTTAAAATGTTTAATTTGACCCATTCGTTACTACTCGGGTTTTGGGCTCCAGCGACTGATGCTGATCTGCTCTAGGTCGCCCTCCCCGCCTGCCTGTCACACACAAACCTTGGTCGTGACTTCATGTGTTTGCTTGCGCTGTCCCCTCTACCTTCCCAGCTTTTACTGTCTGGCTAACTCCTACTCCTCTGAAGTGGCAGGGGTTCCTGAGGCGTCCTCCTTAAAAGTCCAGATTCTTCAAACAAATGCCCTTTATAGCCAGACTTCCAGTCATAGTCACAAGATTGCACTGTCCCCATGGGCTAAGGCCACCTGATCATAACTCAGCAGTTTGAGTTTAGGTGTAATGATGTGATTGGCTTTTGGCATTGTGGGGATTTTTTCCTTTTCTTTCTTAATTTTTCATCAAGGTGTAAATGGCATAACATTAGTTTCAGATGTACAATGTAATGACTGATTATTTGTATATATTACAGAGTGACATTGTGTTTTGAAAGGATTGGTGGGTATCTTGGTCTGCTTGACTGCCATAACACAAAATACCATAGACTGAGTGGCTTAAACAACAGAAATTTACTTCTGCACAGCTCTGGAGGCTAGAAGTCTGCAATAGGGAGCCAGCTTGGTCAGGATCTGGTGAGAGCTCTGTTTGTGGCTTGCAGACAGCTACCTTCTCACAGGGGTGGGGGGAGGTGTGTAGAGGGATAAGTTAAGATTGAGAGTAAGTTCACTGGGTGTCTCTTCTTATAAAGACACTAATCCCATGATGAGGGGAGCAAGAAGGTCACCAGACAAGCTCCATACAGGTCAGAGGTCTGAGGCCATCTCTGGGTGACAGCCTGGGGCCTTAGGACTTGTGCAGTCTCTGCAGGGGCACCTGATGCGGGAGTCTGATCTTCCCCTGACTTGGCAACGTGGCTTCCTTGGGGGACCCTGTAGGCTTTCAGGTCAGTACCTGACCACCGTTCCCCTCCCCTGTAGGCAGTGTAAATATTCCCTGCTGACTCGGCCACGTTTTATTTTTTGGATTCTCCCTTTTCTTCCCATTGGGTCAGGAAGGGCAGGGGGGAGCATTAAAATTTACTTCTCGTTTGTTCTTACCCTCTGAGCCTGTGTACTCTACATAAAGTGCCCACCCTATGTCCCTCATTCATAGGAACTTCCTGGTCTGATTCTACCTTTGAACCAAGAACCAGTCTTAAATAAATTGACACAGCATGGTGCCAACTCAGCTGGGGTGGGGGTGGGGGTGCTTCCACAGCCCAGCGCTCCTTGAGTGCCCAGAATCATTGTACTTACTGAAAGTGTAACTTTGGGCTAGTCGCATAACCTTTGTCTGCCTCAGTTTCCTCACGAGTCAGCCTCATCTGATTGCCGTGAAGATCGATCAGCATAAAGCACTGTGAAGTACGGTGCAAAATACACAAGGAGCACTCGCTAAACACTAGCTCATATTTATTAGTGTAGTTTTACTTTTTGTCTTTTCTGCTATTTACTTATTTATATTATTGAATTCATTGGTGTGACATTGGATAATAAAGTTAAATAGGTTTCAGGTGTACAGTTTTACAGTCCATCATCTGAATATCGTCTTGTGTGTTCTCCACGCAAGTTAAGTCTCCTTCCATCACCATTTAGCCCCCCGATACCCTCTTCGACCTCCCCCTATTTCACATCCCTCTTGTAGTTACCATACTGTTGTCTGTGTCTATGAGGTTTTTTTCCTTTGCTTAATCCCTTCACCTTCTTCACCCAGTCCCCCCTCCCCTCCCCCTCTGACAGCTGTCAGTCTGTTTCCTGTCTCTATTAGTGTGTTTTTTAATTAGCATCATTATATTACAATCTAAGGGATGTTTTTTTGTTCCTGCCATGTGTCAGACATTGGGATATATGCTGGAGGGAGAAAAGTGAGTAAGAACGATGATGATGTTCCCCAGATGCTCCCCTTCTGGGTGGGGAGGGCAATGGGCAGTGTAGAGGTGACTTACACAGTGCCAGGATGAGGGTGGTGGTAGGGGGTCAAGTGGTGTGATGTGGGAATACAGAAGACAACATGCTTCCCAGTCCGGGGGAGATCTGGGAGAACTTCCTGGAGGAAGCTGAGGTGAAGCCAAGAACTGAAGGAGTAAAACTTAGCAGGCAAATGCTGAGGGGTTCTAGGCCCAGGAGACAGGAGGTGCCTATGCCAGAGTTAGGAGTGGAGTGGTGTGGCTTGTGTGAAGGTCAGCTTGGCTCGTCTGCATGGGCTGTGACAAGCCAAGGCTGAATGGAACCACCTGCCTGCTGTTTGCCACCTCCGCCTCTGCCCAGCGCCCCTCTAGGCAAAGCGCAGAGATGTGCCAGGAGTTTCTCTCAGCCGAGTCCGCTTCGCCCAGGCCGCTTGGCCACAAGTCCTGGATTGGGATCGGATTCCGCAAGCAAGCGAATGCTCCTTTCCTGAAAGAGCAGTGCACCTCCCTGCACACCCCCTCACCCCATCCCCCACCCTGCCAGGCCTGCGATTATCACTGGGGACCTCACTGGCGGGACCCTGGGGCCAGCACCGCCAGCTGTGCCACGCCCTGCCACGGGAAGGTACAGTACAGAGACAAAAGGCAAGGAAGGCCCAGGCAGGTCACATACAAGAATCAGCCAATGAATGCTGAATAAGTAAAACAACAAATAGATGCCCCTCTCTCTGTCTCTCTCCTCCCTCCATCTCTACCTCTCTCTTCACTCCACCCCCACATACATTCCTTTCTCTAAAATCAAATTTTAAAAGATTAAGAAGCTGCTAGAAAACAAAAAGGCAAGGCCTCCCCCCCAGCCCTGTCTGTTCAAAGGGCTTACCTATTTCATTCCTATAATGTTATTTCAAGTTTTCTGACCAGTTTTATCTCCTGGGGACGTAGTGCACCTTCTAGGTAGTTCGAAAATTAAGCCTCAGTTCCCATTTGAAAGTCCCCTGTAGAAAGGAAGATTCCTGTGGAAAAGCCTTTTGGAAATCTCTCTGGCTCATGCTTCAGCTCCAGTCCAGGAGGCTTCCCTTTCTTGAGCTTCTCAGCCCTGAATCTGAGAAGAAACAAATGCCCAGGTGGCACTGGTAATTCCAACCATTTGCGTCCTGGTTTGCAATTTCCAGTCTCCCTCCCTACCACCCTAGGGACACCTAGAAAGGGCTTGACTAGTCCCATCCTGCATCCACCCCCCACCCCCACCCCACTGGATTTGGACTCCCAGTGGTCCCTGTGGTGTGGACTTCTGCAGCTGAGGGGCTATAACGTCTATTGGATTGGGACGTTTTGGAGCACCATTCCCTCTGTGGGGGCTGACCTGTCATGGGATAGTTAATTGAGACCTTCTGGGCCCTCAGTGATAATAATACATGGTTACTGTGCTTGACCTTGAACGGGATGATTAGTTGACCCAGGATTACATAATCCCCATGCCACAGCCTGCTGGTGGTCTCGCACGTGATTTCTATATTCTGCTTCCATCCTTATAGTTTTGTGGAGAGAGTGGCGAGAAAGGAAAGCTGGATTCTTAATGGAGCCCTTGTAGGTTGAAGAGGTTTGGGCCCTTGGAGATGAGAGTGGGGAAGGTCATTGGAAGGAAAGGAGGCTGTTCAGGATGGGAAGGTACAGAGGGTAGCAAAGAAAATTGTTTCTACCCCTCCCTCCATTGGGCTTATTCTTTCCTTTCCCAAGAGAGCCATTATTAGTTAGTGCCTGTTTTATGCTCTGGGTTTATCATAGTAAATGCCTAAAAAAATCTTGAAAGGTAAGTCATATTATTTTCCTCATTTTGAGGAAATTGAGGCTAAGTACTTTGTGCAAAACGATGGAACCAGAATTTCTAATTGGATCCTTTGATGCCAGAAGAGAGAGACTGGACTAGAGTTGGAATTCCAGCTTCACCACTTTGGCTGGATGGCTGAGAGTCTGTTTCTACCTCTGAAAAAATGGGGCTCACAATAGTCTTTACCCCCTGGTGTGTTGTGGGGAGTGGATGAGGTAATGCATATAAACCTCATAGCTGGGTGCCTGGCACACAGTTAGAGGTAATGAACGGTAATTGTGGTGGTTTAAGTCATGGTTATTTTAATTATTGTTATTGGCCCATTTTCGCACTGTCTGTGATTTGAGGTGAAGTCCATCCCATAGAGAAGACAGCTCTGGGTCCTGGAGCCTCTCACACAGTGAGCCTCATCCAGAACACGGATGGTCGTTGGTCGACCTCATGGGAACCATTTAGTCTGAAAACTGGAAATGTGGTCATTTTTTTCTGACCATCTGCCGTGTGTAATGTTAGATCCTATTCATTCTGGTTCAGCTTCCCTGTGATCTCCCACTGCCACCTGGAGAGGGGACACATCAAAAGGAGGGATCCCAAAGTTTAGCCTGGAGACCTGGTTTGAGGCCCAGCTCTTCCAAGAGTTAGATCCATGGCCTGAGGTGGTTCCCTCTCTGGAGGTCCTTTTCCTCTACTGCACAAAGGGGCTGGATGTCAATAGCAGTGACTAAAATGTATGGGGAGAATCAGGGATAAAGCCTGAGAAGGACATTATTAGCTCTCAGCTGTTTCATGCTCTCAGTACTTGGTGTGCAGGTGTTTTTCCTTTTCTGTTTCTCCCAAAGAAATACCCTGTATATACTTAGGGAGTTGAATTTGTGATTATGAAACTGTTCATCCATCCATTCATCCATCTGTTTATTTAACAAGCAATACCAGGAACTACTCCGTGCCAAGCTTAGTTCCAGGTCATGAATATGGGGCTTGTGTGGAATGGAGGGGTTGAACAGACCCCAGAGAGAGGCAATTCACAGCAGAGTGCCAAGAATAGGGCTGAGTCCTTTACACACACTGCCACACTTAATCCACACCACAGTCTTGCAGGTACATACTATTATTCAGCCCCATTTTACAGGTGAGACAGCTGAGGCACAGATAGGTTCATTCACTTACCTGAGGTCACACAGCTGGTGAGTAGAGGATCTAGAATGTAAACCCTGGAAGTCAGGCTGCAGAGCCTGTGCTCTCAACCTCTCTGTATCTAATGGAAAGGGACTGGAATTTGATGGTTGGGGAAGGCGGGGCAGCTCTTTTTCTGAGACCGGAACTATGAAAGATTGGGAGGACAGGGAGCTGATAGACTTCCCATGTCCTCTTCTGAGGAAGGGCTGCCACTTTGGGAAGGAGAATGGGGTGGTCTGGTGGCCAGGATCTAGGGTGAGGAGGGTGGTGAGGACAGCGGCTGTGTGGGGATTGAGAGCAGGAGCTAACCTGGGCCGGTGAAGGACTTGCCCACAGGTTGAGGGCCCAACAAAAGTGCAGGCTGTCGATTTGTAACAGCACCGGTCACAATGGCTGGGGTGCTTCTCTGCAGAGCTTGAGTGCGGGTAAAGAGGTGGGGAAAGGTGATAGAGAGCCACTCCCAGCCCCCAGCCCCGAGGAGTCTCTCTTCAGCTTGCCACAGTAGCTGGGCAGTATATTAGTTCCCACCTGTCTGTCATTGTTGAGCCCTGACCCCGAGACCCCATCCCCTGGCAGCTGGGGCTTTGGAGGGACTCGACTGGTCCTCTGGAAGTCTTCTGGGAGCTACCAAAATAGATAGCATCCTTGCTGCCCAGGAGTTCTCTTTGCTGGGAAAGATGCCCAATTTCCACACAACAGGCAGATTTCTCCTTATGAGTAGCTGGTGTGGCCAGGCACTCACACCTGTACTCATACTATGCTTGGCAGTACAATGCTACCTGAGCTCAGTATTGTGGGACAAAGAGGTGTTTCCTGGGTTCAGAAGGAGCATCATGTATGGGAGCAGGGTGGTTCTCTTAAAAGCTGGATCATAAAAGTGGTCTGGTGGTTGAATGACCAGCCATAATTAAATATATCATAGGGCCTCTTGTGAGGGACCCTGAGACCCTGAACACCATTTCTAAAATAACTACTGAAGGATAACATGTCCCTACACTTCATGTGACCCATTTAAGGACAGATTTGGGGGATTCCACCTGTCCAAAGTGGGAGCGGGTGAGGCAGGTTGTTCCTGAATGCTCCCCAAGTGGAAGTGGGGGGTGGGAGACTCTGTGGTCTGTAAATAGTCTGCAAATTATGCAAGCACTGAATTGGAGTCAGCTGCATGAGCCCAGGCAGGTTCCTCCCATCTGAGCCCCCTTAGCGGGTGTGAGCGTGCTTGGTAAACCAGAAACTGCGCCCCACTGCTGCAAAACCGCTTTCTCAGCTGGCTCTGACCTTACTGGAAAAGGGCATTTTTAAATTGTATTGTCTTTTCTATGTTTACATGTCTGCCTTCTCCATAGTCTAAAGTTCTTTGAGGGCAGGAACCTCATCTATTGGATCTGGGTTTGCCTAGGGCCTGGCTCCAAGTACACACGCAGGGAGGCTGTGGGTAGCTGTAAAATTACTGCCGGTATCTATGCATCATCGCCTGAGTATCTGGGTGGGAGACAGAAGTGCCCAACCATACCTCTGCATTATTCCCAGAGTTCCAGGTGTTTTGGCTTTGGTGGCTGTGACCATCGAGTGCATTCTCTCCCTCATGCTCTGACCATCACCTGGTGGTGCTGTGGTTTCCTGCTCATCCTTCAATCCCAGAGGGGCGCTAAGGGCTGCCGTGGCCCCCCTGTGGGCAGAAGCCTCTTCTCCTAGGATTGAAGGCATCTTCCCAGACCTCCTCTTAGACCCCCTTCCTCACGCTTCTGTGTTTTTTCTAGGGCACAGATCAGAGCTTCTGTTTGCTGGTCATTCTGTGATCCACACACAATATAAATGAAAGCTGCTAAAACCAATAAATTCAAACCATGTGTGGGCACTCACTAGGGAAGAGCAGGGACGTCAGAGGGCCTGGTTGTGAGGTGGCGTCAGTGCTGACGGCCCAGAGCTGATTTGTATATGAGAAAAGTAAATACCCAAAGTGGTAAACAGCCTTGGGTCTCTCATCATTGCTGGAATTCAAAGGCATTTAATAGGAACACCCACTCTCTGTCTCTTGTAAACAAAGTGAGATTCTCTGTGTGTGCTGACCTAAATTCTGCATTTTCATCTTTGGGAAATTCAGCCAGTCATTTTATTTGGGAGACCACAAGCAGTCTGGACTGCTGGGTTGGGTTGCCTTCTTTCTGGTTTCGTCACTTTTGCTTTGCAAAGGGCTGCCTTTACATCATTCTTTGACCTCAGATCAAATGGGATGGGTGGCCATTCTCAACCCTGTCCCGATGAGAACTATGGGTCCCAAGATGTAAATCCATTTGTCCAAGATCACATAGATCAAGTCTGGGCTAAGCCCTTCTCTCCTCCTTTAGAATCCTGTTTTCCACTCCTCTGTTAGTGAATGGTACTTCTGTTCTCCCTGACTCAGAATCCCAGAGACATCCCCATCCACTCCTCCCTCATTTCCTCTCTCTTCCAATGTCTCCTGGAGCCTGGCCTTCCTCTGGGTCCCTGCTTCCTCCTATTTCATTTCATTTCATTTCATTCAGGTCATCCTGGTATTCAGGAGAGAGCCCCAGGGAAGGAGCCAGACAGCCCTGGGTTTGGGGTTCTGGTTTCTCTGCCTGTCAACTGTGTGGCTGCCAACAAGTTCCTTCTCCGAGCCCTGCAGTTTTCACATATGTAAAATGGGAATAAATACCTACCTTCTTTGAATGGTCGTGAGGATTCATGGAGCTTATATATATGAAAATGTCCAGACTGCTCAGGATTCTTTAAGTAGCCTCCTAGTTATAAATGAATTAACCTTTAAAATGGCATAAGACTGAATATACAGTGCACACATACACACATGATTACATATAAAACAGGTGAAATCTGAATCACATCAGTGGATTTTTTCAATGTCAGTTGCTTGGTTTTGATATTATTGTGCTTTAGTTATGTAAGATGTCACCTATTGGGGAAACCAGGTGAAGGGTGTTATTTCTCACAGCTGCATTTAAATCTACAGTCATCTCAAAATAAAAAGTTTAATTAAGAAAAATGAATTAACCTTCCCAACACTCATTCTTTTGTGCCAGCTGCATGCCAGGTGCTGCTCTAGGTCCTAAGCGTGTATGGTGAACACAGAAGAAAAAGTTTCTGCCCCAACCTTCCTTTAGGTCTTTGCTCAAAGCTGGTCTCCCCTCCTGACCACCCTATTTAATGTTGCAAATCACTTCTTCTAGCCTTCCTCTACGGCACCTGTCACCAATTGGCATTCCATGATCTTTACATATATTGTTTATTGCCCTTCACCCCATCACTAGAATGTCAACTCCATGGATGTATTTTTGCCTCTGGTGTCTATATCCTTAGCACCTTAAACATGCCTGGCACACAGTAGGTATTCAGCTAATGAGGTGACAGACAAGAAGTAAGTCAGAGTTGGGTAAGTGCTGAAGGAAAACAAAGCAGAGGACGGAGTTGGTGAGATGATGGAGGAAATGCCATCATGCTGACCAATCCTAGATTTTTCTGAAAACCTTGCAGGTTTCCCTGTTGTGTGAGGGGTAAAGTCCTGGATTCTTAGTTTATAATGCACTCAATTTCCCCTTCCCTTTATCCATTCACCAGATGTTTCTTTGAGTAATGGGTCCCACCCATTACTCTGTGTGGGACCCTCTAGAGCAGGCTGAGATAAGATAGGAGAGGATCTTGCCCCAGAACACTTACAGGTGGGTAAGAGAGATGAGACAGGAATGTAAACAGCTTATGACAAGGAAGAATGGAGCCAGAAGTCAGCTCTATTCAGAGTGCTGGGGAAGGACCCTGAGAAGGGAGGGCTCACTTGTGGCCAAAGCATTTGGGGGAAGCCTCCATGGAGGAGGTGTTGGTTCTTGACCTCAAAATTCTGAGAGGATCGGACTTCCGGCCAAGATGGAGGCTTAGACGGACGCGCTAGGTCTTCCTCTACAACTAGAGAGGAATACAACTACTTCAAAACAAAGGATAACTAGAAATTCCAGAAAATAAAACTACACGGAAGCCCAACATATGAAGTTATAAACCAGCGGCGCCCTTTGGGCAGGTAAGAGCGAAAGGGGGTGGCGCTGTTTGCGGTCGCACCTGGGACAGCGGCGGGGAGAACAACCCCGGCTGCAGTTGAACCCCCGGCAGCTCGCGACCCCAACGCTGGGGAAAGCAGCCACCACATCGCCTTGAACAGTGAGGCCCAGGGGGGCGGGAGGACGGATCCCGGTCTCCTAGCGGAATAACTGTGTGAATCCATCTTGGACCCCCGCCCCCAAAGAAAGCGCCACAGGGCTGCGAAATAGGTCGCGGACAGGCACCGGTCGCTGGATTGTGACGACAAAGCACCACGGCACAGCAAGAAAGGTTGCCGAACGGCGCCGGTCGCTGGGTCATTACGAGTACACAGGCACTGCCTCCTATAGCCGGCCCAAGAAAACAAAACGCATCTGTCAAAATGAGGCAGACAACTATAGAAATCCCGGTGGCACAGCTCACCAGGCAACAGATGAAGAACCTGACAGATGAACAGATAAGAAACATGTCAGAGGCTCAGTTCTGGGCCATTGTTATCAGGTGGCTTACAGAATTCACAAAAGATCTGGAAAAAGATGAGAAAGAAGCGAAAAACACTCATAACGAAAGGAACAAAACCGCATACGAGACAGATGGTGAGGAAAAAAAATCCAGAGTTCATTTCAACAAACTGGAATATGGAGAAGGAACAAGCAGTCAACCAATGCAGAGAGAGGAAATGGGAAGCAACGATGAGAGGATCAGAAACCTCTGGGACAGCTATAAAAGGCCCAACATAAGAATCATTGGTTTGCCAGAGAGCGAGGAAGATGAACTAGAACTTGAAAAATTGAGTGAAAATATAATAAAGGAGAACTTCCCAGATTGGGGAAGGAAATAGACTTACAGGTCCAGGAAGCACAGAGAGTTCCAAAAAAACTGGACCCAGGGAGAACCACTCCAAGACACATTATAATCAAAATGTCAAAAATTAAAGATAAAGAGAGAATCTTAAAAGCAGCAAGAGAGAAGAAAAGAATTATGTACAAAGGGGTCCCAATTAGACTATCAGCTGACTTCTCAAGGGAGACCCTGCAGGCAAGAAGGGACTGGCAAGAAATATTCAAAGTAATGAAAATCCAAAACCTACAACCACGAATACTCTATCCAGCGAAATTGTCATTCAGAATAGAAGGACAGAGAAAGTGTTTCCAGGACAAAATAAAACTGAAAGAGTTCATTAGATCCAAACCACTGTTACATGAGATGTTAAAGGGACTGGTTTAGAAAAAGGAGGATCAAGACAATGAAATCTAAAATGAAAACTGCATCACAAGAAACAACAGAAGCTAGGGAATTGAAACAAAGGCAAACTAAACAGGCAACGAGAGTGGAAAAAGAACTATAGGTACAGGGAACATATTGGGGGGAGGTCAACAGGGAGGGGGAATGGGGAGAGGGAGGGAGATGATATAGGAATTAAGGATCATGGTAGGAGGGAATGGAGTAGACAGAGAGAGGTTGAGAAGAACTGTATGCACAACTAATGGACATGATCTAAAAGGGGGGGACAACTGGAGGGAGGGGGGCCACCGGGTGGAGGGGAGCAGAGGGAAGGGAAATTGGCACAAATGTAATATTATAATCAATAAAACACATTTAAAAAAAAAAAAAGAATTATCAAGGGAAGAGTTTAAAATGTAAAAAAAAAAAAAAAATTCTGAGAGGATCTCAAGGCCTTTTCTGGTCTGGCCCCAGCTCAGCCTACCAAGTTCCTCTTCCATGGCTCCCCTAAGTCGTGCTGCAGCTCTAATTAGACTGTTCCCGGCAGGTAGTCCTAGAGACCCTGGCTCTGCTCATGCTGTGAACTTTGCCTGCAGTACCCTCTCTCCTTCCTCTTGTTTTTCTAAATTCTGTTTCCAATTCCAGATCCAGCTTGGCCCTTCCTGCAGTAAGGCTTCCTCGATTGCTCCAGCTCCTTTGATCAGTCTTCTGTGAATACCTGTGCCATGTCTAGTCTGTACTGCTCCGTTTGACCCCTTGGAAGAGAGTCTTGTTGGACCAGCTTCACTGTGGGTAGGACTTAAACCCCCATCTAGGAGAGGAGGTGGCTGCTAAGCTGAACTTAAGCCTGGATGCACAGGAAGTCCTCAACAGTGCTAGTGGCTGGATTGACTTGAGAACAGTGGGAAAATGTGATTCTTCCTCAATGAGGGCAGGATTTGTCATTTTTTCCTTTGACTCAACTCTCCTCATTTTGAACCACTGGAAGCTCAGTTAGGGGATGGCTGCCTTTACAATGTTTCAGAGTATGTTGTTAACAAAATAATGCTGCAGAGTGGCCCAAAAGTGCTCAGCTTCAGGAACTGGTTTCATGGATTTGTTGGTATTCTAGCATCATACTGGAGTCTATGCTCACTCAGTACATCCTACAAAAAGAACATGAAAATATCTCTGCAGGATTTACTGCTATATATTCACTCATGTAACAGATCTGTTTTCTAAGATAGATTTTTAAATTTGAGAAGTTTTTGACTTACAGATGATTGAGAAGATGATTTAGAGAGCTCCCATATCCAGTTTCCCCTATTTTGGCACTTATATTAATGTAGTTTATTTGTCACAATAAATGAACTGACATTGATTCATTATTATTAACTAAAATCCTTACCTTGTTCAGATTTCCTCGTTTTTTCCCAAATGTCCTTTTTATGTTCCACGATATCCTATTATATGTACTTGTCATCTCTCCTTTGACTCCTCTTGGCTGTGACAGTTTTTATGACTTTCCTTGGATTTGATCATCTTGATGTTGAGTCCCGATCAGATATTTGCTCCTCATTTGGGATTTGTCTAATGTTTTCCTTATGATTAGATTGGGGTTATGTGTTTGGGGGAGGAAGATTACAGATAAAACGCCATTCTCCTTATATTGTATCAATGACATGTACTAACCATATGACTTACCACTGTTGATAGTAACCTTGATCATTTGGCCGAAGCAGTGTTTATAAGGTTTCTCTATAGTAAAGTTACTCTTTATATCATCTTTCCATACTGTACACTTTGGAAATATGTCACTATGGGCAGCCCACCCTTAAGGAGTAGGGAGTTTTGTTCCCCCTCAATCAATGTGTTTTGAATGCTCACTGTGTGCTGGGCACTGTTACAGATGCTAAAAATATGTGTATAGTGGTGAATGAGACAGAAAAGACCCTTTTCCTGCATGGAACTTCCATTCAAGTGAGGGTTTAAACAGTGAATAATTTTAAAGCATGATAAGGGGTATAAAGACAAAAAATAGGCAATAGGGTAGAGAGGGACCAGGGTGCTAGGGATGGAGGGGGCGCAGAGGAGCAGCTTTCAGGAGAAGGTGCCTTTCCAGCTGAATCCAAAGGGTGAGGAGGAGCCAGCTGTGAACACCTGGGGAAAGCACATGCTGGGCAGAGGAACAGCAAATACCAAAGCCCTGAGGCCCACCTAAGGAACAGAAAGGATATGATGACTGGAGTTCAGTGTGCATGAAACACTCGGAGATGGAGCAGAGAAAAGGTCAGGTGAGATCTTGCTAGGCCTACAGATGACAGAAAGGCATTTGAATTTTATTCTAACAGAAGAAGCCATTGGTTTAAAGTGGGGGAAGATCTGATTTGCTTTTATGTATAAAAGATGGCTTTGGCTGTGGTGTGCAAAACGGACTCCCATGGGCACAGTAGCCGAGGAAACTGGGAGACCAGTATAAATGCTGTTGGAATAGTCCAGGTGAAGGATGATGGTTGCTTGGGCCTGGGAGGAGCAGGTAGAAGTGGATTTTGGAGGCGGAGCTGACAATGCATCTGATGAGTTGCTTCTGGAGAGGACAAGAAATGGGCGTGATGCTTGCACGTGGTGGTACTATTAAATAAAATCGGGGGAGGCTGCGGTAGGCGCAAGTTTAAAAGGTAAAAATAGAGATACTGAGGGTTCATTAGAAAAGCTCGACCAAAGTCCATTTGTTGGCACTATTCTTAACAGCCCCTCTGGGATGCATCACATACCTGAAAGGATAGGAACAATGTTCTGCTTGTTGATTCAAATGCCACCTTTCTCCTCAGTAGTTCACACTATTGAAGTATGAGATGCAAATGGCAGATGTCAATGGCAGGTGGCACGGATGTGAAGAGTGTACCAGGTATTGAGGGGCCTGGCCACCTGCTGCTCCCTCAAAGTGTGTGCCAGGCACTGAGTAGGATGCCTTCCTGCATCTTCTAGTGCCCAAGCCATAAGAATTACTTTTTTTTTCTGTCCCAGCTGCCATTTAATAAGTATATATTGGTTTGTGTTGAGTTATGTCTACAGGAGAGTCATTCAACAAGTATTTACTGAATACCAACTACTGTGTTATGCTATGTTAGGCACGAGCCATGGTCCCAATCTAGGTGGGCAGGGGACAGAGTATGGGCAACATGTTCATACCTGTGCAGTTGGCCACCAGGGAGAGAACGTGTGTCCCCAAGGATGCGAGGGCCCCCTGGAGGAAGTGGAAACAGCTGTTAATTTGAAAAGCGTGAAGGCACTGAGCCATGTGGCCAGGGTTTCTGTAAGAGAATTAGAGTGGGACAGGGTTGGAGAGGTAAAATTATGGTCCATAGAGCATCATAGGGTCAGAAAAGGTGCTGAAAAACTATTTGCTGGATGCATGAATGATTGGAAAGTAAGATGGTAACCACTCCCTAGAGGATGCGGACGTCAGTGTCTCCTCGGGGCCATGAGGAATCACCGCTGAATAGGACCGGCATCTAAAAAAACTGGAAGGAGCCAGAACTTGAAGAAAGACTTTTGAATTTCTGGCCAGCATTTAATTTATTGTAATAATAACAATACTGCTAATAATAACAATGGTTTTTATAACTGCTAAATGAGCGTTCTTTTTGCTGGAAAGACACTGTTAGTTACATGCATGGCCCCATCTGTGTGTGGTTAGAGGTTACTGACTGAGACCAAGTGGGTCTTTTTATTTGGAGGTTTTGTTGTTTTCTTTCCTGGTTGGTCTCTGCTGATAATCTGTCTCACTGTTGGCTCTTCCGTCAGTTTGTGTTCCTCGAGATAACACAAAAGCACAGTCTTTGACAAGGTAAATATGCGAAATCCTTATTGTAACATTTAATCACTTAGGGAGGTTTCGCTCTGGGGTGGGGGTGGAGGGGTGGTGGGAATGGAAAGAAAAATCCAGATTGCTTTGATTAACTGCATTTTTCTTTCTGGGTGAATGGGAAGGCTTGGGTGGAAATCTCAGCCATTGAGGCTGTTTCCAGGAAAGAGTAAGAAAAGCGATTGAGGAGGTTCTGGAGCCTTAGTCAGTGGTAGGTATTAGGCCCCTTTTCTGGGCATGGTACTGGGCTGGGTGCTGACTAAATACTCTGGAAGAGGGCACCTGTCTTTCATATTAGAATGTATGTCTGGGAGGTAGGACTTGGGTATGGGCAGGTCTACCTGGCACAAGGTGGACCTCAATAAATCCTCATTGATTGGATGAGCTTTTTACCACATGGCAATTAATTGTTTTAAGAACTCAGATTGGTGAGAGATCACCTCCAACAGGAGTCACTAATCTGGGTATCAGGAATAAATGGTGTTTGATAGAGGCCTTTCTCCACTTATAACTGCACACAGGCAAGCCAGTTTCCTGTATTGTGAGGTTGTTTCTCTGCACTTGGTGGGTGAGAGAGCTGGCCCTCAGAGGGTTAAGAGATTCATTCACAGGGCCAAGAGAGCAGGGCCATAACCTGATTTATTCACCAGTCTGGCTAAGGGGCCACCATAGTATTCCTACACATAGCAGGCTCTCAGAGCGTATGTACTGAACGAGTGAAGTATTTTAGGAGTATACTGTGTTGGAGACTCTCAGAAATGTATAGGATGTGTAGCTGTGATACAAACCCAGGCCTTCCACTTCCAACACCTGATTTCTTTTACTGTACTGACCAATTTCATTATGGCAGAGATTGGGTATTAGATTAGATCATTGTTCAAAAATATTCACTCCCCGCCTCCCCCTTTCCCGAGCCTGGGGTGAGATAGGGTTTAGCCATGTGACTTGCTTTGGGTTTTTATGTTGGGCAAAGTGTACTTCCTGGCTCCCGGACTTTAGGCTCTGTTATGTGACATGCTTTGGCCAATGAAACATGAAGGGAGCAGAACCTTAATGTGTTGCTTAATTGGGCTCACCCTCCAGTGCTTCTGCCACCACCATGAGAAGAAGATGCCCCCATGTTGCAACTGCCCTTCTGGCCTAGGTTCCAGAGTGAACACAGCAAACTGGAGCCCCACCCACAATGAAGGGCTGAGCTGAGATGGAACATGAGCTGGGCTGGGCGGGCCAACCCAGATCAGCCAACCCCCAGCTGACCCACCGTGAAAATAAGTGAATTACTGCTTTAAGCCCCAAAGCCTTGGGGTGGTTTGTATTGTAACACAGCAGTAGCTGACTGGTAGAGGAGAGAAGGGCCCCTCAGGCAGGGGCTGGCCCATGACATATGTAATGGAGGGAAAGAGGGAGTGAGGGATAGGAGGTGAGGCTGGCAGAGTGGGTTTCAGCTCAATCTCAGAAGGTCTTGGTGGTCAGTGTGAGGAATTTGATAATTTTCCAACAGGCAGTAAGAGATGTTAAAAGTGGTGAGCACAGAGGGATGAGGTCCAAAATAGCTATGGAAGGGTGAATTTGAAAAGAAGTACAGAATGGTTAACATGAGAGGAGACTAAGGTCAATGACCTGTTGGAAAGCTGCTATTATTTTGCTCCCTGCTGCATCCCAGAGCCTAGCACCATGCCCATTCAGTAGTATATACTTAATAAATGTTTGTCCAGTGGATACATGTGTAACAAAATTGTCCATGGAGTCGATTATGAGGACTTTGAAAATGAAAGTTTCTGATAATTCAACTATTTACCCACTCGTTTATTTACCAGTGTTTGTTAAGGTCCTAAAATTGATAAGTACTTGTAGCTGAACAGATCCTCAAGAGAGTTCTGTGGGACCCTTCCCCATACATTTGGAACAGGGGACAGACTGACAAGCAGAAAGGGCTAGAATGTGAGAGAGGGGTAGTGGGAGAGGTACAAGGTGGGCACTGGGAAGAGGCTGCCTCCAGGGAGGGCATGTTCACTGCCTGGGTCATGAGGACACAGTGTGGATGAGTGCCGTCCCTTCTGCTCTCACCTGGGATCTAGACAGTGTTGTTTGTCCTCTGGCAGAAACCCACAGCAGGCTCTGCAGGAGCTGCCAGGTGTATGAATTCCAATTAGATATGAACTTTCCTTTTACACCAGCCTGCCCAGTGGTTTAGGCTTTGTGTTCATACCTTCATTCACTCTGCTTTGGGCCAGGCTCTGGGCCAGGTGACAAGGAGATATTGATGGTTGAGAGGCAGTCCCTTGCTTAGAGGAGTGCCTAGTTCAGTGACTCGTAAATCCCTAACGTGTGACTTCTGGCAAGTCTTGGACCTCTCCCAGCCTATTTCCTCATCAGTGAAATGGCCACTGATGGGCCTAGGTTCAAATACTAAGTCTGCCCCTTGCTGGCTATGTACCCTTGAGCAAGTCACTACTGACTGAATCCTGAAAGGTGGTCCAGTCCCTGTCTGGTAGAGACTGCGTTCTGGAGGCCCTGCCTGTGTGAGCAGACTCACGTAGGGAGTATTTATTTGAACCTACTCCAGGTCAGGAGATACTACCCCCCTTCCCCAAAATCATGGATTGAGAATGATTCTTAAGCTCTCTTATATTTACTGGGACACAAGACTGTGACAAATTAATGATGGACACAGGAGGACCTGCTGGTTGCATGTCTGTGCCAAGTGCTTGCCACGGCCAATAATTTTCTTCAGGTTGCAGGATAAGCCACCCATTCATTTCCTATTCATTTGACAAATTACTGCTGAGCGCTGCTCTGTGTGGGGAGTGCTCCAAAACAAAACAATGTTCTCAGCCCTTGTATAGCTTACGTTCTAGTGGGGACAGACAGACAGCAAATAATAGGCATAATAAATAAATCAAGTAGGCTGGAAGGTAATGTGTGCTATGAGAATAAGAATAGGACAGGGTAGAGGCTCCAAAAGAGCCCCACCTTATCCCCGAGAGACAGCCTTGTCAAATGTAGAGCAGTATATGACCCCTCAGGTTGCTGATGCTGCTGCCCTTGGGGCTCATACATGCTGAGCTGAGCGGTTGAGGTGATTCCAAGGAGTGCTGTTGTCTTGGTATATCTGTGTGCATGTGCACGCATGTGCACACCTGGGTGTGAGTCTGTGTTCCTCAACTAAAGGTGAATGGCTCCAGGTTAACCATTGTTTAGCATTAGCTGTATTTCCTCCACCTGCCCAGACAACTGAGAGTTATCATCCCTCCTTGGCCATTCATGTCTAAACTTCTGACCTTCTGGCAAGTTGTTTGGGAGCTTGGGATCACAGGGGGTGGAGGGAATAAAACCACAGTTATTATCATAGGAAGGAGCAGCCTGCAGTTTACCTTCCTGGGCTCTCTAGGAAAAGGACTTAGTGAGTAAATAAGAATTGAAAATAAATATTCATGAGGAAATGTGCATCTAGGTCATGAATGCCTTGTTATCACGAGGCAGGGATGTTATTTGTTTTGAATCAAATATTAATATGCTAATTTCAGCAGTTCTTATCACTATGAAAGCAGGTAATGTATCTCTACTAGGCAATACTTTCTTGCCTTGTTCCGGTACCCATGGGAATCAGTCAACCAGGGTAGTGCCCACCACATACCCATCACTGCACCACGCATTATAATCACCAATATCTGTTCTTGAAAACCACATTGCACACTGTGAGATAACACCCAGCGACACTTCATTTAGGCAACGTCAGTTTAGAGTGAGCACTTCTACCAACAATGAGTTATCTAGATCCTAAAATCATAACCCTTAAGCATCATTATGTTAGCTGACATACAACTTTGGATGGGAAGTTTTAAAAAGTATGCTTGTCAGACGCAACAGCAAAGTCTTCAATCGGTCTACTTTTTTCTTGGAGACTTGGCATCATCCCCAGTGGCCCTAGACACAGGAAGTGGTATGTAATAGGGGTTGCCTTTTCTCTGGGTGACCCTAGACTGCTGTCATTCACTAGTTTCTGGGAGTCTTGGTGACTATTTCTCCATCTCCCCCATCAGAATCAGACTGAAAATTTTGACTTCTTACTGGAGCCAGTATCCTTTGCAATGTATAAGCTGCTTTTAATCTTTTGTGAGCTAGGAAGTCAGAGAACCAGATTTATTAAAAGTGAGTTCAAAGCTAAACTAAATAATTTCAGATGAAAATGCTGAGGCATTCTTGTAGGAGTCCAGTGTAGAAATGCAGTGTAGTGTCAATTTTGTTGTTTGAACATGTGTTCTGGACATGGGGAGTTACTAGGTATGGGACTTCTGGATACATGAAGTGTGACCGTGTGTGTGTTCCTGTCTATTCACATATATCTGTGAGCCGTGGGAGGTGGGGCTTGATAATTCAGTTAATTTCATTTCTGAATGGCTCTCTCTCAGCACTGGGATCCAGTGTAGTCTTTGTGTCCCAGATTAGTGGATAAAAGCTTCCAGGAGGATGATTTCAGCTCAGTGGAGGAAGAAGAGGCTAATAGAGAAGTCCAGGGGTGGAACAGCTGCCTTGGGGTGCGGCGACTTCCCATCACAGGAGCTGTTCTTACGAAGGCCAGGTAACTAATCGCTCATCCAGGCTCTTGGTTGAGGAGATTTAAACATCTGTCAAGTGATTGGCCTGAGTTTTAAATTTTTGAAATTTTGTCAACTTTATTACAGTGTGATGGATGTATACTAAACCATATATATTTGAAGTATTGACCTGATTGATTTTTAAAGTCTGTTCCTAGTCTTGGGCAAAGCTATGTTATTGAAGTATAAATCCGCATACCCACTGCATCCAGCAACTCAGAATGTTTGTGTCCCCTCATCATGCACAAGTTAAAAATCCTTAATCCCCAATGTGATGGTGTTTAGAGAAAGGGTCTGGGGGAGGTCATTAGGGTTAGATGAGGTCATGAAGGTGGAGTCCTCACAATGGGATTAGTGTCCTTGCATGAAGAAGACATCAGAGAGCTCACACTGGTCCTCTCTGCCATGTGAAGACACAGCCAGAGGTGCCATCTGCAAGCCAGGAAGAGGGCCTCACCAGACCCAACCCTGCTGGCACACTGATCTCAGCCTTCCAGCCTCCAGAACTGTGAGACTACCTGTTCCTGTTGTTCAAGCCCCCAGTCTATGGTATTCTGCTTTGGCAGTCCAGGCTAAGACAGCCCCCTCTTCCCAGGTGGGTCTCCATTCCTGAGGTCCTTGTCTCTTTCATCAGACAGTCTAGGAAGCACCGCTTTTCCTCATTCACACTGAAAGCTGAGCGTAGTGGCGTTTCTCCCCGGCTCCTATTGGGGAGCGGCCTCCTGGGTTCCCATGGCCTGGCTGGTGCTTCCAGATGTCCAAATGTGCAGGCCTGCTCCTCCCTGCTGTTTAATAGGCCTCTTTGTAAACCGCACCAAACAGTTGTTCAAGTAACACACGTCGTTTCATGTGGCTGTGATGCTGAGCGTGGCTTGGGCTTTTTATTTGTTTGGGTTTGTTCCCTCCTTTGTAAACAGTGAGGAGTGTCTGCCTACAAAATCGTCTTCTTGTCTTCTTGGCTGCATAGGGAGGGTAGAGAGAAGGAAATCCTTCCTCACTCTGTTCTTCATGACTCGAGCTGCTGCAAGTTTCCAGAACCTGTTTGGAGTACCTCAGCTCCCTATGATCTGTAATCCTCGGCATTTAGAGGTGGAAGGGACTCACACTGACACACGCCAGCCCCGGTCCACAGCGTGGCCAGAAGGAAGGTGGAACCCCATTTCCCCATGAACTGAAGTGGGAAGAGGATATGAAGTCACCTTTACATAACGGGTTCCTTGTCAGAGGCCCTGCCAAAAGAGACTCCCCGAGAGGTCAGTTTCTTCCCTGGGGTGGAGAGGGGCCAGGGCTGGGTCAGCTGGGCAACCATCCTCTGGACCCAGGGGACCCAGGAGGGAGGGGCAGTCAGGTGTCAGATGTTACCCAGGCAAAGGCGAGCCAGGGGGCATTCGGCTGGGTCTTCCCTCTGCCCCAGCGTGCTCCACAGGAGTTCACTAGACTCTCTGGCCCCAAAGGGGATTACTTATAAGGAGGGGATGCTTAAGTGCAAGTCAGCATCTGTCACCTGGTCCTGGACCCTGCCAGATATTCCCATCACTTTGAAATGCAGAGGGGACAGCCCCCAAATTCCAAGAAAAGTCAGACTTGTGCCCTTGTGGGAAACCCTTCCATTCTCCCACCTGACCGAGGCATTCCCCCTCCCCCCAGGGGCTTTGGGTTGAAACGGCAACCTGGCCTTGATGCTGGAGTTGAACCCACTTGATCAAGTCCTGGAAGAAAAATCAAAGACTGTTGAGGAGGGATCATGTGCAGTGTTTAAAGTCCCTGACTACATCTCGAAACAAAAAAAGATTTATTTGTTGAAGACACAGTCAGATGGCTCAGTGCCCTGAACAGAGGGAAGAGGCTCTAAAGAATTAGGTAGAACCTGGGATGAGGAGAGATGGCGTCTGCCCGTCTGCCCATGCTGGGGGGCAGCGCCCTCCTGGGCCTGTGCGTGCCTGATGAGTGTGTTGTCTTCCTTCCCTGCACATCTGTCACCTCATCTGCAACATGAGAGCAGCCGGATAAAGTGACCAATCCCAGCCTGGGCCCCAAGTTCCCCGGCCAAGTAGAAAGCACTTGTTGAAATCCCAAGGCTGTTCAATATTAAACATACAAGCAACTAAAGGACTATTATATTTATTGGAACCAAAACTGCAAAGATAACACACATGGCAAGTTTTTGGCCTCCGAATACATCAATATCTGTGTCTCAAACTCTGTTATCTCCTTCCTGATCAGGAGCCTGGACTGGCATTCTGACAGAATCATTTAGGACAGGGATGCAGTGTGTAAGGGAACATATTTCAAAACATGACACTCAACAGGCCTTGGGTGGGAAGGTCTTCACTCAGTAAAAGCTTTGGAAATCATGGTTTCAGCATTTCAGAATTCTTAACGAAGGTTATGTCCTTCCCTCAGCAAGACTAGGAGTGATCTTTGCCGGTTTCCCAAACCTAAAATTGCAGCGTGGCCAAGGTCTTGGGTCTGGAAAGCACCAAGCCTGCTCACGGGGATCTCCAAGGAACCTGCCCCCTCTATCCCCGCCCCCCCCCCCCCCACCACGCTCACTCAGGTAGTGATTCTGTGTGTAATGTAACCAGAATGCTCCCTTTTCATCTCTGTTAATTTCCAAATTGGCTCGTTAAATCCATACATTCCAGAGACTCAGTCCAACATTCCAGGGAACCTTTCCATGGACAATCAGAGCAGGAGTTCTTTTTGGCAGGGTTTGTTTAAGCAGAGGGAATGTGAAGAAAAAAAAAAAATTACCAGAACAAATTATCTTCATCTTGCAGAGGGGACCTCAGACAGTAGACTCTTGGTTGCCACAGCCCTCGTCTGTCTTTGACTGTCCCTTGTCCAGTTTTGCTTCACAGAGAGTCTCAGTGAGTCCAGCTTTGGGCCTGGCCCAAGTTCACTTCTTCACATGTTTGTTGAACTCCTGTTGCAGACAAGATATCATTGACTAGCAGCCCCTCCAGAGAGAATCAGCACAGTAAACTCTGGGTGATCTTTTCTGTGGTAGTGCTGTTGGGATGCAAACACGTCTGTGTGTTTGAAACTTCAGAGCTCAGTTGCCAGGGGAGGTGTCTGTTTTGCTGCCAGACGGGTACAGAATGTGCCATACATGTGAACAGGGCACCCGGGAATAGCTGGAATTAACAATCACGCAAGAACAGGATGCAAGGAAGTAAATAACCCAAGTGTTCAAAGGCCGGTTATCAGCTCTTTTTATCTCCTCTGGTAAATGCCAGCATTTTTTCTTAACCTACCTTTTCCATTCCTCTGACCTTCAGAATTTTTCCCACTTTCAGGCCACTGAAGTGGCTCTCCTAGCTCCCCATCCCTTCTTTAAAGGAATGGCCTGCTCTTTTTCACTGAAGGGCTTTGGTGGGGGGGTAACTTTCCTTTTCCCCGAAGGGCAGCTCCAGGCTGTGGAGAGTCGGCAGGCATCTATTCTGGTCTTCAACCTTCTGGTCTGCTTACTGCTGATCACCTGAGGGCGGAGGAAGTAAAGGACAGCCAAGCTTCGTCCAGATGTCACCTGCTGTTTGTCACTATCTTCAAAAAGCATGTCTTGAATACCCAGTGAATGTATGTTTCCAGGCACCTGTCTATGAAATGGTCCCTGTTCTCAGGAACCTGCTAATTCCTGTTTGGGAGCAGGTCCACCAGATAAATGTATATGAAGGTTTAAGTCCGTTTATGCTTATTGCCCTGAGATGGATACAGCTACAGAGGCAGGCATATAATCAATATTTATTGAACAAATATATAGATACAAGAATTATAGGAATTTAGCTCCAACTCAGGTAAATCAACAGCCAGGCCCACCTTGTTTCTCTTCTGGGCAGCAGGCCCACCTGCATGGTGCCTTGGTGTGACACAGAAGTAAACACCCGGATGTGTATGCAGCCCCGTGCTGTGTGTGTGGCTTGTCCTGTCAGGGGTCAGACGGCCCTACTGTGTGCAATAGCCCTACTGTGTAGGATGGGATATGGGGAGAAATAGAGGGGTAAAGACCACACTCTCTAAAGCTAGAGTGCTGTGCTCAGGTTCATACGCTGATGTAACTACTTAGCACGGTGCTTCAGTCTCCTCGCCTATGAAGTGGAAGTATAATGGAACCTACTGCAAAGTTTAGTGTGAGGCTTACATGAATCACTGTATGTAAAGTGTTGGGAACAGTGCCTAGCACATAGTAAATACTTATTAAGTCATAGATCTTCTTCATGTTGTTATTGTTATTATGGGGAAGGGCCAGGTGTCAGGATCTGAGGGTTCAGGGAGCTCAGGTCCTAGAGGAGTGAGAGCTGGGGGGAGGGGAAGCTGAAGTAGACTGATGGGTGGGTGTGGTCAGTATTAGCTGAGTGTCTGAAGTTGTAACTAACTCTCTATAGACCTTAGGCCTTATCTGGTGGGAGGGTTTCTACAGTGGTAGAGACAAAAGGTCCTAGGTGAAGTCAGGGGGCCAGCAGCTTTCTCCTGGTTCTGGTTCTGAGCAGCAAACACCTACACACACACACATACACACACACACACACACACACACACACACTCACTCACTCTCTTACTGATGGCAGGGAGTTTGACAAACAGCGTCCAGGAAATGGGCAAGATCAGACAGATTGGTCCAGAGCCAACTAGATAGGCCAGGGGTTTATCTGACTGCCTGGCAGGGAAACTGAGGCAGAAGTTCCCCAGAGTTCTTCACAGGCATAACTGAAATCAGGTCTATTAACAGGCAGACCATAAGTCCCCGCTACTGGTGCTGCTGGTCAGTGGACCCCTGGCCTGGTGAGGCTGGGCCTGAGGCCCACGGGAGCAGAGTGCAGTTACCTTCATCCTGAGTAGGAGGGAGGTGGAGAGCGGGGACCTGGGGCATCAGAGGCTAATGAGTTGGGGTGGGAGGGGTTTCATGTTGGCCTTGCATTGAGATGGGAGGATGGTTAAGACTTAGAGGGAGAGAATTGAGTGAAGATTCAGGTGGGATTATGCATGATGCAATCCTGAGATATAAATAAAGTTGTGTGCCTGGAACAGAGTGATGATGGACTGTGTGTGCAGCAGAGAAGCCTGGGACTGGGCCGAGGAGGGAAGGCCAGGGCACAGGAGCCTTGAAAGCCAAGTTAGGGAGGCAGAGCCACTAGGCCACTTAGTGAGGGGACTATTATAAAGAATCAGATGGTGGCAGAGGGTCTCTACTATTCTCTATGTCTGTATTGCAGGCAATTGGATTGTAAAGGAGGGGCAAGACTCAGGTAGGGTGGTGGAAGGAGCAAGAGATTGAAAGAGAAGATGACTAGAGGCAGCCGGAGCAGTTTATTAATTGTTGTAATCAACAGCCTGGGAAGTGCAAAGGCCTAGGAGGAAGGGTGAGGAAAGGAGAGCTGAGATGGGAAAGATCACAAAGGAGGAAGCCCGGGGCCCTAGAGGCTGATGAGGTACAGAAGGCTTGTGTGTGGAGGTGGACCCTGTTCAGGAGGGAAGATGAATTGGAAGGACTCCAGTGGGGCCCCAGGGAGTGGGGTGTAGGCTAGAGATGAGGATTCAGGAGGCCATGGACGGGGAAGAGATGGAGCACAGAGAGGAAGAGAAGAGACCAATGGTAGCAGTTGTGACAACAGTCATTCTCAGGGCCAAGAGGAGGGAGAGGAAGTGTAGCAGCATCAGGAGGAGGGGTCTTGGTGGCCGGAGACGTGGGAAGCAAACAGGATAGTGCAGCTTCCCCCTGTGCCCAGCCTGCAAGAGCTTCTGTGTCTTTGCCCAGCTGGGCTCTGCTGAAATCCATGCCCCCCTTGCATGCATGTGTGTCTGTATACAACACACACACACATATGCAAGTACCACAGCTCAACCCCATGACCTTCGGCTAGTGTCAGCTCAAGTCTTATCTCCTCTGGAAAACTCTGGGTGGCTCCCTGCCCAACCACCATTTTAATTATTCCCTCCTCCCATCCCCACAGCCCCTCTCCCACCTTCTCCACAGCACTTATCAGATGATACTGCAATTACCTGCAATATTAAAGGGTCTCCCTCCAGACAGTGAGCTTTGCAGGGCTGCTCCCTCCATGGTGCTACAGCCCTGGACAGTACTCAGTGAACAGGTGTCCCCGCTGATGGAGGAGAGTTTCTGGGCAAAGGGAGGTGGAGCAAATAGAGGCCTTCAGCCAGGGCCTTTGAGCTCACAGCCTGTGTGGAAGGTAGTAGAGGAGAAAGTGATCGAGGGAATGTGCCCCATGGTTCCACCTGATGGAAATCATTCTTCTCAAGTTGCCCATCACCTACTGTCCTCCTGTGCTCCAGTTTGATCTGGCGGCGACCCGCACCAGCCTTTCCTTGTACCTTGGTATCTCTTGTTTCTGCAATCCTTTGAAGCTGTGACCTGAACTATGGAAACTATGACTGGGCACATAGTAGGCCTGGGGGAAATGCTTGTTTGAATGAATCAGAGTCATCTGTAAAAGAAGAACTGTTGAAAGAAGCGAAGCGGCCCACCACTCAGGGGAAGAATGGAGTTCAGGTGTCCAGTTTCTGATCTCATTGGAACCCCTATGAGGGAAGCAGCACCAGTGACTTGAAAGAGCACTAGCATGAGAGGTGGGCGCCCCTCCTCTGCTGGGCAAGTCTCCTCTGCTACCGACCCCGCGCCAGGGAAGAGATAGAAACTCACATTTTCTCAGGTTCTTCTGAAGCTAGGCATGAAGCTGGGCACTTTCCCTCTCAGCATTTTATCCCATGAATCCACAGAACATGCTTGGGATACTGGTTCGTATACTGATTCGTTGTCTTTGTTTTATTTAAGAACATTGAGCACTTCAAAGAAGTGAAGTGACTAGCTCAAGGTCACAGAGCTGGTAGGTTATAGGCTACCCATTGTGTGTTTCTTGTGTGTCACTAAGACTGATTCTCTCCTCAGTGCAGAGGTGCACTGGATATCTGATGCCTGGCAGTCCCATAGTCCGGAGGCCTTGGGAAGTAGCAGAGATTTTATTTTTCTTTGGTCTGAGAAGGGGAAGGAAGGCAGAGTGGGAGGGAATGTCCTGTGTCCTGTTGAGCCCTATGATTCTAAGAGCAAAGGACCGTGTGACTTGAACACACTCTTTAGGGCTGAACTCTGTCTGGGGTGTCTGGCAACATTTGACATGATGTCATGAAAAACTATGAAAGTGTCTCTCCAGAGCTCCGGGAGGAATTAGGCCTTTGCACGTATGTATGTGTTTAATTTTCAGCTGCCCTGATTTCTCCCAAAAAGCCTCTGGTTCTTCCTCAGAATTGGTCCAGGCCCCTCTGTGCTTCATCTGCACTGGGACAAGGCCTACATACCTGGCTGCCTCCTCTTGTCCCTTTTTTCAGGGGCAGTTGGGCTGCTCTCTGTGGCATTTTTCAATCAGGAGCTATCAGGAGCTAAGAACATTAAAACAAAAGAGGCATTTTCCCGACCCTGGGTGGCCTGTGGAATGAGCTGGAACCTGGGGCAGGGGATGCGGGCCAGGCGGAGTCCCTTTTCTGTCACAGCAGAATGAGTCTGTGAGAGGAGACCCAGGCCCTCCCCGTGGGAGCTGACAGTAGAAAAGGCCCAGAAGAAAAAGACTGGACCTGCCTTTGGGAAGGTCACAGTGTCCTCAAGCAGGAGACAAGTCACATGAGAGCAGTTATGTAAGAGCAGAGTAATTCCTGTACTCATTAGGAGCCCAGCACATGCTGAGTGAGTGGAGGTGGGCACAGACTGGAGGAGCGGCTGGGATGGCTCTGCCCTCCCTACTGTGCGTCCGGCCCTTGAGGGGCTTACTGTGTAGTGGGAGTGACAGCCATGCCCATGTCAGTTTCAGAGTGGGTGATGGGTACTGAAGTAAAGGGGCCTGCTCAAGGGCCTTGGGTGTCAGGAAAGGAGTCAGGAGAAGGGGGAGTTTGGGTTAAGGAGAAGAGAAGTAAAGTGTCTTAGATACAGGGAACAACAGCCCGTGGGTGGGACCAGAGGCCTGCAGCAGCCTGACACACTCCTGGTATGGGGCGAGTGTCAGCTTGGCGGCCCTCTGCACCGTACCTAAGGGTCACTGGATGCCCAGCTGTCAGGACAGCCAGCAGAGGCTATCAGGAGGGTTAGGTCAGTAGAGGCAAGAGTAAGTTGGGGAGGCTTCCTGGAGAAGGAGGCATACCTGAGGCCTTAAGGAAGGAGAGAGTTAGGATAAGTAGAACGGAAAGTGGGGAAGGAGCCCAATAGGTACACAGAACCGGGGGCCAGATGGGAACATGACATGACAGGGACCCAAGACAATGGGGCGCCTTGCAGTGGCACATGGCACAATGTCTCATCCTTCAGATGAGGCGGTAGCTCACTTCTCTGAGAGGCAGCAAGTGCCAGGGAGGAAGCTTGAGTCAAGAGAAGGCTCCTGCAGTAGGAATGGCTACTTCCTGGTCTGAGGATGCCGAGTGTTTGAGTCAGGGTATCAGATGACCGGCTCCTATGGCATCAGGCGGTGTCCTTTGCCACTTCATGCCTCAGTCTGATGACCTGGAAAACAAGGACCTTGGAAGAGACCTCTGGCATCCTGTGGTCACCTTGCCTTATAACCTTGCACAAGACATGTCACTTCTGAGACTCACTGCCCAGTTTATAAATTGGAGAGAAGGAAACCTCAGTGCTCTGTCACCTCACTGAGCATTTGGAAGGACTGGGAAGATGGTTCCAGTGAAATCCCTCCAGAGTCAATTTCCAGACAAACTTGAGGGGCCAGGAGACATTGGGACCTTCTAGGACTTGGTGACCCCCAGGGCTCCCAGCTAGCCTTCCTACAGCCAGGTGCTGTCTCCTCTGATGTCCTTCCCCATCCTCTCCACCATTTATACCCTTGGGTTTGAGGACAGTACCAGCTAAGCAACTTGACCTTACATCTGAGAGGACTTCCTCAGGCCACATGGCCTGGAGCCTGCCCTTCACACCCTGCCGACACCCACACACCTGGCAGCAGGCGTGCAGGCAAGCCCGCCTGGCACTGGCGCCTGCTCACCCGGGTAGACGTGTCCAGTCTGTTTTGGGCCCAGGGTCCTGGCTCCAGCACTCTGAACTCACCAAGGTTTATTTATTTGTCATTTGTTTGGGGTGAAATAGGAGAGAATCAAATCCAATGGGCTGTCCTAGCAGTGGTTGATGGAAAGAAAGACATGTCTGTTTCTCCCGAAAGAATCCCCTGCATTGTGGCCCTGGCCCCTTGGTTGGGTTTTGGCAGACAATGCCCTTCTTTCTCCCTGTGCCCGCTGTCTCGCCCCCGCCTGCCTGCCTGCCTGTCTGCCCTTGGTCCATGGGCCTGCTGCTGCCCGCTTGACTTGGCTGCTGGGAAGGAAGAGAAAGAGACGCCTGAGGCCTTGGCTGCTCTGTCCAGCCAGGCCTACCAGGCCCTGCAGGGCTTCTGGGGCTTCCCAGAAGGACCCCTATGACTGCCCAGATCTCTCTGTTTGGTGCCTGACTCCATAGAACTGTGTTGAGAGGCCTGCCCTTTGCCAGGTCCTGTGCCCACAGAATGGAAGCCCTCCTCCCTCCTGGTGTGAGGCCCAGGGTTCAGGTCTCAGGATAGTCCCCTTGTCCCTCCCACTACTTTGCAGATGGACAAATGGAGGCTCTAAGGTCATGAGTGACTTGTCAGGTTCACACAGTGAGGTGGCTGAGATTTGAGGGGCCTGTCTTTCTACTACTCTGGGTAGAGGCAAAGGTCAGCGGGTCAGCAGAGGCTGAGGGTGATCAAGGCAGCCTCTGCAGATGACTTGAATGTTCTATGCCTGCTTATCTGCAGCCTCCTCTTCTCACTCCTCCTGTAACCTGGCCAAAGCCTCATGTGCAGAATCGAATCAGAGTCATAACCTGGTCCCTAGTGATCTGCTCCCTGTTTGCCTCTCCAGCTTCACCAAGTACGTCACCTAATAAATGGTGACAGAAGGTGGTTTGACTTTGGGTGGTGGACACAACAGTGCAATATACAGATCGAAATATAAACTTGAAATCTATATGTCCTTATTAACCAATATCACCCCAATAAAAAATACATCTCCTCTTCCTTTCCCTTCTCCATTCTCATTCTGTTGTTGCTGTTCTTCAGCACGCCAGACTCATTCTTGTCTCAGGGCCTTTACACTTGCAGCTTATTTGCTGAGGCTGACATGGCTGGTCTTTGGCCAATAAGAGGGCCCCTTGATTTAAATGCTGCCCTCCCACTCACACTCTTTAACTCCTTACCTTTCTCTCCTTTTCCTTATATTATGTACCACTTCCTAAAATTGTAGTACTTACATATTTACATGCTGTATTTATGTCTTCCCTACTAGGATGTAAGCCCCTTGCCCGGCCCATTCTAGAAGCTTGGTAATTATGTGTATTTTTTGAATGAATGGGTGAATGAATGAGTGAATGAAATGTTATGTCTTGATTTTCAGGGACTTTTTCTCGAAATATTTTATTGTTTCCTCCAGTAAGTTTCTGGGACCTTATTTTCAGGGACTTTTTCTTGAAATATTTTATTGTTTCCTCCAGTAAGTTTCTGGGACCTTGAGGATACAGATCTGAAGAACCATGGCCTAGAGCTACAGTCATAAGGTGGACTGATGGGAAGACACCTGCAGAATTAGGCAGAGAACTTAGGTGACCAGGCTTCAGAATCAGGCATACTGTGGGACCTTGGGTGATTTCCTTAGTTCTTTGTGCCTTGGTTTCCTCATCTTTAAAATGGGAATAATAGTACTTCTCCCAAGGATTACTTTGCGTAGTGAGTTAATAGACAAAAAGCACTTTTTATCTTTGATGGTTCCATTTTGCTTATAGCCTCTTGCTGGTTTGTCTGCTACCCCCAGGTGATGCTCTTAGGGTAACAGGACCTTTATCTTCACTATCCCAGAACACACCTCCACTATTTCACAGTCTTTGACCCTAATATAGCAGAACCTGTGTCATCAGGATTTCAGAACTTTCTCCCTCAAAATCACAAAGCCCAAGGCCCTCAAACTCCAGAATTTCGATTGCCTTGAATTTTAGAGCCATGTCAACAAAAGTCCTAGAGCCTATTCAGGAGTTTATCTGACTTCAGATCCATGCTGTCTGATCTATTCTGTCCCTGCCTTTCTGCCCCTGGCAGAATTCTGGACCCAGGAATCAGGTCTGGTCCTGGGGCTTCTGGTAGGCTGAACTGAATCACCAACAAGCCGTGCACCTGGCTGAGCCTCAGTTTCCTCATCTCTAAGATTCAGATAATAAACTACCCAGAGGGTGCTTGTGAGGATCGAGAAGATCAAGTATTGGAAAGGAAGTGCTGCACAGACGTGAGCTATTCCTGTTTCAGTGCCTGTCAGCCCTGCTCAGCGTCAGCATTGTGACACTGGAAAATCCAGCCACGTGCCCTGCTTGTCTTGGCTTTCACTCGCTCCATGGGCCGTGTCCACCCTTTGCTGTTTGCCCAGATTTCTAACTCAATCCACTTTCCAGCTCCTCCAGCCCTCTCGTCTGGTTTTCCCTGTGCGTTTTCCAGAAGTGCCCAAGTGACAATGAATTCTTCCCCTTGTCTCACCCTCTCTGTGCATGCCTGGATTACAGCACAAGTTTCTTTGTATATAGGCTATATATGAATGTGTTAATCATGTTATTATGCTCATTACCTCCTGTACCCTGTCACTATGAGTCTTTGATGTCTAACACCATTGACTGACCTTGAGTGAGGATCCTGGCCTTTCTGAATTTTAATTTCCTCACTGTTAACATGGGAAAAGGAACACATACCTCAGGAAGTTGCAGTGATCAACAATGAACAGTATCCTAGCCTTAAAGCATTCAAAGGAGCTTGCACTTAGTAGGTGCTTAACATAAATATGAGGAGAGATGACAAAACAAAGTGAGAACATAAGCTTTGAACTTGGGTTCTAACCACAGCTGTGTTCCATGAGAACTGTGTGACTTTAGGCAGTCTGAGTAATTCTCCTAAGCCTCAACTTTCTCATCCTAAAAATTCTCAAACTGGCATAACAGAACTGCAGGAAGCTTTGGTGCTAAAGTTAGTAAAATGCATAGAAAAGAGCGGATACCTATTATTATTGTTTATCTTTACCTCCTTGTGGAAGAAACTTAATCTTAGTTATCTTCTTGCACCCCTTGGGCTGTTGTATGTAGCATAACGTAGTCTCTGAAGTCAAATGAATTAGCAAAACTGATAAAGCTGGTAGAAGAGACTACAAAGTAGTGAAAGGGGAAAATAGGAAGTGCTGAGAGGATACAGAAGGGAACACTTCCCAACTCACTTCCCAGTTTTATGAGGTCAGCATTACCCTGATACTGAAGCCAGAAAAGACATTACAAGAAAGAAAACTATAGACAAATAATTGTCCTGGGTCATGAAGGTGGATTGATGCAAAAATTCTTAGCCAAATATTAGCCAATCAAATCCTATATATATATATATATATATATATATATATATATATATATGTCTGGTGTTGGGTGATTACAAATAAAGCCACCATAAACATTTGTGTACAGTTTCTGTGGGAACACAGGCATTTATTTCATGTGGGTAAATACTTAGGAGTGGGTTTTCTAGGTATGCAAAGTATATGCTTAACTTTATAATAAACTGTAAAACTGTTTTTACAGAGTGGTTATTCCATTTTTCATTCCAAGCTGGACTGCTGAGACAAATTACATTGGCTGATTTTTGAACATTAAATCAGCCTGTTTTCCCCCATTGGTCATGATGTCCTATTACATATATAACCCAGATGTCCCAACACTGGGAAATTAATAAGTTGTGGTATGTTCTTACAATGGAATACTGCTCAGCAAGGAAAAGCACAGCGCCGCTGGCACCGACAACATGGACGCATCTCAAATGCATTATGCTAAGTGAAAGAAGTCAGACTCAAAAACCTACATACTGTCTGATTCATTTACATGACGTTCTTGAAAAGGCAAAACTAGAGACTAGTCTCTCAGCCTGGTTTCAGGCTACTGCCACATCCCTGTTCAATCCAAGGCTTACTCTGGGATATGGCAACAACCTCCTCATTGCTCTCTGCCTACCTGTCTTCTGCTTCAGGTGCGTGCTGCCCCACAGATTTAAAGCAGAAATGTACACCCAGCCCCTCCTTTCAAAGGCTCCCTGTTGCTTGAGCTGTGAGGTCTGAATCTATCCCATAGCCTACGGTGGCTTCCCCAGCCCCTCCTGAGGTCTAGGAATACTGAACTATTTTGTAATTGCTGTTGAAGTCAGGTTCAGTTCTACCTCAGTGTCTTTGTGGGGATGTTCCCTATTACAAGAATTTCAGCACCCTTTTTTTTTATGTCTTCTCAACCTCCAAGGCTCCCCTGAGATACACTCCCTCCTGGGGAGTCCCCCCAAGATAGAGCTACATACTTCCTCTTCAGTGTTCCTGAATCAGTCTGCTTGTTATGTCTCTGACTGTGGTGGCCAGGGCCAGCATCCAGTCTGAAAGCTTTCCCTCCTCTGCTCCCCATGCCCCTGACCTTTCGCAGGCATTACCTCAGGTAAATGGCTTGGACATCTAGCTGTCTTGGCTTCTGTTTCCAGAAGGATGTCTCATTGGCTATTTCTTTTTCTCCTGTTGGTGTTTGCTTTTTCCTCCACTGGCTCTTAATTCATGCACTTATTAATTGGTTCAACAGACCCACCATTTACAGCACCCGCCATCCACAGCTCAGTGTCAAGGTTGCTGTCTCTCTGCTGCACCCAGCTGCATATAACTCATCTGTCTTTCCCCTCTACCCAACACACACAAGACTTCCATGTCCTGTGGCCCCTCCAGTCCTGGGCTTATGCATTCTGCAAGTCTCAGGTGATGGCACCTGGAGTGGTGACTGCTCACCACAGTGAATGGCACGTATTAGGGTACAGACACTATAAGTTGACTGTCTGGGTAACTTTTACATGACTGTTGTCAGGATTGATTAGAAGAGATAATGTGGGTAAAGCAACAAGCATGCGGTCTAGCAGGCAGTAGGTGCATGGTAAATACCCATGGCTGATTTCTAGTAAATTTCATTTGATGGCCTATATCACAGACTGGAGCTGATGTTTCATTCTATTGTATTCTGTGTTATTTTATTTTCTGTTGATGCATCTCATGTACAGTTGGGAAAGAGAAAGATGGTGAAAACTTCTCTATTGTGTTATATTATTTCTTCCCTGAGACACAGAACACAAATGTGAATGCCTCCTGGGTGTCCCAACACCAGGATGGAGTCGGGAAACCTAAGTGCTAGCCTGGGCGGCTGTGCCAATAGCTTGTTATGTGATCCCGTCCTCCTTTGGGCCTCAGTTTCACCAACTGCAATAGAGAATCAGCTCTGACTTCCACAACCCTTACAGAGATAATATTCTGCGATATGGTCCAGAACAATAGAAGAGAACTTGGATATGGTTTTTTGTTTGAGATTATGCTTTTTCCTCTTCCCGTCTCCTTTCTTCATGAAGGCTGAGGGTTCATCATATTGACTTGTCATAAGAGAAAGTTATAAAGATGATCAATAGACATGTTATAACTTGATGTGAATTGCACTTTACAATTTACCTCTGGGGAACATAGGTCTCTTTTACCCCCATTTGAAATTTGTTGCCAAAAGTGGGAGAAGAAAGTGAACATTTGTTACATGTTCACTGTGTGCCAGTGTCCTAGTGCAGAGAGACTTTACGTGCGTGTCCTCACTGAACCGTCACAACCCCATTCTGGGGCAGCCAGTGTTATTCTCATGGTTTTGACTGGGAAACCAAGACTCAGAGAGAAGAAACTTCCCCAGAGACTTAGAACCATCAAATGATTAAATTTTGAACCCAATGCTCTCTGGCTCCAAAGCTTGTGCTCTTCTTTGGAGATTAACTGCTTTTGCATTTAGGTTTTCAAAAATAAATAAAATTAAAAACTCAGAACTCTCGACTATTTAAAAATGACAGGCCAGTGGATGCTTGGCGATAGCAAGTAAGAAGCATGTGCTCTTAAGTAGCCAGCCTCGTTTAAATCCCAGCTCTGCCCCCTACCAGCCTTGCAGTCTTGGGCAAGTTCCTCAGCCTCCTCTGCTTCTATTTCTTCATCTGTAAAATGGGTATAATAATAGTACCTATCTTCTAGGTTGTTGCACATATCAAATAAGTTAATATGCAGAGAGAACTTAATGTAGTGCCTTCCTAGGATCTAGTAAATGTGCAAGGAGTGTTAGGAATTATTCTCCTTAATGTTATTAGTATTGTTGTCATGGTCATTGTTATTTTGATCCAAGCCTGGGATCTGGTGGATTTCTGCTGCCTCTTCTGTTGTGGGGGGCACTAGGTGGGTGGCAAGGGATATCTTTCTGGGGAATGTCATTGTAGCTGCTGGGCTGCAGTCCAGCCCCTTTACTCATGGAGAGGAGCCACACAGCGCCCAAGCCCTGTTTGACCTGGGAGACAATAGCTTCCTGGAGTGTTGCTTGCTGATTGCTGGAGTGAGACCCTGAATATGTATAAACACCCCAGGCTACGGAGACACGCCTCCCCCTGCTCCGCATTCACCCAACCGCACCCGCACCCAGCCCTGGCCCTTCTCTATCTTAAGGGCTTAACTGCTCTGGGCTATTGAGCCCAGGAACTGCTCTGCTTATTCTCCTGGAAAGCAAGAGGCTTGTGCTTCCCTGTAGTTGGAGAACATGACAACATGAATGGTATACCAGGAGCTCCTGGCATCTTGGTGAGTCAGGGGACCTAAGAACAAGGGGGGCTAGAAATCATTTCGGAGCAGTCCTCCAACACCAGGTGGGAGTGCATCTGACAGCATCACTCCCTTCGCCCAACAGTGTTCATTCATTCATTGGACAAACATTTCCTGAGCTCCCTGTGTTGCAAAACAATATTAGTAAGTTAATTTGACAATGGTATACTACTAACTAATATGTATTAAACACATAAAATACTAAGCATTGTTCTAAGAACCTCACAACTGTCGGTTTACTTAATCCTTACATTCAAACCCAGTGTGTAAGTTTTGTGATTATCCCTATTTTGTAGATGAGGAAACTGAGATACAGAAAGGTGAGTGACTTGCCCAGGGTCACACAGCTGACGTAGGCAGAGAAGGGACTCAAATCCAAGAAGGGGGGCTTCAGCACTGCCACATCTCAGCTTCTCAAGAGATGAAGGCAGGTCATGCAGCTCCTCAGCACCTCCTCATGCCTTCGTTCAGCCTCACAACAACCCTGTGAGACATGCAAGGATTATTAGCCTGGGTTATAAATGAAAGGACCAGAGCTGTAAAATGACATGGCCAGGTTCACACAAGTCAGTGGCCAGGTTAAATTGGAACTCAGGTTTCCTGACTCTTAATGTAGTGATTTAGTGTTTTCTATACTGGGCTGCATTTGTGTGTATGTGCGCAGATATCTGCATGTGTGCTTGTATGTGCTCACAGGCACCCACCTTTATGTGTACATGTGTGCATGTGTGTGCATGGATGTGTGCATGTGTGTATGTGTTTGGATGGGGTCAGATGGGTTGGGGAGGGTGCTGAGACACAGTGTGGAAGCTCTGAGGGATTCTAACCTAATGACCTAGGTGTGCATCCTGGCTCTATTTCTGAGGTCCCGGAACCTTGATTAGGTCCCTTCTGTCTCCTGAGTCTCTACAACAGGGTGAGGGGTGGGCAACAAGAATCTCAGAGGTCCTGTTCTTCTCTGTCATTCCCTGCTGCCGAGGGGCTGCTGAAGGGCTGCAGTGAGCAGAGAGGAGATACGTAGAGAGCAAGATGTTTGGGACCAAGACAGAGAGCCGGGAGTGGGGAGGTGTGGGCAGAGTGTGTCATTTGTACGCCCCTACTGCTCTTCTGGGCTGGTGTCCAGGAATAGCTGTGGTGAGGACTACATTTTTAAAGTGGGCCTTAATGTTTTTCACTGCTGGAAAATATGCCTTTATGGGCATTTTTGCCCTCTGAGTTCCTGGAGCGCGGTGCCCCCCGCCCCCACCCCAAGCTCCCGCCCACGCTACTCACTTTATTTTCTCTCTGACTGAAGCCTATCTATCTTTATTCCCACGTGCTGCCTCTGTCCCTTGCTTGCACACAGAAGAGCAGGCTCAGGTCTTGTTGCTGTCTGCGTCTGTGTGGCAGGAACACGTGACTAGGAAGATGTGACCAGGTTCACAACTGGGTGGCCAGGTCCTGCCCAGGAACCAGCCTGGAAGATGGGGGCAGAGCACCCAAGCAGGGTGTCAGAGGCTTCCGGGGCTGGCACCGTTGCTCTTCAGTGCACTAGAAGGATGCAGTGGTCATTGCTTCCAGGAGACACCGTGGTTGGCATGTGGCCTCTGTATCAGATAGTCACGGTCAGCCCCAGCTCAGTCCTTTCCAAGGAATGGGAAATGAGATTATAATAGTAATGAGAATAGTAATGAGATCACAAATGAGGTGATAATAATACCTGTCTATAATAACCCCCAACACATTCCATCATCCTTTTTATTGTTTTTGAGATGTTCCCAGTCTGATGGGGGAGACTATTCATGATACAAGGAGAGGGAGAGCCTGCTGCACCCGAGTCTATGAGGTGCTGGCAAGCACGTTGGAGCCAAGAGAGATTTACCAAGGTTGTTCCCTGCAGAGTCAGAGTTGACAGGACAGAGAAGAGTTCTAAGGGCATTGTAAGCAGAGGAGCAGAGTGTGAGTGGTGCCCCCCACCCCCCAGGGAAAGGACCTGGTGCTTAGGGCCAGGGAGAAGTTTGATGTCACTGGGATAAAGGGAGCATGCATCAGGGATGGTGTGGGACCATGAGCTGGAAAATCAGGTTGGGGCCAGATTGTGCTGGGCCTTCAATGATCGAGTTTTTACTGGGGCGTTGAAGCCCTGCAAGGTTTCTAACTTTGCCTGGATCTGAGAAGGACCCAGTCTGGGTGCTGTGTGGAGGAGAGACTAGAGCAGAGAGGCTGGAGGCAGGCTGGCCAGAGAGGAGGCTACGGAATGGTCCAGAAGAAGGGTCCTGAAGCCTTGAGCTCGAGCAGGCTCTGGTACATAGGAAGCTCTGCGTAGATGTTGGAATGAATAGCTGAGAGAGAGGAGACAGACTTGCTGTGTGACCTTGAGTAATTTACTTGTCCTCTGGGGACTCCAGTTTTTTTCTCTCTGTCAACAATGACACTGAAATAGTCTTGCGATTAATATCAGCGATAGACCCCTGGCCAGACTTCTCACTAGTTGGGTGACTTTGGGTGAGTTAACCTGTCAAAGCCACTGTGATTTTCATCCCCAAGAGGGATTCACAATAGTACCTGCTTCAAAGGGTTGCCGAGAGGATTAACAGAGAGATCCAGGCAGCACACAGGGCAGAGCACCTGGAGGATAGCAGCCCTCCGTAACTTATCTCTCATCATTGCTGTTTATTGTTATCATTTTTCATCTTTTCCTACAATTTCATGATAGAAAAATGTCTAACTAGCTAAACCACCATCGCTGTCCTTGCATCCTCTCTACTGCGCTCTGGCTGCTCATGGAGTGTCTTCTCTTTGCCATATTGTCTTTTATTGGACTTCAACTTGCAAAACTTTTAAACCTCTCTGCCTACTCTTTCAGTCCCATCTTTCCACGCCAACCCCTCTGCAAGGTGGGACTGATGAATTGACAGTGATTACAGAATACCAGTGGGCATTAGGAATTCAAGGCTCTTGCAGTGTGATCTCAGGGGTCTTGGTCCTTGTCCTCTTCCTCAGTGCTGTTTCCCCAGCACGGAGACTGCAGAGCTCTTCCCTGCCTCCAGATCTCTCCCGGAGCTTTCTTCCTCCTGACTCCCTGTGTCTCTCTGCCTGTCTCTCTGCCTCCCTCTCACATGCCTGCGCAAATGCACACACTCTTACTTTTCTATGGGATTCTGAACCTGTCAAACTCAACCTCTCATCCTGCTTCTTCCAGGAAGCCTTCTCACGTCTCTGCTTCTAGGCACAGGTCTTATCCCCAGCACCTCCCAGAGCCCTGTTTGTCTGTAGCCCAGCCAGGGCCTTCTGTCCTGCTATGCGCATCGCTTGCTTCCACACCCCACACATCTCAAGGCTGTGTGCTTTGTGCTCGAGTTGAGTTGAATCCAGCCTAACTCTATTGTTTAATAGGTAGGAGCACAAGATTCCTCTGAAAAGATCCCTCTGCTTCCCTCCCAACCCCAGTCCCAAAGCACAGCACTCCTCTCGGCTCCCCGTCCCCCAACTGTTAGTAAGCTAAAGTCACAGAAAACACTATTTCTCAACTACGGTCACAGAAAACACATTATTTCTCAACTAAAGTCACAGAAAACATACCAGTTCTTAAAGCAAGAGAGAAAGATGTCTTTTCCCAGTGATTTCAGAAAGAAGACAGACTGAGGCACATGTTTTCCCACCCCTAGCCCACCATTTGTGTTCAGCCCAGGACTTGAGACAGAACAGAGTATAGTTTTCAGATAAACAGACAGGGCAGTAAGAACGTTTGTGGAAGTCAGTGTTGCTGAGAAAGGCAGAGCTGGGACTAGAATAGTCCAGAGGGTTTGTGACTCTTTAGTCCTGAGTTCTCTCTCCCTTGTCCCCTCTGCTCTCTCGTCCACCTGCCCTGCCCTCTCTGTAGATGTAGCCTGAACCCCACTCACCCCAGAGAAAGAAAGGTCCTGTGAGTGGACTGTACATGCCTCTCTGTTTAGCTTCTAGTCACTTCCAGGCCTGAATCGCCTTGGTCTCACCTAATTTACCTCAAGCTTTGCTCTGTGGGCCAGTGCCCAAGGTTTGGTAGCTGTGATATGTAATTTAGGCCCCGTTTGCGGCTGGCAAAATATATAATGAGGAGTAGAGCTGGAGAATGATAATACTGGTGGAGACCGCTGTGGGAATGGGGTGGGAGCTGGGGGGTTTTCCCATTTCCTCCTGGACACAAGAAGTCATGACTGAAGTGTGCCCTCCCCCACCCTAACCCTTCACTAGGTCTGGGGCCTTTGCTTCCTCTTCCTGGTGTCTGGGTTGGGGATGTTGCTCTCTGTCATCAACCGCCGTTGGTGAGACCTAGCTGAAGAACGGTTGGCACCAGCCGATAGGAGGTGGAAAGGCTGACCTTGAGAGAAGGTGCCTTTGGGTCAATACTGGGTGTCTCAGTCTTTGTGATCCCTGCTCCCTTAGCGGGGATCTCTGGGCTCCCACTTGTCACCAGAAGCTTGTTTTTAAAAATCCTGTCCTTGTTAGAAAAGTAAAAGTGTTGGGGCTTACCTCTAAAACTCTCTGAGTCACCCTGGACACATCGCTCTTCGGGGCCTCAGCTTCTTCATCTGCAATTAGGATGGTGATGGTGGTGATGGTGATGATGGTGATTGTCCTTACTTATTCATCAGTATGTTGTAAATGGTTTCTACCTACCTACATAGTAGGTACTCTTATCATCCCCTTTCTGCAGATGAGAAAACTGAGGCATTGAGCCATTAGCGTAGTGAGATCACACAGCTCATATGTGGGAGAAACAGAAGACCTTTGACAAAAAGGGGGAAACAGTGGACTTTTCAAAGTTTCTTTCCAAGTCCAAGATATAATGGCAATCTAATTTTTTATATGTCTTCTCCTTTGTCATGCTCTCTCCTTTGTCTGTGTGGTATCCCTTCATAACTGGAGGCATCCTTTCCTGTAATACAAGTTCTACCCAATCTTTAAGACAGCTCTCCCACAAACTTCCCTTGACTTCTCCAGGCCTCGTAGAGCTCCTCGTCATCCTCAGGGATCCCACATTGTCTGTCTGTCCTTTGCCCTCATACCTGCTGGATCCCTGATCTGCTTTCCTTTTGTGTTTCCTCCCCAGCACACCATGGGATCGTAGCAGGGAGGGGCAGGGTTTTGCCCATCTCTCTCTGTCTCTGTCTTTCTCTGTCTCTGTCTCTGTCTCTCTCTCCCCCTCTTCCCCTTAGTGCCAAGCCAGTCTCAGGCGAGACTGTGGTTTGATCCACATTCTTTATGAGTCTATTAATGATGTAGCATCCAGTTCCAGATCTCTGCCCCAGGTCAGCCAATCTTTCTGATCCTTGGTCTACCAAAGCATCATACCCTCTGCATTCAGCCAGGTCTATTGTTAAGAATGACTGAATGGCTCTCTCTTCCCTGACTTCATCTAAGAGAGAGGGAGAGGCTTTATAGTTCTTGAGCCCTTCCTGGGTGCCAGGCACCATCCTGGGTTCTTCCCCATATCTTCTCCTATTTACTACTCCTAATAGCCCTGCAAGGCAGTGGCTCTTAGCCCCATTTTTGCATTTGAAGATCAGAGAAGGGAAGCAACTTGTCCGAGATGGCATAGTTAATGAGTGGCAAAAGTGGATTTGCCCATGGGTCTGCCTGCCTGTAAAGTCGATGTTCTTTCTTTCTGTTGCGGGACCTTTGGGATGCATCGTCTGGGCATGAGAAATCATTTAGGTGATACAGTTTAGATACCTAAATATTGGTGTTTCTAGGCCATTTCAGTGACATAAGCAGCTAGTGGGATGTGACATTTGAAATTAGGACTAACCCAGAAAACTCAGGTCTTTTAGTCCCTGTTGAGATGTAGCGTTTGTCTCTGCAAATCATGCCTTGCTTGCTCATTAAGCATTCGTTCACTGCTTTTTTGAGGCTAAATACTCTGCCAGTAATAAGGGACTACCCTAATTCTGTTACCTGCTCTGTGCAGTGGGGCTGTCTTCACAGCAGTCTGTTTCTGAGCACCTGTATTGCATGGGGTCAGACTTGTCCTGGCCTGGAAGCCTGATTCCAGCACAGCGGAGATGACACTGATCACGGCAGTAATGGAGGACAGGTGTGCAAGCCCCTACTGTGAGGTTACATTTTCAGTTAGAATCTTCTGAATTCAAGTCCAACTCCATTACTTCACAGCTGTTTGGCCTCAAGCAAGCGGTTTAACCCCTCTGAGCTTTTGTTCCCTCATCTGTAAAATGTGGCTAAAGGTAGCGCCTCCCCAACAGGGAGGGGTGAGCATTAGACACATAAGCTGCCTGCTGCACTCAGCACAGCGCCTGGTGAAAAGGAGAGCCTGGGTGCATAGCAGGTCTCGTGTGGTTGTTATATATACTCTGCTAGAAAAGGTTCACAGGGAGTGGGGACTGACCACCTGTAGGGAGGATGGGGTGCGGCCCAAGGAGGCCTCTTGCAGGAAGTGACAGCAAAGCTACCTTCTGAAAGAGGAGGAGGAGTTTGGCCAGTTGAATAAGGAGAAGGGTGTTGGCGGGGTTGAGCTGCATCGTCCAGAGGCCCTCTTCACTGTGAGCTATCTCATCTGCTGCTTCTGACTCAGACTCTGCCTTCTGTTTCAAGAGGAGAGGAGCAGGCTCATTCGAGTGCCATCTCAAAGGTCCTTTAGGACGCAGGAGATGCCTCGTTGCAACTCATTGGAATTCCAGGCCACCAGATTCCTCCTCTTAATAGCCCCACCAAGAACCCTGAACTGCCCCCCAACCCTACCTACCTTGCTTGGAAATGTGGCCGATGACAAAAAGGAGGCATGGTCCCATTTGTGGCCCCATCGATGTTGGAAGCAGATCATGAGAATTTTCTGAATCTGGGCCTCCAGCCAGCAGGCATTTATAATCAGACATGGAGCAATCATTAGAGCAGAAACAATAAATTACAACAGCACGAGAGAACTCCCCAAAGCTGCTCACGCAAGCGGGAATCCAGTGCTAGCAGGCTCGGGGCCCTCCTGCCCCTCCCACAGGCAGCCGGGGTGCCTTGTGCCACACCACGCTCAGGCTGCGCCCCAGACAGCTTGGAGCAGACTGCAGCACCTCTGCCTGGCCCATGTGACCTCTATGACCTGAGGGAGCTGGACATCGGAGTGGGAAAGGGTCTTCCACTGAAGCACCTTCAGGGTCAGACTCTGGAGAAGTGTGGGGTCAGCTTCATGCAGTGGAAAGAACCAGGGATCTTGGGATCAGAAGACCTGTGTGCAGGACCACAGCAAGTCACTGTGTATTTCCCATCTCGCAGGGACGTTGTGAAGATGCATATGTGAAACAGAGCCAAAGCTTGGTACACACTAAGCGCTTCATAACGTCAGTCCTCCCCCACCTTCCTCCTATCATCTGTCTGTGTGTCCACTAGAGCGGCCGTTAGCCATCTGTGACTATTTAAATTTAATGTAAACCCAATCAAATTAAAATTTCAGTTTCTCCATTGCAGCAGCACATTTCAAGTGCTCCACGTGCGGAGTGCTCCCCGGACTGGGTGGCACAGGTCCAGAGCCTGTCCACCACGGCAGAAGGTGCTATTAGATGGCGCTGCCCCCGATTCAGCTGCTACCCGGGAGAAGTGTGGTCCAGCAGACACTCACCGGGCCAGGCTGTGGGGTTTCACGGATGACGGAAACTGTTCTGTCCCCCAAGGAGCACACAGTCTACCGAAAGCGATGGGCAGACGGTATGAGGAGTGCCAGGGTGCTAGATCCAGGGGCAGGGACCTGACAGGGCTAGAGGGAGTCTAGAAGGTTCTCTGGAGGGAGAATGCCTGAACTGATGTGTAAAGGATGTAAGGTGGAGTGACAGAGGGGATAGCACTTCTGAAGATATGCAGCTGGAAAATGGAGCTGTGTCTGTGCGTGTGAGACCCCCAGGAGGTCATTGCTACCAAAGCATGAAGCGTGAGGTGGAGAATGACAGACAGGGGACAGGGGCCATAACCAGGAGGGGAGGGCTGGACACTCCTGGTTTGCTGACTGCGCTGTGGCCCCCTCATCCATGCTGGTGCTGAACCAGGGGTGCCACTGCTGGTGCCCCTGTCTTCTGAGCTAGTCACTTGACAGCTGGTAGCTGGTGCAGTCCTCCCAGCGGCCCTGAGATAAGGGTAGTAATGAATCCCCATGTGGAGATGAGGAAACAGTGATTTGCCCAGAGTCAGTCAGCCATTCAGTGGCAAGGCTGGGGCTGGCTTCCTATGGTCTCTGCAATCTGAGCATCAAGGCTCCGCCGCGTTATAGCCGTTACGGTCGATAAACTATACCTGCCTGGTTGCTTGGTTCCTTGTTCACAAATTCCTTCCCCTGTCATGTGGATTTTCACTCATCCCTTCTCTCCCCTGCATTGATTTCCCCTCCCTACTGACCATTCAGCTTGCAAACAAGCTGCATTAGCTCCTGTCTAGAAACACTTTCTCTGACTCAATGCCTGCCCCCCCAGCCCCTGCCCCCTTCCTCAGCTTCCTCCAGTGACTCATGTGTCCTCATTGTCCCCTTCCTTGTTTCCCAGTCTCTTCCCCACTCAGCTGTATCACTAGTTCATCCTCACTGTTGCTCTGACACTGCTTTTGTTAAAGTCGCTGCACCATTTCCATTTTGCCAAATCCAGGTGTCCGTCATTTTAGTTGTCTCCTGGATGGACCTCCTTTGTCTGTGCTCCAGGTAATCCCATTCAGCTCCATAGTCTTGGACCCTGTGTTTATACTCCACTTGTACTGTCCACGAATGTCATGGACTCACGTAGAGGTCTTAGCATTGGGGCCAGGAAACATAAGGACTCAGTAAGTATGAGCTAGCTAGCGACATGCTGATTACGCCTAAATTTATATTCTGAGCCCGGCGCTCTAGACAAGTATCTCCAATTTGTTACTCAGCAGCTCTTCTTGGATGTCTGTCAGGAATTTTAGAACTCTTCATGTCGAGTACCCCTCTTGCACCCCCCAGCCTGCTCCTCCCCAAGGCTTCTTCTCGGTGAATGGCTCAGGCCAGAAACCCAGGGGCCACCTTTGCTTCCTCTCCCCCCCTCAGATCCAAGCCATCAAACGTCCTGGCTGTGCCACTGCCCTCTCTGCATCCTGCCTCTTGCCACCTTTCCCATTGCCACCGTGTTCATCCAAACCACCCATGCGAGTTGCAGGAGCCTCCCAGTGGACGCCCCTTACTTCAGTGCTGCTCCCTTCCTGCAGAAGCAGGGGAGTCCTTATTTGCCCGGAGCATACCGCTCCCCGCTTAACCCTGCCAGGCCACCTTCCCTTCTCACTTAGAAAAAAGTGCAGCGGCTTCTCCTGGTCTCCAAGGCCTCTTGGTCACGCACCCACTTCATCGTACTGCAGCTTCTCTGGCTGCTTTGCTGTTCCTCAGGAGAGCTGATCTCCTTCCCGATTCAGGCTGCTTGCCCTTACTCTCCCTACTGTCCCCACATGGAATGCTCTTCCCCTGGGTCATTCCATGGCTGGCTCCCTCCCTTTGTTAAGGCCTCAAACCAGATATCCCATTTCCACAATCTCAGAAAGTAACATCCCCGTCACTCTACAGCCTTTTATTTGGCTTTATTTTCCTCATGATACTTGTCACTATTTGACCTCTGGGTTATCTATTGCCATGCAACAGACAGCCCAAGACTTAGTGGCTTAACAATCCCTTTATTATGCTTATGACCTGTGGGTCAGGGATGTGGGCAGGGATGTGGGCAGGGAGCAGCTGGCTGATCCTACTCTCAGTAGCATCCTGTGAGATCACTCAGGGTGTTCAGCTGGCAGCTGGGCTGGTGTGGAGAATTCAGGAAGGCGCCCCTCTAGAAGGCAGGTACAGCAGAAGGCTGGGCTTCACTGGGTGCTCTCACCCTCCCCTTGTAGTCTCAGGGGCTCTCCACGTGGTGTCTACAGAAGCAGAGACGCACCTCTCATGTGGCAGCTCCGGACTCTGAGAGTGGGTATATATTCCAAGAGATTGAAGCAGAAACTGCCAGTGTCCTTCAGTCCTGGGCCAGAAGACTGGCACAGTGTCACTTTCACCCTATGGCTTAGTCAATGTCATCACAAAACCCACCAGGATTTAAGGGGGGGGGGGCACAGACCTTGCCTCTTGATGGGAGGAATGTCAGGGACTTTGTAGCCACCTTCACTTGGCTGCGTTGACATTCCAGCCTATATTCACCTGTTGAGTATTATACATCTTATGTCATTCACCAAAATGCAGATTCTGCGAGCACTGAGACCTTTTCTGTCTTATTCACTGCTTTATCCCCAAGACCTAAAACAGCACCTGGCACATGAGAGGGATCAGAACAATTGATGGATCAATGAGTGAATAAATGGCTATGTGTGGAACAAGCTATCCTCTCTTGTGCAGGTTTTGATTTCTTATTTGAAAAATGGAGATGATCATTCTTGCCTTGTCTTCTCTTCATGGAGTCCTCGAGTGTTCTAGAGCAGAAGGGACTTCAGCCAGCCTCCAGCTCATCCCCTGAAGGGATGACCAGACCTTTGTCTTTCCCCACAGGCAGTCACTTCCCACCTTATGGTTCCTCCATCTGGACAGGTGTGCTGAGAAGACCCTTGGGGATGTGGTCTTTGGGAACACCTGAGTCAACAGATGTAAGATCTGGTCCCAGCTCTGCTCACAGCTGCTGTGGGACCCTCAATTGTCCCTTTTCTCCTCTAGGCCTTAGGTTTCCTCTCTGTAAGGTGAGGAGCTTGGCCCTAAGTCACATTCTAACCACGTAGGGCCCTGGAGGAGGGCTGCTAGGAGGGAGAGCTGACTTGTATGACTTGACGCTTCAAGATTTTTTTTTCTTCTGTTTTTTTTTTTTTTGGTTTTGAGAATAAAGGATGCTGGGAGGAAGGCCAGGGGAGAATGATCATCTGTATGCTGCCAACTTACAAGCAAAGATGCATGTGTATCTCCTGTCAGAGAGCTGCCTCAGGATTTCCTCTGTGCAGAAGACTCTGAGGGGCAGAGTGGGGGTGGGGGATCACACAGGACGTGGGACAAAGCAGACCTTGCCAACAGCCTCTGAGACTGTGGATCCCATTCTTCACGGCCTCCCAAACTGCCAGTGGTCTTGTTCTGTCTCAGAACGTGAACCCGGGGTCGCTGGAACCAGCCAGGAGCTCAGCGATGATCCAAAGGGATCAAGGTGAAGATACCCAGAGAAATCTCCCCACCCCCAGGAAGGCGCTGCGCACTTGGCGCCTGCCTGCCCTAATCTCTGGGGCTCAGACTTTGTCAGAGCCCAACTGCCCTCGTAAATCACCTGGCCTCCTGGTCTTTCTCTTCTTCAGTGTCTTCTGTCAGACACCAAAAGCCATTCAGGAAATCGAACCCTAAACCTCTGCTGACTATGGCTCAGGATCCACCTTCTGGGAAGCAGGGAGGGGAATGTCACAATGTGATTTCCAGGGAACCTGGAGGGTATGCAGCTCAACCAGCCTCCACTCCACACCTGAGCACCTACCCGGCTAGGTGCTGGGGGTCAGAGACGAGGGGACGTGGGCTCCACTGAGCACTGCAGTATTATAGTCAGTGAATAAGCGGAGAGATGAAGGCAGTGCAGTGGGGATCCTGGGAGAGAGCTTTTGACTTGGGGAAACTGAAGGATGAGACAGATCTGAAAAGCAGCAGCAAGAAGAGTATACAAGTAGAAGGAACAGTAGATGTAAAAGCCCAGAGGCAAAAGAGTGCCTGGGAATACTCCCCAGGAAGGAAGGTACCCACTGGGAGTCTGAAAGGCAGGCCTGGGAAGAGGGCATTCCAGACAGAAGGATTGAAGTGGACAAGGGCACATGTATATGAAATGCCACAGGTGTGTGGGGAGGCACTGGAGGTGCAAGGAGCAGAAAAGGGTGAGCCATTTAGGGCTGGCAGGCCAACGGTGAAGGCAGCCTGACAGGCCATGGCAGTGGTAAGTGTGGAGGGCCTGGAATGCCTTGCTTTAGCAGTTTGGACTCAAGCAGCTAGAAGTTTATTGCAAAATTTTAAGCAGCAGGGAGCAATAGATAAGTGTTTCAGGGGCCCTCTTTCTAAAGAAGAGCTAGACAGGGAGAGACTGAAGTGAGGAGACAGGTGAGGACATTGTGAGAGTTGTCCAGACGGGGCCCAGCCCCCACTGCTCAGTATCCACAGTGCCCCCACTAAAGTTTCATTGCAATAGCACAACCTGTCCAGATAGTGTATGAACGCCCCTCTATAGGCTGGGTGCTATGACATTGGTGCCATTAGTGGGCTTTGAGAGGACAGGATGGAGACCAAGCTCCCATGTCTATTCTGCAAGCATTGGTTCAGTGCCTGCTGTGTGCCAGGATCTGGGAACAAAATGGTGAGCAAGCCAGAAGTGGTCCTGGCTGTGGAGCTTAGAGTTCACGGAGTACTTATAAACACCCAGGTAAGGACAGTCAGTACTCTTCAGGGAAGGCTGTGATGAGGGGTTAGCATAGAGTGGGAGCTTGGAAATAGCTGGGGTTTGAGGGAAACAGGAGACTAGGATGAGGTGAGGGAGGCACCTAAGACTCAAAATTTAAGGAGATTCATTCTTAGTGTTGTGCAAGTACAGGGTTGGCTCCTGAGAGCCAAGGCCTTATACACTTTGTGTTCTGGGGGCCTCACTTGCTTCAGCCTAGTCCTGGCCCTATAGGAAATATTTATGTCTGTGCTAATATATAGGCTGAGGCATAAAGATTGAGTAGGAATTAGATGAGGAAGGGGATTTGTGGGAAGATGATTCCTGGCAAAGGGAACAGCATGTGCAAAGGCCCCGAGGCCAGAGGTATCTGCACTCAGGGACCTACAAGTCATGTGATGTAGCCAAAGAGGGTCAAAATGTGAAGCTGAGAGGTAGACAGAGCATTGTAAGTTCCATTAAGGCAGTTAGGGTTTTTCTGGGGACATCATTCCACAGTATGGATTTCCTAGAGCAGATGATGTTTGCTGTGGACATCATTCCACAGCATGGACTTCCTGGCGCAGATGATATTTGGGTTGAGCCTTGAAGGGTGAGTAGAATCCAGGCACATGGAAGATGGGGAAGTGAGAGTGCCCAAGTTCAGTGTGAGGGCCTGGAGACCCTTCAGTCACACACTCATCAAGCTGATGAGTGCTCTGTGCGGGGCCTCTACTAGTGATGGGGCACTGGTTTGCAGATTGACGTTTTGCTAGAGGATTTCTGAATTTAAAGGATAAGATGATCTAAACTTTAAGGGCCCTGCTGCCCCCACCTATTCTCTCCCCTCTCAGTTTAGCAGCTGTGTCTGAATTGTTGGAGGTAGAAACAAAGTCTTTTCATAGGCGTGTGGGACCAGTGGTCATGGGGTGTGGAATGTGAGGCAATGGGATGTCGTCGGCAGCCGTCCGTCTCGAGAGACGATGGTGTAGCTTCACAAGAGTCTATCTGCACCGCCGAGAATGGCTGTGCAGTCCGACTCGGGAGTGACACGGTATCTGTCTCCTCCCGTGTTGAATCGACATCTTGCAATGACGCTGGAGTGTCCTCTCCAGTGAAGCTGAAGCTACAGAGCCTGGGCAGGGTGATATGGACGGTCTGCTGTTGCCCATGCAGCAGACCCCCCCTCTCTTCGCAGCTGAAGGGTCCAAGGGAAAGACGGAGTCGATACAGCTTGGCTTCAGGTGCGCCGCAGGAGTTGCCGGTGTTGACTACAACGTCAAACCGCCTTAGGGACTCCGGCTCCGGATTTTCTGTCGGGGTTTACTCCCTTAGCCTTTCCCCTGAAGAGGTATGCCGCAAGGCAGCGGAGGTTTTTTGGAGTCAGAGTTTTCCTTCTCTGAGGCAATGGGATGTAGGGAAGGCAAAACTTGTGGACACCAGGTATAAGGGATGCTCTGTACAGTGTGCCTGATATGTCATCTCATTTGAATCATCATAATCATAAAAGGCAGCTGTTATTATACTCACTTTACAGATGGCAAAACTAAAGCTCAGGGAAATTAGCTGGCTTCTCCCTGGATCCCAGAGCCTATTATGGCAGAGGCAGACATGAACTCAGGTGGCCCTGCTTCTGGGGCCTGTAATCCTTCCTCTGCACCACCCTGCAACCAGGGTCCAGGTCTACCTACCACTTCTTAACTCTGACCTCCGGCAAGTGACTTATTCCCACTGAACCTCAGTTTCTTCACTGGTTATACAAAGAGGTTGGTTGAACTCAATGGACCAGAACAAAGCTTCTGTGCTCATTCATCACCTGAGGATCTTGTTAAACTGCAGATTTCAATTCAGGAGGTCTGAGGTGGGCCCAAGAGTCAGCCTTTCCGACAAATTCTGCTTGTGCTTCTGGTTCATGGATCACCCTTTATGTTGCAAGGGCTGGACCATCTCCAAGTGCCCACCTACTCACAAAGACTGACTCTTGCTGGAGATAGGAGTAGAGACAGTACTCAAACCAAGGTCTTTCTTATAATTCTTTTCCATTCCATTCAGCGTCTGGGCAGAGGTCAGGGCAAGGAGAATGTCTCCCCATTCTGGAGGAAGATCCAGAGGCTCAGAGAAGGCCTGGAGCTCACCCACTCCCGGCAACGCCTAGCCAGTGTTTCCCAGGAGGGCTTTCTCCCTTCAGCAGCCTCTTCTTCTTAGCACCCTGACCAGTGTCTTCAATAGGCACCTATCATCATGGGTGGCCCCACATTTTTCCTAATGGGGAGGCCCCTCCATCTCCTCCTGATAAAGGAGCAGCATCCTTGTGGCTACTGGGAAAATGGCCTGCCCCTGCCACGCAGCCCACTTGGCCTAGTAGGCATGGCTCAGTGGAGGGCAGGGCGCAGGAGGAGGGAAGCCTGTCCTCATGCCCACAGTGGCTCTGCCGTGCTTTGTTCTGGGATGGCTTTGGGCTTGTTAACTTGGAAGGAAGAAGGTGCCGAACAGTGGGTGTTTGCAGATGGATTTACAGGCCTCGTATTTATCCATATTGTCAGGGAAACAGGACTACAGGACTGAGTCACTCAGAGTAGGTAGGCTGCACCTGGCACCTCTGGTGGTCTGAGCCCCCCCAACCCTCAGGGCTGCCATCACATGCACCAGGTCTTTGCCCTCGCCTTAGCCCAAGCTGGCCGCCCTTCCAAGGACGCCCTTCTAGCTTCTTGCCGATTTTAATCTCAGCCCTTCCAGGCCTTCCCTGGCCCTTCAAGGGGACCTCCCCCCCCCCACACACACACCCACCTTCATCTCTCCATTCTGTGAACTTGGCCTGCGTCATGCAATCCCCTCCAGTGTGCCTTCTGTGTACCTGGGCTGCATGGATTTGTTTGTGGGTAGATCTTGGTTTCCATCCACTTCTTGAACCTGGAACTAGGATTTATACTGAATCTGTGTCTCTCAGGTGAATCCACAGTCAGCCCTTAGAAAAGGCCGTTAGGCTGGGGCCCTGAGTGCAGGGGCTGGAGGAGGGAGTGATGGGCTGAGGTTTGTACCAGCTTGTGATCCCACATGACCCAGGGAGGTCTCCTCAGCCTCCTTCCTCGATAAAACTGTTTGGAAGATTTGTCTACCCTCCACCCTTTCATCTTCCCCAAGCCCTCTGTACACATGGCTGTTGGCTAGCAATGGCTGCACCTCTCAACCAGAAAGGGACCTACCACCCAGCTCTTAGCACAGCTGACAGCCTCATGGAAGGATCTGATGCAGTCTGGAGGGTGTGCCGGGGCCACTGGCTTTCCATATGGCAGGAGAGCCCTGCTGGATCAAGTAGGGTTATTCTCAATATAAAAAACAAAATTTTTCTTTCATATCTCTGTTCCTTCTCATTCTTTTTTTCAACTTAATTTCCTGATGCTTTGCAATTCTTTATCATTTAAAAAGGGGGGGAGGAAGCTCTGTGAAGTGCTAATATGTCTTTAAAGTCCATTTTGAATACTATCCTCATGAAATGTATAAGGAGACCAGAGGCTGGGATGGGGGTGTTTTGAAGGGAAGGGACAAGAAGGAACTGGAGGCAGGACTGAGTAAAAACTAGAATCATGAGAGGTTTCTGTCCCATCTTGTGATATAAAGAAGCTGACATTTCTGGAATGGGTTTCAAAAAGGCTAGGTCAGTTTGCTGGAGATATTAGGGGAATGACTCAGTTCCTTCCGGGGCTGGAGGCCCTCTCAGGAATCTATGCCAGCTGGGGCCACACCCTGACACTTGACTCGGGCCCACATAGAACCCCAGCTCTGTCTCTGGGCCCAGGCAGAACCTTGCCCTTTTCGCACCTGCAGATTCTTAGTCACCAAAGGACCGTGACTCACTGAGGGTGGATGGCCCCCTGCACCATCCCGCTGCACAGCAGTGGAGCACTGGTCCTCTGCCACGGCCCAGAAGAACCTTCTTTCATCAGAAGCAGCAGCTGTGAAAGCTGCGCAGTAGGAGGAGGTTTTGAGTTGATGTATTCTATACTTGGTCTCTTCCCTTCCTCTTCCTGGTGAAATGCAGGCAAAATTACTGCTTTGAAAATGCCACACCAATTGTCCAGCCGCCCATCTGGGGTTTCAATAGCACCCACACCAGCAGGAGAAGGTGGGGATTAGAGGGAGGATGGAAGGGCCTGAGGCATCGGTCCTGGACGATAAGCTTCTATTTTCTCCTTAACTGCCGCCCAGGCACCGCTCCTCCTGCTCGCAGAGAGAGCTGGCTTGGCCTGGGCTCCCCAGCGGACTGTGGTCCAGGGCAGGAGGCCACATTCTGAACAGTGGGTGTTGGCTGGGGTGAAAAGCCTCTCAGCTCACAAAGCACTGCTATGTCAAGGTCTGCTTTGATCTGTGTCACAGTTACTGGGGAGCGAATGAGCAGGGTGGGTGTCACTGGAACCCTTTTCACCTGTGGGAACCTAGACAGGGCTCTGATGCAGGGTAGGCCACCCACTGGGATTAAGCCTTGGCCCTAGCCAAGGACTGAATGATTCCCACCTGGCCCTAGACTGGCCCCCAACCCTGATCACCCACTCAGTTCTGCTCCTGGCCTCTGGTGGAGTCTCACCAAGACATCTTGAGTCTGTCACCCTTTAAATGGGTAGCAAGCAACTGCTCTGTGCTTGTCACTATGCTAGGCTCAGGCCTCCTGCAGCCTGGGCCCCAGCCCTCTGGCCAGCCCATGGGGCTGCTTATCCAGGGAGCAAGACAAGAGAGTGTAAATGCTGATCACCCCACTGGCTAAATCGAGACTTGAAGGGCTGCAGCAGCAGATTTAGCAGAAAACATGTGTCTTTTCAGCTGGAGAGGCCTGTGTCTAAACCCCAGCTCTGCCACCTATTAACAGTGTGACCATACGCAGCTTATCTAGCTTCTCTGAACATGTTCCCTTACTGTCACCTGGGGATCACAGAACCTACTTTTCTAGTTGAGGTATGAATTAGATATTATTTGTACAGAATCTAGCATGTAGTAGGTGCTCAGTAAATATCAGCTCCTTTAACTTTGTTCGCCATCATTTATTGAGCAGCTACTATGTAAATGGAAGTGATCCTTTCATAGATGCTGGGAATATATACAGGGCTGACAGGCAGTGTCAGAATTTCTAGCACACAATAGGTACTTTGCAAATGAAAGGTCACAGGGTCAAAGACTGTTTCAGAGACCATTGGCTTCAATGACCCCATCCACACTGTCAGGTTCTCCAAGCATCTTCACAACATGCAACAAAAATCCAACCAGTTTTAAAATGGAGCAGAGGTATCACTGCATAGGTAGGCAGGGGAGACAGAGGCAGATTAAGGTTGGTTGAGGCTCTGGGCGCAGAAGAAAATATTGGACCCCTTAAAAAAAGAGAGAGACAGGGAAAATAAAAATGCATGTTAATCATATTTTTAAATAAATCAAAAATATTATGTACTATTAATGTTTTATTTCCAATAAAATTTGAATATATGTATAAGATAATTAATAATAGCATAATAATAATCACAAAATTTTGATGTCGTTTCATTTTTCTAGCTACCAATGAAAAGAAAAATATAAAATTTAATAGTCTGAATGATTAGAATACTAGAGAAGAGATATTTCATTATAGTGCAATAAATTAATGTTTAAAATTCAAAAATTATTCATAAACTATGAAAATCCAGGTGCTGATGTAATAACAAGAATTAATTTTAATATAATTTCAACGAGAATTAATTTTATTTTAATATAATTTCAACTTATCTGAATATTTATTTATACACACAGAAAACTATTTTTAAAACCGTAAATGAAACAAGTACATATCCACAAACTAATTTACATCCCTGCATATTTGTGTATATTGTTAAGTCTGCACTGCGGGAGAACCTTCGTAAGTACAAAGTAGCAAATATGATTCTATTACTCCAATGAGCAGTAGCACAGCCACATGGGGCCTATACAGCATAGTATGTGTATAGAATGCAGAGTAGTAATGAAATAATGAAAATAAGCAAATCTAAACATACTATCGGGTTTTACTGCTGATTGTAAACTTGCATGTAATTAAAATTGCACATATGAAACCAAACTTGGTGTCATTAGAAAAAAGCGTCAAGTTGGAGTTTTGCGGGGCCCTTCAGAAGTCAGGGCCCAGAGCGCACACCCAGTGTGCCCGCCGTTAAATCCACCTCTTAGGGGAGACAGAACCCCCAGCACTGAGACATCAGTGTGGGATGCCTGGAGGGAGACAGTGACTCTGTTTTCTCCCTGTGATGAAGCCTGTGCGTGTCAGGCTGCAGAGTGCTGGGAGGCGTCCAGGAAGGGCTTAGGAAGCTCTGCCCAGCCCACCAGCCCCACTGCAGGCTTGGTTTCCTAGATTTCCTGCCCTAGAGTCAGAGGGAACGTGCATTTTTGCACCTTCAGAGATCATCATCTCCGACCCAGAAACGCCTCCACTTCTGGAAATTCACAAATCAGCCTGACCCAGCCATTGGACCACCCTGACCTGCCACACGTGGAGGGTGTGAAGACAGGGAGAGACATCACCGAGGGGGAGTTTTCTCAATCCCCAGGCACGGAGGAAATGCTGAGGTCTAGTTTGACAAGTACTGAGTGAGCATGTGGCTGGCCAAGTGTGGTGCAGTGTGCTGAGGATGCAGACCTCCAAGGCAGTGCTAGATCCTGTAATAAAGTGAGTAGTCTCTGTAGTCAAAGCAGGCTCTGCAGCAGAATGAACACACTGCTCTTGGAGTCGGAGAGGGTGGATTGCGGTTCTGCACACACCACTGATCCTAGGTGGCCTTGGGAAAGCCCTGTTCCCTTGCTGGGCCACCAAAAAAGAGATAGAACAGAGGACAGTGAGGTCCCCCAGACCTCCCACAATGTTGTTCATTCATTCATTCATTCATCCTGAAGCACCTGTTACACACAGTCCTGTGCTCACACTGCGGAGCAGCCCAGAACAGGGTCAGGTGCTGCCAGGGAACTCCGCACAGGGCACAGTGTGGCTACGTTCTATTTCTCTCCTAGCTTTGACTACCAAAGTCTTGGCTGCTTCCAGAGACAAGACTCAGAAAAATCAAGATTTATGCTCTTAGCGCAACCCTGAGGAATGCTTTTGGCTTTCAAACTTGCTCCCAAAGAGGCAGCACCAGCTGCAGAGCAAGGCAGGTGGGCAGCTCCCAGGGCAGTCACCCCACTTCCCCAGGGGCCACCTTGAACAGGCAGTAGTACTCATTTGGATGAAAATGTTCTGACTCAGAGTCACATGGTCTATCTGGGTCATGATTCATTTTGGAGACAGAGAAGTCTTCAACCTATAGCACCCTTGACCTCTTATTTTTCTGGGGATTAGGCCTAGGGCAGAAAGTCCAGAGACCTAGAGTTGACTTGCCATGTGACCTTGGGCACATCACTTCCCCTCTCTGAATTTCATTGCCTTCACTGTGCAGAAGGATGGTAACACCTGCCCTTCCCTGCCTCCTAAACATGCTGAGCTCTTCCTTTGTCCTCAGTGCTGGTATGAATTACCTCATCTTATTCTCAGGAAAACCCTTTGATACAGGCACCCTAGTTGTTCCCATTTTACTTGAAAAACACCAAACTCTCATATGCAAGGAGAAAGTAGCAGATCAATGTCTCAGAAGTATTTGAGCTGTTCGGGAAGCAGAGGCCTGTCTGTGTGTTCCTAGGTGCCTTTCCATCTCTTCATCTCCCGTTACTTAAGGAAGATTTCTTCCTGCACCTCATCCAGGAGCCTCCTCAACACCTTCTCACCTATTTAAATCCTCTTATCCTTCCTGACCCAGCACCAGCACCCCCTCCTCCAGGAAGCCCTTCTTGATGTCTCCCCTTCTCAGATCCCCCAGTTCTTGAGAGTCATCTGCTCTTGGTGACACATGCTGTGCACTCTGTGTGCCTTATTGGAAGGACTAATTACATGAGCTGATTGGAGGAGTGACCCAGTTCTAGCACAGGGGCTGACTCGGAGATGTGAGTTCTATTCCCTTGGGTGGCATCCTCTCTAGAATTCCTTCCCTGTGCATTGCCCCACTAGGAGGCCCTTAGGAGCTGCCTAGTCCAGTGCTGTCCTCTTATTTCACAGATGAGGAGCCTGAGGCCCATACAGAGGCACTGGTTTCCCTGAGTTCACCAGATGGGGAAAGGGCAGAGTGTACCAGCAGCTCAGCTGCTCTCCCCAGCTCTCCTGGGAGGGGCTTAAGGAAGCTCCTCTCTGCCTGCTGTTGCCTCCCCAGGATAGGACTGCACCTTCGCTATGGTGAAGTCTGAGTGCACGCCGCCTGTTACTCACCCAACCAGCCAGCTACGCGCTCCTCCATTCTCTCATCCATCCACTTATTTACGTCTTCATTTTGTATTTGTTTATTTAACCATTTATTTACTCCCTTATTCACTGGCCCACTTATTTGGTTATTGCTCCATTCATTTAACAAGTGGGTGCTAATTGGAGGGACTTATTATCAAACAGTGGGCTCCAAGGAGACACCCCCGCAGAGGTGGCATCCAAACAGGCCTCCAAGGATGAGCAGAAGCTCTCCAGTGAGAGAGGAAGACGGAATGTCCCTCAGGTCCCGATGAGGTTCTCTGGGGCCACTTAGACCTGAGCTTCCTTAACCCCTCTGCCTCCGTCAGGCTGGGCAGAAGGCTCTCAAGCTCCCAGATCTGTTCACTCCTCACCCTGACTTTGTGGCTGTGGTCACTGATTTTCCCCAGGCTGTGCGGATGTAGGAGACAGGGAGTCTGGTTGGGCGCAAAGAGCTTGATCTTCTCTTTCCAGCACCATCTTGGCTTATGGCCCATCTTCCAGATGATTCTCTGGAGTGCATACTTCCAGGTGGCCTCCTCTACCGCTGCGTGTCTGCCTCAGAGGGAACGGGAGAAAAGGAGTGAAGGAAGGATTAGTAACATCAACAAGAATGTCTTTATCTGGTAGGATAGCAGTTAAGACCACTGTGTTTGGAGCCAGACAGACTTGGATTCAAGCTGTGCTCTGCCACGTAATAGCTAGAGGACCTTGGCCATGTCCCTCCAGGCCTGCATGCTTCTCTGTAAAATGCAATAGCATTTAACTTACAGGACCCACTCCAACACACCACAGAGTCTAAAAATACAGTGTCTAATGGCTTATTATGCTACGTGATTGTCAAGCTCTTCCTTTGTGCTAGACTGCCTAAAAGGTGCGGGGGATCCAGACAACGAAAGCACTCACGGCCCAGCCACACAGACAGGCAAGCCTGCACTTCCCATGTAGGGCCTGGGTCTGAGGTCCACCTGGGGCACTCTGAAAAACCCTCAAAGGCCTGAGAGAGAAGGGGGCATTCTATCTGGGCCTTGAAAGCTGAGTAAGTAGGAGGTTTTATTCTGCATCCAAGCGGCACCTCTGACGGTTAAGACTTCATGCTGACTCTCAGTTCTTCTAACTGCATAATGGGCGTAATAATAACTGTTGTGAGAGCAAGGCAGAGCATTGTAGGCAAAAAGGCTTCGTAATGGGAAAGAGCTACTCTTCACGAAACAAACTCAGCCCTACCCAGGCATCCTGGCTCTAAAGCACTTCCCACTTCACATAGGTACATGCCAGCATGTGTGGCAGACCATAGCAGGAATCCAGGAGGATTTGCCTGGGAGAAGACTGGGAGGGCGGCAGGAGCACTGGGTTCTAACCTCACATTAGAGCTTGGGAAGAATGTCCCAGGAGTAGTGGAGGGAGCAACTTCTCTCACCAGGTTGTCCTGCGGACCCCCACTCTCCCCTAGACAGGGCAGAGTGGATTTTCATTGTAGGAGGGGAGTTAGACTGGAATCTCCAAGGAACGTCCTGGACACACACATCTAGCATCTCAAGCTCACCATCTAGTGGTTTCTGCAATCCCTGTCCTATCTGGATTCCCAGCCCCAGTGCCCCTGCATCCTGGAAGCCCTCCCTGACCTTCCTCCAGCCCCTCTCAGGGCTCCTCACAAGCGCTCATGCTCTAGCGGTCTCACCTCAGCCAGGCACTATATTAGGACCCTCTTTTTCCTTTCCAGGGAATGGGCATCCTTGGGAAGCACTGTCGTCGCTTGGTCCTCTCCTGTGTGGCCCACAGTGTGCTCATCACAGGAGCAGACCAGGGCACACGGGACTCTCTTCTCAGGCCCGTGGCCCCCTGTCTTCCAGGGCGGTCTTGGGGGTTGGTGTGCTGTATGCTGGAGTCAGTCTGTGACACCTGAGCTGGCGACTTCTGGATGCAGCCCCTGGCTCTGCTGTACGGGAGCTGTGCCGTGAACTGGTCCAATTAACCTCGTGGAGCTGTTTCGTCACGTGTAAAATGGGAAAACAGTGTGCACTTCATAAAACCATTTTAAGTGCAAACATTAAACTCTGTAAAGTGCTTCAGCCAGTGCCTGAGGCATAGTAGGGCTTTCAAGGTGTGACTCTTATTGTCACAGCTGGGATATGGGCAAGGGGGAGGATTGAAAAGTGAGCATGGAGAGGAGAATAAAAGGGTTTGACTAGGGGAAAAGGAGAGGACTGATAGGAGGGCATTAGGAGGGGATGAAAAGCCCCTCAACCTGCCCCCTTCCAGCCCCAAGTCCTGCTATTCCCCAAAGACACTCTTCTCCAACCATACACATTTCTGGCCATTTGTGTAAGGTTTTCACTTCCATTCTCTCAGCCATGGCTCCTCTCCCTGTGTGAGATGTCATTTCCTCTTTTCCATCTTTAAGTCTCTGTAAACTGCCCCCTCCTCCTGAAAGCCCTCCTTGACTGACCCTGACCCTAGTAGCGAGCTCCTCCATCCTGCACGCCTCTCCCAGCCCCCTCTGCTGTTGCCATCTGTCACAGCACTCATCACAAGTCTGGTCTGTTTGCATAACTGTCCCCTCACCAGATTGTGAGCCCCCTGAGGCTGGGGTTGGGGGCAACATTGGATTCATCTCTGTGGCTGCAGCATTCAGTGATTGTTTGAATGATTAATGCATGACCGAATGAATGAATGAATGAATGAATGAACAAATGAACAAACGGCTGTGAAGGGAGATAGTGAAGCAGGGAGGCTTATTTAAGGGCCTGTCCTCAGTAGTCTGGTCTCCTTCTGTTGCTCACTGAGTTCCCCAACCTCCACTCCTCCTTGAGTGAGGGGCAGGAGCACCAGGCCAGCTTCCGAGCTGCACCAGGGATCCCTTTGCCACTCCTGTTTCCCTCAGGGCTGTCTGCAGCCTACTCAGGAGCCCCAGGTCCTCACAGACCTGCAGAAACAACTTCCCTCTCCCACCCTGAACACCCTCCCCCCCAAAACAAACATAGCCACTGCCAGAGAGCCACAGGGGCTTGCAATGAAAAACAGGTGTCTCCCAGAGACCAGTCGGCCATGGCTGCAAGGCAACTGGGGGTCACCACCTCAGGGGCCCAGCAGGCCTCATCCTAAGTGTTCAGCTCCCAGGGCCTGGCACCACAAGCCCTGTTACAGGAGACTGTGACTGGCAGGACACCCTCACCCCTGGCCATAGGAGCCACGGTGCTCCAGTTCTGGCTAGGCCCTTGCTGAGCAAGGCCTAGCCCTTGTTCCTGCTCTACTGCCTCAGACTTCACCTTTGCTCTGGGGAATGAAAAAGCCTGGGTGTTCTAACCATCTGGTTTGCTTTCCCCCTTAGCTGCTAGTGAGCTATGTGAGCTCAGGTACGTCACTTTTCCTCTTGGAGTCTTACTTTACTTATCTGTAAAATGGGCCCAAAAAGATTCTCTCAAGGGTTGTGGGGTGGAACGGGGTGAGGTAGCTGGTATGTTCACATGTGTAAATGACCCAGCATGGGGCCTGGTGTATAATTCACATTTATTAAATGTGAGCCCCCATGCCTCTGGCTCTGGAATCTATCTCTGAGGGACCACACGTGACTTTGAGTTGGTATTTTCAACTGTTAGGGGTCTTTAAGAAGGGCCTCTAGCCTCCACCTGCCCCCTGACCTCCTGAGACCCAGTTCTAGAGAGCTGCTTCTAGTCTCCCACACAGGTCACCCTGTTTCTTGTTCCTCCCAACTTTGATGTTTGAGTTCCTCTGCCTGGAATGCCTTTCCCCATTGTCTCAAGCTGGTGGAAATGGGATCCTTTTACAGAGGTGTGAGAAAAGCATTCTCAGGGACCCACGCATGGGTGGTTGAGGTGTTGTGGTAAGACTTATTGGGATAGAAATAGAAGGCTGCTTCCAAGTTTCCAGTGTCTCAGCTCCACCTGTCCTGCAGTGGAAAACATCCAGTCTTGTCTTCCTCAGGCGCAGATATAGGGCCAGTGTCCAGAAATTCTGTGCTATTGGTTCAGTCCATGTCAAAGTTAGTCCACTTCAGCCTCTGTCCCCATTTGGCTAGCTTAGTCCTGCTTCTGCTGCACTCCAGCCAGCGTTGTATTACTGCGCCCCGGCCCATGCTTGGAGTCTACATATTGCAGGGGCCCAGGAAACTGCTAGACCAGCGTGGCTACTACAGAGAGAGAACACGCTGTGTGACCGTGAGAGAGAGAGAGAGAGAGAGAGAGAGAGAGAGAGAGAGAGAGCGCTCTATTAAGCTTAGATTATATTATCTCAGGTTTAGGAAGGGCCAGTTGCTCTTTCAAAATAATCTATTAATTTTCCAATCTTTGGCTGGACTTGTGTTGGGTCCTCCCCCTAACCTATTTCCTAGATCATCCTGGTGTTTTGTGTCCCTTATCCAATCCAATCCTCTTACCTGGCTGGGCTCTGCCCCTTATGGTCGCCATCTTAGTTCCTACTGTGTATCCCTTATAGTAGAAGGACCTCCCTTTGCACCAGTCTTGGCTTCTACTGGGCATGCACCCAGCAGAGGAATTTCCCTTTTTTTTTTTTTTTTTTTTTTTTATTCCTCACCCGCATAGTCCAAGCAACTGGACTGGTCGTACCTTGCAGAGATTGGAAAGCTGGCCCTTCCTCTCTACATGGGGGAGGAAGAGGTGTTAAGCCCCGTGGTGGGGCAATGCTGCAGTCCCCTGGGGTGTCTTAAGCTGTAACTTCCAGACTTAATCAGGCTTATTATTCTATTCAGATCCCCAGTTGATTAGGCTTCTTAATGTCTGATTTCCTTTGCTCCCTCCTCTTTTATTAATATCTAGCTACCAACACTAACACTATGTGCCAGGCACTATTTTGTAAGTACTTGGAAGACCTGGGAGAGCAAGCCCTGTCTGCCCCTCCTGCTCCCAGGTGGCCCTACTCCCTGCTGTATTTGCCTTGTAAAATTTAACTTGTTGTACTGGAGTGGACTGTTTTGTGTCTGTCCCCACATGATTGAGCTCCAGGAGGGCAGGGATCATGTCTGACCAGGTCAGTACCCGCAGGCCTGGGCACAGAGGGCCACGTATCTCTGATTCACCATGGACCCTCAGCATTCAGCCTATTGGCTGATTAAGTGAAGGATCCCAGCAAGCTGGGCTCCCTGGGACCTTCTAGAAGGGTAACTCCATCTCCCTAGCAAGTTTCAGACTCTGCTGACTGGGCCACCTCTACAGTGTCAATGCACAGCTCTTTCTCTCCATGGGGTTACTGGGCCCAGACACCCTGGAGGGGCTGGTGATGGAGGGAGAGAGACCCAGTGGGTGCAGGAGGCATCTTCTCTATTTGTATTGGAAGCTGGCTCCTTGCATACCAGCACTCAGCCCTGATTTCAATTATCCAATTGCACACTGCTGCTAATATTGCCCGTGGGCAAATGAACTCACTCTGCCCCTTCCTTCATTAATTCCAGCAGTCCGTCACACTGCGCCCAGCTCTGTCACCTTCCCCAGGAGCCCTGCTCTCCCCCTGGCAGGCTCAACAGAATCTGTCCGGGTCACCAGGATGGGAACCTGAGAAAAAGAGCTGAGGAGAGGAAATGCCCTAAGAAAAACATTTGTGTGTGTGAGAGGTTTCAGGTCAGATCCCACCCTCTTCCTGATGCTCTGGTGTCTGCCTCACGCTCACATTCTTGGGGCTGGTTCTGGCCTTTGAGGGCTGGGCCAGGAGTCATTTTTGCCAAAGCTGCCGAGAAGGAAGGCTGTGCCCTCCCCAGTACTCATGGATGCTGAGGAAAGAATGGATCTGTGTCTAGAGGAGGTGATGGGAGTTTGTGGTCTTTGGGCTGGCTTTCAGGGGCACCAGCAGGGTCTGGGGCTTACAGCCTCACCTGTCAGGTGTGGGAGTTTTTTCAAAGGTGAATGATCTCTCTCATTTGCAGTTATCCAGGCCCTGACATGGGTGTGTCTGGAAGCACTGGGAAGCCTACAGAGATTCTAAAAGCACTTTACCCAAAGCAGGGGGCCATGTAGGGCTATGGATGTGACACAGGACACGGAGATAGGCAGCATTGGGTTCTCCATTTGGGTGTCTCGGTTCCTGAACTTGAGCAAACTGATCAACTATGCCTAGTTTTCTCATCTATAAAATGGCAGCGGTAATACCTCTCATTAGAGTTGATGTGAAAATTGAAGGAGATAATATTTGCCTGTGTAGACACATAGTAGGTTCTTTCCCCTCCTCTCCACAAGTCCCTTTATTATTTATTGCCTTTCTGATGTTTTCAATAAAAAAAGATGTCTGCTCTTCTCCTGAAGCCAGGTGATGGGGCAATGTGACAGGTAGGAAAGGAAAGGAGAAGGGAAGTGGAGACTGTACACTTGATAGATGTTTACATTCGTGGGATGTCAGCCACCCCATGCACTCCCCACCCAGGGTCTGTGCTGGGGCCTCAAGGGACAAAAAAGCGGCCACCTCAAGCATCATCCATTCAAGTCTGGTGGGGAAGGGTGAACACCTGGTCTAAGTATGAAGGGCAGAAGAGGCTCCAGGGAAGCCACCAGCTGGAAATGCCAGAACCAAAGTTTTCTTATTAAGTATCTTTCTAGCATTACAAATGGTATCATGTAGGTCACTCCTGGCTATCCCTCTGCCAGTAGACAACCACTGAGGCCAGCTCCTACAGCCAGATCCTGTTCCCAGCCCCCAGGGCAGTTGGATAAAAGGCTGTGCCCTCCCCAGTACTCATGGATGCTGAGGAAAGAATGGATCTGTGTCTAGAGGAGGTGATGGGAGTGAGGCAGGTGGGCTACAAGCACCTAAAAGAACCAGGGTTCATCATGGAGAAGAGGCACTTGGGGAGAAGGAAGTCACTTTCCCCAAATACAAGGAGCAAAAGACAGGTTCACAGAATACCAAGCTGGACCTGGCGGGGAAACAGAACTGGTGAAGTGAAAAGGACTTGCTCTGAGTCCAGCTGCCCAGACACATGGGGAATTAGTCAGCCACCTGCTGCAGAGGGGTATGTCAGTGGGACTGGGCACACTGCCTGGCCCGCGGGGGCTCTTCACAGCTTCAAGACCGCAGACAGATCATTTCCTTCCTCTGAGACCCCTCTCACCCCGGTCTTCTTCCCTGCCCCGTGGGGAGAGTCATGGCTAAGGAGCGTAAAATGCCTCCTCACCAGTCCCCAGGACAGGGCAGGCCTAGGAGGAAGGAGTTCTGCCATACAGGGCCAGGCACACAGGGGCCACCTTGGAGAGCCCCCACACCACAGCCTGAAGTGACCAGCTGAGGTCCAGGGTCCATCTCCCCAGGCCTGGGCTGCCCTGTTGGCCCTCCCAGCATATGTAAATACCCTCCCGATGAGTGGGAACCGGACTGCTCCAGGAAATGTTGTTACAAATTGCTTTCCCACCAGAGCACATACTAGATTTTCCATGCCACCTCCAGCACATTTTCAGGAAATCCCAGGTGGTGGTGATGGGGACTGAGACCCTCCAGAAAGGCCAAGGCCCAAGCAAACCAAAAGATGGCTGGGTTTTATTTAATCATAAGTGCACATGCGTTTCAACCTTTGAATACTGTAAAAGGAGAAAAAGAAAAAGGCCCAGCAAACCAAAAAAAACACACACATCGCTTTGCTTTGGAGGGTAATTACTCTGAATTCAGTTAAACCAACTTGCTCTAGCTAACTAGATTAGTTTACATCTTGTGGTAGAAAAAGAAATACAAATTACTTAGATTGCAATAAACCATGTTTTTCTAACTAAATAGATTAGTTTATATCTTGTGGCAAGAAACAAGAAGGGGAGCGGCTCAGCAATGGCTGTTGCTCACTCTTGCCCACTCACACTCATCCAGGGAAGTGTTTTCTGTGTGGCCTCCAGCCCCTGACCCCGTGTCTCCCTCAGCTCCCTCCTCCAAGAGATGTAAAGAATTGAGACTGGGAAAAAGATAAACAAAACCACCTCAAGCCCAACTGCTTTGATGAGGGGACCAGAGTGCAGGGGGTTGCATGATCTTACAGATTCTATCCGCTTTCACAAGCATGTGCCTGCTGGCTGCCTGCCTACTACATGCAGGACATGGGGCTGGGCACTGAATGGGGCAGGCCAGCTCCATCCGTGAGAAGCCCATTGTAAAATTCTCCATAATTTCATTTTGTACTGGGCCCTGCAAACTATATGGCCTGTCCTAGAGGACAGAAGGGCTTTGCCTCTGGAAGCATGTGGCCTCATAGGGCACACGTGGCTCTCACAAGAACTGATCTCTTCCTGAGGCAGGGACCCTGCTGGGCCCATGTGGCTATTGCATCATCCTGACCAATGCCAGAAGTTTCAACCACTCAGGGGTACTTTGGCTTTACTCTCCATTAAGAAAAAAAGACACTTGCTCCCCAATGTCTGTGTCTTTCTATCCTATTATGGCCCTGGGAAGAAAAACGTAACTGGGACCTGCAGTTTCTTAAGAGATTCATTTTGGTGGGCATTTCACACAGGCCTGTCCCCAGAGGGGGTCTCCAAGGGTCACTCTAGTGGAGAATACCATCAGAATGCTGCCCTGAGCCAGGCTGGGCAGTCAGGAAAGGCCTGCTATGCTTTCAGGCAGTCAGCTTGGGGGATGAGTTAGTTATCTCCTAGCTCTTTAACCTCCCTAACCCCAGTTTTCTCATCTGTAAAAGGGGCCTAGTAAGAGGACCCACCTCATACAGTTAAAGTGATTATTATAACAGGTATCTGTAAGTATTTAATAGATGTCAGTCATTATTAAGAGCAGACCTGGCAGAAGGATTGGCAAGAGCAAAGGCAAAGGGTGACCAATGCACAGTCCACTCAGGAGGCTAGTCTGGGGGCTGGGGAGTGGGGGGCAGCAGGAAGTGAGGCAAGGGATCAGGAAGTTCTCCCTTACACGCAGTCCCTCTCAGCCAGCCTAGATCTGTGCCCCGCTGCTCTGTAAAGTGGGTCTGCTCCTCCTGTCCGGAAGCTGCAGTCACACAAAGCCATCGAGGGCTAGCTGAGGGGTGGCCTTTTTTCAGAGCAGGCACAGAAAAGGGCAGCAAGTTAGATGTTCCAGAATGCTGGGACTGCTCTTCCCAAAACTTTCCAGGTAAGTGGCAGGAGGATTGCAGTGACCGTGCAGGGCCTGCTACAGCCCAACTGGAAAATCGGTAGACCTGGTGCTCAGCCAGTGTGAATTGGCAGCACAAAGGCCAGAGAGGCTTGGAGGAGTGAGAGCGGCAGACAGGATGGAGGAAGAAAGAGGGACAGAGGAGGTGGTGAGAGACTGGAAACTGAGGAACGGGGAGAGGCCAGGAATATAAGAATAGGAGTCAGGACAGACAGCACCCATCAGCTTATCCACAGGGCAGCAACAACCCTGGCGACATGGGTATGAGCCCCATTTACAGATGAGGAAGGTGAGGCTCAAAGAACTTACTTGGTGACTTGCTTGAGTTTGCCCAGTTAGTGATTTGATTCCAATGTTTTCTCTTTCTCTTAAAATCATGCTAGTAAGTATTACTATGGAGTATGCAATCTTTATAAAAGACATAAACAAAACATTATAAAATTCCACCCTCTGGCAAATAGCACTGTTAACATTTGACATAGATCCATCCAGACATTCCCTGATGCAAATCTGTGTCTCTATACATGCATGCAGATGAATGCATATTTATAAAAACGGGCTCATCACTGTACATACTGTCCTTTGTTCAGTTCACAGTAGATTATGAACATCTTTCCACTGCAGTGAAAACGTGTCCATGGATCATTTCTAGTGGTCACAGAGCACATTTAGATCACTCTCAAATTTCTGTAGTCACACAGGAGAGAACACTTCTCAAGGTGACTTTCCAAGCAGAAAGGAAAAGAAATTTTAAAAATTTGTAGTGAGAGAGGTCGTAAAACTCCTAACCGGTCCCACTTTCTTTATCCCTAAGCATAATAAAAAGCATCAGGCCCCAAAGTCAGGTTCACATCCTGGCTTCCCTTCCTATTTATGGGGCAGCCTCAAGCGCTGGTTCATGTCTGAGCCTCAGTTTGCTCTTCTATTAAATAGAAGGGGATTGGTGGGTATATGACATCAAACAGTGGTGCTCAACAAATAATTTTTGAAATTAGTTTCTATTCTCATGATATTCTTTAAGAGAGGTAGGCTCCCCTTTCTTGGTTAAATAGCCCCTTTATTCTACAGTGGCGGAGGAGAGCTTAGCAGTCAGAATCTGCTGACCACAGACTCCCTTGTAAAGAGCCGTGTTAGTGGCCCAGCCGACGAATGAACAAATCCCTCATCATGAAAGCGTTTCCAGTAAGTACGAAAGTGTATTTGCCGAGGCAGCCTGGGCCCTGTAGCCCCAGCAGCTGGAGGTTACGGCATCCCTGCCTGAATAGCCACATTTTTGTGCTTGGAACCTGTGTGTTATTGGAGCCAGACTCCCTCCCACCCCCTCTCCAGATCAGCATGGCCAGTGCACACATGGGCTGCCTGTCATGTGCAGGCAGGAGACTTCTAAGCCTGTTTCAAGGACAGGCCGTAATTGTCCACGGAAGGGGCTGAACCTGGGCAGGCACTCTGTGTTTCTAGGGTCCATTGCGCCTGTTGGCAGAGGAGGACAGACAGCACAAGGGACTGGCACTGTCAGGACCCCCCCTAAGCTCCTGGCTTCCCTCAAGAGCCAGACCAAGGGATCTGCAACTTTTTTCTGCATTATTAAGCTGTCTTTTGCTTTTAAGGTTCCCGAATCTGTCATAATATAAGCCATCCTCACTAAGATTCTGGGCCCCTATTCCTTTGAACTGCAGGGGCAGCTGTGAAGAAACCCTACTTTCCCTGTCGGGAGGTTGACAGCCCCCAGCCAGGCTGTCAACAAAGCGGGGTTGCAACCTACCAGGTCCAGAGTTGGCGTCCATGGGCGGACTTGACAGAGTCCTGCTGAGCTCGAACCCTGTCAGGGGAGAATAGAGCTGAGAGCAGGGGAATAGCAGCATGCTCCAGACTGCGATGAGAATTCCTGGGTTCTCAGAAAGGCATTTGTTAGTGCACCGTGGAGAGGCCCATGGAGCTTGGTGCTAGGTGTCTGAGGCCCAATCCAGCTCTACCAATGTTGACCTTCAGCAAGTTCCTTCACCTCTCTGAGTCTAAGCTCCCTCATCTGTAAATAGGGAAAATAATAGTAACCACCTCACAGGCTTGTTTTTAAGATGAAATGAGTTATGAGCTTCTTTGATGAATCACGCAACCACTGAGCTCAAGGCCTGGTACGCAGCAGACACCACAGATGTAGCTGTTAGTATTTTTCTTTCATGGAGCCTTAGTGCTGCAGGTGGAAGCATTGGAGTGGGGAGTGCTCAGGGCTGGGGGTCAGGACACCTGGCTGCTGATCCCAGCTCTGCCATGGGCCTGTGGTATGACCTTGGTCAAGTCTGTACCACTCTCTGGCCATCGTTAGCTCATTTCTGGGCACACAAAATTGAGAGGTGGCAATAGAGCTGCAGAGTCCTCTAAACATAGTCATAACTCAGAGTGCCTGGGTCTCAGAGTGGCATGCATGGGGACCAGGGGCTGGTAAGGTCGAGTTTGATGGCCAGGAGGTGGGCCTGCCCCAGAGCTAAAGCCTTTTCCTGCACCCTCTGTTTTCCTCAGAGACTGCTTTAGTGTCGGAGATATGAGGGGAGTCCTTCCAAATATGTGTGTTGGTATGATACCAAAGAGACCAGGCCTTGGCAGGGGGCGTGGGAGAGGAAAAAGAGAGATAAAGAAAGGAGGGACAAGAGAAAGAGGAGAAGGAAAGAGGGAGGTTGAGAGAGAGAAGAGGAAAGACAAGGGTTTATATAGAGCAACTGAGTGAGAGACGAGGGGTCGGCCCTAAAGGATGTGAAAGGGCAGATTTCCATCTGAAGTGGAAGTGCAGCCACGAGGGGCTGGGGGACCAGGTGGAAGCAGGGTCGTGCTGGCTCCCCAGAGAACGCCAACCAGAAACAGGCCCAAAGAAGGAGGCTGAGCCAGGGGACTCTTCAGACAGCTTCCTGTTCCGACAGATAGCTAGCACCCTTTCCCCAGCCCCAGCTGCCAATGCCCTGGCCAGGCAGGTTGTTCTCTCTGCTCTTCCCACCACAGTGTCCCAAGACTTGGACCCTTGGAGAAAAATGAAGGAGTGGAGTTTAAAATTAGCAAGCATTTAGTGAGACCTTCTAGGCATGACCCAGGCACTTATACATGTGTTGCCCCACTTAGTTTGATCTTTAAAGTGCCCCTTGCCCCCTGGATCTCTGTTCTGGCAGTCACGATTTCTCCTAGGTCCACTGTTTTCTGTGCTCCTGTCCCCTCCCCTCACTCTTGACTGTGAGCTCCTGGAGAGCATGCTCCGTCTTTGTGTTCTCCAAGCCCCAGGCTCCAGCTTCAGAATGTTGACTGGGTTCTGTTTAATTAAATCTAATTAACCTGAAGGGAAGCTTACTGAAATTTAATTCATGTGATTGGCAGCATTAAGAGTCAGTTTATGGGGGGAGTTGGTATATGGAAAACGGAGCATACGCTCTCTGGAGGGCAATGCTTAACTATGATGGGGAGTGTTTGCGGGCGCTCTGGCAGAGGGGAGGTCAGGGATGAGTGTTGGGAGAGACTCCTCCACTGGGTTGTGGGTTGACATGACTTTCTGGGACCCTCCTCCCTCTCGTGGCTGGTTGTCCCAGAGGAGAGGTGATGACCTGTCCTAGGCACGTGGTTAGAGGACTTTGGAGACAGCAGCATTTTCCTGCCCCATTGTTGTAACCACAATAACACAATTTCCTGCAGGGGTTGGGGATTGCTCCAATAAGAGTTTGCCCAGAATGGAAAAGGACTCATTATATCTGTGTCTCCACCTAAAAAATAAAGTCTAAACTTCTCTGCCAGGTGTCCCTGATGTGGAACCTGCAAACTACATCACCCTCATTTCTTCCTGCCTCTTTCCCTCCCTCCAGCGCTTCATACACTCCTCACTGCTTCTCCCACACCCTGTGCTACCCCCATCCCAGCCTTTGGTAACCCTGTCCCCTCTCTTTTATTGGCCTCCCTGACCCTGACCCATTAGCACAACTAACAGGAAACAAAGAATGTTTCCCATTCTTTAAGGTCAGGCTCAGAGTCCTCTTCCACCAGGAAGCCTTCCCTCCTTTCCTCATTGCAAACAACCATCTCCCTTCAGTGCCTTGTTGAAACTTTTATATGCTTCATGCTACTTTATACTCCAGTTAGGTTTTGGAGGAATATTCCCATCTCTTTCTTTCTCCACTGTGAGCTCTGAGGGAGCTCTGAGCTGTGGGTTCCTCACACGGGACCTGGCCCAGAGATCGTGTTCAGTACTTGAGTATGAGCAAGGGAGAGCAACCCGAGGAGGCAGGTAGATCCTGCAGCCTGGCCTGCTGGAACCTCTGGGGCAGTGGAGGTAACTAGGGTACCTGTGGTTAATAATATTTACTGGGTGTTAAGTTTTTAGCCTAATGTGGGATTTAGCAGCCATTCTCATTTATGGTAATAGGAGGCATGTGCGACCCTGAGGGATTTGGGGAGGGAACTCCCTCCACCTGCCTTCAGACCAGTTTCCAGAGCTCCTCCTCCCCCACCACACTCTAACTGCCCTGGCCCAGGAAGCCCCAGGGAACCCTGTGGAGGGGGACCTTTGGCTTCTAATAATTTTCTTAGGCTCTCGAGTCCTGACTCCACCCCAGATAGCTCCTAGTCCCTCCCTCCCTCCATCATTTCTCACAGACTCCTCTATTCATCACTGTGCTTGGCTCTGTATTGGGCACCAGGGACACAGACATGAAGTGGACACAGCTCCTTCACCCCAAGGAGCCCTCATTACACATTTATGCCCTGAGAAATGATCCCCAGCCCTTTTTCTTGCCAAGCACTTCAAAGCTGCAACACCAAGGCCTTGAGGCTCAGTTGGAGAGAAGGAGAAGCACAGCTGGGTCTCAGGGAAGAGTGAGGTACAGGGAGTGTGCAAAAACCCCAGGAATATGTGTGTGCAGAAGCCCTAGGCATAGGAAGAGTGCAGAGATCCCAAATAGGGAGTGTGCAGAAGCCCTAGGAGTAGGGGTGCAAAAGACTCAGGTGTAGGGAGCTGCGGAAGACACAGGAGTAGGTGTGTGCAGAAGCCCCAGAGGTAGGTGTGCAGAAGCTCCAGGTGTAGGTGTGCAGAAGCCCCAGGTGTAGGTGTGCAGAAGCCCCAGAGGTAGGTATGCTGAAGCCCCAGGTGTAGGGGTGTGTGGAACACCCAGAAGCAGGGGTGTGCAGAAGTCCCACATGTAGGTGTGCAGAAGCCCCCAGATGATATGATGAATACCCTCAGAGGGCAGTCTCCCACAGACATCCCTGGGCTAGAGGCTGGGCTAGAGGCTGAGATGGACAAATAAATAGGCAACACTACACACAGTGAATGCTGTGACCCGAGGAAGCTCAGGGGCTGTGGGAAATAGGAGGGGCATTTCACTCAGCCTGGGAAGCTTTCTCCGGAAAAACAATTGGCACATTTGAGAGACCATGATGAATTTGTGGCCACTAACAACATGTGGCTATTTAAATTTAAATTTGTTAAAATTAGACAAAATTAAAATTCAGTTTCTCAGTTGCACTAGTCACATTTCAAGTGCTCAACAGTGCATGGTTAGTGGTGCAGATATATTATAGAATTTCCATCATCAGGAAATTGGATTATCCAGCACTGGACAATCCAGGAGAGAGTGTCTGGGGATCCACAGTGAAGAGCCTGCAGGGTCACTGGAGACAGACTGCAAAGGGTCTTGAGTGACCTGTGAGGAACTTTGGGCTCCTTCCTGGGGGAGGGAGGGTGTCAGCTCTTCCCTGGACCTCCGTTTGCTGGAACCCAGAGGCTGCTCCTTCATTCCACAGCCATTTAATGAACTCTTATTCCGTGTCTCGGATCCCTAATTTACAAGAGAAACACATACCTGAGAACCGGGCCTCTGGAGAAGGATCAGAAGCTTCCTCAGTAATGTCGAGGCTACAAGATTACAAGAGTCCTTTGAGAAAGCAGCAAGCACAACACCTGTCCATCACACGGCACGCACCCCAGTAAACATTTGGAAAGGCTGGCCAGGGCTGCCACGGGAAGACGCAGCTTGTAGGAGGCTCAGTGTAAGTTGTCTGGCAGTTCATGAACAACAAATACCAGGGCCAACATGGGGAGCTGGTGAAAAGAAGGGTGTGTTGGGGCTGTAGGAGTGGGTGGAGGCAATCAGGAGGGAAGAGGTTTAGCATGGGAGAGTGGCTGCCTGTTCCTGGGGTGTCATGCCTCCTTGCCCCACAAATCAGTTTCTCCCTCTTCCATGCCCAGCTCCAGGGAAGGCTCTATGAAGCCTTCACTGATTGATTGGTCAAGAAGCCCCACTGCCCCTCCTCCTGGATTTTCACATTTCACTTATCCCACCGACTGCTAGCAGGAAAGCTGCTGAAGTTACTATTGGTTTTGCTAGTAGTAAAATTGTCTCTTTTAAGTCAGCATCCAGGAATGGATAAAACAGAAAGTCTGCTTGGGTGCATTGACGGGTGTGCAAAGCATGGTGTTTCATTATCTTTCTTTCTTTTTCTTTTTTTTTTTTAAATCATTTTTTTTAAGCCTTGCCCAAGGCTACACTGATTGATTTTAGAGAGAGAGGAAGGGGGAAAGAGAGACACATGTCCATTTCCCTAACCCAATTCTGGGTGCTTTGAGGGTCCAGATTGGCCTTAATTACACTCGTCCTCTGACCTGGATCACGTTTCCCTCCCTTCCCCATGAGCCTGCCCACATAGTTATCCCTCTGCATCAGAATTACCTGTTTGTACCTCCGTCTCCACCATTAGACTATGTACTCTGCGTGCAGAGGCTGTCTCGTGTGGCTCCCTAATTATCTGAATGGATGAGCAAAAGCAGGAAGGATGGAGGTTGTCCTATGGCAGAGCACTTGTGGGCAGACAGAACCAGAAAGGGGCCTGGGAGGGCTGGGGGAGGTGAGAGGAGGTTGGCAGGTTGGCCAGGTAGGTGGCCCCTGCTCCCTGCTGCTGAGCAGTGCAGGTTGAGCAGAATCATCTTCTCTCGTCAGACCTGAGCAGATCTGAGCAGACGTCCCTAGGAGGGGACACCCTGTCTGCTTCTCATGGGCTCCAGATTCCCTCTGTGTCATGGCCCCTCTCCTCCCCTGCTGATCGACTGCTGCAGAGAAGATAATGGCAGATCCCTTTGTTTCTTGGGCCAGCCTCTAGGCAGAAGGCTTGTTCAAAGTGCCACTTGGTGACTCGTGCAAATTGTTCCTGACAGCCCTGCAGAAGGCCAGGCCATCTGCCTTGCCCTTTCTCTGGGTGGAAGGGGCTGGGAGGAGAGATATTAGGTTTCCACTTCAGTCAATACTTTGATGTTCAAAGCTGTTTAATATTCATTAAAGCAGTCCTTCAGTTGTAATTGCGGTCATTACCCTCCCTTTTATGATTGTCTGTAAATGTTATGGGACAGACGGGCACAGCGATCCTAATGACGGAGGGTTTTGATGATGGATAAAAGGTTGAATAGGACCCCTTCAAATACGTCTCCTTACTCTTTGGTGCCCACTCCCACCCCTTTCTGCTTTCTTTCTCTCTTAAAAGATGGTGTTTGGGTTGAGAGAGCAGGATGGCTCCAGTAGGGTCATGGTTAGTTAATTTTACGGAGATGAAAATGCTGTCGGATAGTCTCAGACTGAGCCCAAACTCCCCCACACACCTGACCCCAGCCACAGCTTCAGCCTTGACCCTGGCCATAGATGAGCTCTTAGTGCAAAGAGAAGAAAATTAGGTTTTCACTTCCTCGTGGTTAGGCTAGGTTTGGCCCTTACAGATCACAGTGCTTTTGCTTTGCAGGAGGGTGCAGGCCACCTCTGGGGAAATACAGACTTTAAAATCAGACATGCATTCAATTCCAGGCTCTGCCCCTTTAGAGCTGTGATGTGGACAGTTGCTGAACCTCTCCAGTGTTCAGTTTCTTCATCTATTAAGAATAAGGAGTTATAATACTTACTGGCAGAGCTGTTGTGAAGATCCTGTTAAATAACAGGCGTGCAGTGCCTGACTAATGCCCCTTCACAGCTTTAGTGCTGGCCCTTGAACCTCGGTGAGAGCAGGCTGGCGCTGTACTAAGAACCCTAAGTCTGCTGGGAGAAGGGGGGCATTTCGGGCTGGCCAAATCCTGTAATTTAAAGAGCAGGGTGCCTAATGCCTGCTTCTCAGTCTTGTGTTCCAACAGTCCCCTCATGTCCCCTCTTTTGTCACAGGTCGAAGTCTCTGGGAAGCAGATTCTGAGATAGTTCTGTGTGCCCAGGGATTATTAAGGAAGCCCATGGGATCAACATGTTTGTCTGGGAAAGGGGTCAGGGAAGAAGCATATTGAGCAGAAGAGATGCAAGTGTGAATGCCTTTCCATGGACAAGCTTGGAACTTTGTACACCTGTTCCAATCCATCACTTGATGAGGGCTGCCCCTGAAAGAAAGGGTCGAACTTTGACCTATGGCTAAGGCAGACCCTGAGTAGCTGGCAGTTAAAGGCTGCATTCTGAGAGCAACATTTCCAGCAGCTAGGGCAACAAGTCTTTCACTGAAGCAGGATCTGGGGCTGCATCACCCTGTCCTCCACAGCCAGTATTCATCATTGTTCCTAAGTGCCTCCCTTGTAATATGTAACTACCCACCACACATACACAACACACACACACATAGGACCACTGCACGAACACGCGGGGCTCGTTTCTTTCTGCAAAATTCTGTAATATTACATCCTCCAGGAAGCCTTCCTTGATTCTCCCCTCACTATAACCAATCACATCTCTCACTGCTCCCGAGAGTCATGGACAGAATGCCAGGAAAGAGGATTTCCTCTCACCAGATAGCCAAGTATTTTGTAACTGGCCTTGTGTGTAATGGAGTGGGTGTCATCGGTGTCCAGGGGACCTTGGCACAGCCTTGACTGAGGGGATCAAAGCACTAGAAGGGGCTGGACCAGAAGTGCTGGCAGGCCCTTTCTGCCCTGCTGGTCTGTGATTCCTCCAAACCCCACTCTGGGTGACCTGCTTCTCCAGGTGCACACAAGTGCCTCAGTGGGCAGGGCCTGGGCCCTCTCCATGCCTGTAGGAGGTTCTTGCGGTCACTTGACTTGCTGAGATCCATATGCCTGTCACACTCTATTGGCCAAAGGGGAAGAAGATTCAGCCCTGTGCACATAGGAACCCTGGTCTGTAATGGAAGTTGGGTGGAAACAGAGGACTGTAGCTCAGTGGGATGAGTTCAACAACAGAGAGATGTGCAAAATGAGCCCCTTTAGGCCCAGTTCAGGGTCTCACACCCAGCATAGGTCAGCGGGTGCTTGCCATTGAGTAAGTGCATGGGCAGAACCTTCTCTAACAGCAGAAGCATGAAGCATGTGGGGAAGGCAGTGAAGACTTGAATGAATGAATGAACAAGCAATTGAGGAAGTCTGTAACAGAGTAGAGCAGAATCCTGATCCCTTATCCAAAACCCAAGAAGTCACATTTGTTTCAGAATTCTTTTTTCTTTTTTTAGAGCATAAAAAATGGTATATATCCGTCTATCATTTAACATTTCCCTGGGGCCTGCAGCAGCACTCGCAGACATACACATTACTATTGGTGCAGAAAAACACGCACATTCCCAAAACATGGGACACATCGAGACTACATCGTTGACAACATTTATGGTGTTGTAGATATTTAATCAAACACTTATTAATTTTGCTTAATAAAAAAAAATACTATAGACTCATGTAGGTTCGGGTCAGGTTACCAGAGACCTGTGGTTCTTCAGAGTTCTTTGCATTCCAGAACTGCCAGCACAGTAGCGAGGGCTGTAGTACAGCAAGACTCTTTCTGGCCTCAGAAGTCCCCTTGGAGGCGCAGAGCACCTACCTCACCATGTGCTGGCTGAGCCTTCCTGGCTCCCCTCAGACCCTGAGCAGGGTCTTAGCTCCCTAGTTCTCTTCTTCTTCTGCTATTTTTCTGTCTCTGCCTCCAGGGCAAACCTCTGCCACGCTGAGGTCAGCGAAATGGGAGTCTCAGATCAGGTCTAATCACACATCATTCACATTCTAATGGCACCTGCTGAGTGAGAGGGTGGTGGCCTTTATCAGAGGGAGAACCAGAGAAGCCCAGGCTCAGGGATTAGGGGCCACCATCTCTGAGGTGGGGGAGGTCAGACCTGTTTCCCAGCCATCATTAGGGCTCAGGGCTCCAGGCTCCAGCACCTTCACAGTCCCTGAGTAAGGAACTACCTTTCCACATCCCTCACCAGTACTACCTATGCAAAGTAGGGACCACATGCTTTCATAAATGGATTCTTTCTTTTCTTCATTTGCTGATTCATTCATTCATTCATTCAACAAAAATGTTCTGAGCATGTACTCCATGCCAACACACGTGGGTATTGTAATTATTCAGTGAATTGGGTGCGGTGTAGATACGGAAAAAAATCCTTTAAGTATAGCAGTACATTTCAGTTATTTTTCCTTGTATCAGATCAACACCTGACACTTGTGTTTGTATAGGATGCTATGGTTTGCTAGGCATTTTTATGTTATTTTAATCCTTACCAACAATCCTGTGAAGGTATGTACCTGGGAAGAAAAGTGGTGAGTGAATGCAGGATCTGTGATATGGTGGGCCCACCTTGCTTAAGGAGAAGAGCTATTTCTTCCTTAGATACAGTTTGCCCTTAACCAAAATTCACATAAAAAAAAAAACCCTCTGTCTCACTTTGGCCAGGTAGCTCCGTTGGTTAGAGTATCATCCCGATACACCAAGGTTGTGGGTTAGATCCCTGGTCAGCGCACATACAAGAATCGACCAATGAATGCATGAATAAGTGGAACAACAAACTGATGGTTCTCTCTCTGTTTCTCTCTTTGCCTTCCTCTCTCTCTCTAAAATCAATTAAAAAAAAAAAAAAAGAACCCTCTGTCTTGCCAGCCTCCCTCCTCCAGGGACTTGCACCTGTGGAAAAGTAATTCTCTGGACACTCCTCTGAGGCTTCCTGCTGCCTGGTTCATTCTGCAGATTGCTCCTCTATGGAGACCTGAGAAATAGCTGTACAGTGGCTCACAACAAAGTGCTCAGCTGCCCCCTGCTCTCTTTTCCTCTCTGATCATGTCCTGTGCCTTTCCCTCTGGCTCTGCTCCAGCCACACTCGCTGTCCTGCTGTTTCTTCTTCGCTCTGGTCTGTGGGCTTGCCTTAGGGCCTTGGCTCTAGCTGTTCCCTGGGCTCCGAATGCACTGCCCTCAGAAAGTGGCATCTCCTGCATGTCTTTATTCAGATGTAACCTTCTCTAAGGCCGCTCTGTTTAAAACGGCAGCCCCTCTGCTCTGTTCCCCCCATTCCTGCTCCACTTTTCCTGTTTTCCATGGGATGTCCCCCTTCTAATGTGGTATATAATTTACTCAATATGTCTTTTGTTTACTGTTGGTCTCACCCCACCAACACACAATAGACTGTAGGGTCTGGGAGAGGAGGAGTTTTCTTCTATTCTGTGCTGAATACCCAGAACAGTTCTTGGCACATAGTAGGGATTCTTTGTATTTGCTAAATTAATATGTGCTACCTCTCCTGACACCTCAGAAACTTACTGCCTTCCTCCTCTGTGCTTGCAGTCAACCTTGCTAACTAGTTTGCTAACTAGCTTGCTGACTAGCTGTAGGCTGAGAGCTCTGGAAGCTACCTCAAATATTTCAGCTTATTTTAAGATCCTGATACACAATAGAGCATGAAGGAAGAAGACCGGCACTGAGAGCCTGCTACCGGCGCTACTTTCCCTGGTACCCTCTTGTCTAACCTTCACGATGGACCTTTTGAATTAGTTGCCATGGTCCTCACATTTCAGATGAAGAAACTGATGCTAAGGAAGATGGAATCTCTGGCCCAAGAAGAGGCAGTACAGGATCAAAATCCAGGTTGATCTGAATCTAGAGCTGCATTCCCCAGGCTGAAGGGTTGAGGGGCCTCAGAGAAGGCAAACTCAGCCCATGGGCAGGATGCAGACAGGCCAGCCAGCCTGGGCTCCCCAAGCCCAACTGATTTCTGTGGACCCTCAGGCTGAGCTTCTATGCCCACTCTTCCTACAGGGTCTTTGGGAAGCAGGTCCTGGCATCTGAGACATCTTTCACTCCCACCTCCCCACCAGGGTCCCTGCTTGCATTCCAGGGGGGACGTTTAGGCAATGCACACCATGGCATTAAGGACCAGGCTGGAAACAGCCATGCCCAGGGTTACACTCAATGGGAGCCCTAGCCTATCCTTTCACCATCAGCTGGGAGTGGGCTGCACCGCCTGACTGAACCCAGAGTTTCTTTGTCCGCCTTGAGCCTCCACAGCCCCCATCTCTGCCTCCCCTTAACCCACCCTCCTGTCTGTAACCTCAGAGCCCCAAGCTCCCCATCCTCTCTTCCCTCTGGGCCCTGCGCCAAGCCTCCACCAGCTTTCCTCTGCCAGCCTGTGAATGTCCCTTTGTGAGGCAGCCGTGACGCGAGGTCCTTCCTGGGGAGGTGTTATTTTAATATATGAAGGGTAGTCATTTCATTTCATAAAGATAGCTTGTTTGGAGGGGCCGCCAGGGGCCCAGGAGAGATCGCACTTGACAGATGCAGGGACGGCCTGCGGTTTGGGACTGGAGATCACAATGTGCCCCTCTGCAGCCCAGTGTGGGCGCTGTGCCCTGACAGCCGTGGCTGGAATGGGCCCTGCTGTCTCAGGCCGGAGCACCAAGTAGCTTTTCCCCTCCACTGGTGGGGCCAGTCCCAGTGATGGGGGATATGGGCCAGCCCTGGGAGAAAGGCAAACACAGATACCAGCAGGCGGGGCTAGAAGGGGCTTGGGGAGACATGGGTTTTTCTCCAGTTTCATCCCTGCCCCACCTTCCCCATCCTGGGACCTGAGGAAGTCTTTGCCCTCTGGGTCCCCATCAACAGAGGCAATCACCCAAGGGCTTCCTGGCACTGTCATTACAAGAGACTTTTACTCCAGCCTCCCCAGAGGGGAGTGGTGAAAATAAATGAGGAGCGAACTCCATCTCCTGGCACCTCGGGCCCTGCAGCCAAGCCAGGGTGATGGACGGAGTGACGAAGTCTGAACAAAGTTGGTTCCAGGACAGCTCTGGTGTGCTGCCGAGCTAAACACCTGGTCTTGGGGGAGCAAGACATGGAAGCAGCCTTACCAGCTCCTCTCCTCAACAAGGAGCCTTTCTCTCACTGTGGTGGGAGGGGGCAGCAGGGTCCAGGCTGGGCAGCCTGGGGCACTCACTACCAGGCAGCCAGATTATTGAACTTGGAATTGCGTGTGCTTCCCTCTGCTCAACAGAGCAACCCACAGCTCACTGCAGTGCTCACACAGTGACAAGATACAGGCTGTGCTTTATGGTAACTTCAGTGAGAAGTGTGTCTTGGGCCGGGGCTGCAGTGAATGGATGGCGTAAGACCATCTCCTCTCTGTGGGCTTATCCTCTGTATCTGATGTGGGCTGGAGCTGTGATAAGGATAGTATATCAAAACTCAAGTCTCCTTCTCTTGGAAATTCCCTAGAGAGTGTCCAGTCTGTATCCTTGGGATGTGGCAAGGGCTCCAGGAGCTGATTTTGTCCTGAGAGCTCTTTAAGTATCTGCCAGCCTCTAAAAGGCACTTTTAGAAACCTCATACATCAAGACAAACCTGAACTAGCCTGGTGGATGACGAGACAGGAGATCAGGAGCCTTGTTCCAGTCCCTCCACTGACTCAGTGCTTTCCCCAGAGGCCTTCCTCCTTGGCATTCTGGTTCTCTGTGGTCACGTCTGGCTGGCTCCCGGAGCTCGAGTCACATCTGAACCATGTCTGTGCCCTTAGCACATGTCACAGGACATGCATCCAGGCAGTGTCCCAGATTCTTTGCAGCACGAGTGGCATGCCATACTCACTTCCACATCCGCATAGTTTGCTCTTTTCTTGTTCTTTCCTTCACAGCTGGAACTCTTACATGCTGTGGGTAGATGCGCATTGATACAACCACTTGGGCAGGATCTACTAAAGCCAGGGGGATGTATACCCCTCAAGCTAGGATCTCCACTCACCGGTGAGGGAAAAAAAAACACATATATTCACCAAAAGATCGTACAAGAATACTCTTAATCCCATATTCATAACAGCTAATAATGGAAAGTACCCAATGCCCACCAATAGTAGGATGGGTAAATGAGTGGTGGTATAATCTCACAATGGATATGATACAACGGTGAGGAGGAAGGAACCACTGTTCCGTGGAATAATGTAAATAATCACACACCTAATATTGAGTTTTTTTCCCAAGAGAAACCAAATACAAAAGAATATCCACTGTACATTCCATTCATATAAAGTTTAAGAACGGGAAAAGCTGAACAATGAAACAGTGGCTTTCAAAGTCAGAGTGGTGGTTATGCCTGGGGAAGCACATGACTGGCTGTGCTCTGGGCCTTGAGCTGGGTATGGGTCTAATGTCACCCACCAGTCGTAACTTACGACAGCTGCGTATTTTTTTTATGCATTATTTGTGTCAGTAAAATGTTTTTAAAAGTGACAGACTTAAGAGAGAAACCACAAGTAATAAATAAATAGAGTCTGCGCTTGCCCTCACCCTGAAACGAAGCTAGGTTATTTGAGGACAGGGCAGCAGCCCCGTCCTTTGCCGTCAGTGCGCTCTGGCCCTTTGTTCATTTGCCACGTTCTACCTTCCCTTCCTGCAAACCTGCTTGTCTGAGAAGGTGGCCAGCGTGCCTCAGTGCTCCTTCTGCACGATCAGGTGCTCCTTGTCTTCGGGGCAAAGTTGGTCACATGTCCCGTGCAAAAACAGCATGACCCCGAACTTCAAATATTTCCAGGGCCCGGTGCCCCCACCGCTTAATTCTGAAGGGAGGGAGCTCCTCACATCCCACACGGACTGTGCTGTGCCGGGAGAGCCTTGGGTCCCAGCATTTCACCGCAAAGGGAGCAGCCCCTTGAGCCCCTGCTGGTCAATTATGTCAAATGTAATAGCTGCTACCCTGCCGGGCTTTTCCTAGTCCCTGAAGAAGCCTTTCCCCCACATTTCTCAGTTCATCTTTGCAGCAGCCTGAAGAGCCTGCGTTACAGATGCTAAAACTCAGACTCGGTTCAGACGTGAACTACCCAAGAACACAGAGCTCGCAGATGGTAGGGCTCGATCGGAAACTGAGGTCTCTGACCCCAGAGTCATGCTATGCAGGATTACTCATCGGGGCCAGGTGGCCTTTGAGGTTGACACAGGGCTGTCACGTTTGTGGCACATGTGAACAGTATCACTTTTATCATGATGATTGGTCAGTCCTCTACTGCTTGGGGCAGAATGAGCAGGGATTATCATTGCTCTCATTTCTCAGATGGGAACAAGGGGCCCAAAGAGCAGACAGGTCTCTACCAGTGGCTCACACTGAGCCCGCGGTGGAGCTGGCGTTCAAACTCAAGACCTTGGAGTCCTGCCTTCCCAGCTGGAGACATGACAGAAACCCCCTCTACTCCTGCTCCTCCAAGGTCCCACCAGCCCTGGCACTCTTACACACATGTTAGGTGCTTGGAAAATACCTGTAGCAAAACTTATAAAAAGCCAGCCAGTCTGCCCCCCAAGCTCCTTGACCGCGAGGCCCTCCATGGTGCGGGTTGTGCCCAGGGCCTTTCCCCTCCCCATGAAGTTTGCCAGGTGATGTGACAGTGACAGGGGGCTGGAAACCCTCTTCCATCGCTTCATCCTGCCCCTGGGGCTGTATGGAAGGACAACTGGAGTGACATGGCCTTGGTGGAATTCACTCATTGTGTTCGAGATTCCTTCTGTGCCTGCTTCCAGGACCACCCTGGAGATCAGAGCCACGAGTCCCCTCACTTTACAGATCGGATAAATAAGGCCAAGCAGAAGCCTGAGGCCCGGGGTCCTGGCCCTCTGCCACTCTGCCCTGCCTGAGCAGGACGAGACCTCCTTGGGCTTGGGGAAAGGTGAAGGTGGGGTGGGAGCTAGAGAAGAGAGCCATGAGAGGACAAGGTGAGCTGGGAGAGCAGCTGTTTCTGTTATGATTAACCCCGGTTCTGGAGACCCGGAGAAAGGGAGTGTTGAGGAAATGCAAGAAAGGCACACTCCCCACTGCGGACAAGCTCGCAGGGCCTGGGGACCCGGCCTCTGCACCCCCACCCCCTCTGCCTAAAAGACTCGTTCCCCTGACCGTCTTTCTGATGCCCATGTCTCTGTAGCACCCACTGGTCCCATTCTGCTCCGCTAACCCACCCTGTTGTTTGTGGTTGCTACTGGGTATTATGTGGCTCTGTGTTATGTGCCCGTTGTCTGTCCCATCCCCCGAGAATATGCACTCTGTGAGGGCAGGGACTTTGCCGTGTTCACTGCTGTGAGACTGGCCAGGACTTAGGAGCACGTGCTGTGTGTCAGGCACTGTTCAAAGCACTTTATATGACTGACTCATTGAATCCTTTCAAACCCAAGGAGGTCAGTACCGTTATATCTCCATTACACAGAGATGGAAATTGAGGCACAGAGAAGTTAAGTAACTCACCCGAGGTCACACTACTAAATGTCAGAACCAGCAGGCTGGCTCTCAGGTATAGAGTCGCAAATGTTCTTGCTACGTGTGTGCACAACATCCCCACACCAGGCTGCTTGTCATTGTCCTACAGCACACAGAGCAGTGCACCACATATACTAAACATTCAACAGCAGCATTTGAGTCATTGAAGAAAAGGAATACTGTAAAATAATGAATGAATGAATGAATGAATGAATGAATGAATACAGGCTGAAAATATAAGCAAGTTCAAGGAGGAGCACTATTAACTCTTAGAGAGTGAATCCACAGCAGGGTTCAGGGGAAGGCTGGGGTATGAGGAACCTGCCCTCAACTATGAAGATAGTGCCAGACCTGGAAGACCATGTGTCCCCAAAATCCCTTTTAGGGACCTCATCACCACAGCCAGTATCCTGGGGCATCCAGAGTAGATGAGCCCTCACAGAAACCAAGTCCCTCCTTCTGACAAATCCAGCTAGCTCACAAGCATTTCTGCACCCTGGACAGAGTACTGTCTCAGATCTTCTCTCCTTTAGTCCCTAGAATAACCCTGGGAAGGTCACAATTGTCCACTTACTCAGCAACTGTGGATTTAGTGACTTCTGTGCTCACTGTACACAGTGGTCAATTAAACACAGGTGCTCCCCTCAAGGAGCTTACAGTCAAGTTGTAGACAAGCTGTCAGGCAATGATGAAGCTGGGCAAAAGGTGACAGCAGCAGAATGGTAAAGGGAACGTACACCAGCCTGGGGAAGGGTGGGTATGAATTAAGCTTTTCTGGAAAGATGATACTCCGGAAACCAAAGGGCAGTGAGGCTAAGTGACTTGCCCACACCTCCTAGCCAGTAAGTGATGGGGTGAGAATGTACCCCCAACTCTGACTTCCGCATGCTTGCCACTCCCTCTGGCTGGCCCTCCCAGAAGTCCCTGGGAAAGTACTCTGTCCCATGTAGAGCCAGGTATTGGAATGAGGAGGACCATTCTTACAAAACAACTCTTTTTTACGTATTAGAAAATTGTATATATGATCAACTGAATCAAATTATGAAACAAAAAAATAACAAGTCAGTTGGTGTATCCACTCCTCTTGGCAACCCTGGGGAGGTTAGGCAAGTCCACCGGCTGAGGAGCCATCTGGCCAGATGACGACACTCCTTAGGGACTCCACAGACTGAGCTCCACCCTGGACCTTACGGTGGCTTTTGCAGGGTGCCCGGAACTCCTGGCACCTTTTATGTAGTTCCACAGTGAGCATAAATCAATCCCCACCAGCTTACCTTTTTCCCCTTCCTGTACCTCTGGATGCCCTCATAAAATTTTAAAAGCTTTGCATGTCAGACCGCACTTCTCAGGGCCCTAAAACCAGAGCCTTGGTTCCTACCTGCTGTTGTGTTGTGCTGCCCCCCCCGCCCACCCCCCCGAAGCCAGAGACTGCCTGCATTGGGATCATGACTACTGTTTCCTCCAGACGAGGTGATACCTCCTCCAGCTGTTATCACCTCCTCGCCATGCACTCACATTGATAAACCCAGTGGTCACTCTTCAGCCCTCATCTCACTCTACCTATCAGCAACCTTCTTTCTGGAAACACTTTCTAGACCGTTACCCTCTCTCGGCTCTCTTGCCTCGCAGGATGCTCCTTCTCAGTCTCCTTGGCTGGTTTCTCATCTCCCCGACCTGACTGACTTTGGAGGGTCCCAGGACTCAGTCCTCAGTGCTCTTCTCTACTTCGTGTGCATGTCCCCATTTTTCTTTTTGTACGGGGTCTACATTTATAGCTTCAGCACAAATTCTCCATTCATCAGAACTCCCTGAATTCCTATATCCAACCAGCTGATAGAATCTCCATTTGGATGGCAAATACACATCTCAAACTTCACAGCGTTAGAACCAAACAGTTGCTTTCACCCAGTCCCTGCATCCCAGCCCTGGTCTCATCCGGGCTTCTCAACTCAGCAGGTGGCAGCTCCGTTCTGCCAGTGGTTCAGGCCGAAAGCTTCAGAGTCACCGCAAATGCTTCCTTTCTTTCTCACCCTGCATCCAGTCAACCAACAGATTGTGTCTTCTCTACATTCCAAAAATACCCAGGATCCCCCTGCTTCTCACCGCCTCTCCCGCTTAGCACCACAGCTCAAACCACCCTCCACGGCTGTGTGTGGTAAGTAGCCTCCTGACTGTCCCCTGCTGTGGCCCTTTTCTTGCCTTTTCTATCCTCAGAGTCTCCACATCACACAGCAGTCGCAGTGATCCGTTGAAACATTAAGTCCGATCGATTCACACTTCATTGTTCAACATTCTCTACTGGCCCCCGATTCGACTAGTAAAATCCAACTTCTTACTGGGGCCTGAGAGCTTCCACATTGTCTGACCCAAGATGCCTCACTGGCCTCATTTTCTACCCCCTTCACTTACTCACTTCAGCTACGCTGGTTTCTGCTCTTCCTGAAACACAGAGCATATTCTTGCCATTCCTGGGCTCAGAACCCTTTTCCCCCAGGCAGTCACATGGTTTACACCTCATTTTATCCACGCCTTCGTTCAGATGTCACATTCTCAGAGAAGCCCCCTGTGCCTACATAGCAGCTCTGTTCCTCTCTCTCTACACCCTGCTGTGTCACTCCTAGCACCTGGCAGCTTGTACTATCTGACATACACATTTATGTGATTTTCATATGTTCCTCCACTAAAATGTAAACTCTACGAGAGCTGAAACTTTGTTTTGCTCACTGCTATGGGACCAAAGCCTAGTTACCCCTATTTTGCAGTTGAAGAAACTAGGGCAGAGATTCAGAAACTTGCCCGCGGTCATAGAGGGATAGGATGGGGACCCAGGCAGTGGCTCTTCATCACTACTCCCCCTGCCTCTCCATGGTAACTATCCCAAAATACCTGCGAAGGCAAGAAATCCAGCAACTGAGTGTTGTCCTATGCCAGACTCTAAGAATACTAAGGACAGCCCTGTAAACATCCCCAATAGAGCAACCCAATTCTGGAAACAGTGCACATGAGGTTCCTTCCTAACTATAGCCTTCTTGAAGCCGCTCCAGCCATTTGGTTCTTCTCTAGGGCCACAGTAGTTTCCCAGTGAATATTTATTAGGTGCACCCATGAGTGTTAAGGGACAGTGGAGGACAGAGCACCTAAGCTTGCTTAGGGATTCTGAGAGGCTCCAAGAGGAAGTAAGTCCCTTTTGGGTGAAGCCTTAGGCAGACCAGAGGCCTGGATTGCCAGGCCCCGGATCTGTTGGCTCACCTGCCAGTGCCCAGTCACCTGTGGACACTGGGGCTCTCCCAGCAGCAGGAGCCTGAAGGAAATGCTCTCTCACCACCTGGTCACACCGCAGACCGCTGACCCTTGGGAGGGCCACAGTGACACAGCGTCTCCCAGGAGAGCAGGCTGCGAGGGGCCTGGTAACAGAAAGGAGGCCAGTGTGGCTTGAGCACGGTGACCACCTCTGTCACCTCTTCTGCCACCAGCTTATTACTGCTGCCACTCTTACTGTAACTGCCACCCCCATGGCACAAGGGCCGCACTGCGGCCCACAGCCCTCCAACGCTGCTGCTGCCACTTCTGGGGCTCTCACCCCTCCTCAGGTCCCCCTCGCTGTGGTTCCATCATCAAGCCACCACTGCTGGGCCACCCACACTCTGGTCCCATGATCCACCTGCTAGTTACTTCTAGCACATTCAGCCGCAGATACCGGTGTCATCGTCACCACTAATGATCGTTGTTGTTAACCACTAATACAGGTAGCACGCAGAGCGACACCTGCTTGCATTGGCGGTCACAGCGGGTTGGTGAGGTAGGCAGGGCGTCTTATACAGATGAGATAAAGGAGACTCGGGCAGAGACCTTCAGCAACTTAGACAATACCTTCCAGGTACTAAAAATCTCAGAGACCAGAGAGAGCTAATAGGCAAGTTTACAAAGACCTTCCTTCAAGTCAGACACTGTTGTCCATACAACTTTAAGGCGTGACTGTCATCTCCCCCATTTCTAACACAGGGAAGCAGAGGCTCAGAGAGGGTAAAGGTCGGGCCCAAGTGGCCCAGCTGGTCAGTGGCAGAGTGCTGCCTGGCCCCAGAGCATAGGTCTCGGGGGTCAGGAAAGCTGTGTGGAGGGAGAAGCACCCTGCTGTAGGATTCCAGCAACCTCCATAGTAATCCTCCCCTTTAATCGATAGTCACTGATTCTCAGCATCTGCGGATCTTTGACCTAGTAGTGAGGCCTCTCTGGGTCTTATTTTGATCATCTGCTGATGACATTGTGTTTGGCAGTTCCACACATTCTCTGTCCTTTATGCTGTCCCATTAGTAACCAGTCAGCAGATAAGGGAAACTGAGGCTTAGAGAAGTGGCATGAGATGGTCAGATCCTCAGCCCCTGCGTGGCAGGGCTCCTGGCTTCACATTCCAGGTCGCTTCCCCTGATACTTCCATCTCAATACCTAGGCATGGTCTCAGAACAGTTACCATCACCCATCAGTCAGTCAGTCATCCTGGGTCTTGCTGTGGAGTCCACATCTTCAGTGGTGAAGGAGAGGTGGTCTCCACTATCACTGTCTAGTGGGAGAAGCAGACATCACATGCATTCTCCAGAGAATAAAATATCAAGGGTGCTGAGCACAACCAAGAAGCACAGGGGCTGGGGTGGGGCTTGGAGGGCACTGCAACACCTCAGGGACCAAGCCTAGAGCAACACTAACTGTTGGGATAACGAAGTTCAAATTTCAGGGGTTTCACAGTCCCAGTGCGAGTATTCACAGTGGGTCAAGCGAAACCTCAGGGGACCCAGGTGGACAGAGGCTCTGCCCTGGACAGGGACACCCAGGCAGCATTTGTGGGAGGGGACAACAGAGACCACAAAGGGGAGAGTTTCATGGCCAGGGTTGCAAGGGACCTTGTACTCCATTGGCCAGAATCATTGCCCACCTGTAAGAAGCTAGAAAAGCAGTCTAGCCAGGTTCCAGGAAGGAAAGGATCTAGGTTTGGTGAGCAGGCGGCCCAGTTTGGAGGTAGTCAAGAGCAATTTCCCCAAAGAGCCATTTCAGAGGAGACCTGGGGACCAGGCTCAGCCTATGTCCAAGCAGCACCCAGCCCAGGGGTCGGGGAGCAGCCCAAGCCCCACTCTCCCGGGGTCCCAAGGGACATGACGCCTGAAGGTGAGAATGGCACCTTCAGGCCCTAAGTGGGGACTGCTTCTGGGCAGAAAGGCCCCTTCCTCTATTTTTAGCCTGTCCAGGGGGTCCTGTGGGGCTCTCTCTGGAGAGAACCCAGATGATCCTTTCCGAGGGCTTTAAGGCTCCTTTGCTGCTAGAAGCTGCCTTTCAGACCCGTCAAGCCAAAGATTTTAACCCGAGATTTAAAAGGACCAGAGATCAAAAGCAGATGCTCCTGGAAGACACTTCAGCCTGCCCAGCCGTCTGGGGACATGGCTACAGAGAAGAAGACAATTCATCACGGAACCATGGGAGCCCCTGTTCAATAATAAACAGATGTATTATGGGGGGAAAAGAAAGGGATGGGTGTCAGCCCCTTGATTCATTTGTCTCCCTCTCAAAATCACCGCCATCCCGGACTCCGGAGGGCAGGCGCGGGCGCTTTGAAGCGGAGACATCATGTCAGGGAAATGGAAACATTTCACGTTGTAAATCCTTGGGGTTGTCAGAGAAATCCTAATGAGAGAGGAAGCTGCTGGGGGTGGTGGGGAGCACCCAGGACTGGTTTGGGGGCAGGAACTGGAAGGCAGTTCTGGGAGACAAGAACCTGGTCCCCTCCCCTCCTGATGGACCCTTTCTGCACCATTCTCCAGCCTTGAGATGAAGCAGACTCATGTCCCCAGGGTACTTCTGTCTGAAGTGATGCCACCGTTTGGCACTTCTTGCCCTGGGCAAGATCCACCTGCTTTGCTCAGGTGAAGGCTGTTTTATTGGCTTTACCCTGTAATCACCGCCCTCCGCCCCAGGGCTTTCACAACTTTCACTTATGGTGAAGCATCTGAGAACATTTTGACAAGCCATAGATTTAAGTGTTATTGCCTCCTAAGACAGGGTATCTCTTGTTCCCTATTTAGGGGAAACTGAGTCATGACTCACCAGTCCCACCCTGCTCAAAGCCACAAATAAAGCCATTAGTCATAGTAAGAATACCCGCACAGACTGAGAGAGCTAGTAACATCTCAAAGTTAAGATCTGAGGCTCTGGGTTAATCAGTACCGCGTGCAGAATCCCATTTCTACCACATAGACTGTGAGACCTAGGCCAAGTCTCTTGATCCCTCTGAGCCTCAGTTTCCATGTTGCAAAATGGGAATAGTAGTAATAGGAACTGCTGCTCACCTCGGATTGTTGGGAGGATTGAGTTAATATGTGTAATGTGCTTGAGCTGTTCAGTAAATTGTTCCTCTTATTTCTTCCAGATCTGCCTCCAAGGTAGACAGACACACACGAATGTGTGGATTATTAACCCACTTCACATTTGATTAAGCTGAAGCCTCAAGAGAGAAAGACTCTGACAAGTTTACATAGGGAGCTAGAAGCCAGCCCCCGTGAGCTCTCCCTCCATGCTTCCTCCGCCCCACCTCACTCCCACATCATGTTCTCTAAACCATGGACCAGGTGTGATGATGAAGGTATGGAGGTACAGAAGGCTGGAGGCAATGGACTGGTTAGAAACCTATTAGAGATGAGGAGGTCCAGACCAGGACAGTGGCCTTGGGAATGTAGAGGAGAAAAAACCATTTGAACACACAGAAGGTAAAATCCCACTAGATTATTTCTGGCTAATTCACCACAGTTTGTCCTCAGCTCCTAGCACATGCCGAACAGTCAGTAAGCAGATAATACCTCTATTTTAATTTTGTAATTGTTGAAAGAATGGAAGAATGAATGAATGAATGAATGAATGAATGAGGCAAAGGGAGGACTCATAAATGATTTCCAGGTGTCTGGCTTGGCATATTCACTGCAATAGGGAGCACACGGAAAAGAGTAAAATTCAAGGAGTGATTTATAATAGATAACTTTTAAACTTACTTTGTTTTCAAGATCCAAAGGCTATAAATTCTATTCTGTTTGGTCAAATGGACTTTTGCAAGCACCAGTAGGTGTTCGACAATGAGGAGAGGTGGAGAGGGACAGTAAGTAAACCCAGGGGGCCACAGCAATGTGGGACAGCCAGGATTTCTACGGGTCAAGTTTAGCCATCACAACACGTGCATGCGTGGTGAGCTGAGAGCATGCTGAGCTTACAGAACAGGCCCTCCCTGGGGGCTGAGTTGGTCACATAGGGCTTTCTGGAGGAGGCAGAGCTTGAACTGGTGGGTCAGATGATGATCAGATTTAGGAAAGAATAGAAGCACCAGAGAACAAAGGTTTGGACCTGAGATGGGTCCTGGATATTAAGGAACTTGTTTGTATCCATCCTGGCATCTCTGACATCTACTAGAGGACCTGGCATTGAGCAGGCAACAATGAACTTCAACGTTGTTTTATCTCATTTCCTATATTCTTGACCAGTAGCTATAAAACAATGATTCTTTTCGGCCATGTGCCTGAAGGTTGAAGGCATTCCAGACCCATAAATATTATTTCTAAAACCAGCTGATGCATGAAACTAGACTTTGATTAAATATTACAACCAGCACTTGGTAATGGAGCATGAGACTGTCATTTATCAGAAGAAATGTGGACATAATAATTCATTAAGTCCCTTTGAGCGCTCTCTGAGCTGAGCACTTGGGACTGAGGGGCCTGCAGAGGTCATGCTTTGTTTTGGCTGGTTGTGGGACTTGTTTCCAAACTGCTTCTGAAAACCATTAACTCCCCAGGAGGCACCAGGCTGCTGCCCTCCAAGTGTCCTGGCCACTGAGCCACTTGGAAGGTCTCTATTTATCACCACACACTCCCTGCCTTCTCCCTTCAATCCAGAGCTTGAAGGGGAGGTATACATGGAAGCTTCCCCTGCTTCATTAAACTGCTAGCTCCTCCCACAGTTAGAGGACCTGTGTGTGGAGGGACTCATTGTCCATTCGTTCAATAGTGCTTGATAGTTACCAAGTGGCTGACACTGTAATAGGCACTGGGTATACTGTGAACAACAAAACACAGCTCTTGCCTTCAACAATTCCACAACCCAAAGTGGCTCTGCAGGTAACTAGACAGTACACAGTGATACCAACTGTAAAAATAGAGGCACCTAACCTAGCCTGTGAAGCAGGGAGGCCTTCCTGGAGGAGGTGAGAGCTAAGCTGAGGCCCAAAGGATGTGTAGGAGTTATTTAAATGAGGGGGACAGAGAAGAGTGCTTTAGGTATAGGGACCAGCATGTGCAAAACCCTGGGGTGAGAGAAAGCATGGCACCTTTGAAAGGGCAAAATAATTTTGGTCTAAGTCGTCGGCTCGTCGTCGGCAGCCGTCCGTCTCGAGAGATGATGGTGTAGCTTCTTAAGAGTCTATCTGCACCGCCGAGAATGGCTGTGCAGTCCAACTCGGGAGTGACACGGTATCTGTCTCCTCCCGTGTTGAATCGACATCTTGTGATGACGCTGGAGTGTCCTCTCCAGTGAAGCTGAAGCTACAGAGCCTGGGCAGGGTGATATGGAGGGTCTGCTGTTGCCCATGCAGCAGACCCCCCCTCTCTTCGCAGCTGAAGGATCCAAGGGAAAGACGGAGTCAATACAGCTTGGCTTCAGGTGCGCCGCAGGAGTTGCCGGTGTTGACTACAACGTCGAACCGCCTTAGGGACTCCGGCTCCGGATTTTCTGTCGGGGTTTACTCCCTTAGCCTTTCCCCTGAAGAGGTATGCCGCAAGGCAGCGGAGGTTTTTTGGAATCAGAGTTTTCCTTCTCTGATGTGCCCTGACTGGAAGATCGAACCAGCGACACTTAGCTCGCAGGCCGACGCTCAATCCACTGAGCCAAACCAGCCAGGGGTATTGGTCTAAGTAAGGCTTTAAATATGAAGCAAGAGGTGACAAGAATTGTGGCTGGAGAGCTTAGCTGGAGCCCGGTCCATGTAGTCCTTGAACTTTATCCTGTTTGGGGGTCTAGTGTGGCCTTGAGTAGGGTCTGCCTGCTGTGATCAGCTTTGTGGCTGTAACAGATGACTCTAGCTGCCATGTGGAGAATGGACAGTGGGGGAGGAGAGTAGACACCATCAGAGGGATTGGGATGAACCAGATGTCTTTCACACTGAGCCTCTGTGGACCACTGGCAGCTGTGTAGGTTGTCAGAGGTTAGAGTCAGGACAGGTAGAGTTTGCTGCAGGAACAAGCAACCCTAAAACTCTGAGTAGCTTCAAACAATAAAGGTTTATTTTTCACCTGTGCTACATGACTGACTGTCACAAATCAGCTGGGAACCTCTGAGCAGCCACTATCTGGAACATGGAGAGAGAACAAGAATAGGTAGATATCGCACTGGCATTAAAGCTTCCACCCAGAAATGATAGGCACCATTTCCATTCACTTTTCATTGGCCAGAGCAATGGCCACTTCTGTTTTCCAAGAGGGTAGGAAAGTGCCACTCCACTCTGGGAAGACCAGAGAACCAGACCTATTTATGGACACGAGGCTGGTGGCTCTGCGGCTTTCCCACTTCCTAACCATCACAAACATGGGTCTGCTGCTTTTAGAACTTATTTCCATGTACCTGGTCACCTTTCATCCTCCCACCAGTCCCAGGAGGCAGGTACAGTCACCCCTTCAAAGCCATCAGGCTCAGTTTCCTAAAACCCCCACAGAGAGAGAATATAGGGTTCAGGAATTTCAGAGCTTCTGGGAAAGTTGGGGTGGGCGTGACCTTCCAAGTGCTTTGTGCGTATTTTTTTTACTTTCACTAAAATAAGAAATAAAAGCAGCTTGCTAAATAAAGAGAAAGCTGATGGTATTCACACATCTAAAAGAGACATCATGGAAACTGAGCCAGCTTTGCTTGCCCTCCCTCTGCCAGAGACTTTGAGCAGCCGCCTCCCCATAGCAGTTGGAACAAAATGATTGTAAATGCGTTTTGCTTTGGCGCAGACCTTACGTATGCCTTGGGACCTTTTGTTTATTCTGGATCTGGTTAACCAACCAGATACCCTGATGTTGTGGCTCGGCCACGAGCTTTAGGCTCCTGGTTCCTCCAGGATCTCAGAGCAGCAGCCCCAAGACAGGGCCACCTCCCTCTTAGGCTCCCAGATCGAGGACCACACTTACTCCATCGCCGGGTCTCCTCCACTCCGTCTTCTCTTAGCCTTCTTCTTCTACTCCCTACCCACTAGTTATAGCCCCATCTTGTTGCCAGTAGGTCTGAGTTTCCATGGAATTGAACGTCAAGCGTGAAATACTAGCATGTTGACCTAGAGTGCTGAGGCAATGTGAGAGCCAGGGCTCTGGGACAGCCTGACTGGGGATTAAATTTCAACTCTGCTGCTTAACCGGGGTGTGGCTTTGGCCTAGACAGCTGACATCTTGAACCTCCGTTCCCTCATCTACGAGCTGGGGTGAGGCATGGACGCAGAGAGTGGACAGGGAGGCTACGAAGAGTGAGTGAGCGAAGACGGGGAAAGCACAAGCACTGTGTCTTAGAAAGCGAAAGCTCCTCAAGTAATAATTATCATCTGTCAGTTGGTAACCGCACACTCACACTTGGGAAAAGACGCAGGGTCACTAAGTGACTTGCCCGAGGCCCTACTGTTAACGTGTGTTGGAGCAGGGCCTGCCAGGTGTCCTGGGAGTGAGCAGCTTCTCCGAGATTCTCCTCTCAATCCCAGGACCCTCTTCTCTCACTCCCACCTTGACCTGAGTTGGAGGCCTGTGTGACTCCCCACATTCCCTATATCTATTGCATGGTAGTTGAGTGCTCACAGAGCACTGAAGCCAGCCCTGGGACCCCGGATCTCTGTCTGCTTCTCCTCGTGTTACACACAAAGTGGCTGTCACACAGACACACACCCTTGTGCATGTCAGGGTCAACAGACTGCTCCTTCTGAACCAAACATCAGACATGCCAGTCTTTTAAAAGCTTGGTCCCTGTGAGGATGGTCAGCTACTGGAGGGAGCTGAGAACAGAGACCCCCTCGACCCCCAAGACTTTTGCCGGGGAGCCCCAGAGGGCTGGTGAGGCCTGAGGCAGGGGAGATACCATAGGATGGAGGAAGGGTGAGGAGGCTGACTTGGCAGCAGATCCTGGGAGCTGCGGTGGCCAAAGGGACGAGATCATTCTGACGGGCACGCAGGCACACATGGGCAGTCACCATAGTGACGTCTCTGCGCACGGTAGCAGCCGCAGGGGTTGCGAGGTGGGACATGCTTCTGCCTTTGGAACCCTGTGTTTGCTGGTGTTTACATAAGGAGTGGAATTAATTAAATGCTGCAGGGCCTCCTTGGTTGCTGAAAATAAACCCAGCCAGGCCCCCAGCAGCGTGCCTGCCTGCCTGCCTTGCTGTTATGGAGCGGGCGTCTGTTGGCTCTCTCCAGACTTCATGGGGCAGGAGGCACACACAGCTCACACGACTGGGATTAGTGTGACTGCCACTGTCTCCCCAAAGGCAGCACGTCAGAGCCAGATGTGGCTCTGAGCCCTGCCTGCCTCCCCACGGGTATACAGACATCCAGAGGCACACAGAAACACACGTGGATTCATGCAACTAAGCAGAGGACTGCCGGGGCACACACATACATGGACACGAAGACAGATGTCAGGAGCACACATGGACATGTGCATGCTCATGGGGACATAGAGAAACTAGCATAGCTGGGTCACATATGTTCGGATAAGCCTGGCATGTGTGCCATTCAGGACCCATGGCACACGGTCATACATCCACAGGCTCTGTGGGACATGCTTGGATATGGCTTCAGAATCAGAAAGTCTCCACCTGCTCCTGGGTGTACCTTTTGCTAGAAGTGTGACCTTGGGTTTGTTTCTTAACCTCCTTGTGCCTCTGTTTTCTCAACTGTCAAATGGGATAATAATAGTACCAATATCATGGTGTCATTACGAAAACAAAAGCAAGGAAGTGAACATACAGCTCTCTACAGAGATCTCATTCTCTCTGTAAACCCTCACCAGTCATGGGCTCACATAGAAACATGGGGTACAAATGTATTCAGACACACAAAGATGGACCTGGACCAAATGACACAGGGGGACATAGAGGGGCCTCAGACCCTTACATATCAGGACTCACAAACAAACCTGCCTAGACCTGTCCACATGCTGCCCCCTACTCACACACGCTCCCTTCTCCACCAGCATCACCAAGACCCAAGCTGGTTGCAGGCATCTGACCAAACCATGCAGAGCGAGGCAAACTGAAGGCCTTCTTGGCCAAGAAGACACATGTTATGAGGTGAGGTTTCTAGCTCCTAAAACACACACACTCTTCTGTGGCTTGCCATGACCTACAGGCCAAGATCCAGTCTCCTGCATCTGAACTTCATGGACGTCTATGTTCTGCCCCTTTCCCCCTCTCCCTCCATTGCATCTCCCCTTTCTCTAAGGGGGCTCCTAATAAACAATGCCTCTCCAGTTCTAAACAATTGAGAAATGCAAGGAAATGATGGCAAATGGGGGCAGAACACAATCTTTACTGCTGAGAATGTGCAGGCTGGAGCTGCTAGCTTATTGCGAGAGGCAAGGAGGCCTCCTACCTGGGTTCCAGAATGGGACAGACTTAACCACACAGTTTTAGACAGTGCTGGGGGGGAGACACATGCCTCCTGTGGAGAGGCAGAGATCTGTGTACATGCTATTGCCCCATGTCCCTTCCCTGGGCACTGCTCCTGCTCTGCCCTCCATGGCCCTAGTCCTGACCTTGCATCAACATCTCATGCTGTGTAACTGCAGACCCTCAGTCTAGTAACTGAACACAACACTGATTGTCACACGGTGTCTGTGGGATGATTGTTTACCACCAAAAAATCCAAAACCTTCACTTAAAAGAAATTTTCTGATTGATCGGTGGGTGGATAGATCTATTTATTTCTTTATTCCCGTCTGTAAGGAAGCTTCTCTTCTAGACACAGAGGAAAGGGGAGGGAGTAAGACAACCAGAAAGGGAACAGGCTTGGATACCTGAAACAGGAGGTAAAAAGAGCAAGAACAGGGTATAGCCTGGAGCCGGGGATGCCTCCCATGGTTCTCTCTCATCTCATTCACAGCACCCACCGCACATCACCCTTCTGGACTGTGTGTGGTTCTCCCTCCCACTCCCATGCCTGGTCTTCTTGGGTTGCTTTCTGAGAAATTATAGCTAGCTTTTGAATTGGCCATCTCTCTTTAAAGGTAGTTACAACATATAAATTTATTGTAGAAATAGAAAAGTGCAGATACTATTAGAATCATTCTGAAATAATTATTACCACTTTGATGTATTGTTTTCTATCTATTTCCAGTGGGTATACATTTGACCCTTGAAAGACACGGGTTTGAACTGTGCCACTCCACTTACATGCAGGTGTTTTTCAACTGAGCTGCACTGTTTAAACCCATGTTGTTCAGGACCACTGCACAGTTGGGAATCCTTGTATGTGGAGGACTGACCATAGTTATATTCATATTTAAGACTGTCTGGGGGTTGGCGACCATAACCCCTGCGTTGTTCAGTGGTCAACTGTATGTCTATATGATATGAATATTTTTTAGTAAGATTGATAAAAGACCACATATTTTTATCATAATACTTGCTATACATCACAGTATAATCACTGGCCTATACATGATCTTATTTGTTTCTTGTTTTTGTTTTATTGATAAATAATCTAATAAGCAACTATAGACCTATCACTGAACCCAAAAACTAAAATTATTACTAGTCACTCACATCAACCTATGTGCCGCTTCTCTCTGTCCCATCTCCCCAGAGATAACTCAAGGCTAAAATTTTTATTTCTCATTCCTTCAATTTTAAAGACATATCTGTATCATATGTATGCTATTTGTTGTTTGATTTTGCCTTTCTAAAAAACTCATTAAAAAGGGAAAGCCACTGTGTCTATACTTCTAAGACATGCTCCTTCACTCAGTATCCCCCCGCCCCATGACGTCGCTGGTATTGGCAGCTCACTTGTATGATGCCATTTGTCTGTATCACTGCCATGTGATGCTGCACCATGTGAATTCACCATGGTTTAATCTCTTCCCCTATGTATGCACACTTAATTATTTCATTATAACCTGCTCAAAGCATTTTACAAAGATGTTCTTACTAGCTGCATAATGCTTTCTATATGGAAGACTGTATCTTTTTATCCCTTTCCTATTATTGACTTTTAGATCACGTGTCATTTCAGGAATGATGCTGCTCCCACAGACTTCCCTTTGCATGCCTTCTGAGTGTTTTTCTTGGGGGAGTTCTGAGCTGCAAAACTGCTGGTTCAAAAGGCATGCACATTTCTAAAGGTTTTGATAGGAATGACAAAATACTCTCTAGAAAGTTTCTAATAATTCCTGTTGTCACAGAACCTGCCAACACGAAGTACCATCATTTATTAGAAGTAAGAGAGTAGGAAGGGAGGAGGGCCACACATGTATCTGTGTTTTTCAAAGGGCCCAAAGCCTCTGTCATTTGAAGCTGGACATGCACCGAGAGTGGAGGGTTGACCCAGAGGCCACCAGCCCTTGCACTGCCACGTTCCCCTTCCCTCTCTGCTTTCGTGCAAGCTCTTCCAACATACCAAGCTCTGTCTTCCAAGCAGCCTTCACATGTGTTTCCTTCAATTGAAACTCTCCCATCACCTACCCATTTCTCATTGCTACAACATACACATAGCTGAGTTCTTCCAGTTTTTTGAGCCTTTGCTTAAATTTCACCATCTCAGCAGAGTCCTTTTCAAATGTCTGATTCAGTGCTTCCTGCATGTCACCAACATTATTATCTGTCCCCAATTTGATCCTTTTGTGATATCTACTACAATTTGTAACATCCAGGGTGGGGGAAAAGTAAGTTTACAGTTGTGAGTACACAAAACACAGAGTTTATTCTTGTATTATCATTAATTAATTATTGTAGTATTTTCCATATGAACAAGTGTAAATCTACTTTTGCCCTACCCTGTGTTTGTCTCCCTTCCCCCACCGGATGGTGATCATAATGTGAACAGGGGCCACGTGAAATTCATCTACTACTAGACACACAGCACCCAGCTTTGTGCTTGGAACACAGAAATCAAAAGACATTTTTTGTTAAAGGGATAATAAATGAACAGATGAATGACCTAGCATGCAGCCCAGTACATGCACATGTGTCATGTGTGCATGTTTAATGAATAAGCAGAAAAATAACCCAGTGCCACCATCGGCACTCTCTGCATGGGAGGCAGCACTCACTGACCCCCAGGGCCCTGCCAGCCTTGCTGGATGCTGTGGGTGTTTCTGGCATGTGTGCACATGGGTTTCTGGGAAACAGGACTGTAGCTTCCTGTTGCATGAACCAGGGCTCCTTCTCAAAGAGCACTGGATCCTGGAGATGCAGGCACCCCTACCTCCATTGCTCACCACACACACAGCCTCCATGTGGTTAGCCCATCTCCCACACCGGGACTCTTGACCCTCTGACTGAATGATTGAGTGCTCTAGAGATAGGAGAGTCTGTGCCCTGGGCCAGGAGTCGGGAATAGTTATGGTTTCAAGGTCTCCCCGGCTGGGGTCCCCTCACTGGATCTTTGTTCTGTCATACATGGCAATAATTACAATACATTGTTCTGAGTTAGGGTTTACATGGCTCCCTGAGAGTCATTCTATTTGATTTTTCTTTTTCAGCAGTCTTAAGATCTCAGGGCTATTCTTCCCACTTGAGGCTTAGGGAGGGCAGCTGTCTTATTGAAGGCACACAGTTACTAAATGACAAAACCAGGCTTATCTGACTGCAGACTCTTCACTACTGTGACTGTAAGAGTAGTGAAGTGGATGGACTTTTCAGCTGACTTCTGGGAGGCAGGAGCCCCTATTCTACTGGAGTGAACCCCGTTTCCTTTTGGTGTCCATCAGTTGTAGAAAGGATCTGTCTGTTTTGGATCTGATCTGTGACAGTCTTCTCTCACACATTCATTGCGTCAATATATCCTAAGTGTCTCCGCACTGCACAGCACGGAATAAGATTCAGCGGGGAACACAACATGAATAGACCTGACTGTATGGAGGCCAAGACTGACCAGAGTCACGTCTAGTCTGTACTGGGTGCACATCTTAGCTAGGGACATTGAGGAAGTATAGTGACCTCACCAGGTCACATTGTCCTTTCGAGTTGAAGAGAAAACTTGGTGGTATCTAAGCTGTAAATTTTAGGTTCAATGGGTAGCAGATTCAGAGCCATGTTTGTGTGTGTGCATGCGTGCATGTGTGCATCTGTGTGGGGTGGGGGGGGAGAACACTAAAGAACACTCCCCATCAGGCTTTCATGGACTCAGGAAGAAGTCTCACTGGAGTGCTAACGTGCTTTTAACAACTTGTAACAGAGGCTGTTTCCTATCAGGGAGGGACTGGTCTCCATTTAACACCAAAGGCTCAGCCCACCCTAGAGACAGTGCCTAAACTCCACAGTGACACAGCACTGATCTTCCCTCATTGTGCAGCACTGACTGTGTCACTGAAGCCCCAGAGGACCTGCAGGTCAGTGTGGGCAGATGTGTAAGGAGACACTGGACTGAGGAGCTCCTGGGTTCAGAAGCAGTGAGTGGAGAGACAAGAATAACCACTTCTCACCTCTGCACCTCTGTCTCCTCATCTCTCAACCGGAAGGGTGAGGAGGACGGAACTTATTTTATCTCTAACATCCCTTCCAGCCCTGGGTTTCGATTACTCCATGTCTTGCTGGACTCCAAGCAGCCAGGAGAGTGTAGGTATTGTCATAATCTCCCATTTTCCCTTGATGTTTCTGTCTACTCTTATTTTTTCTGCAAAAGACCCTTAGGAGCTGTGTTTAGTGTGTAGGGGTGATGAGGGCTGAAAAACAGAACTTGTATTCCAATTTGTGGTTGGGAAAACAGGTTCTGCACTAGACCACGCAGCTCCTTGAACAGCAGTTGGGCTCGGTGCCGGGCCTCCTGACCATCTGTGCACTCTATACACGGCCAGGCTACATGGGTACCAAGCCGAAGCATCCAGAAAGCAGGTGCCAGCTGAGAGAATTTGTCATTCCATCTCAGTCCAGCCAAGCATCAAGCCTGTGAGTGCATGCCGATTTGCAAACACCCTAGGCCCTTCCACCTCATTATCTGCTGGCAAATTCCTCTTGTCTTTTAAAATCTAGTTCACAAGTCCAATTCCTCTGACGTCCTTTGACTGAATGAGTTGCTGAGCTGCTCACTCATTACCCACTCTGCCCGGTGGGAATTCACCCCCATACCCCCTGCTCCAGCACTAGACAAGGGCTCTCTGGGCCAGTTTCCAGTTTTACAAGCTGTGCACTCTGTCCTGACCTCTGTCAGGCAGGCGGTCTTCTTTCTCTAAGACAAGGTCACAGCCTGGCCATGGCCTGTTTTGAGGCATGTGACAGCAAGTTCTCCCACCACACTTTTCCACCTTGGCATCAGTGTCCTCTTATAGCCCATGTTCTTACACAGAAAGCTGTGTTTTGTCTTTAAAAGGAGAAAAGGCAAAGACCAACTTTATTTCGTGTCAAAGTGGCTCTGAAGCCCACTGCCAGAGTTCCGCCCTTTGCATTTATTCCTGACTGAGTAAAATAATGTTCCAGGCACCATTCTAGCCCCCAGGGCCTGGCACATGGTAGGTGATTGGAATGGCCTTCTCTTGGGTTGCACTGGGCCATGGAGACCCAGCATTGTTCTAAATGCACTCAGACCTTCTCCATAGTTCTCCACTGGGACTGGGAAATCTGTCCCTGAGTCTAGACAGGAAAATGTGGTGGTGTAGACACACCTGGAAGGCAATGCTGCATTTCAGGTCACAGCCGACACTGCTTCCTTCAGTGTACTGGCCCTGTGGGCTTGCTCAACGTAGCACAGTCCCCTCACCCCGGCCACACGCTGACTGCTGCCCCGGCTCTTTTTGGTTGTGAGAAGTGTGTGTTTGTGGCTCTTTAAACAGTGAGCCAGAAATGGATGTGTCCCCTTAATAAATCTGGTGAAACGTAGCAAATAAAGACAGGCCTGGCAATAACATCGCAGACCCTTCAAAAAAGCTCCCTTTGTGACATTTGGACAAGCCACACACTGCCCTCTTCCCCTTCCTGGGTCTTGGGTTCACACTTGGGAGGCATCCCAGTCTGAGGGGCCCTATGGGGAGCAGCCACTCCCCGCCTGGATGCCTCAGACCCCAGCCCTGCTCTCCTCCTGTGACCTTCCTTACTCCTGTCTTCAGGCTCCACAGGGTTTCTCCATCCCCCAAGAGAGCCAGACTTTCCCCAAGACTCATCTTTTCTTTTGAAATAAAACTAACTTCCAAGGTCTGCATGGCAGCTCTTCTGGGATGCCTTCCTGGGCCCTTCAAACCAGAACTAAAAGAATGCCACTCTTCACTGGGCCTTTAGGGCTCTGCAGCCCTCAAACAAGCCTCAATTTCTTCTTGTGTAAAACGACATCATATTCCTAACCACCCCATGGAATTGTTGAGAAGAAAGTGGAGTGAAGACTGCACATGCCTGCAGTGTTTCCATGTGAGTGTCAGAGAGCAGGCAGGTGTGGGCAGCCCGGGCACCCACCGGGCCACTTGGCTGCAAACACTGCCAGGGCTCCTGGGATGCACACTAGGGGTGGTACACAAAGCAAGCATGGTCCCTTCCGAGAGCAGTCCACAGGGCAAGCTCCTGGGAAAGGCCAGGCTGGGGTGGTGGGTGGGACCAGGTCAGCACATAGGAACACAGCTGTGGCTGAGATCTTATATATTCACCCTCTTCAGAGCCTCCCAGAGGCATGGCATTTGATGCTCAGCTTTTCATAATTAATAATGAGACTGAATGCTTCTATGGCACAGTGTGCCAGGCTTTGTATTAAGTACTTTAAAGTATGTCATCACATTTAACCAAATCAAAACCCCATAAGAGAGGCAGTGATATTGTCTCCAATTTACAAAATGAATGGAGGCACACGAGTTTAAGTAACTTGCTAACCCCCCCGCTAGTAAGTAAATCTGGGCTGCCTGGCTACTGAGTTAGATATTAATGCTAGGCCAGATAGCTTTACCAAGAACATACAGTCCTTCTTTAACTCTCTCCCTTTGCTTGTCCCTTTGTGTTACCCCTCCCTCACTTCACTTTCCCTTCTGTCACTCCACCCACCTCTGCTCAGCTGCCTCCTGGAGCACGTGGAGGGGGAAGAAAATACCTGGGCTGAGAGTCAGGACCCTTGAGTTCTAGTTCTGTCTTTCCTGCTCCTTCTGGGACCTTGGGCCTGTCATTCATCTCTCTATTCATCCATCTATCCCTTCCTTCATCCATCCATCTATCCATCCATCCATCCAACCATTCTTCCATCTATTATTCTTGCTAAATCTCCTTGCAATGGCAGGGAAGGTGGAAGCTAGTATCTATGATGCCAAGGGATGCAGTGGCTGGTCAAACTTATATGGAGGTACAACAACCTGGGTCCTGTCTCACCCAGAAAGGGAGTAGAAGGTCATCCCAGGAGACCAGACACGGGTCCAGAGGGACTAAGCTAGCTAGAAAATATGTGACAAAGTAACATGAGCTGATGGAGATAGGGTTACCTAGAGAGGATGGGAACAGTCCCAATGGTGACTGTAGCTTTAGGGTGCATTGGGCTGACATACCTGGTGTGTCACAGGTGAAACATACCCCTGAACACAGAGCCACGTTCTCTTCTAGGAATCCAGAGTCCAATGGGCCATGAGTAGAACTTGTTCTGGCAGGATCAAGTGTGGAATGACTCACGTCCAGATGTCCTGGGAGCAGAGCATGCACAGCAGCGACACAGGCACCTGTCGGCCCTCTTGGTCCGTCGCCTCCTCAGAGAAGCTTCTGATCACTGCAGAGGCCATTTTGCCTTTGTTTGTACTAAGATCCAGGACTTGCTGGTGACGAGAGCTAATGACTTCCAGGGTGCTAGGAGGAAGTGGATGGACGAGGTAAGGAAAGAGCATGGACTGGAGGTCAGGGGACCAGGACCCTTGCACAGGCTCTGCCACGGACCTGCTCGGGCCCATGGGGAGCCCCGCCTTCTCCAGGCCTTGCTTTCCCCACCTGTGAAGCAGTGAGTAAGGGGCAGGACCAGCCCCTCTGACACATCTTCCCACCTGTCCTGACCATCTGCCCTCTGAGTGGCTGAGTAGCACATGTGAGTCCTGCAGGACCAGGCCACCAAGGGTGAAAGTGTTACAGAACCCCTGGGCTGCTCCAATTGGAAACAAACCCACGGGCTCTTTAGTTAGGGGTCCAATTGCCCGCCACCAGAATTACAACTCTTAATACTTCAGTTGAGTGAAAAGAAAATTGTTTATTTAACAGTTACACATATCCTTGCCTCCCCCCTACCAAACCTAACCAGTTTTAGGAAGGTCAGAAACACCGTTTCCCTACTTCCCAAACACAGTTCAGCTTTACCAGCGGCTGCCAATCATTCAATCTGATTGGGGAGGTCCTTTCTGTGCTGTGGTGCCCTTCAGCTCTCAATACAAAACCGCCAGGATTCTCAGCCTCCTTGCAAACTCTCTTCTTTCTGTAAACCACATGGATCTCCTCTCCTTCTCCAGAACACCCCTGCGAACACCTGCCAGCGAGGGAGACAGCCCCAGAGTGCGCCCCCCTCAAGTGTTCACAGCTGCCTATATATTCTTGACTGCGTCCTCTGACGCAGTGGGTGTTGCCAACAGTTCTGACCATTCACAGAACCCCACGTAGGCTCTGTGTGCTTTCCATACCGTCCCCTGGTTCAAGACTCCTCCCATCCACCTGAGGCCTTGGAAGCATCCAAGCAATTTTGCATAATGAAAGACACCAGCCACCAGCCTCAGGTGTGTGGAGGCATTCTGAAAGCTGCTTCCTTTTCCCTATCTCCCAGCCGCAAACTCTGGGTTTGTTTTTGGATTCCCCTGTTTCTGTAACAAAAGGGCCTCACTCTAGGAAGCCAGCGAGTCCATTCAGGACTCCAAATTACTCAGTGGTGATGGGGGTAGTTTTCCTTTTCTTTTTCTTCTTAAATAACAATGCGATTTTCTTGGAAGTGAATGTATTTCCTTGCTGACTCTAAGCATCCTGCCTCTTATCAGATTTCAAACCCGATCCAGGTCTGGTCCTGGTTAAAGCAGGGAGAGTGTGGGGTGGGGCTGGGAGGAGACTTTCTGATCAGCAGGTGTTCAGAGGTTACCCAGGTCCTTCCAGTTTCATCCCCACCCCACCCCCAATCCCTGCCCTCGTAACTCAGCTTCTTAGTATTAGTGTGTCCTTGGGCAAATGACTGTGCCTCAGTTTCCTCAACTGTAAAATGGAAATAATAGTACCAACTCATGGATTTGCTTATGAGGATAAAGAGTGAATACATATAAGGTGCTTAGAGCTCTGTCTGGCATATAGAAAACAATATGGGAAATTTATGAGTGTAGCTGTCATTATTCCTATGATTCTGATTATGATGATGCTGTGTGCTCTAACCCTAAGGAACATCACCCTCCTGTTCTGATCCTTTCTGAAATTCAGTGCCTCCACGTCTTTCCTGGGCTGTTGGCTCTGCCTAGAAAACCTGTATTCACCCTTCAAGATCCAGTTCAGGCTTGACCTGCTTAGCGACCAGTTGATCATGTCCTGACTATGCTTCCTGCTGCACAGGGATCACACTTAGTGCTTATCATGCTGTCTGCTACCTTATCCCCTCACAAGTCCATCTAAGCTGCTTGAGGGCAGGGATCCTCAGTGATTCGTATTTATCTCACGTTTCCCTAACATAAACACAAAGCCTGGGGCAGGGTGACGATGACCACACTGAAGGGACAGGCAGAAGTGGGTAGCCATGAGTGGGATTCTTTGTGATCAAGGTGAGGCTGTGGGATGTTAGGTATTTATAAAAGTGCTTTAAAGGTGTAAATGGACCTACAGATGCACCAGTACCGAATTCCCATCAGTGTACCAGTTACCACCTGCTCAAATTACTGTGTGGCTTCTGTTGTAGTCAGTTTGGGATGCGATGATGAACTGCTGTAGACTGAATGGCTTATAAACAACAGAAAAAGTATTTCTCACAGTTCTGGAAGTCCAAGATCAAGGCGCTGGCAGATTTGGTGTCTGGTAAAGGCCTGCCTCTTGGTTCATATACAGCAGTCATCTCGCTGTGTCCTCACACGGTGGAAGAAAAATGGTAGCTCTCTGGGGTCTCTCTTATAAAGGTGCTAATCCCATTCATGTGGGCTAGTCCCCTGCAAAAAGCCCCACATCCAGATATCATCCTTTCAGGGATTAAGTTTCATCACATGAATTTGGGGGGAGATAAACAAACATTCAATCCATACAGTTTCTGTCTACTGAGTGGACCCTGACTAGGGCCCCAGTTTTTGCAGGTATGCTAAAGTAAATCCAAAAATAACCTCCCCCTCCATACCCCTGCCCCCCTCTCTAGAGCAGCCTCTGGGACCCAGTTCTGGTGGCCTTCGTGGCCTCCAAGAGCTCTTGGGATTGCCTTGAGTTTTCAAACCATGTGTGACCGGGAGGGAATGTGTACCATGTGCTTCTGACTTAGCTCCCTGTGCTCAAAGGCAACATGATTGTGAGCAATAGCTGATGGCCTTCGAGCCCCAGAAATATGTTCTTCAAGCCTTCTTTTCCTGACTGTTACCTGTCTCTTCCCTTCACAAAGAGCAAGCAGCCCTTGCCAAGAATTGGTCAACTCCACAACCCCAAGACTTGGCAAAACGGTTCTCACCGCCTCCTGTTGGATATCTTAGCGTAGGAGGCTGGAGACATCCAGAACGGAGAGCAGGGCATATGCCATCGCAGCACTACCAAAGCGGTACGCATCCACTGACACAGGGGAGCACGCCTGTCCCGGTGGTTGTGATGGGTGTACTCCCCAGCGCATGATGGACTTCTGGCTCAAAATCAGAATTTATTTTGATGGGTTTTATGTTCAACAAGCCTTGAGAGCTTTCCTTTTCTTTCTTCTGCCTATCATGCCAATATCTGCCCACTCGTTCAGTAAACTTTTATTGAGAACCAACTAAATTCTAGGCATGGAGATATGAATAGGTATAAACCATTCCCTGCCCTCAAGGTGGGAGAAATGAACACTTTAAGAGACAATCCCATGATGTGGGGTTCTTTTGGGGAAGCACAGATAGAGGATGAACCTGGCTCATTTAGGGGAAGGAGAGGAGGGAAGGGGAAGAGGGACCAGCCTTTCCCTGACTACGGTGTGATACTCACAGGCAGGGTCCAGAGCAAGGCCTCAGGGAGAAGTGATGGTGGGGACTAAGAGCCGTCTGTTTACCAACAGATGAAGGCAGACATGTCTATTTTTACAGAAATGACTGAGGACATCTGCCCAGCTGGGGAAGGAGAGGCCTCACAGTTCAAGATCCCCATCTGTTTCTAGGCTGATTGCAGCTGAGCGGAGTAATGTCCCCAAGTTGGACCACGATTTTGAGTTTAAAAAGCAGAGCCCCACCCATGATCTCATTCAGTCCTCCTTCCCTCTGTCCTTCCTTCCTTCATTTAAAAGTGTTCACTGAGCACCAGCTGCATGTCAGGTGTTGTGAGACTCCGGGAACAAGGTCAGCAGGCCTTGGCTCCAGAAAGCATCTAGTTCAGGAATTCATGTTATTTTAAACTAAAGAATGATACAGTATCCCTCTAGATGATGAATGCCAATGGGCTGAGTTTCTCCACATTGATATTTTCTGTTAAGCGGCTTTCTTCCCCCATTTCACATTAGGAAGGAATTCAAGAGAAAAGAATAAGGAGATGGTGTTTTCTTGGTCAGCCACTTCACCTCCTACCCCCATCCGATAAAAGCACTTCCTCTTCCTGCCCTTAAGGTGCTGAAGGCAGTCCAAACTCCAGAGAAGGCCTCCAAAACTGAAGCCTCCCAAGCATTTGCCTCTGATAAAGCATCACTTACAATGGTTCACCTCCAAAAGTTTTGTTATTGATTCCAGCCACATTTTGCTACACTCGTGTTGGTTGCTCCTATTTAAAAACTGAATGTTTCACATTGGCTTTTTTTAGCCCATTTCTCATTGTTTCCCGCATATTTCCAGTGAATGAAGAGATTAGTGAAAGCATCGAGGTTTTTTGGTTTTTGTTGTTTTTTTTTTCATGAAGGACGAAAGTTAAACATCCTGTTCTGACTGCAGAGAAATGTTAAGGTTTCTGGAATCCATTAAAACCCAAAATGTCACAGGAAAGTTATTCCGGAGCCTGCAAAAACACAATTTTACACTTCTGATGTCCATGGGGCATGTTTGCCTGTCCTTGGAAGAGATCACCATTTTCTTTCTTCACTCCCTCCATCCCTTTCTCCTTCCTTCCAGAAAAAATGGAACAAAGCCAACGTATGTAATGCTAAGTACTTTACAAACATTATCTTATTTAATCCTCCTCACAGACCCCTCTGAAGCTCAGATGAGCTGACAAACTTGACCCAGGTCCCCCAGCTAGGAAGCACCAGGTGCTGCCTTCGTCTTGGTTCATCTTCATCCCTTTGCTCTTTTTCTGCCACCAGCCACTGATGCCCTGATGCCACACCACTTTTCCCCCACTCTGTAGAAGATGTAGGTACGAAAGCCTGGATATGGGTGCAAGCCAGAGAAGGACTGACATCTCCGCCTTCCCTCTTGACTAAAGCCCATGTTTTCTCGTTTGTAAGCGGATGTGCCACTGCACACAGTGCAGCCAAGAATGATTTCAGAGCATCTGGGTCCACCGTCCAAGGCAGCTCTGCAAATGCAGTTGTCATTACACATTTTGCTTCCTTGCAGAGACAGGCAGGTGGCTCTGATGTCTGACTGTATAGCTGAGTGTAGGGAAATCTCTCACCAGCTGGTGAGGGGCAGATTGGCAATGACAGGGCCTGAGAAGGAGGGTCTAGCTGACTGCAGCTTTGCAGTCAGAGCTGGGCCTTTGAAATCCACTAATAGCCCATTCCTGGACGTAGAGGCCCTGGGGGCCTTTCAGCCTGCCTTCATTTGGGTGCTTGTTAGAAAGTCAGGGAATAACAGGCTTGGACGGGAAGGGTGAGGTGGAGAGGGGTCCGTTGACTTGCATCACAGGCACAGCCAAGTTCTAAAGCACAGGAGGAACACAGCCAAGGGGCCCCCTGGCTTAGCCTTCACCTTCATCACAGCACATGCCTTGGGAATTTTCCAAGACTCTCCTGGACTGGGAAAGGTTTGGGAAGTCTGTGCTGGTGATAATGGGGTTGGCAAACAGAGAGTGCTGTCCTGGCTGGGCCACTCACTTGTTCAGAAGACTCAAGGAGACTGAGCCAAGGTCTCTCTCCCAGGGTGTAAGCCCTTGTATTCAGGAAGCAGGCAGGATGGACGCCCTCTTGCCTTCCAGTGCCCCTGCAGGAGATAAGGTGTAAAGGAACAGTTAAGACTTCCAAAACCGAATTACACCTCTTGAGACTTCCCTCATCTCCTAGGAATTAAAGGTCCTCTTTGGGGACTTACACAGAAATGTGTTTTCTTTGCTCCTGACAATCTTACCAGCCTTGAGCTGAGATGGCTGGCCCGTGTCTACCTCTCTCAGACTGTGACCTTCCAAGGGACAGAGCACCTCAGATGTCACTGTTACAACCTGGGTCTGCGCAGTCCTGCCTGTTCCCTGATGATTTCTATGTCAAGGCTGATCTTCTGCAGGACTGGGAGCTCCTGAGGAAATGGACAGGGCTCAGCTTCCTGCCTGCACACAGAACCAAGCATCAAGTCGATGCCAGTGAGGTCCCTGACCTGTGATGATTAACAATCATCATAGTAATAATACCTTGTGCCCTGTGCTAGGACCTTTCCGTTCACACCTCACTTCTAGTTCTTACAGCACTCCTTAGGATTTCCCTTTGCAAATGAGAAAACCAAAGCATAGGGAAATGAAGAAACCTGTGTAGGTAATAGTAAGTGAAAAGTCAAGATTTGAGCCCAACACCTGAGTGATTCCCAGTCTGCTGTGTGCACGATAATGTCCTTCCACCTCCCAGAAGCGTCCGCCTCTCTCACTGGTTGGCATGTTTAACTCAAAGCTTTGGTCTGGCCAGGATTATGACCACCATTCCCAGGAAGTGACTGGAGCCCAGATGCCAGGTAGGAGGGTCATTAAAAACCAACTGGTCCAAATTGTTACTTCACAAATGAGAAAATGGGGCTCAGAGAGAGGATGGGAACCAGAGCTGGGCAGGGAACTGTATCTTGACTTCTCTTCTGAATTTCACAGCCGTATTTCCCGGACTCTCGGGGGTACTGTCCATGTCACATTTTATTCTTTTCCATAAATGTGAATCATCAAATGTCTAACAAAATTCCAGTGCATTGTTAAACCTTGGATGAGACTTTGTCATGAGCATTAGTTGGCCAGATAAATAGAAAGTCCACTAGCCTTCCCTGAATGCCATGTTTGGGTGGATGTTCATCCTTATAAACCTGTACTTCAGGGAGGGCAGGCTTTAGATCAGTTTATAGGAAGAGAGAGTGTGAGCAAAGGCAAGCCTGGCGGTGGTGGGAAGACCACCAGCGAGGAGGAAGCCCGACCTCATGTCCCACCCTGGCCTCCCGGTCCTGGCTGCGGGTCTAAGGGATGACCACTTGGAGAGGAGGCCCAGGACGGAGCATGGAACTGAGAGCAGGCTGGGACCTCACAGAAGGAGTGTTGCTCAAGAAAGGTGCTTCCCAGGCAGGGAGCAGACTGCTAGGCCTTGTGCCCAGGGCCCTCTTGTCACACCTCCCAACAGTGGTCAGACCTTCCTGCCCCACCGTTATCTGAGAGCAGCAGGCCCAGGTCAGATGTTCAGCCTGAGGTGGGATGGCTGGAGCAGAGGGCAGTCAGAGACCGGCACATCTGGGGTGGGGTCCAGGAGTGGCTATTTGACAGGAAAGGGGAGGCCTGGAGGCTGCTACGGTACCTGAACCTCACTTATCTGTCTAACCCATAGAGAGGGAGGAGAAGGACAGGGGTCCCAGGCAGCTGACATAGACACATTTCTCTGCAGCAACATGCCCCACTCTGGCCAAGGCCACCTTGCAACAAGCCTATGACATCCTCTGCTGGTGTTAGCCAGGTAGAGAGGCGAGAAGGGCAATTTCCCTTGACCTCAGTTCCACTTGCTGTGTCTCTTTCCTTCTCTGAGCCTCGGTTTCTTTATTTGTAAAATGGAGACAGTAATACCCCCCTGCTAGAGTCATTGTGTAGGTCAATAAGGTGATGCAGGATCCTGGCCCAGAGGAAGGGGGCTACTTCTGGCTGGTGCTCCTATGAGCCAGGCTAAGTGCCACACTGGCCTCCTGGGTAGCATTGTTTCAGAGGCCCTTTGATAAAACAAACAAACAAACAAAACAAAACCCAGCAACACTTCTGATCACTGGGAATGGTTCAAGTTCCTCCCCCTGGTGCTGTTTCTGTAACAAACCCTCCTAGGACTCGTGAAGGTTAAAAGAGAGCAGATAGAAGGCTTCTTTGCTCCGTGGTACAGCCTGGTACTCGTCGGCTCATGTCTTCTCTAGTGCTGCTAACTGTCATTTATTCAGCCTGCTCTGTGCCGTATTCAGGATGGTTTCTAAACATGCCCAAGACGCAGCCCCACCCTCGAGAAGCTCACAGTCCAGGCCCATTGGGACCCTGAATGGTCACTGTGACAAATGTGTCTCCTGGTGGGCCTGGAGGGGCTGACAACAACTGTGACAGTGGCACCAACGCTGCAACGTGAGTGAAGCCTGACCGTGGGGAAGCGGGGGTGGGCACCGCAGGCAGGGGTGCTGCCTGTTCACACTGCTGGGGGGATCGCTGGGGAACACACGGTGCAGCTGCAGTCACTGCGTCTCGGGGCAGGGCCGACGAGACCGAAATGAGAAGAGCAGGGCCTCGGATCTACACAGAGTATTTGGACTTTCTCCTGCAGGCTCTGAGAGCAGTCAGCAAAGGCTCTTGACAGAGCAGGGTGGGGAAAGATGAATCTGCCTTCAGGATGGGGCCTAATTACATGGGGGTGGGAAGGACCACCTGCCAATCAAACTACAAGGGAGAGTCTCAGAGCTGGGGGCAGAGCAATGCGGGCCTGGACAGGACAGTGGTGTGGGACAGGAGAGGAGAGGCCAACCCCACAGAGCCTTTCTGAAACAAAACAGATCCTCAGACCTGGCCAGAGATGGCAAAGGAGAGGAGAGAGATAAAGATGATGCCTTGGTTCCCACCTTTTGAAAATTCCTTACTCAGCACTCCACACGGCAGTGGGCGGTATAAAAGCGTGGGAAGTGCTGAGTAGGGGATGACGTCAGCAGAGTGGAGACATTGGAGATCAGCAACTTTCAGGAGAAACTGCTGTGTGCCAGGTCCCAGTTGAGGGCTTCACACCAATATTTCTCACTTGACCTTTACAATAACCCCGAGTGGCAAATATTATCATTCCCAACTTGCAGATTTGCCAACCAGGGCTCAGAGAGAGCGATGATTTGCTCGAGGACACATGGCTAGGAGTGGGAAAACTAAGACTTCAACATCTGTCTGGAACCCTTCACCGCCTTTGTGAGGTCCCCCCACCCCTGGTGCTTGCAGCACCAGTCCTGGGCCCTCCTTGGAGGGAGCAGGAACCTGGTGTCAGGTTTCCAGGAAGCAGGGCCACATCCCCACTACTGTGTCTCTGCTTAGGCCACCTCAGCATGTCACCAGGAGATCCCTCCATGGAGACACTGCCAAATCGATTTTGGATGAGGTTCCTGGGAGGCCTGATACAGGGAAGGGAAAAGTTTTCCCAGGAGGAAAACCCAGAGAGTCACCGCTGTCCCTAAGAAGCTAATGGGGCCTGCTTCAAACCACTCTGGGTAAGGGCAGAAGGAAGGAACAAGAGGGAGGAAGTTTTGAGTAAATCATGTCCTTTTCCTTAGTGTAGATGAGGCATCTCAGCTTTGGCCCTATTGACATTTTAGGCTGGATCCTTCTTTGTTGTGGGAGCTGTTTTGTGCCCTATATGACATTTCATAGCATCCTTGGCCTCGACCCAGGGATGCAGTGCCAGTAGCCCTCCTCCATGGTGGCAACCAAAAATGCCCCAGGAAGGGGTTGCTGTGGTCACCTAGGCCAGACCAGGTGTAGTCCTGGTTGTGCCAGAAACCAACAAACATCTCTGGAACTTGTCCCCACCCCTGCAGCCCTTGAGGTTGAAAGAGATATTCCCTGGGGCTTAGATTCCATTGGACTATGAGACCGTCATTTTACTAGTAACACATTGGTCCAGAGGAGAAAAGGAAGGTGTCTGCTGTCACTCAGGGAGCCAGGACTCATCAGTGCTCTGTGTCATTTCTAACAAAGATCTGGCTGCTGGAACCATTTCCCACAGACTTGAGCCCCTGGCCAGTGTATAAGGCGTTCTTTCTGACTGCCCATCCCTGTGCCAGGTGCCAGAAGGCTCTGGTTAAGAGACAAAGGAATGAGGAGTCAGGTCTGTTCTAGTAGGTTCAGCTCACATGGGTCACAAAGCGGGCTGTATGCCACGGGGTGAGCTTGAGCAGCTTAGCTGGCCCATAGTGGGGCACGGGTCTCCGCAGAAAGACTTCTTGGAGAAAGGAGACTTCAGCTGAGCCTTTGGGAGTTTGAAGAAGCATTTAAAGAGAGGGAAAGAGTAAGGATAAAGGAGCAAATAGCAACATGAGACTGTTCAAATCACCCAGCATCTAGCTACCCGGGACAGTGAGAGCTGTAGGGCATCAAGGACCACGGCCTGTCTTGTCCACCACCAGGGTCCCAGCACTGAGCCAGCATTCCCAGAGATGCCCTCTGACCGGAAGCATTCACATCTTTGTTCCGCTATGTCCCCACATGGGCCATACCTCCCTGAGCTGCATTTCCACATCTGTCAACAGGCCGGGGTTGTGGTGAAGGCTGAGTGAGCTCATGAGCGCCTGAGGGTTTGGTTAACCATGGAGAGTTGCCCACTGAGAGGAATGATTGTTATCATACCAAGTGGGATGAGCTCAGCACTGAGATAGAGGTGCCAGGGCTGGAAGGTGCTGAGTGCTTCTCTCTCAAGGGAGCAACTGGGCGGAGCCTTGTCCAATTTGGGCAGGTGGAAATGGTGGGGAATGGGCCACTCAGGCCCAGTGGCATAACCTCTGTCACCAACGTGGGCAGAAGCTAAGGCAGACCCCACCTGGTTCTGCCCAAGTGCCTGCTGGTGCATGCAGAAGCCTCCCTTGACCCCAGAGCCAGGCCACAGAGGGGCCACTGCAAAAGACTTCTGAACTCCATGACCAGAGCTTTACAAGTCAAAACCAAGGCAGGTAATGTCTGAGGGCTCATGAGCCTACTCTCTGACATGGTTTTTGACATGGAGGATGGGGGCAAAGGGAGGTTTGGGGCTGACTCTGGATGCAGGGGCTGGGGGCCAGTTGGAGCTCACATGGGACAGCTGGGCTGGGTGGGCTCCTGGTTAGCCACATCCATGTCTCAGTTGTGTGTGGCTGGCTCTGGGTAACCACTGGACCACAGCATTGGCAGGCAGAGGACATCCAGAAGTGGGAGGGCCAGGCCAGATGGAGAAGAGAGGGCAGGAGGAGAAAAAAGAAAGGAAGGGTAGGGAACAAAAGGGTCAGGCCCACAAGCCAGGGTTGGCTAGAGTGAAGCATACCGCCAGCTGTAAGACAGGCAGCCCCATGTCCTGAAAAAATGGCAAACCCTTAGCAGAAGCCCAGAGGGCTCTCCTTCTGGCTGAGCAGGGGCCACAGCTTGCTTGGCTGCATTTGGTTTAGGGAACACACAAGGCCAGTGGCCAGACCAAGCCACCACGGTCCCCATGCCAAGGTAGGAGCTCCCTACTGCACTCGGTCCCCCTTCCAGCCACCAGCTTGAGGCCTTGCTCAGGGTGTATCTGTAGACTCAGCCACTCCAGGAAGGCAAAGGCGAGCCCCTTCTGCCTGATAGCTTTCTGCAAGAGGCTGCAGCCTTGCTGTTTACCAGGTCCAGACGAGGCAGAATGGAAACACCAGACTTCAGGTGCAGAGCGGTCACATTCAGATCTGACTCTGCACTTACAAGCTGTGTGAACTTGAGGTCACTTCCTTCTGCTCAGGCTTACCCTCATTGTCTGACACTGGAGATAATAAATCTCACTGTTCAGGCCATTACGAGTATTGAATGAGATGCAAAATGCTTGGCACAGTGCCTACCTAGCACAGAGACACTATTAGCAGTAGTTACTGTGTATTGAGCACATACTGTGTGACCGAAACAATGCTAAGAGAAGTAAAGGACATGCTTCATGTTCAGGGAGCAGACCCCTGATGTAGGGGAAGGCTTCCAGGGAGAATTCTCTCTCTCCCTCACCTCCTTTATTCATTATTGGAGGTGCTTTCTGTGCCAGGTCCCTGCTGGGCCCTGGGACTCTGATGTGGATCAGACCCAATGACCCAGGAGGTTAACTGGAGAGGCAGGCAGATGAGCAGTCAGGCCTCAGGCAGAGTCTTCAGGAAGAATTTGGGAGATACGCAGGCATAGGTCCTGAGAAGGGGACCTTAAGCTTCCCCAAGTAGGGAGGTTTGGCCCTGTGGGAGGATGGTTAGGACCGTGCCAGGCGGTGCACAGCGTAGGGCAGGACCAAAGCCGCACCCGGGTCTGGCCCCGAGCTCACAGGGCCTGAGCCAGGCAGGGCGCCTGGGAAGTCTGAAGACTAAGGATGAGCGCTCAGGCAGCAACCTCTGGGAGCGGCTTTGGGAAGCAGGCGGGCTCAGGACACAAAGAGGTCCCTGATCAGAAGCACCTACTAAGGGTCCAGGGCTGAAAGAAGGGAAAGCCACTTCAGGAAAACCCTGACACCAAGACTGGGCAGTTAGATGGAGAAGGTGCCTTTGTGATGGTTGAGTCCTAAGCACCAAACAGTACAGATGAAGAAGGCAGCACCACTGTGGTCACCCAGCAAGTTGTTGGAGCTTGGCCGAAATTATCCAAAAAGTTCCTATTTCAGTGCCACCTCCAGCCTTGGAGGAGCCCTGAGTGGCAGCTCCTCCTGTACACCAATGGCCTCTGGCATTTTTTCCTTTTCCTTCTCCTTTCCAGGCTCACACCTCCCCGCCCACCTTTCTCTTTGCCCTCGAGGCCCAGGCCTCATCATTTATCAAGATAAAATCCATCCAAGACTCTGGGAAGGAAGAGGATAAAAAGAGTTCTTGGGGTAATAAATCTCCTTTACCATAGGTGGTGAGCAAGGAATTCATCCCAGACTGTGCTCTTGAAAAATGAGAGGCCATGTGTGGACAGTGTGCAACCCGGGCATGGGGGCTGGTGGATGGGAGCAGGAGGCGGCCCTTAGCGTCACTCGGAACCTCCGATAACGCTGCTGGCAAGAGGCCAGAGCTTTTGAGCACGTGCTGTGCAGGCAGCCTGGGCTGTCAACAGCAGATCTGATCCTAGAACCAAGGATGGGAATGTCAGCCCGCTCCAAGCTGCCCTCCCAAGGTCATGGGAGATGGCTCTCTAAGCTCAAAATTGCATTTGATAACTAACTGCATTCATGCACTAAGTCCTTTCATCATTCATGCACTCACTCATCTTTACTTTACTCTCATGCATCCATCACTAATATTTACTGATCACCTACTGTGTGCCACGCACCAACCCTACAGCAGTGCAGCAGAGGGTGGAGCCTGGGACCAAGGCAAATGGGAGGCAAACCCGCAGAGCAGGGGTGGAGAAGGGGTGTGCATGGAAGCAGCAGGGATCCTGCCTCATCTTCTCTCTTCCCCCAGCAAAGAATGCAGCAGCCTCTGCTTACAAGGGCAGAAGAAACTGGGCTGTCTGGGCACCACTCGCCCAGGCCGATCAGCATTTCAGGGCTTTTCTTTGTCTGAGTCCAGCCACACAGAAAGTGGCTTACCCATCCTGCAGGGAAGTGGTTCCTCTGCCCCCACCTCTTTTCTGTATGATTGTTTAGTGAAGACAGCATGAGCATGGCTGGGGAGCTGTCCATCAAATGAGTAAATAAAGTGTAGTGTATTTGTGCGATGGAGCAATAGGTGGCCGTTAGAATGAATGACCTGCATGTGTCAACATAGGTAAATCTCACATAATATCAAGTTAAAAAGGCAAATCATAGAACAATATGCACAGTCTTCTACCACTTATGCAAATTTAAAAAACAGAATAATATTCCATATTGTTAATGCATACATAAGCATGTAATAAAAGAATACACATGCAGACAGAAAGGGTACACCCTAACCTCAGAAGCGATTACCTCTGGAGGAGAAGAGACGTGAGTGGGACCAAGGAGAGGGCATGGGGACTTCTGATGCTATAATTTTATTTTTTTAAAAAAAACATGTGAGACAAATATTGTAAAAATCAATGTTAAATCTCAGTGGTTAAATACAGAGGTACTTGTTAGATTTCTCTGTACTTTTCTGTTTGTTTGAAATACTTCATTTTAAGTAAAGATATTTGAACAAAACCCAGGCAGTCTGACTTGAAAACCCACATGAACCAGAAGTCTGAAGGCCTCTGAAGCCCAGCCCTGTGCAAGGTGCTCTGCTGAACCTTTTTACATTTAACTGTCCCTTCATTCCAAGAAGGAGGCTTATTACCCTTGCTTCACAAATGAGGAAACAGGCTCAGAGGTGGCAAGCAACTTGCCCAAAGTTACACAGCCATTAGGTGGAAGATCTGGGCTCTGTAACCCCAAAGCTCTCTCCTCTCGCTCTCAGCACCTACACCAGCTACCTTTCTTAATAAATCATTATAAACTCAAACAAATAAACACCAAATAAAATGAAAAACAGCTCAGTTGACGAGAGGTCAGAGCCTGACCTTGAATCTTGCCTCTTGCTGTGACCTTTGGTGAATTATTTTCCCTCTCTGAGCTTCACTTGGCCCTCGCTGCAAAATGCAAACTGTGATGTGGCTACCCCAGCAAGACCTACGGCACTTTTTTTCTGTGTGGTTAATACTACTTATTAAAGTGTGGCTGCTTACACTCAGAGCTGAGACCCTCGCCACCAAATCACAGAGGACTATGGCTTATTCCAGGCAATGAGCAAAGAGATTTGGTTTCAGTGGCTGGATAAAACATTTCTGCTCCGGTTGCATCTTGATTATACGACCTCAAAGGAAGGAAATCTTAGCTCAGATGCCGAGGCATCATCCCAATACTTTCCTTCCCTGATCAAAACTGAACAGAATCTCTGGAGTGGAGAGATCAGAAGAAGGAAGAGAACTGGGCTATGAGAGACTCCTGAAAGAAACCAAGAGAAAACGAGGCCTTCACACACCTTCCCGCGGCCCCTCCCAGGCTCTCTGGATTGTGGTGTGCTGAGAATCTGAAGTACATTTTCCTAGTTTCATACCCAAAATCCCACCTCCATTTTATCGAAGCTCAGAAATTTAATTGACATAGCTTGTAAGTGGCAGAATTGAAAGCCATGTCTTCTCTGAGTCCAAAGCCCTGCTCTTAACTGTTATATCATAATACTGTGGAAGGGAGGCCAGAATGAGGCCAGAGCAGGGCAGGGAACAGTATTGAAATCATTAAGGTCTCTGCAAGACAGCTGAGTAGCTGGGTTTAGTCCTACAGATATGGGAGCCATTGCAAGATTTACGCAGGGAGAGACATGATCATCTTTGTGGTTTAGAAAGTCCACTCTGGCTGCAGCCCATAGAACAAACTGCAGAGCTAGAGGCAGGAATCAGGGAGCCGGGTAGGAGGCTGTTATAGTTACAGGCAAGAGGGCTTTGCACTTGGACAGGGCCAGTGACATCTGAGAAGAAACAAACTTTCAAAACTATTTAAAGCTTAATAAATATTGGAAGGATAGATATATGGCTGGTGGATGGATGGATGGACATAGTGGGATTTGGAAGGACAGAAGAGCAATCAAGGGTGACGCAGAATAACCCATATTAACTAAATTGGTCTGCAAGCAGGCTCTGAGTTAGGCTCCCTGAGATCCTTCCTTGCACGACTTTCTAAGTTCTGAAATATGTGACAGGTTAGAGGTCAGACCCTACAGGAAATCTCACCAGAGCTATCCCCAACCCTGGGGTTCCAAGTCAAAAGAGATGCTGGATAGTGAGAGGCAGGGTTGTCCAAACACAGATGCTGCTGGAGGTGGAACCCAATATGTACCAGCAAATATTGATCCTGCCCCTTTGCCCAAATCGGGCCACTGCCAGACAATGCCAGGGCACATCCATCGGTGGGTCTGGGCCCTAGGCTGCAGGCCAAGGAATGTGGACTCCATGGGAATTTGTTTGCTCATCCCCCAGAGCTTGACATTTCCTGGCTTGACCACTCCCCAGTGAGTGACCCTGGGGCCCAGCAGCAACCAAGCCCCCACTCAGGGTATTTGCACAGGGGCTGCTTTGCTTAGCCAGCACTCATTAGAAAAGGCTTTTGTCTGCTAGGACTGTTTCCAGGGTATATGGTGGGGGGGTAGGGGGGGCTTTCCCTTCCTCCCCCCTTTACCTGCACCACCAGGTTCTGACTGCTTTTCAGAAGCCATGGGAGTGAAACTTAACCATCAAAGGGTATGAGAACAGCCTGGCTGCTGCAGAGGTGCTATCCCCACATCGCCCCCATTTTAGAGATGGCCAAGAAAAATACAGTTTGAGCCACTCAGTTTTGGGCCAGATATTACAGTTGTTAAGAACTTCTGAGTCAAAGATGCTTGGGAAAGTGAAGTTGGACAAATTACCCACCCCATCTCCTCATCAGCAGAGCAGAGATAACAATAGCACCACCTCCTCCTCCCAGATTAAGTGAGATAATGTATAAGGGCCTGGAATACAGCCGGTGTTGGATTAGCCCGAATGGATCGGCTCAGCGGGAGCTAAGGGCAATCACAGAGTGCTTGGAGAGTTTACTGGTTTCCAGAGAGTTCTGGCCAGACCTGTCCGGCAGTGGTGGCCCCGGTGGGCCGCAGGGAGGCTCAGATTCTTGGCGTTGCGTGACCACATGGGGCCTTTTTTTGGCTCTCTCCAGCTTGCACCGTTCAAAGGGGATTGTGAAAATGAATCCCGTACTGGGCCGGGGGGTGGGGGGCGACGGAAACTCAGTTCTGTTCATGGTCAGTTAGATAACTTTAGCCTGGAATTCCTAGTATCCAACAGCAACAAAGACAGCCCTAGTGTGCTCATGAGAGGGGCTCCTTGTGGCAAGGAGCCCCTCAGGCCTCCCCAAGCAGCTCTGCCCTCAGCCTCTCCCTTGCTCATCTGTCTCAGCGTTTCTTCGGAGCTGAGCCACACCAGGGGCCACATTGTGGCTTGTGGTGTTTGGCTTTGGGTGTATTTTGGACAGTTTCTGTCTTTCTGTTTTGCTTTCCCAGTTTAGCCTTTAGCACAGAGTTCTCACATGGCTCTTGACAGCTTCCTGTGCTGTGTCTTGTGCTGCCTTCTGCCTTCTCCTTTGTCATTTTAAGGACCTACTATGTTAATCATGTTGATTAAGAGCACAGATTCTAGAGTCACATGACCTTGGTTCAAATCCCATCTCTGTCACATATTAGTTGAGTTATCTTGGGATATCCACTCAACTTCTCTGAGCCTCAGCTTCCTTATTAATAAAATGACAATACTAATAGTTCCTGCCTTGTAAGGTCAGTGGGAAGACTCAGGAAAGGGATGCAGGTGGACTGATTTGCTCTTGTCTAGTACTTAGTAATTCAGCATCTCTCTCTCTCTCTCTCTCTCTCTCTCTCTCTCTCTTTCTCTCATACACACACATCCCCCTTATTTAATTCTCACCATGGTCCTGTGAAGTTGGGATCATCATTCCCATTATGGTTGGGGATACTGAATGCCACCTGCCTAAACATCACATCACTCACCTGGCAAGTGATGGAAGGACTTGAACAGAAGCTTCTGACTCTAGAAAACTATCTGACATTTCTTCAACTTAAGTTTAACTTAAAAGAAAACATAGATTTCTTGCCGAACGTAATGGTCAAAAATAAACCCATCTCTCCTCTCTCTCTCTCTCTCTCTCTCTCTCTCTCTCTCTCTCATCTCTCTCATTCCCCTCCCTTCCTTCTCCACCCCATACCCTACTCTATAACTGTACTGTGCACATGCGCTGCAGGCCCAGATACATTCTGTGAATCAGCTTAGGCTGAGGGACATGGTTATCACCCCAAGAGGCCTCAACATTTAGGAGGCTAGCTTCCCATTCTGAGAATTTATTATTCATTATTTTTTAGGTGCTGACAAGTTACTTCTGTTATTGAGGACTGGAGCAGGTGGTGGAGTGTGAGATGGGAAAAGAGAGAGTAAATAAAGAACCCCAGGCAGCCTGAGACAGAGAGAATGGGGTATTTCTACCAGCCAGTTCTCAGAACTCAGACCCTTAGTAGAACATCCACATGGAGGCCGTGGAGTGAGCCAGAGGAGACTGAGGGATCAGGGGTCAACCTGCGGGATTTTTTCATTCCCTCCTTCCCCCTGCAGTCCCTCACTTAGTCAGGCAACCAACACTCACTCACCTCCCGGTCTGAGCCAATTTCCAGCTTAGGCACTAGGGCACAGAGATGTTGCGAAGCACCTTGGCCTGGGGCATCTGAGAGACCTGGAGTGGCATTTCAGCTCTGCTACATCCATGCAGTGTGCCAACAGGGAATAGGGGGACACAGCAGAAGAGGGACAAAATGAGAATGTGGGATGAGGAGGTGGTCAGGGGAGAGTTCCTGAGGGAGGGGGAAGAGAAGCTGGGCTGAGATTTGGGTAGCTGTGGGCCAGGAGTGTGTGACCAGAGGCATAGAGGGGCAAGGGGGACCCTTGAGAGGTCAGAAGGTGAGCCTATGGGTGATATGCAGCCTTCACTAGGCTGGTTGAGTAGGAGGCCAGCCTCAGTCTCCCCTCCTGTTTTCTGCACTGGCAAGGCTGTTTCTGTCCTCCACACACTGTTGTCTATGCTGTTGCCCTTGTCCACCTGGGAAACTCCCTTCTCCTCCGGGAAGAGCTCAAGGACCTGTTCTGGGGGTGTACCCTGGCCACAACCCCCACCCCACCTTACGTGGGATCAGGATAGCCTCCATTTGCCTTAGATTGTGTTTGTTCCCCCAAAAGCAGACCCTGAGTGAAGAATTTGAGTACAAATAGTTTTTGGAGACTCAAACCCAGGGGGTGGGAGAAGTGAGCTTTGCAGGGGGAGCTCAGTCTGCTGGGACACCTGGAAACGATGGAGAGCACGCACCTCAGAATTACCCACCCGGGAGGCAGGGGGCTGATGCTCCGGTTCCTGTCCGTTGCTGGCCCAGAGGACAGCACTGGCATGCTGAGGCAGAGGAGACCTGAGGGTCAGAGAAGGCCTCAGGTAGAGAAATGCAGGTGCTGATAGTTGGAAATTGGCCAGGAGTGTTTCAGGGAGGGCGGTGGGGAGGGGCGTGGACAGTGTCCTGCCCGATGCATCAGGGCATCCATCGGTCACCGCATATGTGATTCTGGACTGAAATCGCCCATTTCTGTCTCTCCCCACCAGCTCCTTTGGGCAGAGTCTCACTCGTCACAACCCAGGACTCATAACTACTCAATAAATGTCCAGCAAATGGGTAAATCTAGATTCTAAACTCCTACCTTTCCAAGGCTGGTAGAGACATTTGGGTCATTTTGGACAACCTTCCATAGGATGTTGAAGTCCTTCCCTCAATTCCCAGCAGCAGCTTGTACACCACCCCTGCCAGGGAGCTCAGCACTGCCAGGGACAGCCTCCTTCATCAGGGGTCCACTCTGACTGAGAGAAAGGCCTTCACCGCCACCAGCTGTGTCCCTGAGTCTGTGTCCAGGCCTCTGTTCTTTGCCCTGGCCAAGGGGGCCTGGGCCAGCTCCTGCGAGAAGTCTGCAGCATCCTCTGGGGACTTGCAACTGGCGGAAGAGACCCTCGCAAGCCACTCTTCCTCTGTTGTGCCCCAATGACACAGTTGTCTGTGTCCAGCCACCTCCCTGCTGAGGGTGGGGAATAGATTTTCTTCTGTACAAACAAGTAGCTCAAAGACCCTAGGCAGGGGAATTTGATCTGGGGTGAACGCCTTAGTTTTGCAATTCTCCTGTGAATCTGTGGGCCAGTGCTGGCCGGGGCTGCAGCTTCTTCTGGAAGAAACAGGCCTGTGAAACCCCAGGTTGTGCCAAAGATCCCATCAGGGGATTCCGCTTTGGGCTGCAGGGGGTGGGAACAGAGTAAGAAGGCAGTTGTGTAACCCCTGGTGCTGACCTCAGCTGTCACAAAGGCAAAAGTCCCCGGTAGGGGACCAAGTTTGCCTTCAGGGGGAGGGGGAGACAGGCATGCCCTAGCTGCCCTCCCCTCCCCCATCCATCCCTTCACCCGGCAGACTAACCTCATAAACTCGCACACGGTTCAACAAAACAGCAAAGGCACGGAACCCGCTGTCTGCCAGGCCGGTGCCCTGTGTTGGAATGCAACTTGGGTCATCTCGGAGTGTGCAGTCCTGCTCTCTCAGGCTGTGAGAGGTGCCCACTTGTCAGCAGGGAAGACTCAGAACTGGGAGTCAGAAGACCTAGGTTCAGGTCTCATCTTAGTAAATCTTGGGTAAAGCAGTACACTAGCTTGGGCTGCAGCAACAACTTTCAGAGACTGGGGGCTTCTACAGCGGACTTCTGTGCAGGGTCCTGGGGACTGGGAGTCTGAGGTCAGGGTGGCGGCAGGGTGGCCTCCTCCAAGACCTCTCTCTGCGGCTTGCGGACCGCTGACCTCCAGCTGCCTCTGGGCACGGCCCTCTCTCTGCGCACATGCGCGTGGTGCCTCTCTGTGATTCCTGAACTTCTGTTCTTTTGTAGACAATGGTTAGGCTGGATTAGGGCCCACCCTAAGGCCTCATTTTAATTTAGCTACTTCTTTAAAGGCCCTATGTCCAAATACAGTCATATCTAAGGAACTGGGATTAGAGTTTTAGCATATGAAGTTGGGGAGGGGACCAAATTCAGTATATAATGACCACCTCGCTGCTCTGCCCCTTGAATCTCCCATCTGTAACCTGGGCTGGGAGGCTGTTGAAGACCTCAGACTGGGCAACATGAACAACACCTGTAATGGATACACACACAGCTGACAAGGGTTGCTAATTGTGGACCCAAAGGGACAGAGACAGCTGGGGCATTTCAAGAAGCTGTGGCCATAGGGGTGATGTTTTAGGATATGTGATTATCTGGGAAGACACAAACTCCCCCATTTTTTCTCTTGGGGGTACGTGGTCCAGAAGTGCTAGGAGCTGAGACCATGGGCCCAGCGGTAACTGGGATCATCATTCTTTGCTGCCGAGGAAGTGTGGATGGGCAAGAAACCCACCCTGGTGGGGGCAGGTGGCCTGGGTTCACTTCCCCTTCCCCTCCAGATCACTGTGCTGGCCTTCAAGGGCCTTTTGAGGACCCTTAGTTTTCTCATTTATGTCATGGGCAAGGAGGGAATTTAACCTGGAAGATCTCTAAGTTGTCTAACTCTAGGTGCTGACCTCAGCTGTGCCAAATGCAAGCCACAGGCTAGGAACCAAGTTTGGTTTCCCGGGCCAGGTAGGCCTGAGTGCTCTCTGATGTTATGACTGTGACTCTATATTATCCCTGGATCCTCTGTGGGCCTGTGACCAGGGCCCCATCCTGCCCACTTGAAATAGCCTGAGCCCTGATCCTGGTCACAGACTGGCTATGAGGAGTGTGGTGGCACGGGGTACACCCCTCCCACTATAGGAATTACACCTAAAATTTGGGATAATATGTGATTCCCCTTATCCTCAGCACTCCATCTCCCATTAAGAAGCTGATTTATTAAACATTTCAGGTCAGGCCCTCATCAGAGGAAAGAACCTCCACTCCCTCCCAAATTGTGTTTTTTGGTGTGAAGGCTGGGGGCTGGGGGCAGGGGTTGGTCATCTCCCCCTGTCTTGCTTCCTTTGGGGGCAGCACTTGGTGGGGGAGGAAGGGGGAGAGACGGTGCAGCCGTGAGAGATATGTCACTCAAAAGAGTCTATCCCAAGCTCCAGGGCCCTCAGGTAGCTGGAATTTATGGTGTCGGCCCCGCCCCATGTCATTAATAAAGGAAAATTAGCCCTCTCTGGGTGAGGACATTTTTCACTGGAGTCTGAGAGCTATAATGAGGCGCTATCAAAGCCCCAACGTGCCATATGAATTTTATATGCCCTGTTTCCTACAAGTTCTGAACAGCTCGGCCGATTTATAAGGTAATGATTTTTCCATCCATAATTTCTTTCGTATGATTTTTGTAATGTGGTTATTTCCCCCTCCTGGCTGAGCTGTGCACAGCCTAGTTGGTGGATGAAGGCAGGGCAGGGAGGGAGAACTTTCCTCTCAAGCCCAGACTGCATTCAGGAGGCACCAGCACTGCAGTGGACAGGAGGGAATCCTCAGCTCTGTCCTGCATGGGCTGCTGACTTCCAGCAGCCACCTTGCGTAAGTTTGGGCCTTAGTTTTCCCGTCTTTCTAGAGAGAGGACACTGTTCAGATCCATCTACATAATAGTGTAAAGAAATCCCCTCATAGCAACGCCATACTTATTTCATGTATAACCACCCTGTGTCAGGCACTGTGCTAGGCATTGCAGGACGTTAAATACGGGCTCTCCCTCCAAGAGGAGACCTGTGAAAGATGTTATGAAAACACAGAGGTGACCCGTCCTTTCCGAGGGAACCAGGGAAGCCTTCATGGGGAAAGCGCTCGCAGAAAGCACTGTGTAGGAGGAGTCCTTTGGCCTGGCCAGGAAGGACCCATTTCAGACTTTGGCAGTTGATGTGATGTTCCCTTCAACCCCAGCTGGGGCCTTGGCAGTGGGCCCAGCTTTCCAGAGTGCAGGACCGCCTCAAGGTCCCCAGTGATACTCCAGGGAAGGCACTGGCTTCAGGAAACGCCCTTTACTTTCTGCCTTCCCAAGGCCAATGACTCCTCTCCAGATGCTCCAGTAAGGAAGGGGTTGGAGGAGAAACACCTGGGAGGAGCCCCTGCACACCCATAAATCTGCCCCTTCTCTGTCCTTTGATGTGGACACTCCTATCTCCCTGGGATCACTGCCCGGGGAGGTAGCTGTTGAACTGAGGGTCAGAGGGCAGCCAGCCCTCATTTTTGAGCGAGTGTGTGTGCTTTAACCTAAGCTGGCCTGCATTATGTTAAGTCAGAATGTCTTACAGGATGTGAATCACTCCCGGTCTAGGCAGGCATTGCAGTCCATGTACCAGCTCAATGCGGTTTAAACTACAGAAAACCCAGGGAGCCCACCGATACTTGGTCTGTAGAACTTAATGAGCCCCTACAGGAATTTTTTTTTCTTTTGTTTCCTGAATTGACCATATATACTGATGTCCCTGAGCGCCATATGTCATGTGCCTCACTGACTCCCCCAACCTCCCAGGTGCCTCAGAGGTAGAGGCAGTTATCAGTCCTTTCAACAGGTGAGAAAACCAAGCCCAGAACCAGTGAATCTCCTGCTGTGGTCATGCAGCAAATTGGAACTATGGATCAGAACTCAGGCCTTCTGATTTCAAGACGGGCACTCATCATTTCCCTCAGGTCAGCTTCTTCTCATGGCCCAGGTGCCAGCCAAGCTGTTTCACAGATGAGCTCGACTGGACAGCCAGTTGGGCAAGCGTCAGCAGAGCCAGAAGGAGTGGGATGGAAATGATGATGGAGCAGCTCTTGGCATTCCTCGTTCCCACGTCTCAGAAGTTGGTACATTTCCCTTGGAAAGAAAAGCCACTTTGACTTTCCTATAATAAAGTTTTCTAATTAACTGGAAGGGGAAGCACTCTGAATGTATTAACCACATCTTAGCTATATATTAGTTCTTTTCTTCCTTGTTTAAAGCTTCTGCATTGAGAGGCTTTAGGAGTCTTTGTACAACAGATGTTCGAGTATTGCTGTAAAAGTCAGACACGGGATGTGCACATGTCTGGCCATTCACCCAGACCCCCTTTGCAAATGCCTGAGGACAGATTTGTTGCCTCCACCCCTTGACATGCCCAGCCTGCAGGTCAGCCCTGGAGAACAGAGGCCTGCTCTATGAGTCTGAGAGAAAGCTCAGCTCACTTGGCAAGCATCCACTAAGCACCTACTGTGTGCCAGGCATTATTCTGGGGATTTCAAGCTGAATAAAACATGTTCATTTCCCAAAAGGAGCCCACAGTTTTTAATGAGGACTAAAAACATTAGAAGGAAATTACTTAGATTATAAAAATATATTCTACACTACAAAAAAATAACAATTTCTCAGCAGCCACACTGCCTCAGGCTATATATTCTATGCTTGATATCCAAAGCCCCTAAAGACACACTTTAAACACCCACTGATACAATGAATTTGCTGCACATACTCTTAGAAAAAATATAGTTGTATTTTATTATTAATATTATTGTCATTAATAGCAGGCTCTGGAGTAAGACTTCTTGGTCTGTATCTCAGCTCCATCATTTACTAGCTGGTTGACCATGGGCAAATTAACTTACCTTTCTGTGACTTGGTCTCCCAATATGAAAGAGAAGAATAACAATGCCTGTATCATAGATTGTTTAGCAGAGATCTTGCCTGTAAAGCTCTTAACACAGTGCCAGACACCTCGTAAGAGCAAAATAACTGCTCACTATTGTTGTTACTATCCCAATATTAAAAATGAGGAAATGGGGGCTTGGGGAGGTAAAATATGTTAGGGTAGGATTAGGCTAGAGCCAAAGCTCCCAAGCAAGACTCTAGGCTGTTAATAATCACCAGCACACTGATGGACCTGGCCCTGGCCCTGACCCGCAGCAGAAACACCAGCCCAGCTGGGACGGGAAACTTTGTTCTCGGGGGGAAGAGATGGACCGAAGCATTGGAACACAGTGGAATAAAGCTGGTCACAGTGCACACCTGGTCAGTGTCTGAAGATTGATGGATGGGGACAGAGATGCTGAGCAGATGCCTGTGCGGGATAGAATCCTTGTCCGTGTCTCCACCTATCTTGGAAGGTGTCACCTCTTGGTGACTGGTGGCAGGATCTCCTGCCCTGGGGGGCAGGGAGAGAGCTAACCAGGTGCACCTCTGTGTTGCTCAATGAGCCAAAATTCTTGCATTCTAAGACCCCAGCAGCCTGAGAGCCTGATTCTAAGTGTCTGAGTCAAGGAGTATAAGTTTCTGCGAGTATCCAACTATGGATGCAACAAGTCCCCGGGCCTTTGCTCATGCTGCTTTCACTGCCTGGAATTTCTTCATCCCTGAATTCTGTCAGTTGAAATGCTATCCTTGTAGGCCTTGTGTAGGAATCCATCATCTTTCCTTGGTGCTCACATCGCATTATGTTTTTGCCTCTTGTGAAGCACTGAGTTCACCCTGCCTTACTCTAGAAACAGAGTTTCTGCCCATTTCTTATGTCTGCCTGGAGGGCAGTCCTATGACAAATCTGGGTTTTAAGCTCTCAGCACAGGGCCAAGCCTAGCTGCCTGTTGAACTGATGTGGATTTGAGTTGGGCAGTATCTGGGCAGTGAGAGAAACACGTCACAATGACGTGAGCTGAAGACGCAAAAGATGGACTTCTCCCACCTCCTGCTGGGCTGCCAGCCAGCCCTGGACTGGCCCCAAGTCGTATGGACCTTGACTAAGACAGTGACCCCCAGCAGCCACACTCCCGGCCCACCGCTGAGTGGGTGTGGGCACACATGGCTCCTGTGGGCTCTGGGAGAAAGAGGCTCATTCAAAGGGTGGCCTATAAAACCTCTTAGCTTGCACTCAGAGGCTTATATCACCCTTAAACGTGTGGTCAGCATGGTGTTATTACACTGCGGCTACAGGGGACGGTGACATGATTTACTTGAGTAATTAACTGGTTGCTGCACCCAAACTCTAAGCAAACACAGTGCACTTGGCTGAAATTACCTGCTTCCAAGCTCCCACTTTTCCTTGTGGGGTTCAAAGACATTCCAGGAGTTAGGGCTAATGTGGGCCTCTCCTGGGGCTTCCATCCACAGGTTATGGCCCTGGGGCTGGGAGCCCATCTAGAGACATACAACAGTCCTGGCCATTTAACTTCCAAAAAGACCCATTCTGAGGTGGCTTCTCCAGGGAGGGAGGTTAACGACCTTGCGTTTTGTTCCCCCCGCTTTGCAGGTTCCACGCATATCATATCTGTCTTCTCCTGCAAAGGTGTCTTAATTGTCAGCAGCCTTTGACTCATATGATCATTTTTTTTTCTTAAAATAATTTTCATTTGAATTTTGGGCCACCCCGCTTCTCCCCTCGCCTGACTGGCGGCTCCTTTGCAGTGTCCTAGCAGGCTTCTTCCCTGTCCCTGACTTCTAAACGTGGAGAGCTCTGGGCTTCCATCCACAGACCTCCTCTCCATCATAACTCATTTTCAAAGTCATCTCCCAAATGCCTACTTATGTCCTGGATGTCTCTCCCAAGTCCCAAACTCCTATGTCCAGTTGTCCCCTGATGTCTCTGTGGTTGTCTAGAAGGTCACTCAAAATTACCACACCCCAAACCAGATTCTGAGCTTCCTGCTAACCCCACAAACCTGCTCCTCATCTCAGGAAATGGAGCTGCCATTCCAACAGATGCTCAGGCCCAAAGACCTGGCCTTATTCTCAACTCTTCTTGTTCCCTCCCATCTATGTCCAGTTCGTCACCACATCTTATGGACTCTGCGTCATGCTGTACCCAAGGCATCCACAGCTCTCCATCTCCCCTCTATCTCCCTTGCCCAAAGCCCACCCCATTGCCCACACCATTACTGAGGTAGTCTCTCTCCTAAGCTCCCTGCTTTCTCCCTTGTCCTCTTGCCTCTGCTCTCCACAGAGCGGTCAGGGTTAACTTCTAAAATACATGTCACCATCCCTGGCTTAAAACCCTCCGATGGCTCCTCCAACACGCTGAGGAAAAGCCAATATTCTCATGAAGACCTAAGGTCCTTCATGATGGTCACCCCACCCCATCCCCACGCTGTTACCCTGACGACCTCACCTGACATCCTCTCCTTCCCCCCACCCCTTTCACTGAGCTTCACCCGTACTGTCTCCCTGCTGTTCCTCAGACATGCCAGCCATGCTCTTTCTTCAAGTTGAAGATGTCCTCTGTCTAGAATGGTCTTCGGTATGCCCTTACACCCTCTTCAGACCTGTGGTCAAACGTCCCCTTTTTGGTGAAGCCTTCCCTGACCTTACTGAATAAAAGAGCACCGCCCCCGCATGCTCCCATCATTCTTACCCAGCCTTATGTCCCCTCCAGTGTTCATCAATGCCCAGGACACAATATATGTACTTATTTGTTAACTCCTGTCTCTTGCACTAAAATGTAATTGCAACATGTTGGAGAGTTTGATTTGTTTGCTGCCTTTTCCCTGGAATCTACAACAATTCTGTTGCCCTGGCTGGTTTAGCTCAGTGGATTGAGTGTCGGCCTGCGAGCTAAGTGTCGCTGGTTCGATCTTCCAGTCAGGGTACATCAGAGAAGGAAAACTCTGACTCCAAAAAACCTCCGCTGCCTTGCGGCATACCTCTTCAGGGGAAAGGCTAAGGGAGTAAACCCCGACAGAAAATCCGGAGCCGGAGTCCCTAAGGCGGTTTGACGTTGTAGTCAACACCGGCAACTCCTGCGGCGCACCTGAACCCAAGCTGTATCGACTCCGTCTTTCCCTTGGACCCTTCAGCTGCGAAGAGAGGGGGGGTCTGCTGCATGGGCAACAGCAGACCCTCCATATCACCCTGCCCAGGCTCTGTAGCTTCAGCGTCATCGCAAGATGTCGATTCAACACGGGAGGAGACAGATACCATGTCACTCCCGAGTTGGACTGCACAGCCATTCTTGGCGGTGCAGATAGACTCTGAAGAAGCTACACCATCGTCTCTCGAGACGGACGGCTGCCGACGACGACGACGACAACAATTCTGAATGGAGTAGACACATTTAGATAAATGAACCACTCAGTTGACCATTTTTAGTGCCGGTGTAGTGAAGCTCAGAGATGTGAACCCCTTGCCCCAGGTCCACAGCAAGCGTGTGGCCATGCCGGCTGCTGATGTGTGCTATCAGGACACACCTTTGCCTTCCTGGACTTTGGTTTTCCAAAAGGGGCTACCCGGAAGCTAGCTTGCCTCAGGGGCTGGTGCTAAGGGAGAGGAAGGGAAGATGTGTGTAGGACTAGTTCCCTCTGTCTGGGCAGTCCCAGCCCAGTGGGAGACCAGGCAGAGTCAGAAAAGCAAGACAGGAGGTTGAGAGATCTCCTGGGGAGGGCAGCCAGCTTTCAGAGACAGCCTGGGGTGTGAGTGGAGGGCCCTGAGGTGGAGCTTCCTAACAGGTGGGCCAGACAATGACCCCTTGTGCCCTAGGGGTGGTCACCAAGGTCAGGGGTGACCAGAGCACCTGTCTCTTATCCCAATGTGCCCTACCAATGTTGTAATTTTCCACATGAGTCTAGAAGGAAAAGACTTGGAAAGAGAACCTAATATCAAAGAGCTACATTGTACCAGCACTTTCTACAGGCTTCTTGTGTAAATTTTCACAACAACCCTCTGTGTTATCAAACAAGGCAGAGGAGGGGGTGGGGTGGGGGTAGGCCCTACAGGATCTGTTCAGGAAGACTGGCTCAGCTCAGGTCCATGGCTCTGGGGAACCCCCTTTCCCTCCACTTTGTCCCTCCCCAAGCCGAGATGATTGCCTCCTGGCCTTTGCCCTCCTTGGCGCCTCTGTCCACACTTCGCTCTGGGCTATGGGCTCCTCAACAGGGAAGTTCTCAGCAGCTACAGCTCCCCTTCTTCCCTGCAGCCAGAACCTCTCAGAGAGCCTGGGAAGTGATCTGCCTTTAGTGGTGCTGAGCAAGTGAGGGACTGAATGAGTACATGCAGACAAGATGGGTTGTGTGACTTGTGCAAAGTACCAACCGAGCAGGTGACGTTCCAGATTCAGATGCTAGCCTGGGTGCCCCTGAAGTGTTTGGGCAAACAGGGCATCTTGTATGGTTGCTACAGCATCTGGTTTGTGGTGTTGGACTGGGGAGGGACTGGACCTACCTTGGTAGAGAGGAGTGACAGTCAGACAGCTGTGGGAGAAGCAGAAAGCCCCAGAAGCTCATCTGCCAAACCCAATATGTTGCTTTGCTGTCATGTGATGCAGCAGTCCAGGAAGGTGTTCTGGATTGGGGGAGATGGGGTGGGGAAGTGATCCACAGCCACAGCGCTTGAGGAAGAGCCCCATCCTTACAGTAGAGCAATGATTTTTTTTTTTCTCTCTCTCTCTCTCTGCTTTGTAATCCTGGAGAAATGTCATCGAGCCCCAAGTTGATTCTTCCTCCCTGGGCCCCGATTCAGGCAGAAGCTCAGGACTGCCAACAGGGAGTTTGGAGCTCGTAACTCAACTGTGGGCAGGGCCGGGGGCCTGATTCCAATTAAAGATGTCAAATGTATTTATGGATTATGCAATCAACAGGTATGCAGCCGCCACGATAGCCGACGGGGCCACCCTGAAGATAGGCCTGTAATTAATTAATCCAGTGAGTCTGCCAAATTCGGTTTCAAACATAAGTGGTCTGGGAGATGCTGGGGACCAAGTCTGGGGCCTGCTTTAGACCTTGCCCTTCTTCAGGGAGGGCCAAGGTGCTGGGCCTATAGGGTCTGTCTGAGCAGAGAAAAGAGTGAATGTTAGACTCAGGACCTGGGTTTGAATGATGACTATACCACTAACAAGCTGTCTGACCTTGAACATGTTACAGAAACTCTCAGACTCTGTCTCTACCTCCAAAAACAGAGAGAATGTGTTGAGGACTAATTGAGACAATGTACGTGAAAGGGCTCAGCACGTGGTGGGTGCCATTCAAATGTTGACTGAATGAAAGGACATCCCTGGAGTGGGCGTCCCCAAAATTATAGTGCCCCTGTACAGAAAACCAAGCGACCCTCCCTACAAGGATACACTGCTATGGAAAGCACACCCTGGTTTTAAAATGGATCTGAGCCTCTCACTTTGATCATAAGTGAAGTGGACTTACCACCCCTGTGCTCTGGTCTCTTTCTGCCCCTTTAAGCTGGTATGAGCTGATAGAGACTCAGACAAGATAATCAGATGGTTCATTCAGCAAACTTGGACTCTGATCAGGTCCTGAGCTGGACCCCAGGGCCCAGAAAATCTGAGGAGGTAAACTCCTCCAGGAGCTCTCAGTTCACAGGGAGTGCCCACACCAACCCAATTTACAGCAAGAGTGACAGCAGTGACAGGAACAAGCTCAGCCATCGATGGAGGCCAGACTCTGTGCTCCACAGTGCCCACATGCGGCTCACTGTCCTCCCCTTTATTCTACCAGGTAGACAGGGGCGCGCTTCCAGCTGTGCAGAGCCTCGGAGAGATTCAGTAGTGCAACAGATGTTAAACATATGGCCCTTTGACTCTGCTCAGTAAGCTGTCCATTGCTGGCGGTTGTAGTAACGGGGTGGTGTGGGGGTGGGGGTGGGGGACACCGTCAGCATTATCCAGAATCACCAAGCACTTCACTCAGGAGCCGGGCCTGTTCTAGAGCTGTGGAGTCTAAATGTCCTTCGTTCGTTCTCTCTTCCCTTCCCCTCAGAGATGTGACTTGCATTCCATAAAATTCCCTCTGGCTGCAGGCTGGAGCATGGATTGTGGGAATGCAGTGAGACTAGTCTAGGTGGAGGGTGTTGAGGTCCAGAGGCAGGTGGTATGGGCTTAGGAAAGAGAAAGCTATGGTGTCTGGACACTTTTAAGAGTCAGGTTCAGCCTGATTGGGAGACTGGTTAGGTGTGAGTAAATGTGTGTACACATGCACGTGTGTATGTGTGATCACATGTGAGTATGAGCATGCTTGCATAAGCATGAGTGTGTGTGAGGGTGTATGTGTGCATGCATGTGTGGGAGTGTGTATGCCTGAGTGCATGTGTGTGCATCTGCATGTGGTGGGGATCAAGGGGTGGGATTAAAGGAGAGGCCAGGCTTCTGGCATTTGAAGTGAGGAATGCCTAGAGTAAAGCTGGTCCCATGTGTCCCCTGCCAGCTGTGTCTGTCAGAGTCCTGCTCTTGACGCAGCAGGCTCTTCTCTTGGAATAGACTCTGTGGTGGGGTTGTGGCCTCTCAGGTAACACCTATTACGTTGTGTAGCATGTCCTGTCATCAGAGCACTTTGCATCTGTGATCTCACTTAACCCCCACACCAGCCTGTGAGCGGACGTTTCCAGACTGTTCTATGGGGCTGAAGCCCAGGGCGGCCTCTGCTAGGCAGAGTGAGGCAGAGCTGCCGGGCTCCATGCCCAGCCATCATCTTCCCACGTGAGGCCATCAGAGTATCAGGGCTGATAGACCTGCCCCAGCCAGCAGGCTGCGTGCACCTCTAGCTGTAGTCTCTGGTTTCAGACACACAGCCCTGTTTCCTTTTGGGCATAACTGGGGGGTCAGTCTTGACCTTCTGATGGAACCATTCATTCCTTTGCCTCCTTGTCCACACTTGCTCAGAGCTCCAACATGCTGAAGCTGCTGCGTGGCCCTCAGTCCCTTGTCCTCTGGGCCTAAGTCTGTTCACTGGTTGTGAGGTGGCAGCAGCACCCGTGGTCTGTGGTTTACACTGTGTGTCTTTAAAAGTCGTACCAAAGGGATTTGGTCTTCCCCAGGAGGTGACTTGGGCGTGAATATCTAAGCCTGTCAGCTGTAACTGACCCTAGAAAGCATCATTCAATACCCTTGTGTTGCTGAACAGGAAACAGGAGATTCAGAGAAGTGAGTGAAATGCCCGAGGACACTCAGTGAGCTGTAAGCCAGCTCAGAGACTCAGGCAGCCAGCAGGAGCCTCAGGGGTGATCTGCAGCCGTGTGACCTAAGGTTGCAGACTCCTTCAACTTCTTCCAGAGATGGGGTATTCACCCCCTCCTTGGAGAGCCCATCCCAATCCTGGTTAAGGCTCTCCGAGGCCTTAGCCTTTCCTACACTTGACTATCATCCAAGCAGGACAATTTACATTCTTTCTTGCTAGGACATCTCCAGGTCCCTGGGAGAACAACTTCTAGAAAGATTGGCCTGGCTTAGAACCCTGCCATGGATGTTTGACAAGGGAAACCAGTCTCCCTTGGGGGAGACAGGATGGGAAGGGAGGACCTTGGCCAAGTCTGATTGCAAACAAATTGCACCCTCTCCTCCTCTCTCACTCTGCTTTCTCCTGGTGCTGCTTTCATTGATGCTGGTTGTTTTTTGTTTTTTTTGAAATCCAACCCAAGTTCTGAAATTAGCCCTAATTTAAGCAAAAGCAGGGCCTCTGCTGCCCTCCCTGGCCTGCCCAGGCACGCAGACATCCTACCTCAAGAGGCTAAGTGGGCTCTGGTGAGGAGTGTGACCTTGCCCTTAGACTGCTTGAGCGCCATTCCTGGCTTTACCCCCTCATTCTGTGACCTAAGCACATTATCTAACTGCTCTGTGCCTCAGTTTTCCCATGGTTCGAAGTGGGGGTCGTATTGGATCTGCCCCGTAGGGCAGCCCTGAGAACTAAATGGAGAAACCCCTGGACAGGGCCTAGAGAAGGCCAGGCTCATAGTGGGCAGCTCCATTCCTGCCTCCTGCTCATTACACACAGTGCAAGCCTTGGGCAATAACTGCCTTCTGGGGTTACTTTTAATTCATCGCTCTTAGAGCATTCAGCAGGACCCAGGCCATGGAAGATGCAGCCCCAGAAACCCAACTACCTTCTCTCCCAGCCCTGCAAGCCCTGGTGGTACAGGTGATAGAGTCAGCTAGCTGCTAGGCTTTGATTCATTCATGAGGAGGCTCCTGAAGACTTTGGCCAGAGCCATCATGGGGAGGAAGACAGAGTGGCATGGCAGGAGAGGGAGGCGGGAAGGTAGGCTGTGAAGGAGAGGAGGGTGGTGCAGGGTCGAGGGAGGATGTGTGGTCCCTTTAAGAGATTTGAAACAGGCCTGGTCACCCTTGAACCCCCACTATCTTTCAGGGCCAGGATCTCATTCTTAGCAAGATGTCCTAATGTGGGAAGAACGCAAACCCTCCCTCTGAGGTTATGACATTTGCTTCTAAGGAGTTCACCCACTGTACTGCTGGGCCTGGCTGGGGACTGGGGACTCCCAGGCCCAGCAGGGGACAGAGATGGATCCCACCAGTAACTTTTCTCTCCTAATTTCCTCCCTGGCCTCCAGAGCCCCAGGCCTCTCCCCTGTGGTGTGAACTTTCGCAGGATTTTAGGCTTCATCTGGATGACAAAAGGGACAGCAAATTTCAGTTCAGGTTAATGAACACTCCACCTGCTGGGTGGCTGTGCTGTGCCAGGCTCTGGGGACCCAGAGATGGTTAAGTGGTCATCCCTGCCCTTGGGTTGCTCTGAGTTAAGAATAACCACCAACGTGCATTGGATACTATGTACATTCTGCCAAATAAGAAAAAGCATACCGCCCCATTTAATTCCACATGGACTATTGTTTTGCCATTTTGTACAGAAGAAGAAAATGAGGCTCTGAGAAATGAACAGCTTCTCCAATGTCACACAACTAAGAAGGCAAGATTCACAACCAAGCTGCCAGTCTGGCCTGCCTGCCACAGTCCAGTGGAAGGGATCAGTGTCCTCCCTTCAGCATGCGGGATGGATCAACCTGTGGATTAATTATAGCCACTTACCTGGTGAGGAAACTAAGACTCAAAAATTGGAAGCAGCTTGCCCAAGGTTTTCTGACAATGAAATGACAACCCTGTCGTGTGAACCCAAGTCTATGACTACTTGCAGTTGTAGTTATTTTCTTAGTAGTTTCCCTGGAGCTTATAATTAATATCTTAATTTATAACAGTCTAGTTCAGATTAATATCAATTTAATTACAATAATATATAAAACTTTGTTCCTATAATGTTTCTTTTCCTCCTACCCCTTTTTTGTGTGGTTGTCTTACAAATTACATCCTTAGGTATCATAAAACCCATCAACACAGATCTAGTTATTGCTTTATACAGTTGCCTTCTAAATTGGCAGGAAAAAAAGTTACAAACCAGTTATACCATCTTCTATATTTACCTATAAAGTTACCTTTATAATTGTTCTTGATTTTGTCATTTGGATTCAAGTTACTGTCTGGTATCCTTTCATTATAGCCCGAAGGACTCCCTTTTGAATTTCTTGTAGAGCAGGTCTGCTGGTGACAAGTTCTCTTAGTTTTTGTTTATCTGAAAATGCCTTAATTTAGCCTTCGTTTTTAAAGGATAGCTTTACTGGATATAGAAATGTTCACTGACATCTTTTTCCTCCTTTCAGTACTTTGAATATGTCCTCCAACTGCCTTCTGGCCTCTATAATTTCTGATGAGAAGTCAATTATTAATCTTATTCAGAAACATACTGAGTCATTTTTTCTTACTGCTTTATCTACATTTTTATCTCTTTATCTTTGGCTTTCAACGATTATGATATGTTTAAATTTGAACCTCTTTGAATTTGTCCTACTTGAAGTTCATTCAGCTTCGTGGATGTGTAAATTAATGGTTTTCATCAAATTTGAGTTTTCAGCTATTATTTCTTCAATACTCACTCTGGCCATTATTCTGTCTTCTCTTCTTCTGAGACTCCCATTATGAATATGTTAATATAATTAATGCTGTCCCATAGATCTCTGTTTATTATTCTTTATTTTTTTCTTTCTGTCATTCAGACTGAGTAACCTTAATGGACCTATTTTCAAGTTTGCAGATTCTTTCTTCTGCCTGATAAATCTACCACTGAGTCACCCCATTGAATTTTTTTAAATTTCATTTATTGTACTTTTTATCTATACAATATATGAAGGTCTATTTCATTCTTTTAAAAAATACTTTCTATGTCTTTTTGATAATCTATATTTGGTTAGACACCATTCTTTTACTTTCCTTTAGTTCTTTAGATATAATTTTCTTAATTCTTTGAGCATATTTAAAATAGATGATTTAAAGTCTTTGTCTAGTAAGTACAACTTCTGGACTTCCTTTGGGACACTTTCTATTGATTGCTTTGCTTTTCCTATTTATGGGCCATACTTTCTTGTTTCTATGCATGTCTTATAATTTTTTGTTGAAAACTAGGTATTTAAAATCATATAATGTGATAACTCTAGAAATCAGTTTCTTCCTCCTCCTTAGGTCAGGGCATGTTGTTTCTGTTTGTTGTTATTACTGTTTGCTTTGTGACTCTCCTGTACCAGTCCTGTAAAGTGTGTATTCTTTGTCATGTGTGGCCACTAAAGTCTCTGCTCAGTTAATTTCATGGTCAGCTATGATTTATTGTTTGCCCCAACTGTTAGCCACTGCCTCAGGCTGCTTAAACAATTGCCTCTTATTGTTTTCTGGCAAACATTCCTAGGGAAAAGGCTGTTAGCATTAAGAAGCTCCAAGTTAGGTCAAATGCACACAGCCTTGAAAGTAAGATCTTCCAGGGAATCACCAGATAGGTCACAGAATGACAGCTTTTTAGGAATGAGTTTTTAAAGGAGCTTGCACCCCACACAGTATTGTACCTTCCAGTGGCTGCCAGGCTGCTGATTTTCACTGTGATTGCCAGTGTTGGTTTTCAAGGCTACCACCAAGGGAGTGAGGGATGAGAATAAGGAAGGATAAAATGCAAAAAAACAAACAAAAAAACAAAACAAAAAAACACACACATGCCGTTCTTACTGAAATGAAGCTGTTTTTCTTGAATAAATGACACCAGATTACTACAAGTCTTTGGTTAATTTCTAGAGTTCTGGAAAAAGTTGATTCTGACCAATTTTTCTGCAGTGTTCTTATTGATTTTATGGAGGAGAGAAATTTTGGAAGTCCTTACTCTACCCAGTGGCTCACTGATGTCTAACTTCTTTCACTTCTGCCTGGAGGCAGAATACATGGCATGAAGGGGAAAGCTGGTTTTAGAGAATACATAAAGCAATTTTCTGTAAGTCTATTAGGTCCCAAAAAACAAGGTTATTATAATAAGGGCCATGTGAATCTTTAGAAGGGTATGATCAAGGTAGACTGAAGTACAAGTAAATGTCACTAGAGGAGGTAAGATCCTGGTTTGCTCTGACTGCTGAGGGGAAAGGTTCCTTCACCTGTCCCAGCATCTGCTGTCACTCAATAGTCTCTTCTCCCAGTGGTCATTCACTGGCCAGACCTTTGATCAGGGTCTTGGTTACCTGAACTCAACCACATGCCACTGCTTGATCTGGAAGAGCCATTTTAGTTTTGAAACTTTAGCCTCTCTTCTAGGCTGTCCCCTTTGACCTGCTCCAGGTTTCCTCATCTGTGATGTGTCCTTCCCCTGCTGACCTCAGCTCAGGAAGAGGTAAATCTGGACTCAGATCAGGATTCCCAGTCTTGCAACCTCTCTGCCACCATCTCCCACAGCGTCTGGAATTCCACCATCATCACTAAATCATTGCCTTGTCTGGACATCTGTATTTAAATAAATTCAGATTTCCTGAAATGCAAGTTCAGAGGGGTTACTAAGCTGGAAGTCACACCTGGTAGATTCTGCCACTTACCATATGTATGCCCTAAGAGCACGATATATATGGTCCTAATTTCTAAACCTATAAAACAAGAGGGAGGGTCTTAAAGAATGCTTTGAGACTAGGAGCCTATGACTGTGACAGTTGGGTAGGGGTCATTTTTTTCAAAAAGTCACCAAGTCTTCCCAGATCCTCAAAGCAGGGGTAGATGCCTTTCTGGTTTCTCATGACCTCTAGTATCTCCCTCTGAACCATAGAAATAATCCCAAATAGTTGATCACTATTAGTTTTTAGCTGTGTCTCCCCAACCACACAATATAACAAGGGCAAGGAATCTCCCAGATTCATCTCCATGCCCCTTGCACTCAACACCAGGCCAATATATATCAAGTGCTCAAATAATAGTCCCTACCATGAAGTTCTTGGGACTTGCTAAGGTTTTCTGACAGTCTCACTACAACCCATCAACATGAAGCCTTAATATACGTGCAAAAGACTATAAAATTTACAAATGTTTTTACACTTTTAGTCATTTGCTAACAAATATTTATTAAGCCCCTACTAGTGATGTGCATTTAATTATTCCAAAAAAATTAAATGATTGCTACCCCATTTTGCAGATTGGGAAACCAAGGTTCAGAGAGGTGAGGTGCCCCCTCCATAGATAGTCACAGTAAATGTCTGATTGGATTCAAGGTTTGGGGCTCCCAGTCTCTGCTTCCACCTCCAGCCTCTTCTTTTAGCACTTGGCTTACCTGATCCCAGGACAGGCAGATGCCAGAGACCATACATGGGAGCTCCAGAGGGCAGGAGTGTTTTACTGTCTCCCAGGAGCCTAGAATAGCCCCAGGCGCATAGTAGATGTGTAATAAATATTGGTTTAATTGAATGAATGAATCTTATCTTCTAAAATTCAGGTAGAGAATGAGTGATGAGTCTTTGAAAAAAGGGGGCCTGGCATGAGGAGAAGGAACTACATGCCCTGAACACCTCAGTTTGCCAGGCACATTCCAGACGCTGCTCACTTCGTTCGCACAGCAGTCTCGTAGGGTGAGAACAACACCCCAAAGCCAAAGGGAAGGAACCCACTTGCCCAAATCACCCAGCCAGTTACATGACCAGCTGAGCACTAGAATCCAGGTTCGCATAGTGCCAGGGCCAGGTTCTTCGCATCCTCCACAGCTTTGGAAATGTCCTCAGGATCAGCTAATTCACTCTCCTCGCTTTATAGAGAGGGTGCGTGATTGCCCTGGCACACAGCAGCTCAGCCTCTGAGCCGCCACTCTTGGCCCTCAAAAGTTGCCCAGAGCACACGCCCTGTGAGGCTGAAATCTCCAGCAAAGCTCCCTGGGAGGTGACAAATGTCTCCAGAGCCCAGAGGTGCGTGCGCGCGCGCGCTCCCGCAAACACATGAAGACGCTCATGCTGTGCCCATCACAGCAAAGGAGCCCCAGGCTCCTCCGAGTGTATTTTAAACCATTCTGACTCCCCAGAAAGTCTGTTTTTGTTATTCACACTGACCTTTTAAACTCCATGCAGTCCTGCATTTTTCCCGAGGCCTCAGTAGGACCTATTAATAATTCCGCTCTCCCACCGAGGCTCTGGGCTGCAGCCGGCTCTCTTACGTGCTATAAAAGCCAGTCCCCCCACTGCTGGCGAGTTTGCCCTCCTCTCCAGACAATTAGAGGGGAAAGAAAGCACAGGCGCCCCCCAGGCTTGGGCAGAGGAGACCATGTGCACACCTATGCTCCTCAAAGGTGAGGACAGGTGGTCCAGTGCAACCAAGGACAGGACCAGGGCACTCAATGGCCCCGGGAATGCGGCTGAGTCAGGCCCCCTGCCCCCGGCTGCTTTCTCCTCTCTCTGAGCAAACATCTCTGCAAATAAATCTCCTCTTTCTTCCTTTCTCTCTCTCTGCTGGGTAACTGCTTCAGTTTCATTAAAGACTCTGGAAACATTCTTCAGGCTCAGCCGAGATATATAATACGGAGAACAGAGATTTGCTTCATAACCCACAAACTATTAAAAATATTAGTGTCCCCCAGAGAGTCTCTCTTAAAGATTCCTTCTCCCTCTCTGCCTCCCTCAGCCCCTGGCGCACGGTGCCAACAATAATGCAGGCGGGCTGGGCCCAGCCATTTCCTTGAAAGAAAATAAAGAAGAGATAACAGGCCCTGGAGAAACCTCTCTTTGTGCCTGAATAATATCTGTCATCCTATACATCTGGCTAGAGCTTTGTACTTCTCAAAGCCCCTTTCACCACCGTTATCTTGTCTGATCCTCAAAGATGTGCAAAGTGGGGTCATGTCCCTTTTGTTAGGAGGGGAAATTGAGGCCCTGGAAAAGGGAGGTGGCATGGCTTTGAGGCAGAGCTGGGATTAGAACCAATCCCCTTCGCATTGCCAGCCTGAAGGATTTTTTCATTCAAATTTTATTCAGTCACTTTATTTCTTGGAGCAGATACTTAGTGTATATGAAACCCCAGAGCTCCCTCTGTCCTGACTGTCCCCTAAGGGACAAGTATTAGTTGTCACTGCAGGTGACCTATCTTTCATTGGTCCATCTGAGCTGTGTTGAGGACACCCTCTGGACCAGGCACATCCTTAGGTCTTGGAACGAGGCCAGGGGTGAATGAAGATGGTGTTCTGCTGCCCTTTGAGAGGTCCTGGCCAGTGAGAGGGTCATCCCGGGCAGGACAGTGAGACCCCAGAAAGACCTGTCCGCATGCCAGGAGCACAGGGGGTCTCCCGACCAGGCAGGAAAGGATCTCAGGAGTGATACTCCCCCCTGGAATTTCTAAGGATGAACAGGAGCTAAGCAGAGGAGGTGAAAGAGAGAAACAAGTTCAGGGCCCAGAGGTCAGAGAGGGCCTAACGTTTTGGAAAAGCAGCCAAGGTATAAGCATGGATGAGCAGTGATGAGAGACCACGAGGGACAGGCCAGGGGTCCTGATGGTGCGTAACAACCTGATGTCCTAAGAAAAATTGGGATTGGGTGCACCAAGGGACGTTTTTTCATTAATGTTTTTCAGGAGTGTCTTATGTGTTGTGCATGAATTTATCCATGGAATATTCATTGAATATGCTATTGGTGCCTGTGTTTTGACTTGAATCTTAAAACTGATGGAGAATGAAATGAAGGGGACAGGATTTGGAAGTGAGGACCAGAGTGGGGGCCAGAACAGAAGAGTGGGGATGGAGAGGAGTGGTGGGTTGAAAAGTTGGGAGGTGGGTTTGAGGGCCAGTAGGAGTGGGAACCAGGAGGGTGGAACCCAGGCTGACCCCAGACCAAGGCATCTACTTCTGCAAGTGCATTAGAATTATAAGCCCTATGTGACAGCTGAGGAAACTGAGACACAACATTCCCCTATAAATCTGAGTCTGTATGGGAGTTGAGTTTCAACCCCCAGTCCCTGGAGCTCCCAAGTTCCTCTCACTCCCCTCCCCTTCTGCCCACTCTAAGCCCTTCTCCCAGGGGAGGGGTGAGTGACCCCAAGGGCTCCTGCAGGAACTGCCAGGAGGCTCTTCCTTAAGGCCAAATAGGGCCCTGTGGATAGCCTCATGGTCTGAGAAGCCAGCACATTCTTTGTATCTTGCCCTGGGGTATTTAAAATTAGCTTCTTAGAAGAATTTGGAAAGCCAAGGCCAGGCCAGTCCTGATGTTCAGTCATTAGGGACAGGCTGACACAGGCCCTCTAGGGTCGCCTTGGGCCAGTCATTCTCCTCTCAGGCCTCCGTTTCCTTAGTGGTCACGGCCCTCCCTCCTGTGCTAGGAAGGCATCAGACAAGAGCATCACCTTCCAACCATGGTCCCACCAGCACTGCTGTTGTGTTGATTGCATGTCACCGACAAGCCGCACAGTAGGTGTGCACAGAACGAAGCCAGCCCATTGTAGCTGAGGACCAGTGACAAAGGGGACCGGGCTCTGGCCCTGCCTTGCTACCTGTGTGCTGTGAAGCCACTCCAGGCCACACCTGTCACGTGAGGGGCTGCAACTCCCTGAGCTTTCAAGGTCCTCACTTTCTAGGACCCACATTCTGGACATGTAAACTCTCATTGTCCTTGGGTTAGATTCAGCCCATGTGGACTGGGGAAGCCCACTGACAGCTTCTGGGAGAGGCTCACACACAGGAGCTCCTCTGGGAGCCCACATCCTGGCAAGGCTCCACCTCAAAAGAGGCCTTGATGAAGGGGGCTTGCATCTCCGGCCTCTGCGAGCTCATCCACAAAGGGGAAGCATTCTATGAGTTTCCTTTATTATGGGTTCTGTGAACTGAGGTCATGTGTCCCCTCAAGGCTGCAGCAGCTCCTGGCCTGGTGGCCCTCATGCACCTTCCACTCACAGTGACCCTCTCACACAGGAGGTGAGAGGATAGGAGGGACAGCGATTTGCATCACCACCGCTGCCTACACTACCCCTCCCTTGCTGTGGGGGCCAAATTAGAGATTTAGAGACACCCCACCCCCACCCCCAGGAAATTTTCAGTTCAGTGGCGCATTTGTGAGGAAGGAGGGAACTTTGGAAAACTTCAGAATTCCAGAGGACCAGCCAGCCAGCGGACTAAGCTGGGAACTGAGCCTTGGAGGAAGGGCAGAGGAGCATCTACCATTTAGGGTCCCTACTGTGTGGCCCTGAGCTGTAAGCCTGTGGGGAAGGGCTCTTGTCCTGGCCTGAAGTCACCGCACCTGTCAGTCCGTGCTAGAACTTCCACCTCCTTATGCCCAGCATTCCAGCTCTCTTGACCAGCCATGAAGTGGCACCTTTGAAGTGGCTGTCCCAAGGTGGTAACAGCCCCAGTTTGAGTAAATCACTTGTTTAAATGCCTCCTATTAAAATCGGAGGGATTTCACTGTGAGCCAAAGTGTTGGTGGTTGTCCCCCTGCTGGGGCCTCAGTGCCCACTCTGAGCAGTGCTAAGTAGCTATTGGGATGATTTTCCCTAATAGGCCCCTTCTCAATTTGCCCTTTGTTTCCTCCGGGGTTTGAGACCCTGGACCTCACTCCAATGAGGCAAGCCAGGTAGGTGCCTGTGGAATCTGAGGAGAACGTCTCTTTCAGACTCCAGACCAGCTCCCTGGGCATTCTCCACGCCATGCTTCCTGGCAATTTGAGGGTCACACATGCAGAGCAGAGAGTCCAAGGGACTTGCCACAGGCCCACAGACAGAGGAGGTGACAAGGCATTCGAACCCAGGAGGCCTGTCTTGTGGAGCACATGCAGATGCTCTAAACGAAACGCACCTGCTGATTGGAGAAAGCCAACAACTTGCTTGCAGCTCTCCTTGATCATGCGCGTTTCCAGGAGTCCTGAGCTAGCTAGCGGGCTGAGGAATTCCCTGGCTGCCTCTGGGGTGGATAGTGTTAAGGCGGCAAGGAAGCCTGTGTGGCACCCTGAGCAGCCCCAACAGGGGCCCTGGAGCACCCTCCCCCTCCTCACCCTACAGCTACATGCCGGTCTCCCCTGACCCATGAGGGAGCAGGGCAGTGAGGCCCCAGGGTTTTCCCATCTTTGCCCAGTGCCTCCCAGGGTGGAGTGAGCCATTACAAAAACAGAACTCAGGGGCCCTGTGGCTTCTTCCACTAGAATGTCTTCCTCAAAGCATCCCTTCACCCAGGACAGTGTCTCTTCACTCTTTCTTCATTTTGAATGCCATAGTTCCTTATAACTCAGACCCTCTTTTATTTATTCAACCTAAATATATATTATGCAATAAATTACATATGCAAAATGCATTGGATAGCATGAGTTAAATATATTTTATATTAAATAAAATTATATATCATGAGTTAAACCACAACCAAAAGCTATGGTAAAATTACAAATATCCTTTCATCTAAACAGATAGGTATTTCTCCTTCAACCACAGTTAAGTCTGTGGGCTCAGCTCCAATGCACCCTCTGCCCTGGCCCATGTGTGATGGAGGGAGCCCACCATTGGCTGCTTCAAGCCAGGTGGGCTGCTTTATTTCCATAGTGCAGGCGACCTTCCACCCAACTCCCTGCAAGAGTGTGACACCACACCCTCCCCTCCAAGAATCACTGCTGGTGGGCTAACAAGTGTTTCCTGCATGTCTACCCTCTGCCGGCCACCAAGCACGTGCTGATGTGCATGCAGACCTGGTCTCCATTCTGTTGGAGCCTCCAGCCTCTGCCCATTGAACAGCTGAGGGAACCAAGACCCAGTGAAGAATGGGCACTTACCCAGTGCCACACAGCAAGTCAGTGGTGGAGGCAGAACAAGAAACAGGCTCCTGATTCTCAGCCAAGGCCCCACACATCCTTACAGCCTAGGAGAATGGGCTTTCTTGAAGGGGTGGAGCTACATGCTGGGGACTCGGCAGCTTCCTCCCACTTAGTGCCTCCAAGGGCTCCCTGAGCCTATAGGAACTCCTCCTCTAGGGGAAGAGGGGCAAGCCTCCCTCAAGGATGGACCATGCTCACCTACTCTGCACAAGGCTGGGTGCAGGGTGGCTGTGACCAGAGTCCCTGTGTTCCTGCCCTTGCAGAGTTAGCAGCATCCAATCACAGAGATCCAAGAACCCTTCAGTGCAAACCCATAAAGAATGATCGCTCGATCCAGGTGGAGCAGAAGCAGAAGAATCTTCCAGTGAAAGGGCAGAGCTGAAGCAAAAGCATAAAAGTGTGGAAGAGAACCATGTCATGGGGGACTCCTGAGTAGTTCATTAACTTTTGGAACTGTGATGTGGGAGAGTAAGAGGGGAACTTAAAACAGTGGGGCCAGGCATGAGGGTAAGGCGGCAGTGGGAGCCGCAGTGGCCTATGGAGGGAAGCGGTATGGACAGATGTTTGCTATGGAAGGGTCATTCCAGCCCCAGAGCTGGTGGTGCACTATGGCTTTCTCTCCTCTGAGCCTCACTTTCTACGTTTCCAAGACAACTCCTGTGAGAAT